>NC_024004.1:239726-839726 GCF_002220235.1 Bathycoccus prasinos
AACAACAACGAGAGGAAGGAGAAGGAGGAGAGATTTTGAAAGACATCACGGAGAAGGATAAAAATATTCAAAAAGACAATCTCGAAGAGAAGGAAGAAGAAGACCAAGAAGAAATGTGTAACGACGAAGAAGGTTTGACGGAAGAGCAGTTGAGGGAGGTGTTCAAAGCGACGTCGGCGTTTACCATGCGCAAAGCGATGAAAGCCGAAGACGCCGCCGTGTTTGGTTTCGACGAGTTTGAACGAGACTTTTACAAGGAATACGACGACGAAGATATGGAACAGTACGACGACGAAGACGCGGAGTTTTGGGAAATGATGACTGGGAAACGCCGATGGCCAAAACCGTTGAAAGCGAAGAGAGGACCGAGAGAACCGAAAGAGCCAAAGGCGCCGAGAGAGCCGAAACCGCAAAAGTCGCACATGATTACGGCGTACAACAGCGATACCGGGTTTATGATTCGAAAGAAGAAATTCTTCGACCCGCGCGAGTTGAATATTTTCAAATTACCGAAACACGATTTACCGAGCGATCCGTTACCGATCACGTGGGGGAGAGCAGTAAAACCTTTCGTGCCAAAGGACGTGAGAGCGAAAGAACTCGCCACGGTTCCAGATTGCACGCAATTGAAGATGAAGATTGACAAAAACATGGACTTTTCGAAGCTCTCGAAGGATTATTTGGGCGTCTTGATGAACCCGCCGTGGAACATCGATCAAGCTCCGGATAAAGGGAACGTGACTGTGGAAGATATCGCGCAGTTACCGTTAGAAACGTTAACTCCGCTCGGTTTTATTTTCATTTGGGTCGAAAAGGAAAACTTATCGTTGGTCTGCGACGTCATGCACGAGAAGAACTTCAACTACGTGGAAAACTTGACGTGGGTGCAAATGCAACCGAACAACGTCGTCGTCGGCACGGAGTCTCGCTACTTGGCGCGTTCCCACAGAACGTTGCTCATCTTCAGGCGATCGGTGACGATGTTTCCGGATGGTAAAGCGATCGAGTTGAGACATCAGCGTAACTCGGACGTGACTTTAGACGTCGTAGAAACGACCAAAGCGGGTAGAAGAAAAATCCCAGAGCACGTTTACAACTCCATCGAAACGTTGTTACCGACCGCGTATAACAAGAAGAATCCGGGTACTCCGGGGAAGCTTTTAGAGCTTTGGGCGGAAGAAGGGAACAAGAGAGCGGGCTGGACGAGCATCGTGGATACTCCTTAAGTTTAATATAAAATGAACATTTTATCACACGTTTAAAAATTTTGATTTTCGTAAAACCTGAAATTTGCCTCTCTTTGCCTCTCCCTTCCTTTTTCGACATGATGGTATAAAATTAAATAAACGGAAGTAATAAGTACTCAGAGTAGAACAATTTCCAGACGTCTTGGTAATACGTTTGCACGGCACTCTGAGTAAAACCAGCCTTCTCCAACTTTCTCGTCTTGGCGATTAAATACGTCGCTAAGATTGCGTGCACGGTGATCATAATCTTTTGGTTGAACCACGTCGGGTTGAAGACGGACAAACCAATCGCAAACACGTAGTTCATCAACAACAAACCACTTCCAATGTAACTCACGTTCTTGACTCCCATCTTTGTCGTAAACGTCTCTATCCCAAACTGCTTATCGCCATCGATATCTGCTAAATCTTTCGTGACGGCAATTGCAGTCGCAAATACCGTCACGAAAATGGTGATGAACAAAACCGGCGGGGACCAGACAAACGGCAAGCGCAACGCCGCTCTGGTCGCGTGAAAGACGCCAAAGTTCAACAAGAACCCTCTCACAGTGGCAATAATCATAAACGCCGGCAACGCGAATCGTTTTAATCGTAACGGTGGTACTGAATAAATTGTTCCCAAGAACAAGCCAAAGGTGTACAAAGAGGTGATCAATGGGCCGAAATTCATCGCGACGATTGTCGCGCCTCCAATCGCCGTCGCCAAGCAAAACGCCCAAGCCATCGGTAACGACAACTCACCCGCCGCAATCGGTAAATACGGTTTGTTTACTTTATCAATTTCGACGTCGTAGATTTGGTTAATCCCTACGATAAACCCGTTCCCGCACAGCAACGCGAGTAATCCAAGCAACGCTCGCGGGAACAACGAGAGTTGAATGAGTTCTGGATTTTCAATCAAAACTTTAGAGACCAAGGCGGTTGTCCCTAATAAAGTCCCACGAATCGTGTGTGGACGGACAAATTTCCAAATCGCTCCGATTAACGCTTCCATCTTATCCAGCGGTGAAGCTGCCGATGATGAAGCAGCTGCCACTCGCGCGTTGTTGTTGTTTGACGCGCCAGAAAATGCGTTCGTTCTTATCTTTCGTCTTCTTTGGTTATCCTTACTTTTATTCTTTTGCATCATCAATCGCGACGATGACGACGACGACGACAAAGACGACGAGGATATCTTTCGTCGTTGTTGTTGTTGTTCTTGATGTTGCGTGAAGACATTCTTTCTCGAAGAAGAAGAAGAAGAAGAAGAAGTGGAGGAAGAGTGGGAGGAGGAGACGCGAGCGGCGGATGAAGGAAGAGTCGCTCTGTTCAGCATGATGGTTTGTTGTTTATCTTCTCTTTTGTATGTAGTGCTTATGCGCTCTTTTTCTGTGGAAAGTGGATAAACAAACAACAACACACATTCTCCATTCTCCAAAAGACATCATATCACACTTCAACGAGAACAAAACAGACACACGCGCGACTTATTAGATGCATCTAGGAGGAGCAATACGAGCGATGAAACCTTCCGCCACGACGACGATGACGACGACGACGAGTGCTACATCCAGTCGCTTCCAAAATCTCCAACAACATCAACGTTATCAATATCAAAGAAGAAGCAGAACAACAACAACAACGAGGAGGAAAAGAAACGCGCACGTAATCACTCGCGCCGCTAAGAACGACGACGAGAACGACAAAGAAGAAAATCTCTTCTCAAAAGCGGAAAAGATGTTGGAAAAAGCTGGCGTTTCCATGGGGCCCATCGCCATGTCTCTGCAAGAAGACGGGAAGAATATCAAAGAAAAGAGTTTCGACTCGAGAGAAGCCATCGAAGAAGCGGTCAAGGCGAGGAAGTCCATCGCGAATTTAACCACGGAGGAGTGGAAGAAGAAATACGTCAACAAAGACGGGACGGTGGATTTGTTCATGGAGGATGACTTTAACGTCGCCTCTCGCAAAGCAGGAGCGGGTGACTATGATACTTTAATCAACGTGGAAAACGTTGCGTGGCAAAACAAAGGCTCGAGCGAAGTGGACGCACCTATAAGGAACGTGAAAATTACCGATCACGAAACGGGAGAAGTCTTGGAGTTGGACGTTCCGGAAGGTAGGTATATTTTATTTGAAGCCGAGCAGCAAGGATGGGAGTTGCCGAATGCGTGTAGAATGGGATGTTGTACAAAGTGCGCGGTGAAAGTGACGAAAGGAAGTTTAGAACAAATCGAAGCATTGGGTGTTTCGAAAGAAATGAGAGACGAGGGATACGCTCTACTTTGCGTCGCGCACGCGACGTCGGATATAGAATGCATCACGCAAGACGAGGAGGAAGTTTATATGAAACAGTTTGGCGAAGTGTTCGGGAAATTAGCTACGGATAAAAACGCAAAGAGCGTCGTTCGCGACGATTTTGCATTAGAGATAGCAGATATGGATGAATAGACTACTACTGCTGCTACTAAACTTTTGTAAATAAATATATACACGCGCGTGCTTTAAAAATACATAATGCCAATGTTCACTTTGTTTGGCTAGTCTAAGTAAAAAATCCACCTGGCGGAGGAGGAGGAGGAGGTGGAGGAGGCGCCGACGTTGCATGCCCCTTTGTTGCTTGTTGAAAGCCTGGAGGAGGAGGCGGTGGAGGTGGTGCTGGGGGCAACACGACTTTAGCCATTTCGGATGAAGCTGAAGCACTCGATGGTTGCGATGAGGAAGATGGAATATCAAAAAAATGACCAACCGGTGGTGGGGGCGGAGGCCCCGCTTTTGTATTTGCCTGAACAAAACCGATTGGTGCCGGTGGAGGAGGTGGTGGAGGGAGCACGACTGACACCTTTGTTTCAACACGCGGAGGAAGTGGTGGCAAAGGCACATCAGATGCACCTGGATTTTTGCTTTGCTTCTTTTTATGCCTTCCGAGTCTATCTGCGAGGCTCGCGCGAGAGTGTGGAACCAGGTGATGAGAGTCCGATCCGTCTGAAGCTTGTTTTTTCTTCGGCGACCGCGGTTGTTTTCGCGGAGAGAGACTCGTATCTTTCTTTCCAACACCACCGACTTTTATAGGAGCCACGAGCTTCGTTTTGCTCCTCAGCTCACTCAGCATTGCATCTCTTGCATCTAATTCGCGGACGGGTGCTTGTTTTTTCTTCCCGTCTCCGAATTTCTGCTTTTTATTATTCATAAACTCTTCCATGCGCACCTTTCTCTTTTCTTCAGCCTCGCTCGCCTTTACGTCTGCTCTCATCTTCTCAAAGACTTGTAAAAAGTTCTTGACGATTCCAAATAATCGCGCAGAATTTTCTGCTTTAAATGGTTCGCCAAAGAACTCGCTCGTCTTCTTCAACAAGTCGTGCGCGTCCCGAACCAAACTGTCGACTTCGTTCACTTTATCTTCGGTTTCAGAAACAAACGGTTCCATATTATCGACGTACTTTTGGAACATATCACCACCATCTCCTTCTAGGTGCTTAGATGCATAATCAAGTTCCTGAGCGATCAAAGTCATCCCACTTTTAACTTGCTTTAACATGTCGAACGTTCCGTCCAAGTAAAGAGTCGCCGCCGCTGTTACCGATTCCAATTCTTTGTTCAAATCTTCGATTCCTGGCACCGTTTTGCGCATTTCTCGATACACAAAGTGCAGAAGCGATGTTTTCTTGTCAATCGCTTTTACATCAGCCAATTTTAAGAGCACTTCAAGTCTGAAGCCGACTGCCGAACCACTGCGGGATCCAACATTCAAATGGTTACCCACCGCGAGAATACCTTCCAATAGCTTCACCATCGTTTTGGAGTTTTTCAAATCATCGCCCGCACGTTTCACGAGATTGATATCTTGCGCTATTGAATTTATCATGGTTGAGCTTTGCTCTTTAAAAATCATGGACTGAATTCGTTGTTCAAGGCGCTTGATCCCCATCACTTGCAGAAAGTATTGCTCAGACGTTCCAAGTTCTTCCAACTCCCCATTGTATTTGGTAATTTTTTCAATTTCTTTCCGATCCGGAACTGCCGTTACGAGCGTCAGCAAATTCTCCAATGTCAATTTTTTCGGGCTATTCATGTCAATGAAGCATTGCTTAATTGATGCGAATGGCATTCGCACTCCAGCTAATTGAATGGAGATGTTCAAAGCTCGTTTTGCATCGAGCAACGAAACAGACTTTGGCTTTGCGCTGCTCGCTTTTTTCATCGGAACAGCATCTTGTAACGCGAATAATGTCTCCAACTCTTCAATATTCAGCTTCGAGATGGCATCGTCTGTATTCGCATTTTCCCAAATCGTTCCTTCAATGGCTTGCAACTTTTCCCAGTGGAGCATTTTGACTTTCTTGCGAGCAATTTTTGCAAACTTTGCCGCAGCCGCGACAGCGGCGATGGACATTCCAGGTGGTATCGGAGGTGCGGGAATTTTTGGACCGGCAGGCGGAGGTGGTGGTGCTCCTTTCGAATTCGCTTGAACGAAACCAGGCGGTGCTGGGGGAGGAGGGGGGGGCAGAGCCGCTTTTGGTACTTTTTGTAGCGGTTTCGCTCCACCTGGAGGGGGCGGCGGAGGTGGAGGCGCCGATCCTTTTTCTGCTTTCTTGAAGCCTGGCGGTGCTGGTGGAGGAGGTGGAGGAGGAGCTAGCGCTGATGATGATTTCTTCCCGCCACCCATTCCCGGCGGAGGAGGAGGCGGAGGCGGAGGAGGCGCTGCACCACTTTTTTCTGGCTTCTTTACCGGTACTCCTCCGGGTGGAGGGGGTAGAGGCGGCGGTGGAGGAGGAGCAGGAGGTGGAGGTGCAGGTCCAGATGGGGGCGTTTTTGCTTCTTTTAGAGGCGATTTTCTCGGCGGAGGAGGGGGCGGAGGAGGGGGAACAGATGAAAACTTCCGCGGCGGAGGCGAAGGAGCCGGAGGCGGTGTCGCGCTAATACCACTTTGCTTTGCTTTATTTATACCAGAATCGCCATCTGCTGGCGATAAAGTTTCCTCCAATCTCAGCTTGTCTTGCATTTTTTTGATTTCTTCCCCGCCAATGGTCTTTTGCTCTCTCGGAGAAGCAACGGGAGATAGTATCATTTCAGCTTCGATATCGTGAACACCTTCTCCGACCAAGTTCTTATGCAGATTTGAACTTTTGGAAAAGCCTCCTGTTTTCATTTCCTCTTCTTCGGCGCTACCGGACTTGTCTAATCCAACAAGTAATAATTCCGCAATATCTCCTTTCTTCAAGTTCTTTCGGCGCATCTTCTCGGCTTTTCCTTGGATTGCTCTCGCGAGTTTACCCTTCAAAATAGTCTCGATATCTGCCTGGAAAGACTGTAATGAGAACTTTTCTTTCGATTTACCTTCTACACCGTCTGCGATCAAAGCATCATCGTCGTCATCGTCATCTTTGATTTCGTGGAGATCTCTCAAGAGTTCAGTCAATTTCCCGCTTCTCGCCATTTGTATCAAAGCTTCTTCGGTTTCTTTCGATAACGGAACATCGCTAGAATACTGGGACGACTCAAGCTCGGTCGGTAATATCGAAGCATCAATCAATGGTCCACTTTTCTTACTTCTTGGCGAGAGACTTTTTTCCAGGGCGTCGTAAAAGCCTTCGGAACCGCTACTGTCCATGTCTTGCGCACCACCAACTTGTTCGCTACGCACGGCTTCGTCAAGAGTTGTAATTGTAGCGTCGGTAGGAGAAGTTGGTAGCGACGAGAACAGCTCAGCTCGTGGTGAAAAATCTCTTTCTCCGTGCACTTCGCTTCGCAATCCCTCTTTCGGCGATGTCATCGTAGTGTTGGGATCTATTCGAAGCGGTGTTGTCACCTCTGTACCATCCTCTTTATTCGCTTCAATTTTAGCCTCAACTGAAGACGGTCGCTCATCCTCTATCACTTTTACACTCTTATTCGATTTTGGCGTCACATCGACGCCAACCTCACCCATTGCTGCTACTTTAATGGGTGTTTTTATCGGTGATTCTTTTCTCGAAGGCGAAAGTGGCACCTTCTGAGCCGACTTTTGTTGTTGCGCATCCAATTCTCGAGGAGCTTCTTTCTCGATAGAATCCTGCGTCGTCGACGTTTTCGTTGCTCTCCGTCGAATAGCTTCCGCCACAGCGGATACTTCAACTCCTTTCATTTTTCTTTGAGACTTCAACTTTCGATTTTTGGATGATGCAATTCGTAATCGAGCGATTGCTGGCACAGACGCGGCAGTTCCCGATTTAGGTGATTTTACCATCCTCCTACCCGTCGCATCCAAAATTGGTGCCGCAGTCGGTACCACAATGGCCGAAATTGGCGCAGAGACGCTCATCTCACCACTTTCAATTGTATTAGTAGGTATTTCTTCCGCATCATGTCTGTTCTGATCAGGCAATTCGTATATGTCGTCGTCGTCATACTCTTCATCTTCTTGACTAGCGTCTTCCCAAATCGAACCTTCTTCGTCGTCGTAATCATCGTCGTCGTCGTCTGAAGCTTCCTCGACATCAACATCTTCGTAGATTTTGAGCTCATTCCCTTTAGTAATATCCTCACGCGGCGGAAGTTGTGGTGCGGTAATTGTCGTTACTACTTCACCTTCTCTTTTCAGAGTTATATCTTTACGTTTACGTCGTCGACGACGAGACTTGGAAGGCTCAAAGTTTTCCGGTGGCGGTAACGCTTCAACTTTTTGAGCAGTATCGTCGGCATCGTCGTCGTCATCTTCAAAGCTTTCACCGTCTGTGTACTCGTACTCTTCTTCATCTTCCTTAGTATCTGTTGCAAGTAATAAATCGGTATCTATCAGTGCATCCTTTTGAACTCTTTCCTTTTCTCGCCTCGTACCCCTTCGACGAACCTTTCTCTCCGTCAATTCTTCTTCTTCTTCCGACACAAAAGAATGGTCGATAACATATTCCTCTTCGTTTTCACTAC
The DNA here is from genome assembly GCF_002220235.1 of Bathycoccus prasinos. Lineage (NCBI taxonomy): Eukaryota > Viridiplantae > Chlorophyta > Mamiellophyceae > Mamiellales > Bathycoccaceae > Bathycoccus > Bathycoccus prasinos. Next base: position 247,856 of record NC_024004.1, read on the forward strand.
TACTAAGTTCGTTAGAATCTTTCTGAATGGGTTGTTTGCGCTGTTGCTTTGCTCGGTGCTTCTCCCAATCCTCGGCTTCAGAGTCGCATCGTTCCGCTTCCTCGTCGTCGTATATTTTATCGAATCGACTTGGATCAAATTCGCGCTTTAGACTCTCACCAAACGCACTATTTCTTTCATCGTAGTTCCCAAACGCTGAGTTCAAATCCCATTTTCCGCCAGTAGCGACTATTTCTTTAATCCACCGTGGGGTTGGAGAAAGAGATGCGTAAGCAGAAAGGCCTCGTTCATTCATCCAAGGCGGCAGCGCATCGTCGATGTCTTCGCTCTCGTCGTCACCTTCCACCTCAAACTCGGACGGTGGAGATATACCAAAAGTAGCGCGCCTGTGTTTTCCACCTTTCCTGTCCGCTATTGCTTCGTTCATCCATGAGGGCAAGCTGCTGTCGTCGATCAAACCTTCCCGGATATCGTCCTCGTCGTACTCTCCATCGTCGGAATAGATTTCAAATTTTCTACTGCTTTTAAAATCGTTCTTGTTACTACTATAGTACTCGCGACGAAACGAAAACGAGTCGCGGTTGTCGTCGTCGTCGTCATCGTCGTCTTCAATATCATCCTCGTTGTTATTTCTGTGGTTGTTGTTGAAATCATAATCCGTTCGATTCTTCCTCACTTGGGGATCCCGTCTGTTCATCATCCCTACGCTGTTGAGATACATTTCCGCATACGAGGACGCTCTCACAGAAGTATCAAAATATATATTGTTCCCGAACTTCTCACTCCGCGTGTTCTCTATAAAAACTGGTTGGTTCTCGTTTTCGGCATCCGTGATGATTGAATAATAGTCTACGAAGATGAGTTCCATTAAAGAAACGACCAAAAATGCCTCGTCTTCTTCTCGCGTCCGGGACGTCGCGCGCTTCTCTCGCGATGGCTTTAATATTCTCGGCCCAATAGCGCTCGCCATAGATCGCAACGCAGTTTTATCCTTAACGAATACACTCCCGGTTTTAGCGTTGAATCCACACGTCGTCGAGTGGACAAACTCGCAAATCTCTTTCAAAACGTCAAAACGTTCTTTCGGCACAAACTGTTTCAACAGGACGGTCACTATATATATCTGACTTTTTCTGTGGTCCGTGGACTCTATGGCCGTGATGAACTGCTCGTATAACTTTGTCGTCAGCAGACAATCCGTTAACAAATCTAATCCTTCCAGTAAGAGCTTCGCGTGCTCTTTTCCCCCTCTTCTTCTCTCTCTTTGCGTGTATTCATCTTCATCTTCTTCATCTTTTTCTTCTTCTTCTTCTTCTTCTTCATCTACGAGTTCCAAAGCTTTCCGTTTCCAAGTGTACGAAGCATCGGTATCTCCGTGCAACACTTCCGCGTGGTGCTTGAACAACGCATTGTTTTTACCACTCGTACCACTCGTACTCGTCACTTCTTCGTTCACTCGCAATCGGTGCGCGATGATTTGGAGTATCTTCACGATAGTCTTGTCCTCTAACTTCTTTGTTGTGGTCGTTGTTGTTTCATTTTTTCTGCCTTTACCTCCTCCTCGTTTGGATTTCAACGCGCGATAGGAGGACATCTTTCTCACGTGTAGATATATACAAGAAGAAGTTAAAGAAGTTAAAAGTCAAATATATCTTCTTCTTCTCCGCCCTTTCTCTTCTCTTCTACAAAACGTGTTGGTTGTAATAACTTCTATCTCTTCTCATAATCATCATCATATTATTATATTGTGTTATTTTGTCGTCGCAGTGAAGTTTTTTTTTTTGGCTTCAAGGAAGAAATCTGTTCCCCTCCTTTTTTTGCTCCTCTATTCTTTTCCTTCATCCAAAAAAAAGTTGGTTGGTTGCCTTCATTTCCAAAGAACCAACGAACACCAAAAGAGTATACTACTAATATACTAAACACTCTTTTTCCTCGGTCGCACAAACATGTTTCGCTCTCTCACCATGGGCCGAACGCCGGATGTATTCAACTTATCGTTCGGATACAGAGAAGAAGAAGAAGTCATCACGACGACGACGACTGATAAACAACCTACTAAACAACAACAACAACAACAACAACAACATTCGAAAGAAGTAAAGATACAATCCCACGAAGTGAACGTGGAATATAATTCAGACCGAGACCACGAGGAGATTTTGGACAAAATAGCCGACGGGCAGATGAGCTTACCGTTTAAAGAACAAGGAGACGTGGTGAAAGCGCAATTGTTGTGCTTGCAAGGCGGTTACGACGTCGTCAAAGTGAAAGTTCGATTGACGATTGAACCGTATAAACCGACGCCAAAAGTCTTTCGCTTGACGAGACAGAACAACACGGGAACGACGACGCTGTGTGAAGGATTGTATTCTCTGTTGAAAGGGTGCGATTTAGATTCCATCGAGGAGTTAGTTTTAGGCGAAGGTGTGGTTAGAATATTAGGCGACATTCGAGAAAGGTTCAAGAACGTCGTTTCGATCGATCTCTCCAACGCGCAGTTGACAGAGTTGCCGGTGGAAATCACCCAGTTCTTCCCTCGCTTGGAAGTGTTGAAGCTGAACGAAAATAAACTGATCGATTTACCGAGTCTAGTAAACTTGAAAAGTCTGAGAGAGTTGCACTGCGACAACAACCAACTGACGAAAATACGAACGGATTTAAGAGAGAACAAAATGCTCCGAGTGATTTCTTTAAAAGGAAACAAACTGACGAAACCGGTGATGGATATGAAAGCGTTGTCGAAAGTGCACACGTTTCATTTATACGGCAATCCAGTTGAGTATTTACCGGAAATGCATCACTGTAAATCTTTGAGGTGTTTGTCCTTAGTAAACGTCGTTGTAAGCGCGAACGACGACTTAACCGACGTGGACGTGCAAATCGGAGACACGACGTCGAGTTACATTCCCCAGGCGATTTCGGGGAAAGCTGCGCAGAAAGGCAAAGCGTTTTCGGCTTTTTTTACTCTCGTGTTCAGACACTCGAGTTGTCAACATTTGCTTATCGCCACCGCTTTGGCGAAGATTGCGCAAGAAGATCCCTCGAACTGTGTCGAAATTGGCGCCACGGAAGGCGCTCTGCAGCAAATGCTCACGATGCTCTTGACTTCGGACGTGAACGTCATTCGCGAAGCGACGCACATCATCGCCGCTACAAGTCAACTTCCCGATATCGCGCAAAAACTCATCGATTCAAAAGTATCGCAAAGAATACAAAGTTTGATGGCGGTAAGTCGTGGTTTCTTCTCTTCATTGCTCCTCATCGTTTCCTCTCCTTTTCACCTTCACTTTTGAGGAAAAGTACTACTTTTATTGAAGGAACAAAAATTAACTTTTAATTCTTTCTTTCCCTATTCACATCAACAGGATTCTAATTCTGCCGTTCAAATATGCGGTTGTAATATTCTGGCATCCCTAGCATTTTCTTCGGGAAAATTGTCAAAGGTGTGCATTTTTTATTCATTTTTTAAATTTTTGTTTTTAATTAATTACTTTGTGAACGTATATTCTAACCAAATCTATCTTTTCCCCACCAAAAAAACAGAGTATTTACGATGAAACATTAATTAATTTACTTATCGATATAATTAAGGTACAGTTCTTCTATAAATATGACTTCCCCGAAAATAATTTGAAATTTTATTTATTTTTTTAGAGCGATAATTCCGAATTAAAATCTTCTGGACTACTAGCCCTGGGAAATTTGGGCTTTGAATCAATTAATAGACGCGCAATGTTAAAGATGAGAGGCATACGGAGTTTGCTTGCAGAATTAGCCCTGAGCTTCCCAGAAAATGAAAATACAGAATTAATTAAAAAATATGCAACTCGAGCTTTGGCTATTTTCGGTGAGAATGAAATCGTCAGACAAGCTATCAATCGGCGTCCGATTGTTTGTAAAGGCGTGAGAATCTTGTGTATGGATGGAGGAGGCATGCGCGGTATTTCAACGGTGCAAATGTTACAACGTATCGAGGTACGAATAATTTTTCTTTATCATCATCACGTTTTCGGTCAATGCACCGCTGTATGAAACCATTCTGACAATTTTGCAATCGGTCTCAGGAGGGCACGGGTAAACCAATTCATGAGCTATTTGACTTGATCTGCGGTACGAGTACGGGAGGTATACTGGTAAGTGATGCTAAATTAGGCAAAATATCGCGCGTACACGCGCGTTTGATGAAAATAATTTTTTTTCTTGGTTTTCTATTTTTGTATTTTTCTTCCTTTTCGTCCGTTCCTGTTCTGTTCTTTTCACCGACGAGTCCTTTTTGGAAAACTGTGACTAACTTTTCTTCTGAAACACAAGGCATGCGCTGTGGGAGTTCGGAAACACGACTTAAAACGATGCGATGAAATCTACACAGAATTAGGAACCAGAATATTCTCAAAGCCGAAAGATAGACAAGATGGAGAGACTTCGTGGAAAGACCGGTTCGATAACTTATATCGGGACGGGCAGCAGAAATGGAGAGTCGCGGTGCACGGTTCGAAGCACGACGCGAACGTGTTCGAAAGTTTACTCCAACAAGAATCTGAAATGGACGGTAAACAAGAGTCATTCATCGAATCGTCTTTAAGAGGCGGTCCAAAAGTTTTCGTTGTCGGTACCATCGTGTCTAAATATCCTTCGTCTCCATACATCTTCCGAAACTACCAGTACCCGGAAACCGCCGAGGATGAAAACCATGGGAGATATGCGATGCCAGGTTCCTGCAAACACTTGATGTGGCACTGTTTGAGGGCTTCGAGCGCTGCCCCGTATTATTTAGCCGATTTTTCGTTAGGTGATGAGAAATGGCAAGACGGCGCCGTCACCTGTAACAACCCAGCGATGATGGGCATCATGGAGGCGAGACGCTTGTGGCCAGACCGACAGATTGAGTGCGTGGTTTCCGTCGGAACTGGAGAGGTTCCGCGGGTTAAACGAAAAGATGCTTCATCTTTCCACAGACTAATCGACGCTTCTGAAGTTATGCTCGAATCCTCTTGTAATGTAGAGAGAGTAGATGAGGCGTTGGGAACGCTTTTACCTTTGATTCCAGAGACGAAATACTTCCGTTTCAACCCTGTCGATTCGAGGTGTGATATAGATTTAGACGAAATCGATAAGCAAGCGCTGAAGCGACTGAGAGAAGCAACGGATGAGTACGTGAAATCTGAAAACGAGCGATTCGGGGAACTGTGTCAGTTGTTGCAGCCGGACGCTTTGGACGAAGAAATAGCAGCTGTGATCGCTACTGGACTCGGCTCTAAGAAAGGAGTTTTAGTCATCGAGGCGCAGAGATACGAGAACGAATTCGCTGCGAAAACTGATATCGTGGAAGAGTTTTGCGCTTTGCGGTCCATTCCATTCGCTCGTATTGATACATCTTCGAGTTACAATCCTGATAATACCGGATTCTCTTTTGGGAAAAACGGAGCCACGAGTAAGAAAAGTAACAACAACGATAACAGTCACGCCCACGCGGAGGACAATAATACTATTAGAAGCAGAAACGGTAGTAGCGGTAGTAACAGAAACAAGACGGGAGGAGAGGAAGAACTTTTGGACGATACCAACGTAGCAATTGAGAATCTCAACGCGCAGTTTAGAAGGATTGGCGCAAACGCAGGTGTCATTCACTTGAACTGCGTTTCAGATTTGGAGGGCATCGTGTTGCGTTGGCAACACGATATTACGGCCATAGCAGAGCCTTCAGCTGTGGCAAATTTGTTCATAGAGTGTGCGAAATATCCATCAAAGCAATCGCAAAAGTTCACCTCTCTGTATGAAATGTGTTCCTCTGTACCTTCAGTCGAGGTGGAAGGTGTTTTGCACACGTTCATAGGAAAGCACTTGCAGGCAGATTCCAACGACGGGCAACTTGGCGCGTATCTCTTTAAAAGAACTATTCCTCTGGAGTATTTGTCAGATTACACGGCGAGTAAACTTATTGGCATGTGGAAGGATAAAATTATCGTCAGTCAAGCTTCTATTGGCGCAGACTTGCTGGAAGCTTTGTTAGATGCCGGAGCGAAAGCAATCGTGGCTCCTTCAAACGAAGATCCAGACAACTTCATATCGGCCGGCGCAGACGGGGACGATATCCTTCAGTTCTTCGCGGCGTTTTATCATGCATTGTACGTTGTTGGCGCGGATGCACCCGCGGCAAGTTCTGCAGCGTGTATGATTCAACCTTCTTGTAGTTACTTTCGATGTCACGTGCGTGTGCGAGGGAGTACGGTCGAGTTGAAACCAGGCGAAGAAGTAAGAAAAGTGGCCACGCCGAAGAAAGCTGCGCAAGAACAACAAAATTAGATTTGTAATAGAAAATAAGCTGATGACACGGTTTATAAATAATAATTGTATAACAATATCCTCTCTCCCTCTAATTCTACTATGCATGATGAATAAATATGGTAATATATGAATTGTCCATCCATTCTTTCCCTTATAGCGCGCCGAGAACTGCATCTCTCCCTCTCTTCAAAGCCTTCTCATCAATCACCTTGACGGACTCAACCCATCCAATAGATTGCAACACCTTGTATGTCACAACCTTAGCGGCATCTTGAATAAATGCCCACATGATTACGTACAACCAACAGTACACGGCTAAATCCCACTCGATGCCTTGCATCCCATTTCCGAATGGCCAATAGACGGCCAAAAACGTAGAACACGTAGTAGCGAGAATAAACGCGCCAACTAAAACGATCGACGGCATTCTCGACCACATCCAACCTTTCGTTCTCGAGTTGAACACGGAGAAGTAATCCGAAAGCGAGATTTTCAAGTACATGAGCGTTTGGATCTCTCCGTATGTCATGACTGGTAATCCCATGGATCGCCACAGGCCATCCGGCGATTGCGAATCCAATGATAACTCCAACAATACGATCGAACCAATCAAAGCAACCATGCCAATAGCGGAAGAGACAATATATAAAATATTCAGATCCCACTTCTCTGGCTTTATGGAAGCATCGACGTGATCGTACGCGACCGAAATAATGGTGCCGTCATTCAAGATGGTGATGGTAACCAAAGCGATAACTGGGATCGCAAAGTACGACGGCCAATCCGCGTTGTACTCGTTCGGATGATAGAAGATGCACGAGATGAAAAAGAAGAACAACAGCTGTTCAGTACACGCGACGCGGTAAATCACAAAGTTCTTCATTCTCTGGAAGATCTTCCTTGAGGTCACGATGGCGGTGACGATAGTGCTCAAACCCGGTTGCGTCAAGACAATATCGGCGGCAGCTTGCGCTGCAGAAGTCGCCCCTTGAACGGCGATACCGACATCAGACCGTTTTAACGCCGGCGCATCGTTCACACCATCACCAGTCATGCCAACCAAGTAACCTTGTTGACGTAACGCCTCAACGATGAGATATTTGTGCTCCGGGAAGACTTGGGCGAAACCATCTGCTTGGCGGCACATCTCCCCGTAGTCTCTGCCCAACGTCGTCGACGCCTCGAGATCCTGAGCCGTAAGCAAAGGAAGCTTCTCAGCACCTAAAACATTCGTTCCCATACCTAACGTGCGGCACGTCTCAACCGCAATCGCACGGTGATCTCCAGTGATCATTTTCACCGTGACACCAAAGTCATTCGCGCAATCGATGGTATGTTTGGTATCCGGACGAGGCGGGTCCAAAAAGGTAAGAATACCGATGAATTCAAATTTCCGTTCAGTGATGTCGCCATTTTTCGTTCTTGCAACGGCCAAGGATCGAATACCTCTGTGCGCGAGCTCTAATACTTTTTCTTCAACTTCTTTACCGATTTTATCTTTGTTTACACTCATCTCCAAAAGCACGTGAGGAGCACCTTTAGTGACGACAAACTTCTCACCGGTGGTTTCATTCTTCACAGTCGCTTCGGTTCTCTTGATGATTGGATCAAACGGAACGTAATCGGTGTGCTCGTACGGGTCCAACTCGACGCGATCGACCGAGTTCAACACCAAAGTATCCAACGCATCCTTCGCCGGCTCCCACCATTTCGCCGCCAAAGCGGCCAATTTCAACACTTCTTCTCTCGTAACATCCGGCACGAACGTTGGCAAATACTCTTGCAGCATCATCTTGTTCAACGTCAAAGTTCCAGTCTTGTCCGAGCACAAGATGGTCATACCCGCGAGTTCTTCCACGGAGGAAAGGCGAGCTACGATTGCCTTCTCCGCGGCTAGTTCATGGCATCCCAACGCCAACGTCGTCGTACAGACTACTCTCAACGCGATTGGAATCGAAGCGACTAAAAGAACGACGTTGAACGCGAGCGTTTGCCAGAAATCGACACCGATCATGTTCAAGTAAATAAACACCAACGCGCAAATAAACACGCCCAACGCAACCAAGATGTACATGATTTCTCTCAACACTTTTTCAAAGTGCCCGAGCTCGTCTACACCTTGGACTAAATCCGCAGTTTTACCGAAGAACGTTTGCGACCCGGTCGCGGTAACCGTAGCTTCGATTTCACCGCGCGTGACCGTTGACCCCATCTTCGCTTCGGAGCCTTCAAACATAGCCACCGGTAAACTTTCCCCGGTCAAAGCGGCTTGGTCGACTTGAATCGGTTTACCTTCTCGTAATTTGCAGTCAGCTGGAATAGCTCCACCGGCACCTAACGCGATCACATCCCCCGGGACTAACAAAGTCGCGTTGATGGTGTATATTTTATTTTCTCTCTTAACGATCGCTTCTGGTTTCAACGAATCTCTCAGAGCTGCGATGGAATCACCAGCCTTTAACTCCTCGATAAAGCCGACCAAAACGTTCAGTAACTGCAAAACAACCAGCACAAGGACGTCGACCACGTCGTCGGGCGAACTGTGCACGTACGCTTCTAAACTTTCGATAAGAATCGCGGCCCAAATCATCAACGGCATCGGCTGGACAAATTCCAAAGCCAGTTTCACCCAGACGTTTTCTTCTTTCCTGGAGAGTTCGTTCAAACCGAACAACTGCAAGCGTCTCTCCGCTTCGAGTTCGGTTAAACCGTCCTCGGGAGTGTTGAACAGAGTCTCTCTGTCCACGCCCATGTAATACTGATCGTTCGTCGTCATACTACTCATATTGTTATTATTCTCCTCGCCAGAATCGCTTCCGGTGTCCGACTTATTGGTGCCGTATTGCGACTCTGGACCTGATTTTCCCGCGGTTAACAACGGTTTCGTTCCATCACCAGAGCTGCCGGACTCGATGTCGTTGTACGGCTTCTTCGTCGGCGACATGTTTGTTCTCCTTTTCTTCTTCTTCTTTTAAAGTATTACTCTCGATCGGAAAGAAAGAAAGAAAGAAATTCTCGAAGAGTCGGGGAAACACCCACACGCGGCCTTTTGAGGATGATGATTACGCCCCAAAGACGGAGAGAAAGAAGAGAGAAGAGAGTCGTAGACACGCGTTTCGAGCGAGATCAATTCTCTGTACTATCGGTGGTATGAGACGTGCGCAATTCGAATAATACTATATATTAAATAATACGTTACGCGAAAAGGCAGCACGCGCAATAAATATAATGTGTGATATAGTCGCGTGGCCAACTAATGCAGATTGTTCGTGTGTTTAAGCCACAAACGGAAAGAAAGAATTTTTTTGGTGTTGGTTGGTGTTCGAAATTCAGGTCACAGAGCGGCTCCTCAAAAAATTTTTGAGAGAGAAGAGGCAAGGAAGCACGAAAACAGAGAAAGGACTCCTCCTGTCCTCAGTAGTTCTAGTTCAAGTCGTTTTGTATACGAAGAAGCATGGGAGGAGGACTTCGACGAACACTCTCAGCAATAGCAACATCATCATCATCATCATCGAGAAGACATGTTGCATCGTCGTCGAGTAGTCACATCATCACAGACTCGTTGTTCATTCGATCGCTCGTTTCTGCTGTCCCTTTCGATGGTGGTGGTCGCACGACGAGTTCTTCTTCTTCTTCTTCTTTCGGAGGAGGAGGAGGCGAAGGAGGAGGAGACCAAATGCGGCGTCGTCTTTTCTCATCATCATCAATAAACGAAGAAGTGGTGAGAGAAGAGGTAAGCAGACGATATCAACACCAACGACAGAGAATAGTACAACGACGACAACACAACAACAGTAGCTTTAATAACAAAAACAGATTTATGAATAGAAGTGGCAGCACGAGAACATCCTCCTCCTTGTTGACGAGTCAAGTGCGTGGATATGCGTTTTGGAGTAACAACAAGAACGAAAGTCCTTCTTCTTCTTCTTCTTCGGCAACGAATGAGCTCGAAGACGGCACGAGTAGTAATAGTAGTGGCGATGAAGGAGGAGACTCTGTGTCATCAATAGTAACAGATCTTAGCAGCAATACTACTCTTCCTCCAGGAACAGAACTTGTCGGCGAAGTCGCGCAAATAGCGGGGGAGTCGTGGTACACCACCGCCGGTTTGATGTACGTCATGGAATACTTTCATCTCGTGAGTGGATTAGAGTGGTACCAAGCGATTGCCGCTGCGACTGTAGTTATGAGAACATTAACACTACCATTTACCGTGATGCAAATGCGAAATACGGCGCGGATGCAGTTGGCGCGACCGGAAATGGAGCGACTTCAAGAACGCGCGAAGCAAACGCAAGCGCAAAACGACCCCGAGGCGGCGCAGAGACATTTGAGCGAGGTGACGGCTATATGGAAAAAATACGAGTGTCATCCGGTGAAATCGTTAGCACCTTTGTTAGTTTCAGCACCGTTGTTCGTGTCCTTCTACTTTGCCATCTCGAGAATGGCGGACGGGATTGGATCCTTCAAAGACGGGGGTGCGTTTTGGTTCACCGATTTATCCGCCGCGGATCCAACCATGATGATGCCTCTGTTGACGTCCGCTTTATTTTTAGCCTCGGTCGAGTTAGGTGCCGTAGAAGGTATGAACAACAATCAACAAGGCCTGACCATGAAGTGGGCACTCCGAGGATTAGCCTTAGCTTTAGTGCCGATGACGTGGAACTTTACTCAAGGCGTGTTTTGTTACTGGATCACGAGCAACTCGTATTCGCTCTTCCAGGCGACTTTGTTCAAGTCTACGATGATGAAAAGATTAGCCGGCATTCCAGATACCTCTCACTTGGCGAACCTAGATTCCAACTTGTTGAACCAAAAAGTCAACTTGGATAAAATTCACGAAAAGTGGGGCGAGAAGCCGACGTTACATTCGCAGCGACCGCCGAAAAAGATTAAAGCGGGGAAGCGAACATATTCATCCTCGGGACAACAAGAACGACACGAAGAACACGTCGCGGTAAAATACTTACCGTCAAATGCACTTTTTAAGGAGAGAGGAGATATGTTTTGAATAAAGTAGTAGTTGTCATGATTAGGACGAGAGAAAGAAAAACTTATTATTTTCCCTTTCGTGGGCTCGTTTTCCGCTCGTGTGTCCATCAAAAGAAGTACTTTACGTTTGAATCTTCCCTCATAAAATCCAAATGTCAGCCTTTACAGCGTTGTTAAACGCTCACGCGCTTCGCATGCGATCGTCGTCGTTCTCCGAATCCTCCTCGTGCTCCTCTTCGTTGAGAGGAGGAGGACGAGGAGCAACGACGAGGACGCGCGTGTTCTCCACCAGACGTGATGATACTAGTAGTACTAAAATCTTTCGTCGTCGTTGCGTATCTCTCTCCTCCTTCTCCCGTTCAAAGAGAGAAAGTGGACGACGACAACAACAACAACAACAACAACAACAACAACAACAACTGGTAGAAGCGTTGCAGCAACAACATCAAAGGAGAAATAATAATACTACTACGAAGAGCAGAGGATCAGGGGTCATCGTTGGCGTCCGCAACGATAATAGTAGCAGCAGTAGTCTTAATTATTATTCGTTGAACAGTAGTAACGAGAACGATCAAACGTCCAGCAACAGAGAAGAAAGAAAGAAGACAGCAGCAGCACAAAGGTACGGCAAGAAGAACTGGTGGGGCACCGGGTCCTACACGAATTCCGTGTTTAGCAAGAAAGTTGTCACGAGAGCGACGACGAATAACTTCTCCGCGTACGCAGCTTCGGACGAGAACAACAACAACAACAACAACAACGACATTTTTAAAGGGAATGCAGCTTTCAATCTCTTCCTCGGACCGCCGATGAAGATTTTTGGGGCTTTATGGAACAGATTGGCAAAGCCGTTGCAAGATTTTGGCTTTGGTAGAACGCGAATTATGGAAGGTGGTGTAGGTTTGTTCATCGTTGGAGGGGCACTGTTGGGTGCTTTGATCGCCGGATGGATTGTCGGCATCTTTAACAACGCCAGGAAGAACTCTTACCAAGCGTTTATTGAATTCCCACTCGCGTGCGGGATTCAATGCGGGACGAACGTAAGAATCAGAGGCGTGAAAGCGGGAACGGTGTTATCTGTGCAACCAGCTTTGGATAAAGTGACGGTTTTGGTGGAAATGGACGATAAGAAAGTGCCGATTCCAAGAAATTCGACGATTGATGCGAATCAGTCGGGATTAATCGCAGAGACTATTATTGATATTACCCCGAAATTACCCATCCCGCAAGCGCAATGGGGTCCGTTAGATGCCGGGTGTGAAGGGGAAGGTGTTATCGTGTGCGATCGAGGACGAATTGAAGGGAGACCGGGGGTTTCTATGGATGATTTAGTTGGCATTTGCACGCGCTTAGCGAAAGAGATGGAACAACAGGATGGAATTCGAAAGATGTTTCAAGTCACGGATGGGGCTCAAGATTTGATGCAGGTGTTAGAACCGTTATTAACCGAAGCTGCTTTGATTGCCAGAGAGCTTCGACCGATGATGCAAGGTGTCAAAGACCAGGGTACATTGGAAACGATCGAGCTATTAGCGGGACATGCGTCGGCTACGGTGCAAGATATTCGAGAGTTGCGACAAACGATTTTAACCGAGGAAAATCAAGACATGTTGAGACAATCCATCTCGACTTTGACAAAGACTTTGCAACACGTAGAAAAAGTATCCGGAGACATTTCGAGCGTCTCTGGTGACCCGAGCACTCGAGCTAACTTGCGACACTTGATACAGTCGCTTTCGCGTTTGGTAGACGCTTAGACAAGTTTTTATACCATCGACTCTGATGACAAACGTGTTGTACAAACAAGTGCTATTCTATATTCTAATTCTAAAGCTTTACATTTTCTTCCTCTAGTAATCGCTTCTTCAGCGTCTCTAGAGCTTCACGCGTTAACATTGGATGCACCTCCACATTTTCTTCTTCGTCGTCCTCGCTTTTCGTCCTGTGTGCGAATAGTAACCTCCTCGCTTCTGTGCTGGACAATCCAACTATTCCGTGCTTTGATATTAACGAATCATCATCTTTCGTCGTTTTTCCACTGTTGAATATCTTTAGCGATCTTATTGCGCCTCTGACTCGTCCAAACTCGAACCCTTCTTTGAAACCAGTTTTATATCCTTCGTTGAATCCTTTTTGCACCGTGGCGGTTCTCCCGACGTCTAAACCGTCTCGATAACCGGCGTTGAAAAACCTCTCTCGTCGAGTCTCTGACTCTTGCTGGAGAAGATTGAACTTATTGTTCGCTTTCTCTTCTTCTCCAATATTATTATCGTCGTCGTCGTTGTCGTCGTCGTCGCCCCAGACGTCTGCCGTTCCGCCTCCCGCGATGGGCATAATAACAACGGGAGGACGAATTATTGAAGAAAATTTTTCCTGCATTTACGTTTTTTGCATGGCACATAATATCATTCAGTTTCGTTTACAAATCATTTACACTAAATAGGGACTATCTAAAACGGCGTAGCCAGCCGCAACGCCACCTTCGTCGCTCGAAGCCGCTTTCGTTCTCAACAAGCTCCCGCCATGTTCGTTCATGACTCGTGCGGTATTACTATTCACGTCGCCTTTGCGCAAATACGAACCGTAAATTCCCAACTCGCTCAAGCTTTCGATTTCGTGCGCTAAACCTTTCCTCAACATGGTCACTTGATGACTGGGAGGAAATATTCTTTGCATCAAGATGTACGCCGGTAAATCTTTCGTATCGTTTTCTAATTTTTCTTTCAGTTCTTTTCCGTACAAGTTGTTCCCGCCACCTTCGCGTTGTGGCTTTAACACGTAATCCGCCGGGTTAGATAATCCTAGTTGGATTGTTTTTTGCATGTTTTTTTCGCCTTCGAAAGAATACAAACCGGCAAACACTTTTCGCATCTCGGTCGCATCGTTTGGCATAAACTTTTCGAGCACGCCTTCTTCCGCTAAAGCTTGTTGAATCTTCTTCGAACCGGCCAGGTGCATGGCCACCGAAGGCGACTTCAAAGAGCTCGATTTCTCCAACAACATCTTCGCTTCCCATTGCGCTTCACTTGGAAAATCGCTCGGTGAGTAGCCAGCGCGAAAGTATATGACGCTACATAACTGACCATCGATGGAGAAGAGGTTTGTTTTCAGATCTAATCTACCGCTTTCGTTGATTTCCCGAAGCGTCTTACGAATCGTCTTCACCCCGATTGTTTCGAATACTTTCTGAGATATCAATCTTTGATCGAATATGTTCGTTTCCCCTTCCTGAACAACCATTAAAATACTAGCGTTCTCGCATTCCATGCACTTCCAACCTTCGCAAAGGGTTTTCGCCGCTTGATTGAGCGAGTCGTTCGTCGGCATGTTTTCTTTCTTCAACTTCATATCGTCATCGATGTTCCCTTTCGTATACTCCGCTAAATGCTGATGCAACAGCGTCACTTTCGAGCCTAACCCCATAAAAGACGTGCTCACTGTGTTCACTTCGACTTGTAAAGGCATTCCCGATCGCGTGTCGAGCATATAATCCGTCCGTAAAATACCTAGCTCTTTATCTAATCTCCCGTTCCCGCGTTTCCCGCACGCCTCGTAAATTTTCCAGAGTCTCCCGGTAAACTCCGGGTCGCTCAGCGCGGCTTCTCTCAAAGTCTCTCGCATGAATGCGTCGTCCTCGGAGACTTTATCGTACAACTCCGCAAATTTTGGCGTTATTTCTTTCGCAAACTCAAACACATCTTTCGGAAACGGAGTCGGATACAGCGCGACTGGCGCGTGAAACACTTGTCCAGCCGTCTCCTTCCCTGAGGCGACGACTAAACCGTGTTGAAACGCCCACGAGATGGCTTCTTCAGCGGTTGGGCGGATGGTCGGATCGTCCACATCATCGTTCACGAGCATACTGCTGTTGGTGCTACTGCTACTACTACTGTCGTTTTGACTCCCTCGCCTCGTTTTATTGCTCCGTCGAAAACGAAAAGAAGAAGACAAAGAAGAGGAGGAGGAGGCGTTGGTTGCCGCCGTTTGCGATGGTCGTCTGCGATAACGATGATGATGTCCTCTTCCTCGGAGAAAAGCAGCACAAACGACGAGCGCACAAGAACACTGGTGATACGTACGAGATGACGACGATGACTTTGAAGAAGAAGAAGAGGAGGAGGAGGCGAGAGAGGGAAGGAGCGTCGTCTTCATTTAGGATAATGAGACATTTAACACGAGTTTCTTTTCATGTTTTTTCGCCTTGCCGGTTCCACCCGTTTTTTTGAAATCAAGTTATTTTTCGATTCTTCAAAAGAGATTCAACAGAAACATCAAGCCTCCTTCCTCTCGTTTTGGTGAAGGCAAAGAGGACAAAGAGAGCACAAAAAAACACCCACACGCACCCACGCTGCTGCTCACGACGCGCGAACTATTATAATACTTGTCTGCGCTTATCTATATATATATATTTGAAAGTACAGATACTACAGGCGAGAGAAAGAGACGTTATATTGCTTTTTGGAAAATTCAAAAAAAAAAGTCAAAATGAATTTCGACGATGTTCCCGTCGTCCGGAACGAGAAGAAGTTCGACGACATCGTCCAAGAGGCTTTGAAAGGAGGGGATCCGCAGTTGCTCGTGCCGCCTAAGTCTATCGCCAAAGACGTTTTGAAGGAGACGACTGGAAACGTGTACGCGATGAGTGGGGGACAAAAGTTTGCGACGACTGGTGGCACGACCACTGCGACTGTTGACAGTCCGATGGCGGCGAAGACTATTCCTGCTTCGATATCACCGGTGAATGCGAACAACGCGAGCACGGATTCACCTAAGAGGACTTTTTTGAAGAAGGGGACGGGCGTGAAACGTATTTATACTCCTCCGAAAGAACGCACGTCGCCGTCGCCGTTGGCGTCTTCTTCACGAAAAGCCGAACAACAAGTGGCAGTAAAAGACAAGACAAAAATGACGGCGTGGGAAGTGGAGGAGTACGAAATGCAACAGGAAGTGGCGAATTTTGAATCTTTAGAGCATGCGATCAAAGGAAGAGCGTCGAAAGCGTCGATTGATCGCGCGGCTGAAGAGTTTGTGCAAAATAGAAGAAACGCCGAGGAGATGCTTTCCGAAGACCCGCTCTCGTATCCGTACGCTCCGAAGCAAGTCCTAGCGAGTGATGATGAAGCAGTAGCAGCGACAAGAACAACAAGAACAACAACAACAAAGATGACGACGAGTAGTCCAGGTGTAGCGTCGTTTACGCAAACGAGTGGGGGTGAAGATGATAGAAAGCCTGTATCGACAAAACACCGAGCGACTTCGCCCGTGGCAACGAGCACTCCGCCTCCGTCCGCTTTCCGACGTTCCGTGCGAGGTTCACCTATGCCACCCTCCTCGTCCCAACGAATCAACGAGTTGGCGCGAAGCTCCATGTCGCCTGCCGCAGTCAACCGCTCTGCGATTAAAAGACAAGAAAACGCTCGAAAAACTCTGGATAAAGACCGAGCGGAACTCGAGAAAGATATGAAAAATTTCAAGAAGCAAATGATGGAGTTTAGAGAGCAAAAGGATGATTTCGCGAGTCACATGAAGCGAGAGAGATTGGCGCTGGAACAAAAAGAACGCTCAGTTTTAGGACAATCTCGAACAGAGCGCGAAGAGATTAAGCTTTTGAGAGGTGAAATAGAAAAAATGAAGGAAGATCAAAAGCATAGAGATCAAAAGTCAAAGTTGACTGTCGATCGTTTGCGGAAACAAGTTGAAAATTTATCTCAGGAAGCGGCCGCATTGAAGTTGGAGAAAGAGCGAATGTCAGATGAAATGCGTCGCATGAAGATGTCTCAACGTCAGAATAGCTCGCAGACACCGGTTAAAACGGAACCAATCGTTTCAAAACCGGTGAAGTCGTCGCCCATGTTCGCAAAAGCGTCTCCGCCTCCGGTATACATCAACGCTGCTCCCGCGCAAGAAGCTAGGAATATGTGCGTGAAAGAAGAAGAAGAAGAAGAAGTAGAAGAACATCATATTTACGAGGAAGAAAAGGTTCCGGATGAACTCTTACGCATTCCAAATATCGATCCAGCGCCAACTTGGAACGATGTCGCAGAAATTGGTGTTTCCGAGGACGTTCACGCGGATGGGAAAATCACCCGAAAATATGCGGACGGCACCCGAGTGACAAAATTTTACAACCAAAATTCCTTTCGCGTTGAAAGCGGTTCCTCATTGATCATGTATTACGACAACGGTGACATGAAAGAAACCCTTTCAGATGCGAGTATGCACATAGTGCGATACTGGTATTCCGGTGTCCGAACGTGGCAGTCGAACTATAAAATAGGAAAACTTTTGTCCGGACGGAGCGAGAAGGAGAGAGCGACCAAATTCGAGTACAGCATCTTTCACTACATGGACGTGAAAGAGGTGGAGGTTGAATACGTGAGCGAAATCAAAGACGTATATAAAGATAACGGAGAAATATGGAGAATATACCCGGGCGAAAACGGTAGGCAAGAAATGATAGGTTATAAATAATACTACAGGTAACTCGCACTAGCGAAAATTTCAAACCCACTGTTGTCCAAAAACACCTCGATCGTTGTCCTTTGACTTCAAAGAGGGAAAAAACAATATTCATCAGCACAAGCACTTTAGAAAAAAGGAAACGTGTAACACACGCACACAGTATTCGTAGTATCACATCATGTCCTCCGCGACGAGCATCGACATTCGAACTGCACCTACCGAACAACTCTCGGTGAGTACAGTGGGAGCTTCTTTCTCTCCTTCTTCTTCCTCTGTGTTCGATTCTAAAACGAAATTTATTCTCTCTCTTTCTCTCGCTTTCTCCGATCTGTTTTTCTTTTCACGAACAAAGATTGACCGACTTTTTCTTCCTCGTCTTCTCCATCTTTGAATATCAGGTATTGCAAGAGCAACTAAAACACGATTTAAACATGTGCGCGGAGAGTGTACAAAAATTACAGCAAGCGGTGGGAAAATATCACACCTCTGGAATGGCCTGCGAGGCTTTGAACGAAGAGGAAGTAGGGACGCCAATGTTAGTGCCTGTGACGGAGAGTTTATACGTTCCCGGGAAAGTAGGCGCGACGGATAAAGTTTTAGTAGACATAGGTACGGGGTATTTCGTAGAGAAAACACCGAAAGGGGCGGAGGAGTACTGTAAAAAGAAAGTGCAGGAGTTGCGAGTGAACATGGAGAGGATTATGAACGTAGTGCAACAGAAGCGAAAACAGTTGGTGATGGTCTCCGAGCAGCTTTCGAAGAGGGGACAATGAATAAAACGAAAGAAGTAAACAATAATAGCAGCAGTATAGTTTTTCTCATTATAGCAACAAACAAAAGACCACGAAGATGATGTATTACTACATATTTATTAAGCGAGTGCGCGTACACGTAACGCGTAAGTGACTTCAGTGTGTATTCATTCTTGATAGCGAAAGTGTCCTAAAAATTCCGTGTTCCCTTCTTTCGCGCCTTTAATCGGCGACACGGTGTGATTAATATACTCGTAACCTAACGTTTTCGCCCCTTCAATAACGTTTTGAATCACCTCTTCGTGCACTTTTGTGTCTCGAACAACTCCTTTACTCCCTATCTGTTCCCGTCTCGCTTCAAATTGCGGTTTAATCAAAACAATCAAATCGCCGTTTGGTTTCGACACTTTCGCCACGCTCGGTAAAACTTTCAACACCGATATAAAACTCAAATCCAAAGTCACCACCTCCACTAAATCCGGCAAAGCCTCTAAATATCGCAAATTCTGTCGTTCCATGACTACAACTCGTTCGTCTGTTCTAATTTTCTCGTGCACTTGTCCGTATCCAACGTCCACGCCGTACACTTTCTTTGCGCCTTGTTGCAACAAACAGTCGGTAAACCCGCCGGTGCTCAACCCGGAGTCTAAACAAATCTTATCTCGAACGTCCACCTCGAAAAACTGCAGCGCCTTCTCTAACTTCAACCCTCCTCGACAGACGAATTTCGGTTCCTCCGCTAAGACTTCAATCTTTACGTTCGGTTTCAGCTTTGTCCCCGGTTTCGTTATTTTCTCTCCATCGACCAAGACTTTCCCTTGTTGAATCCAACTTTGAACGACGTTTCTGCTCAAATCTGGATTGGTGAGCAACGTCAGTTCGTCCAGTCTTTGTTTCGGGCCCGATTTCGCGTACGATATCGTCGTCGTTTTCTCTATTTCCTCCTCCTCCGATGAAGACGACGATGCTCTCGCCCTCGTCGTACCACTCCTATTATTACCACTCCTATTATTATTACTACTACAACTCCTAAAATTCGTACTTTTTCTGTTACGAGCCCCGAACAAACACAACATCAAAAACCGTGTCGTCGTGTGGTGGTGGCATCGTCCCCCGCGAGAGTAGTGTTTCGACGATGATGATGACATCAGCGAGGAGAAACATCTTCCCGTGGTAAAGGTCGCCGCCGCTCTCATTATTGATGAATACTACTCAATGCGCGCTCACAATTAATATTTGTGGAAAAGAGCTTTTTTTGGTTCCCTTTTCAGTTTTTTTTTTCAGGCAGGCGGCGGCTGGTGGATTGGCGGAAATCAAAATCATTCATTTCATCACTTCATAGTATTCGAAGCACACCACGCACACATAATCAACACATTCATCGAGAATACTATGCTCGCGTTTACGACGACGAGAAGCACCGCGCTACCCTTCCAAAAGACGATAAAAACTCTGAAGAAGACTATCAGGGAAAAGGCTGCTTATGCTAATAAATATAAATCGAAAACGACAACAACGACTTTTGCCCTCGCGGATGAGGATGAGGACGAGTTCAATGTTGACGACGGCAAAGAAGACGAGGACGACGATCAGGCGTTCATTGACTCGTTCGAAAGAGACGGTTCAGCGACGAGTTCTTCTTCTTCTTCCACCTACCCTTTACGGGTGAAATCGATCGATGCTTTGAGCAGTACGACGACCCCTCGGAAGAAGACGCAACGAGAAATTGAGGCGCAGACTATCGAAGACGCGAACGGTTTTCACGCGCCGTGGTCGCAATACGAGTTAAGAGTCGAGGAAGACGACGACGACGAAACGACTCCGTGGGAAGAACACATGAAAGAAGTCATGGGGAAGAAAGCAAACTGGCCGTGTTGGGATTTTTCGAAACCGGAGGAGGAGTACGAACCGGAACCAGAGTTTGTTTCGTTTCAGAAACCTCCGGAAAAATACGACGCCTTCGAGGAGAAGGCGCGGTTGTATAAAGAACGCGTGAAGAAAGAAAGAGCGCAAGCGATGAAAGAGAAGGAAGAGAAAATTCAACAGTTTCGATACTTGTCGCAAGATGGGGACATTCGATTGAGAGATAAGAAAACAGTAGACGAGAGCGAATGGGACCACGAGAAAATCGTCGAGTTGATAAACTTTGACCCGAAGGAGAGAAGGAGGATGATGCAGTCTTCAGTGGAGGTTTACGACCCTCGATTTCCGTACGATTTCGGAGAGTGCCCGGATCCGCCTGAAGACACCTTGGACTTCCTTTATAAAATCGGTAGATTGTGCGTAGATGACGAGTGGGAGGATCGAAAATGGATCGAAATGACTGGCGAACCAACGCCAAAGTTTGACGATTTGGACTTGGACAAGGAGGAGCAAAAAGAAGAGCTCGGCTTGGAAGAGATGCGAGAAGAGAAGTTGATGAAGGCGAAAGATATCGGTTTCGACGATGACGACGACGACGAGGAAGAGAAAGAAGAAGAAGAAGAATAAGAGAAGATTTTGTTATTGTTGTTAATATATAGTAGCCGCGTACAAAAAAAATTGTCAATTAAAATATTCCAAGCGCCTTGCGACGTGCCTCCGCGTACGATTTGAAAGCTTCGTTGTCTGGAGAAAAAAACACCGCTTCGACGATAGATGAATTTTCTTTCTTTCTCAATTCAACGTGCCAACCTTCTTCTATCGTATCGAGCTCTTGGAACCGTTCCCTTCGCGATTTGTGTTCCTCGGGTAAATCTCTAATGAACCCTCTCGGAACGAGTATGAACTTCTCGTCCACGACCATCTCTGCTTTACCGCCCGCTCCGGCACCTTTCGCATTCCTTTTATTACTTTGCGATGTGTTTATCCTAGAAGGATCTGAGCGTTGCCCGAGCTGGAGTCTCGCTATTCCTCCTTCCAAGGAGTCTTCCATATCTTTTTGCTTTCTATGTTCCCCACTTTGGTTTTGTAACGAACTTTCGTCAAACGCCGAACGACTCTCCGCCTCTGCGGTCACCGAGAGCGATAACACGTCTAAGCGCACACTCCCTTTACTCGCTTTTGCGTACGCGTCGCACGGTCTATACATTGAAGATTCTATCGTACACACGATGGTTCGCGTGAACTTGCTATTATTACTATCATCACTTTTCTCCTCGCTCAAACTATTCGTCTCTACGTTCGCTTCGTGTTCTTTAAGAAAATTCAACATCTCCTCCTCCCTTATTTTCGCCTCTTCCTCGCTCTCTGCTGCCACGGTAAACTTAAATCGCATCGGCGCTCGTTTAATCGGGAACAGCTTAGCTAATTTCGGTATCATCGCCAGCGCTTGCTGCTTTGCCGACTTGGTCGGATCTACCGAAAAGTGACACTCCTTCAGCGCGCTTTCAATCATGCCGTGCGGGTACGGCCTATTCGTCTCTGGATTTATAGTCTTCTCGACCAATATGTTCACGCAATCTCTCGTCACCGACTCTTGCCCAACTTCTCTTTCTTTCTCTCCAACCTGTAACTCGCCTTTTTCTAAAATCACTCGACATATCTTCTCCTCGTCCGTCGTACCGAACGCCTTCTTCAAATCCGCCTCTTTGGCGACGATGCCTTTGGAAACGTTCAAGTAAATAGCGGTCGTTTGTAACACGTTATCTACATCCTTCTCCGCGCCAGCTCGAAAAGAAACGACCGTGTTCTTATAGCACGCGATTTCAAACCGAATGCCGTGCGTTTTGTATCTCACCACCGCGACATTCGTCAGTTTCTTAATCCCGACTGGAATTGAAAGGCGTCCAGCCATTATTCTTTTATATCTTCTTCTTTGTTGTCTTCTTTGTTGTCTTCTTCTTCTTCTTAATGTATTTTACTCCTACTCCAACATTTGAGGATGGCGGCGATGATATCCTTCTTCCAGAGTAGAGTGGTAAAAATAGAACAACAACTCTTTTTTATTGCGTATGTAGTATGCACTCTTCAAGTTGCGCGGTGGATGTTAACGAGAAATTCTTTGTTGTTGTTGTTGTTGTGTGGAAGAAGAAGGACGAATCGCTGAATCGAAAAAAAAGAAAAAAAAAGAAGGAAAATCGACTCCTCGCGATATAATAATTGTCGCGACAATAATACTAAGAACACACGGGCACCATTATTGTGGTGAACAACACAACAAGTACATCAGACACATCGAAGAAGAGCGTTTTATTTGTTATTTGTTAGTATTAGTATCATTTTGAGTGTACACAAAGAAGAATAAGAGGGAAGAGATCGCGAATTTTTCGAGAAGAAGATTTAGAAGATTTAGACGACGAAGAAGAGATCGTACGTGACATAGTACGACTACCACGAGAACAACAAGAATAGATTATTTATAACAACACAAAATGTTACCGCTCTCCTTGCTGAAAACCTCTCAAGGGCACTCCATGCTCGTTGAGTTGAAAAACGGTGAAACCTACAACGGAGTTTTAAACGCCTGCGACGCCTGGATGAACGTCCACTTAACGAAAGTGGTGTGCACGAACAAAGACGGCGACCGGTTTCACGAGCTGGAGACGTGCTTTATTCGAGGGAATACGATTAAATACATGTGCGTGCAAGAAGAGATCATTCAGTTAGCGAAAGAGGAGAACGAAAGGAGAGCGGCGCAAAGAGGACCGTATCAAGGCCGGGGCGGCGGCAGAGGCGACGGCGGCAGAGGGAGAGGTCGAGGCAGAGGAGGCAGAGGAGGCAGAGGAGGCGGCGACCAATAATAACAATAAACATCATCCCTAGTTTAATAAAAATAGTAGTTTGTTTGTGTGTACATATACGTACTCAGCATTGGTAATAATTAGCTCATTCGACTCGCTTCCTTCTTTGATGAAAGTACCCGCTCGCCTCCCTTTGCGTACTTTATTTGTCAGCAGCTGTTTAAAAGTAAAACCAAGAATTCAGGGCACAGACTCTACATAACATCGCCCCAAGAATAATACCAGTTTACGACTCCTTTACTAATAATAGTTTATCATCGTAGGAGCGATACATGAAACCACGCACGTCATCATGCGCACCAAACTCCTCTGACCGCGAGAGCGCACGAAGAATAATTCGATTTTTGTCGTAAGTAGAGCGCGACGACGAAAGAATCACCTACTCGTACAACAATCGAGAAAGTCGTTACGCGTTGTTCGTACAAAATGGTCCGAGCGCACAGCGAAAGATCCGTGGACGCTTTAGTCTCCGATTTTATCCTCGAACAATCCTTAGAGAACATCGAATTAATACACGAACAACTTCGAGGCGCGTATGATGGAGAATCGAGAGAGGAAGGAGAAGGACAGTTGAACACACGAGAAGAGAGGAATGAGTTGCAACAAACGCCTCTTCTCGCGTCGTCGGCATCGCCTTCACTGCGAGCATTGGCATCTGTCGATGCTTCCACGGATGCTTTGCGGATATTCATAAAGCGATTGTGCGACGAAAACAGAGAACACTCGGAGTACGAGGATGCAATGTTGCTGGATATTATCGGAGTGTTTGCAAGCGCTTCGTGTTCGCCTCGAACGCTGCGCTTTTGGTTCGAGACGATTGCAAAGAACAGGAAAAGGAAGAAAGAAGGCGTGGAAGCGTTGTTACGATCGGTTCGAAATGCAAACGGAAGATCTGCTACGTCGTCGTTCTCGCCAAAATGTTGTTTTCATTTAGACGGCGAAAATGCGGGGATTTTAGGGAACGCGGAAGCTAAATGGCCGTTCGCAAAGGATGGTTTCTCGGTCGTCACGTACGTGTACGTAAATAGCTTTGAGAACTCCGAAACGAACCAGATTAACGCGGAAGCGTTAGCGCAAGCTGCGCAAATTTCAACGCCAAATATGAAGATCTCACCGACGGCGGCACAAGTTTTAGCATCCGCTGCGGCTGGAAGTAAGGTAGAGTACATGCCGCGACTTTTCTCGTTGCTTTCGAGCGAGGGGTCTTCGGGGTACGAGAGTTATTTTCATAAGAACTACTTAATATTCGAAGCTCAAGGAGAAAAAGGCGAAAGGATTACGCTCCCATTCTCGCACCAGTTTCAGTTGAAAACTTGGCTATGCGTTGGCGTGGAGTACTCCGTGAAAAGAGAGATGGCATCGTTGTACATCAACGGGAAGCTCGTCGAGACGCACTCGATGAAACTACCTAAAGTAACGAAACCGCTTGGTTTTTGTTGTCTGGGAACAAACCCTCCCGCAGCAATGGCTGGTATGCAAGATAAGAGAAGACAGTGCGCTTTATACGCTGAGCTTGGCCCCGTGTATATCTTTAGAGATGGACTTGGAACGCAGGCTTTCAAGAAACTATACGAACGCGGGGGGGATTACGTGCCATGTTACGTTGGTCAATATCGAGATTCACTTTTGACTACAGCTTTGAGTCAATCCATAATTGGTGGTCATAGTAGTGGTGGTGGTGAAAATAATAGTACTTATCATCATCACGAAAGCAGTACTGATCCATTTGCGCGAACGGCAAGTGGCAACGTCGCCACATCTACTGCTCCCACAACTACCGAGGGTGAAGAAGATGAAGCGGAGATATTCGACAAGTCGCTATCGCCAAAACTTTTGCAACTGTTCCATCCTTCCGTATCAAAGTTGAACATTAAATCTGTTACGAACCTTGCGCCCTCTGGGTCTAGCAATGCGGGCCGGAAAGGGATTTTGATCGGAAACACAAAGGTATTCAAAAGAGATTTGATTCGTGATTCGATGTGGGAGAATTTCCAACCGGGACCGTGTGAAATGTTAAGACTTTTGTTGGATGAAGAAGGAAAAGAGGATAATCGCATCGTTGATAAGTCAAACGCGTGCCTCATTCTTCAAGTCATGGTCGAGTTAGCTCGAAGTCATTCTCAAAACGTTCAAGCTATGGCAAGCATGAATTTGGGAAGACTCCTTTCTCAAATACTTCCCAGACTATTCCAGGAGACACCAAACGAGGATAGTTTGCACGTCGAAATATGTAAGTTACTCGGTAAACTTCTCGTCATCTCCAGAGAACACGACGGCTTGTACGATGAAATGCTCGCGTCTCTTTATTTGACGCTCAAACCATACGCTCAAACTGGTTGTTCTTCAAATGGTATCGTTGAAGTGTTGCGCTCGTTAAATGCGGAAGCGCACGCAAACGCAAGCGCACTTGTGAAATTAAACGGTTTACAGATGCTCCTAGATACTGGCTGGGACAACATTGAGATGCTTAGATCCAATGAAGATATCGCAGAAGAGCTTACTCTTTCGCTCTTTGTGATTGTTTCCGCGGGAGATGCGATTGAAGCGTCAAAAATTCTTCTCGAATTCATCAGTGCTTTCGATGGTACTCAAGGGTACTCACTCATCATCTCGAAAGGATTGAAAGCTTTAAATAGAGCTGTTCACGCGTTGAATCATTCTTTCAGGAGTGTATTCACCGAGAATTTCATTGGTCAGGGTGGCATTGAAATTTTAATGCGGTTGCTCCGAAAAGTTGCCATGAAAAATGAAGAAGATGGAACATCTCGCGACGAAGAGAAATACGGCACTGAATCTGAGATAATCGCCGATGTCATTTTGATCACCGGTCATTTAATGAATGGTGGCTTCCTAAATATTAACGATTTGACTTCTGCGAAAGCAATAAATGAAGAAGGTAGCGTCACGGCTTCACAGGTAGTTCGTTCAATCAGACATACTCTTCGATCAAATCCTTGTATGCTTTTGAACGAATCCGTATTTGACGCTTTACTTTCGATTTCGTTGGCGACGAAGATTAATCATCTCGAGGACATAATGGCGGCCAACGTACCCTCGGTAAAGAACGAATTGATGTTTGACGCCCTTCTTGAATCGTTACCGTACTCGAAACCAAGTGTTCGTAAGAGAGCTTTGGATGCTTTCATTCTTTTGGCGTGTACAAAGGCAGAAAACAGAGACACTTTAGTTTCTACGCTGGAATTCCCGGAATGGATCGTCCTGCTACTTATTCGCACGAAAATTAACAGTGATAATGAAGACGATACCATCAAAGTTGGTATTGATTTACTTGACATTCTTTTACATCACGCGTTGAGAGCCTCGCGTGATGGTGCTTTTGTTCTCGAAATTTTGTCGAAATCTTTCAAGACGACCGGTGAAGCTAATGCGAAATCGATCGAGCAGAAAGTACTGACGAATCTGCTTTCGTTTGTTTTTAAAGAACTCAGAGGCTTTAATAAGCTCGGCATTTCGGAAAATTCCCTCGTCATGCGCGATAACGGCTTGAAATTATTATCAGTCGTGGATACACACTTGCATCGCATTGGGACTGATTCAGAAGCGAGTGATGAAGATTCCAAGAAAATGGCCGATATGTACGCAGAAATTCGTAACATTCTCGGTACCGCAACAGATGTATCAAAAAATAGTGACTCAAGTGGTCATGTTTCTGCGGAAGAGCGATGGAATGCGTACAAATCTTTGCGAAGCACGAAAGAGAAGGCGTATTTAGCGTTTGTCCAGGACTGGGTAGAAAACGATTTCGAAAATCTTCCGTTGTCCAAACGATGTCTCGAAATTGAGCGGAGAGAACTAGCCCGTCGCGAATTTGTGCGTTCGATGCGCATCAAGTACGAACGAGAAAGCTTGAAGATTCTCAGTGAGTTTGAAGGCGGAGATTTTGCAAATTTCCCGTGGGAGGTTGACCCGATTGAGACTGGAAAGAGAAGACGTTACATTTTAAGAAGAATGAAGGAACCTCCGAAACGAGAACAAAACAAAAAAGCCATGGAAGAACTTCCTTCGATAACGTTACCAAAAGCAGTGAACAGAAGAGAGAGTTTAGACTTTGACAGCGAAGAAAAGATGATTCAGGAGGTACAGGAGGAAGAAAAAAAATTGGAAAAGAAGAACGCGAGGGAACAAAAAGGAGCTCACACTGATGCGACGCGCCTCGCATATAAACTCACCAACTCGATGGTTCTCAGCGACGAACCAGTTTTCAAAAACGATGAAGCTACGATGGTGACGCCGTTAAAAACGTTTCGCGGTTCGTTAATTCTCACTGAAGATTGCATATCGTTTACAGGAAAAGATACCGAAACCGGTATCGAACACTCATGGATTCAGAAACTCGATGAACTTCATCAGGTACAATCGAGGCGATATTTGTTACAGAGAAGCGCTCTGGAGTTTTTCTTTTTATCTCGAGAGACGTACTTTATCGATTTCGGGTCCTCCGAAGAAAGGAAGAACATCTACAAATGTTTGATTCGAATGAAACCGAAAAACTTCGTCCCTCTCTACCTCGAAGCTTCAAACCCGGAGGTTTTGATGCGGAAGAGCGACATCACTTCGCGATGGATTCGACGCGAACTATCAAATTTTGATTATATCTTAGCTTTGAATACGCTTGCTGGGCGCAGTTATCTAGATATCACTCAGTATCCTGTCTTTCCTCACGTCATCGCGGATTATGAATCGGACGTGTTGGACTTGAACGATCCAAAGACTTTCCGAGATTTATCAAAACCCATCGGAGCGCTGAATCCGAAAAGACTCAACCAAGTCAAAGAGAGGTACGATGCGCTGAAAGATGATCCGGAAATCCCACCGTTTCATTACGGTTCCCACTATTCGTCCGCTGGAGTCGTGATGTTCTATCTCCTAAGACTTGAGCCATTTACAACTTTGGCATACAATTTGCAAGGCGGGAAATTTGATCACGCGGATAGACTTTTCACTGGCGTCGAATCCATGTGGAAGTCTGTTTTAAATGATATCTCAGATGTGAAGGAACTCACGCCTGAATTTTTCACCATGCCTGAGATGTTCTTAAACTTGAACAATTGCGATTTTGGCACCACGCAAAAAGGTGAAAAAGTCGGAGATGTCAAACTTCCAAAATGGGCAAGCAACGCGGTTGATTTTGTTGCAAAGCAAAGAGCCGCTTTAGAATCTGAACACGTGTCTAAGAATTTGCACACCTGGATTGATCTCATATTTGGATTTAAGCAGCGCGGTGCAGAAGCAGTCAAAGCAACGAATGTTTTCTATTATACGACGTATGAAGGAAACGTAGACGTTTCAAAAATCACAAACGCGACCATGCGACGCGCTTTGCAAGACCAAATTGAGAACTTTGGGCAAACACCGAGTCAACTACTGAACGTGCCACATCCTGCACGACAGCGAGCACACGATACGTTGAGCGGATCTCATTGGTTATTCGAACGACCCGGCGTCGTTGGAAAGTATCGATTGAAAACGAACGAAACGCAGGCTATTGCAAGCGTATCGAGTTTTGGGAACAATTTACTCGTAATCAACGCAAAGTTGGAAATTGCAAAACATCAGTTTAGTCCAAATATTCCAGATGGGACGTCGAACCCATTCACATTTGTCCCGTCTAAAAGAAGACCGGTAGCGTCGTCGAATTCTACGTCGTCATCATCTGGCGGAGGATTGTTATCGTCGACGCTTCTTTCCAAGTCAACTTCGCTCATCGGTGGATTCTTTGGTTTTCCTCAAAAGGCTATGAATGTTTTAGAAACAATCTTAGATGAAAGCACGAGCGAAAGAAAACCAATGTGTGTAACAGCAGACGGAAAGAGAATATTCTTAGGAGGTAATATTGATAATTCGGTTCGCATATATTCCGGTGATCCAAACGGATGCCGATTAGAGTGCATGCGAAAAGTATACGGCGGGATTGTGACATCTTTGGCACTGGCGTGCGACGACCAAATATTAGTTGTTGGCTCCGTCGATTCCACAGTTTCGCTTTGGCTGGTTAAATACCCAAGCACCAAAACAAATTTGGATAACATTCGCGAAGGTTTACGCGATAACATCGCGATGATGCGTGTCGAAGCCAACAGCATATTCAACGAAGGATCGACAGTCTTGGAAGTCATTCATCGCAGAGAATTCGAGACGTTTGGAAATAACTTTGACGCGGCTTCAGGTAATGATGCCTATATCGTCGGTACACAACCGGTGCGATACTATCGCGGACACGGCGCAAGAATAGACGCAGTTTCGGTTTCCGCAGATTTGAATGTTATCGTGGCAACCTCGAAGACGAATGGGACATCCATTTTTCGTCTGATGACGAACGAAGTACTCACGAACGTTTCAGCTCTCAGAGGAGAGATGAATGTCATCACTCCTGATGGCATCATTATAGCGTGGGAAAGAGAATCACACACTTTACGAGCGTGCACTCTGAACGGACGTATCGTCGCCGAGAGACCATTAAAAGATCTCATCCCGCTTGTAACTTCTTTAGCGTGGAGTCGATCGGGCGAATACGTAATCGTAGGAACTGAAAAGAAAACTGCATCAGTAGCACAAGCAGGAGGAGGAGGGAATGGTGGAGTTTGCTTGTTTGCCTTGCCGTGGCTCTCTTTGTATAACACGTGGGCGTTAGAGTTTGCAGTCACATCGCTAACGCTTACAAGCGACGAGACGAATATCATCGTCGGTCTCGAAAATGGAGAGATAGTCATCTTGGCGAACCCAAGTTTATCGCTTAGATTGGTGGACAACTTATTACAATCAGGTTGGGTTTCTGGATTGTAAAAGCACCACAATAATAGTTAGTACGGTAGCATTGTTAGACATAGAGAATTAATAAACATGCGCACGTCATTAGAAGTAGTAGTATGTATACAATATTGAAGCGGCTAAATCTAAGAATTCTTTCTGTTTGTGGCGTGACGCCTCGCGAAGGGAAGATGGCCAGGAATTTCGATCGACTGAT
Organism: Bathycoccus prasinos; assembly: GCF_002220235.1. NCBI lineage: Eukaryota > Viridiplantae > Chlorophyta > Mamiellophyceae > Mamiellales > Bathycoccaceae > Bathycoccus > Bathycoccus prasinos. The sequence continues at coordinate 278,053 of NC_024004.1, forward strand.
GAGAACTCAGCGTGTACTCTTTCGCTATTGAAGGTTTCGAAAGTCTCAGATTAACAAATTCTTCTGATTGACTGACAGCTGCCCAATCACCTTGCGCGCATCTCACTGCGGCTTGCCACAAAGTCAAATCGCGAATTTCATACGCCAAACACGCTGCAGAAGCTGCCAAGTTTGGGTTCATCTCCGTCCGTAACCGGTGTAAGCAGTAGTTTGGTAAACCATCGATTCCGAACTTCATCGCAAGTCGATACACGTCCGCTAAAATCTCCTGGCTCGGTTGGACTGGAATTTCATAAATCCATCGCAACGTGGCAATCAAAACTGGAACTTGCGTATCTCTAAGAACGATAATTTTAACATTCATTCGCTCTTCGGGCGTCACGAATTTCTTCATTCCGTAGGAGAAAGCGACTATTATAAAATACAAAATTTGAATCATCGCGGCGATGATACCATTGAACACGGTTCCGTCTTTCTGGAGCTTCACAACTGCTTCCACCTCCCTGTTCAAAGCCATCCCAACCTCTGAAGCGTTTAAAACGCGTTTCAAATAGTCAGAGTGTTCGCTCAAAACGTCCGCGTGCGCGTGCACTTTAATATCATCGATGACAAACTCGACGTTACCAACTTCGTGATAGCCACACTTTGGAGCGTGTAAAGACTGACCGAAATGTCCTCCAGATCTGTTTGTGATACCTTTACTGTTGAGTTGCGCGAGGACCTTGGCTTCGAGCGCGGCATTTCGAGAGGCGGCAAAACTACCCCCTCGCTCGAAAGACTCGTCCAAATCCTCGCTAAACGAACCAGTCGTCTCATTTTCGTTGAAAGAGTAATTCATTTCGCTATTATCGCCTCCACCTAAACCACCTCCACCACTGTAAAGAGTTCCACCGAATTCAGATTTCCCCGAGTTTGCGACTTCTAAATTCCAATGTCCATAATTTTCTGCGTCGCGGTCGACGAGAAATTGTTCCTCTTCATCTTCTCCGAGAGGAAACGGTAGCAAAGCTTCTAAATTAATCGCAATACACGCACTCACGTCTTTATTCGATACTTTCGTGGACGAACTTCTCGCGCCGTGAAACATGACTAAAGCGCCGTCTATGCACGTCCCGCAGTGTCCAAATCTCGGGTCTGTGTCTGCTATGGGATCGAGTCTCGCCCACTCGGCGGTTGGGAAATGGAAACAATACGCGTCACCGAGAACGACGACGTTACCGTCGTCGCTCAAGGATCGACCACCGTGGACGATCCAATTATTCCCAAACTTTGAGGCAACGTAAGAGGTTCTCGACGAAGGCACGTCGGATTCGTTGTTGTGCGCTACTTTTGTCCATCGAGGTACCTTCGCTTTACCATCCGATGATGTTTGCCCGCCTTCTAAAATCCAGACGGACATACCGGCGTCCATGTTCGAGGAAGCCAAAGATTCCGTGCTCGCCCGTCTCGAGAGTACCAGAGATTGTTCGATTTGCTGTTGAGAAGAAGACCCGATGAGTTGCGCCGCCGATTGCGTCTCATCCACCGCGATGAGTCCGCCCATCGACGACGAAGAGTGTATATTCTGCATGCTGCTGCTCATTTGAGAGCCACCGGCAGTCGCGGAAGACGGCATGGACGGACTCAACACGTGCAACACAGAATCTACCGCCGTTAAAGCGCACCCTTCTCCACCGCTCGGCCCTCCATGCCTGCTCTCGATGTGCAACCACTCTCTCTCGGCGATATCAAACCCATACAAATCTTCGAAACTTTCCACATTCAATCCGGGCCTGGCGTCTTTACCACCGAAAATAAACAAAACGTTCTCGGAAACGCACGCGCAGTGCCCAAACCTTTCTCTGGGCGCCTCCCCGATGGCATCCAACGGCGACCACGTCGCTCGAACAAAGTCAAACACCCAAAGGTCGTTCATCGCGCCGTATCTCCCTTGACCGCCGAAAACATACATGTAATCCCCGCTCATCGTCGCCGTGTGTCCGTATCTCCCCGGCGGCACGTCCGTTTTCATGTTTTTATTCTGCGGCGTCACCTCTCGGTTTTCGCCTCTGCCGGACCATCTCGTGATGGAATCGACAAACTCTCCGTATTCGCCGAGACCGCCGTAGGTATACAACTCGCCTTCCCAGACGACGCACGTGGACCCGTGCAAGAACGTCGTCTCCGCCGCGGGGTCCACAACAACCCCACTGCTGTTACTTTTTTTCTCTTTCATCGATCCTCCTCCTCCTCCTCCTCCTCCTGTCGTGGTATTTGTGGTTGGTGAGAAATCGTCGATCTGCTCGGCCGCGTCGATGTTGGTGCTCGTCATCCCGCCTCTTCGCGGTGAAGATGACACGTTGTTGTTGTTGTGTGATGGTACTACTCCTACGAGTAGTCGTAATCAAAATCAATCCCAAAACCAAACACACGCAACGAAATTGTGAAATCAATCCGCTCTCTCTTTCTGTCGTGTTATTCCCGTCGTCTCGCGCTCCTCCTGCGCATCATCAGTATCGATCGTCGTCTGAATCGTCGTCGTAAAGTCAAAAACAAGTAATAAGAGAGAGATACAACGAGAGAGAAGAAAGAGACCGCCTCGAAGAAGCTCGCTTGAAAAGAGATTTTTGTTTCTTTCCTTTTGTTGTGTTCTTGCGGTATTTTAATACGGCACGCGGGGTCTCATTTTTTTTTCACTTTTGCGGAAAACAAACGTTTGAAAAACTCTCTTTTTTCCGCAATTTCGCTCTTCATATCTTTTCCCTCTCTGCGCTGGATAACTACTGTACCTGTAACGCGCGCTTTTATTGGTGCTTCTTTGCTGAGTACTCATTGTTTAGCAGACACACGGAGAGAGATCTTTTCTCGTTTTAGTAATAATATAATAATAGAGTATAATAAGAATGAAAGAGACGGACAGATTGTTGTCGAACGGGGAGGCGACCACCATTATTGACGAGGACGCGGGTGGAGAAGGGAAATCAAAAATGTACGGAAGAATGGTGAAGACCGCAGGTATCGCGTCGCTCTTCTTACTCGCTGTAGCGGGAAAGAGGAATTATTACGACGACGATAAAGATATCGGTGGTGGTTTTGTTTCTTCCATGCTCTCGAAAGAAGACCAAGGTTTAGTAGATTCATCGAAGGCAATCTCGTCGTCGTCGTCGTTCAAGATTCTCAGCCAGTTGGGTGTTCAGCCGATTTCAAAGGTGAAATCTGGCGGTTTAATTGGAGGACAACAACAAGAACCGCAAATGATTTTAAAGTCCGAGTTCGCCTCCATGGACGATGACGAGCGATATTCGAAAGAATACATTCCGTACTCGATGATAACGCCGGAGCTTGGGAACTGGGGGCAAAGCACGAACACGGAGGAATACAAACGAGACATCAAAGCTTCGTTCGACCCGGAATCGTTGGGTTTGCCGAGACAGTTTGACGCGAGGAAAGAATGGGCCGAATGTAAAGGGTTAATAGGTACCGTCAGAGACCAAGGAAAGTGTGGAAGTTGCTGGGCAGTCGCAGCGACGGAAGTCATGAACGATCGAGTGTGTATCGCGCACGGGAAAACAGAAGAGTTATCGCCGCAGTACGCGTTGTCGTGCTACAGCGCGGGCGCCGGATGCGAAGGCGGGAACGTCATCGATACTTTACAGGAAGCGATCGAGAAAGGCGTGCCGACTGGTGGTATGTTTGGTGATTCATCGAGCGCGTGTTTGCCGTACGAATTCGAGGCGTGCGACCACCCGTGTCAAGTGCCCGGGACGATAGCCGAAGAGTGCCCAACGACGTGCGCAGACGGGACGCCGATTTCAGAAACGGAAATGATGAGGCCGACTTCGGAGCCGTACGAGTGTCCACCGGGAGATTGGAAATGCATAACGCAGGAATTGCACAAGTATGGGTCCATGGCGGTGACTTTTGGCCCTGTGTGTGATGATTTTTACGGGCACAAACACGGCGTGTACGAACAACCGGAAGGCGGGAAACCTTTAGGCTTACACGCGACGAAAATCATCGGTTGGGGATTTGAAGGCGACGACGAAGAGACCGGGAAAGGTGGTAAACCGTATTGGATTATGATTAACTCCTGGCAAAACTGGGGCGAACACGGTGTCGGGAGAATTGGAATCGGCGAAATGTCCATCGAAAGTGAAGCAACCTCGATCAAAATGTAACACGCGAGAACAAAAAAGAAGAATTCACTCGTCATCAGACGATGTGACTCAAATAATATACTGAGTACAAGAAGTGAATTGAGTTGATATAATATAGAAAACGAATTGTGATTGTAATGACCAATGTACCCATGTAGCCCATAATATCGATATAATAACAAGTAAAATCATAAATACTGGTACTGTAATACACATTTGGTACGCGTGCGATGTAAATATTAATCTAAGTGCGCTAAATCGACGTCGTCTGTGAGCGCTCGGCGATGTCTCGCCGCCTCTGGACCAAACGTCGTGGACATGAGTTCGATGAACATTCTCGCCGCAGTCATCAAACCACCCCCAGTGATGAATACCAACACCAATGCTCCTAAATCAAACCTCCCCAACTTACCTTTTTGGTACACAATCAAATGAATACCAGCTCTTTGTAGGTTGATTCTTTCCGCCGGCCAATTTTTGAAGACGTACTCTTGCGCTCTGACTTCCGTGTACCCGACTAAACGCACGTCCATTTGGCAGTGCCACGGAAAGTTCTCAGAGCCTTGCCCCGCCAAAGCCTTAAAAACATCAAATGGCGACGTATTTGAATACGTCAACTCCAAAGCTAAAGTCAAACCGTTTTGCCTCAACGTTTGCGTTTTCCCGTCGTATTCGTACAATTCGTCCGCTTCTAATAAGTATTCCAACCCTTTCTCCTGTAAACCTTTGACAATCACCGACAACTCTTTCTTTTTCAACTCGTTCGGATACAACTCCACGTTTTTCACGATGTCTCCAACTTTAATCACCACGTCTTTCGGCGTCTCCGAGAGAAAGTTTGGTCGAAAAATCTTCTTATTCGGTAAAGTCACTTGAAGAAATCCAGCGTGTACCGACCAAGACGTGGCCACGTATTCCGGTTTCACGTGGATCGCAAACTGTTCCGCCCCGGAGACTCTGAATATTTCTCTCTCCACTTCCTCCCACGACCCGCACTCGGGTTGCAGTTGATGGTCTCCTCTCGCGAGGCGACCACCTCGGCCCAAGTTCCCGCTCGTGTGAAAGTCTTTCATGATCAGATTCGTCGTCGAACTGCTGCTGCTATTATTGTTGTTGTTGTTATTGTTCTCTCTTCTATTTCTCTCGTCGTCGTTGTTCGTATTGGTTGATAAATTTTCTTCCAACTCTCCGGTGAATCCTTTCCGTTTCGCGCAATTTTTCGTCCGTCTCTCTTGATGAGATTCCACCCACTGCGTCGTGATAAACAGCGATTCTTTTCTCACCGGTTTCCCGTTGTTATGTTCGTCGTCCACGATGTTCCACTCTCTGCACGGCGGGCCTCCGTCGAAACAATAGGACATCAAATTCACGTCTAACACGTCTGGACGTTGCAACCACAAAGGAATCGGTTGATGAATCGGCCTTTCGTATTTCAAGTGCGAACTCTTGAATAAGATTTCGTAAAAGAACACGTACCCGATCAACAGAACGATTCGTAAGACGAAGTGCGAGTATCCCAACCAGTGCGGGTTACGGAGACGCACGTATTTGTACGTGACGAAAGTGGAAATGTAATCTTCCAAGGCGTTGCTGTTGCCAATTGCTCCTCCTCCGCCTCCTCCTCCTCCGCCTGAGAAGGTGGAGGATGCCACCATGGATGGGGGAATGAGAAGACGTCTACTCTTTAAAAACTGAAGAAGAAGAAAGAAGAGAGGGTGGTTGTCAATCGAGTAGTCAGACAGAAGTAGAGTCAGAGGAGAGTTTTTGTGTCGTGAAATAATGAGAATTATACTCGCTCGCTTGCTTGCGTGAAAGAGAGCAAATTTAGAAGGAACAAGTACTAATATATTTCGTTCTTCTCTACTACACAGTCGTACTCAAAATCATCGTTATTACATCATAACAAACTATTATTCAAGCGCGAATAGCTAATTACCCTTATTATAAAATCTACTTTACCACTCTCCATGCAACGAACACATAGTTTAGTTCGCGACGAAACCTTTCCCGGAAGAGGCCCCAGCCGGGATGACTTTCAAGACGTTGAAACGAACAGTCTTGGACAACGGTCTGCACTGGCCGACGACAACCTTGTCGCCTTCCTTGCATCGAAACGCCGGGGAAATGTGCGCGGCAATGTTCGAGTGTCTCTTTTCGTATCTCTGGTACTTTTTGATAAAGTGCAAGTAATCCATGCGGAGGATGATGGTGCGGTTCATTTTCGTAGACTTGACGACGCCGGACAAGATTCTACCTCTGATGGAGACGTTACCGGTGAACGGGCACTTCTTGTCGATATAGTTGCCTTCGATGGCCTCTTTCGGAGTCTTAAAGCCCAAACCAACGTTCTTGTAGTAACGGGTACCCGCTTTACCCGGCGCTTTCTTTCTCGTAGACGCGGCGAAACTGTGAATAAAGAGAGAGGGAAAGAGGTGAGTAAATACACACGTAAAAAGAGAAAGAGGAGAGAGAGATCCAAGAGCAAACAAGTTTCTCTTTCACCCGAACCGAAACGAAAATTCTAGGTAGCCGATGATCCAAGTTGCTGCTCTCGAACGACGACACGAGCCAAAGCGCGTTCATCAGGGAAGAACACCCCGCGAGAAAGATGCGGGCGGAGACTCTCGTTAAAAAAGCATCACCAATCGCATCCCCCTAACGGAGGCCCTACTCTCCGCCTTCAAAATGAGGGCTTCCTTCGGCCAAACGCGCGCATCTTTACCGGCCCATATTTACATCTCGCGAACGCGTATCAGACACTCTTCGTGCACGCGTGCACGCAATAATATATCTGATACGCGTTGAAGCGTAAACATGCACCGATACGCGCATCCTGGTGCCCTTAAACTCGCGTCGAAACTCAGCGCCCATTTTCCTCCTCCTTTCAAAGCGCCAAGAGAGAGAAATGCAGAGCGGAGGAGGACAAAAACACAAAATCCGGAATCCTCCCTATCTCTCAAACGCGCGAGAGAAGATCAAACCGTTCTAACTATTAAAACCGCGAAGATATACTTACCCAACGTTAACGCCGACTTGTTTTTGATAACCTCTCTCGTGCTGTACGTCAGCCATGGTTAATGAATGTACGCTATTTTTTTTTGTGAAGAAGGAGAAGAAAGAGCTTCTTTGGTTTTCTCTGTTTTTTGGTTCGTTTGCCAAAAAACAGAGAAAAGAGGAAAAGAGGAAGACGCTTTTTCGACCACGAAACGACGGAAACGTTTGATGACGGCACACTTTCTATTCACACAGACACACGGCACCAACATCACCATCATCATGGTTTTTACTACTGTTTTAAGTACCGTTCGCGTCGTGGCATCATCTGTGAGTCGTCATTCTCTCTCGTTTTCGATTCTTCCTCGTTTTTCTCTCTCTCTCTCTCTCTGCGCGCGCGAATGCGAGCCGTCCTTGCGAGCAGATTATTTACTCCGCTTTTTTATCCATTTCTGAAAAAATGTATTATCACACACAGGCGCAACAACAACAACCGCAACAACAGCGAACCAAAGTTGTCTCTCGCGCGTCCGCACCGCCGACGTGCTCTCTCTCCATGAGGCCAGCGCACGCGCAAACGGCGATTACCGATGACGCGAACGCGGACGTCGGCTGTGACTCCAAAACCGAAATGGCCAAAACCAAGTGCGTGCATCCGGAAAGAAAAGACAAGTCGACGTGGTGCAAAGACTGCCCGAGACGCGGGTAAAAGAGAGAGATTTGAGAAGTAGAAACATTGGTAACACACGTGTAATAACAACAATAACAACAACAACATCGACGACAAATAATAGCTCAATGACGATTTCGAAACTTATTAACGCTTCTCGTGTCTCACGAACGTCACGCCCAAATAGAAGAACAGAAAACCAACCGGTATCCAAGCCGAAGCGTACGCGACGTTTTGATAACGTTTCCGTCCGTCTAACGCGAACGTTCTTAAAATGGAGAAACCTGTAATGGGTTCGCACTCCGTTCCATCAGTGCTTTGACTTCGTAACCAGAATCGGAACGCTCGCTCTTGGTTCGGTGGGATGTTTAATTGGACGAACATATCGTCCAACCCTTCGGGCGTGCAGTGTTCCCGAAAGCTCACAGATCCACCGAATTCGTTCACCATGACCGCACTCCATCCCCACTGAATCCACGAAAAGTCGTAAAACCACTTCCAAATCACCGGTATCGTTTCAAAGCGTACGAAAAACCCGCTCACGAGCATATTCAACGTAGAAAAGACCGGCAGAACGACCCCTGGACCAATTTCGCCAGGAACCAAAGCACCGATCGAATAACCGATGAGCATACACACAATCATGTTGACAAAATTTGCCAAGACGACAAACCAAAAACTACCTTGAAGCCCGATGGAATAAAATATGATGCTTGTATACAATATCGCGTTGATGGCGCACGCGGGAATTTCCACGAAAATCTTCGCGGTGACGTACGAAAGCGAACGATAATACGAGTCGTGAAACTCTTTCGTGTAGACTTCGCGTTCAGTTTTTAGGTTGTCAATGAACCCTTGCGCCATAAACATCGGTAGAATGATCATTATGAACAAAATTCCGTTGGTATTTATGATTCCGCTCATCGTTCGGTCTTGACCATAAAAGAAAACGGAGAGCGTTGCGGCTAAGAGGGCATATATTATCACGCGGGAGAACCAGAACAACGAATGGAACAAATGAACAAAAAATTTGTATCGAATCAAGCAAAGCAGCTCGCCAAAAAGCGTACGCTCGTATTGCTTGTCTTCTTCATCGGTTCCGTTGTTGACGTTGATTTCGTACGTTGTCGTTTCGTCTGAATCCTCGTGATTTTTCGCCGCCAAGTCGCTTTGCTCGTAAAATTTTTCAAAATCGACCGAGTCGTTGAACGAGAGCACTTCGAGTAAATACTCCGACACGGAACATCCGGAGACGCGCTGAGGAATACCCGAAAGCGTTTCGAAAAAACGAACTGGGTTCTGACCCGCAGCGCCGAAATATACGCACTCTCGATTTAATAGAATCAACCCGTCAAAAACATTGTATATGTCCGTAGACGGTTGGTGGATCGTAGTGACTATGGTCCTTCCTTCGCGCCTTTGTAAATCCGCCAAGCACATCATCACCTCTCTGGCCATCTGCGAATCTAAGCCTGACGTAGGTTCATCCAGAAACATGCATCTGGGCTGACTCAAAAGCGCCGAGGCGATCGACACTCTCTTCTTCTCACCGCCCGAGACGCCTCGGACTAAGGCGTTCCCAAGATACGTGTTGCGACATTTCTCCAGATCCATCGCCTGAATAACTTGCTCGACTTGCTCGTACACCGATTGCTTCTCCAACTTCTCCACTCCAGGAATCTTAATCATCGCGGCGAACAAAAGGGTTTCAAATACGGTACTTCCTCCGTAGAAGATGTCTTGCTGGGCGACGTAACTCGCGTATTTTTTAATCGCCAAGGTCGTAGACGGTTTTCCATCGAGCAATATCGAGCCAGAAATAATCCCTTCGGTTTTGCGGCGAGTGATGATGTCCAACAAAGTTGACTTCCCAGCTCCACTTGGGCCCATAATCGCCCATAAACCTGGAGATATAACACCAGTCACGTTCGCCAAAATTGTCTTCTCGAAATATTTCTTATTTTGATTTTGTTGTTGTTGTTGCTCTTGCTCTTGCTCTTGCTCTTCTTCTTCTTGTTCAGATGACACAGCGCCGGGGCCAATCTCCTCGTCCGGCTCGTCGAACGGAAACTCTCTCCTTTTCTTCTCTCCCATCTTCTTCTTCGTCGATTTACACGTAATTTTACACCCGATGTTCTTCAAAGTAATCGTACATCCCGGCCGTTGCGAAAGCCTTCGAGGTACGACGACAGAGTGGAGTGGCAACTTCGAAGAGGACGTTCTTCTTTGTATTGCCGACACGGCGGCGGCGGCGGCGATGGGAAGAACGCGAGCGTCTTCTTCTCCAATCTCGTCGTCGTTCACGTTACCCTCCGCGCTGTCCGATGATGATACCGCGTTCCCCATCGTCGCCGATGATGGTGTGCGGAAAGGAGTTCAAAAAGTGCGTATTTTTGATTTTTTTTTTTTCGATTTTTCTCTCTCGTGTGATTGACAAACTTTTCGCCTTTGTTTGTTGATGTTGATGTTGTTTTATTACTACTACTACTACTACTACACGTTACAGACGTGCACTCTAATAATATCTATTCTAATTCTAAACGTGCGCTGCTGTGCTGTATTAATTTATCGGTACGCATATCAACATTTCGCTGGATCATCGTTCGTTCATCTCTTTCGAATCTGTTTCCACACGAAATACGACTCCACCGTGCCGTCTTTATTCTTCTTCGTGATTTTCTTCTTCACGCCTTTCCCGTGCGAAATCTCTTTTTGCAGCGCCATTTTGACCGTCATCGATTTCAACTGTTCCGCTCTCTCTTCGTGTTCGTTCAACATCTTATACGCGCCTCGGTTTAGCTTGGCCACTTTCTTCAGTCGTCTCTCCTGCTGTTTCCGTAACTCTTCTTCGTCGTAGTCGATTTCGTTCGCGCCGACGCCGACGAGTTGATCCGCGTCTTCCAATTGGCTATTTTTCGGTCGGTTAAACGCTCTACCGATCAACTCTCTCGGCGTGTCGAAATACGTCTCCGGCTTAAACGTCTTCGCTTCCGAGTATTCGTCCACGAATATCGTGTGTTTCCTCTCCTCGATCCCGGCGCCTAAACAGTGCAACGTTTCCTTCATCTTCTGAACTCGTTTCAACTCTGTTTGCGCTTTCAACGACACGTATCTCAAGTCTTGCGTTTTCATCAATTTCAGCTCCTCTTCGGTGTACTTATTCTGTTCCGTCGTCCTTTCCTCGTGCACGCCGTCTCGGGTCTTTTTCTTCTCCATGGCGAAATAAAACTCGTCCGGATTTCTCTCCGCCGCTTTTCGTTTCAGCACTTTTATCGCGTCTTCCTTCTTGTGGAAATCTTTCGCTCGCAAAACGTAATCTTTGTGTTTCTCGAGTAAACCGAGTCTCGTTCTGTCCGCGGGTTGCGAGCGCTCTTTGTGCGTCGTGCGCTTGATCGCGTTTCGCAAAGACGACGACATTGTGATTGTGATTGTGATTGTTGTTGTTGTTGTTGTTGTTATTAGTATTGTGTGTGTGTAAAAATGAAGAATTTGTCACAAAAAAACAGCCGCCAGACTGCACAAAAAAATGAGACGACGACGATGATTGTGTTGACTTCTCGAGGAAGAACGAGATGATGAACAAAGAGCGAGCGTATAAAATATTAAACCTAGAGGACAAATCGAGAAACGATGGAAGCGTCATCACGTCCAGAGACGTGGAGAAGTCGTACAGAGAGCTGCTCCATTCCAAACATCCCGATAAAGGAGGGACGAAAGAAGAGTTTTTACAACTGCAAAGCGCGAGACGAACCGCGTTGGGTGAACGAGAACATTTAGGACCATCATATCGGGGCAGAAGTGGTGAGAATCATCATCATCATCGACACTTTGTCTCTTCAAAGACGTTCCCGAAGCACTTGAAACTCATGCTCGGGAGTTTAGTCGTGGTCGTTTGCGGATTGAACGCGGCGAAGCTCAGCGCGAAAGAGAGGAAGAAGAAGCGGTCTCCCGGAGTGCGAGCGGCGTTAGGATTAGATGCGAATAAAGAGGAGAGCAAATGATATTAGTAATAGTAAGACATTGTATTATATTAGTTAAACTTCCGGGTGCTTCAACACGAGCAACTCCAACGCGCACTTTAACGCCTCCACTTCACTCTCGTCTTCGGAAGAATTCTTGGTGTTCAATTCAGTTTGAAGACGTACTTTTCGACTCTGCGCGCAGACTTTTTCAGCCTCGCGGAACTTTTCTCTGCACAATCCGACTTTGGTTTCGGATTCCGAGAATTGGAGTTGCAAGCTTTCGACCGTTCTTTTCTTTTGCACGAGCAAGGTGTTCAACTGTTCCAATTCGGGTAATATTTTAGCGTTGAGCTCGTTGACGCATTCCGAGGCTTCTTTGAAGCTTTTCGCAGCCGCGTGCGACTGTTTCAGAGCGAGGAGTTCGTTTTTACGACGCTCTAAAATGGTCAAGCGAGTTTGACAGTCGCGTTCTTGTGAAAGTGCGTTGGCGAGGTCGGCATTGATTCGCGCGTTGTCGCTTTCTTCTCGTTTTAATTCGCTTTGTGCCTCGCTGGAGAGTATCGTGTTCGTCGTTTCGTGAATGACCAACTGTTGCAACTCGTCACTGATGCTGGATTCTTCGGTCGTTTGTAAACGCTCAGAACCAGCGCGGCGATAGAGCTCCGATCGTTCTTTCATCTTACCAATGAGCTCCTCAGTTTCGGAAGATGTGCCGCCTTGCATTTGCTGCTTGTGTGCTTCTTTGCGCTCTTCTTCTCGAACTTTTTCATTGTACGACTCCAACGCGGCTTTGCTCGTTTCGTGCGTTTCTCTACACGAACTTACTAATCGATTCGCTTTTTCAGCGTTCGCGGATTCCAAAGCGGCTTTGTTTGCAAGATGTTCCAGCTCATTTTCTGCAATTTGCAACGCTTCTTTAAGTTCATTCACTTTTGTTTCCATTGCTTTCCTCTCGTCCTCGATTTCACTCGTCTTTGCTTCATTCTCACGGCTTTTCTCGACTGCGAGTTTCAGCGCGTCTTCAGTTTCAGTCGCGCGTAGAACGAGACGTTCGTGCTCCGACGAAGTGTTGTTTGAAGACGCTGCTGCTGCAGCTTCCGCAGCTGCGACTTTTTTTCTCGCTTCTTCTTCTTCTTCTTTCTCTCGAGCCCACTTCTCTTCTTTATCCGAAACGAATTTATCTATGTTGTTGGACGCTTCAATCTCGGCGTGTGCCCATTCGTTCAGCGCGCTTAAAGAGGCGCGCACGCGCTCGGCGTGCTGTAACTCTGCCGCATTCAGCGCGTCTTCTGTATCTTTAATCTGTTTTGAAAGTGAATTCAACTTCTCCTCGACATCTGCTGCAAGCTCGAAATCATCGTTTCGTATGGCGTCGTCTTGTTGTTTTTGCAATTCGGATTTGCGCTTGAGATGTTGGGTAGCATTCGTCGCCGAAGACAATCTTTTGTTGCTCGCTTCCATTTTCAATCGCTGCGCATTTTCCCACGACAGGCGACGCATGCGCACGTACGATTCTGCCGCTTCTACAACTTTGTCGACCTCATTCGCGACTTCCAAATCTAAAGCGACTCTTTGTATCCCAAAGTTTTGCAAAATAAAATCTTGGTCTTGCGAATTGAAGATCATCGGCGACCCAGGACTTATTGGTATCATCGCGTCTGGGGAAAGTTCTAAGGTTGGAGTCGTGACGCGCGAATACACCGGCGTAAACGGTTCGGACGTAGATTCTCTTGTTTGCAAAGAGCCACTGTCGCCACCACTACCACCACCACCACCGCCACCGTAGCTATGTGCGGGTGAAAGCACTGGAGTGCTCACTTTGGGACTTTCGTCCAGACTCCTACTCCCAGGAAAATGACCCTTTTCAACGATATCACTCACGACTCGTTCTGATTCCACCGCGTTTGCTATTGCTTCTACGCTATTAACTTTTGTCTTTTCTTCTCCTTCTTCTTCTCCTTTCGCTAGTGCTTCTGCTGATACTTTAGTTTCTCGTGCAAACTTCGTCTTCTGTTGAAATCTTTTAGCGCCGGGCGAGTTCCCGATCGGCACATCCTCGTTTGTAAACGAAGGGATGCGTAACATTGTAGTATTCGCCGAAGCCGATGCTTTGTTTATCGGCGGATTTATCGGATGAGTTTCTACTACGGCGGGTGGAGAAATAACAGCTTCGTGCATCAGCGTGGCGCTCGCGTAATCTTCTAGAAAATCGTCGCTTTCATCTAATGCGTCGTCTAATCCACTCGTCAATCCTCCCTGTTGTTGAAGTTCCTCCATAGATGGTATTTCTACCGCTTCCTCTTCTCTCGGAAAAAATCCATCTTCATCCTCATCATCTAGCGGTTGAACAGATGGCTCTACAACCGCAGAAGTCGGCAACGGAGGCACGTCCGCAGCAGACGACGCATCTCGGAAATCACCGAAAGCATCTTCGTCCAAAGGTAAAGCTTCTTGTTGTAATCCAAATCCAATAGAAGAGCTAGTTTTGTTTCTATCATCATCATCATCATGAGCTATCTTATTTCTATCGCTGTCTTCTACTGTTGTTTTTATGTTTGTTGTTGTCGTTGTCACCTCCATCGCTGAAGTTTGAACTGATGGCATCATTCCTTCAAAATCAATCTCTCGTTTCTCTTCTGCCACTTTTTCTTCTTCTTTTTCGGGATGAGGAGCAGGTGGTAGAGGAGAAGCCTCGGCGGCGGCAGGCGTTGGCGTCACGTTCAACCCGGCGAACAAATCCACCATCACCGGCGGAGCCGTCGTAGCTACCGGTGGTGGCGTTCTCAAGTCGTTCACCGGCGGTGAAAAAGCAAACTCCTCTGGCGCGTTGGACGCCACTACGTTCATCCCGGCAAACATCGGCGACGCGTTCGGCATCGTCGCACCACCACTCACTCTCATCGCCACTTCCACCGCGCTCTCTAAATCCTCCTCAAAGTATTTCACCTGTTGTTCCCACGCCATTTTTTCGTTCACATCTTCAAACATTGTGTTGCCTTGAGTCGTATGAACGCTCGTTTTCATCGCATTCGTTAGCCTTCGAATTTCATTCAGACGCGCAAATTGCCTCTTCTCGATATCCGGGTTATTCTCCTCGAACCCGAGTTGGTTTCTCTGTCTGGTTTTCTCCAGTAAATCTTTCGCTCGGTCGTAGACTTTCCCCAGATCTTGAATCGACGACGGGACGACGTTGTTATTGTTCGCAATCGGCGTTGTCGAAGATGAGTTGCGTTGTTGTTGTCTCGAATTTGCGTTCGAAGAATTCTGTTGTTGTTGTTGTTGTTGTTGTTGTTGTTGTCCTTGTTGCTGCTTGATCCCGAACAGCTCCCCGAGGCTCGATCCTTTCTTGAACATCTTTAATAAACGCTCTCTTCCTCTCTCTCTTCCTCTCTCTCGTTGAGGTCGACGATCAGATATATATATAGAATACTAATTGTGTTGTTAAACTTTACGACGAAAAGAATAATTAAATATCGCGGACTGGACTCTTTTCTGTGGACGATGTGAAACCTCCCCTCACATCTCTTCAACGCACTCTTCGTCGTTGTCGTTGAAAGAGATAAAGAGATGAAAAGAATGACGACGACGAGCAAAACTTTTCTGTGCCATTCCTGCCGAGCAGCGTACCGAAGCTCTTCTTTTTCTTCGTCGTCGTCGAGCCTTCTTTTGCAACTCAGAAGAAGAGGACAAGAACGGCGTAAAGATGATTTCATCACCCGTGCACACAACAACGGAGCTTCTTTCATCACCGCTGAACGACGACGACGACGAGAGGACGAGAAACTCTCATCTCCTCCTCGGTTTTTCATCCTCCGTTCTCCTCAAACTTCTTCTCGGACGAGAAAGATGACGAGTGGTGCGAGTGATGCTGCCACGTCGTCGTCGTCTGAAACCGCTCAAAACATCGGGGACGAGATGCCGTCCTACGAAGATTCTCCAAACGTACTCAGGAAAAGATTCCAGAGCCTGCGCAAACGCGCGGATTCCGCCATGGATATTTTGAACAAAACCAAGCTGGAAAAATCGAGAGAACTTTTAGAGACGAAACAGAACGACCCGGAGTTTTGGAGCAATCAAACCGAAGCGAAAAGAGTGACGAAAGAGTTGAGTTTTGTGCAGTCGCAGCTGCGAAGAGCAGAGTTGGTGGAAGCGACGAGAGACGACGTCGAGTTATCGCTGGAGATGTTGGAGGAGGAACAACAACAACAAGACGCGGACAATGGCGGCAACGATGAAAATAAAGGTGGAAACGAGGATTATGAACTCTTACGAACGGAAGCGATTCGATCGTCGATTAAGTTGAACGAGATGCTCTCGGAGTTTGAGACGGAGAAAATGCTCGGCGGGAAGTACGATAAATTAGGGAGCGAGTTGTTTATTTACGCAGGGGCGGGAGGAACGGACGCGCAGGATTGGGCGGAGATGTTAGAAAGAGCCTACTTGAATTGGGCGCAAAAAAGAGGGTTTAAAGCAACGATTACGAGCAGAAACAAAGGCGAAGAAGCGGGAATTAAATCTGTCACGATCGAAATTGAAGGCACGTACGCGTTTGGTTTCTTACGGTCGGAGAAAGGCACGCATCGGCTCGTTCGATTGTCGCCGTTTAAGAAGGGTGATTCGAGTCGCCAGACTTCGTTCGCAGCCGTAGATGTGTGCCCTTTGTTTGAAGACGAAAGCGAAGAGGCTGGGGAGATGAACATTCCGGAAAAGGATTTAGAGATTACGACGATGAGATCGGGCGGCGCTGGAGGACAAAACGTGAACAAAGTAGAAACGGCGGTGAGAATAAGACACATCCCAACAGATATTACCGTGCGATGCGACGAAGACCGTTCGCAAATGATGAATAAAGCGAAAGCGATGGTTAGATTAAAAGCAAAATTAGCGGCTGTTTTGGAGCAACAACGTTTGCAAGACGTGAAAGAGATACGAGGTGATGTGGTCAAAGCAGAGTTTGGCGAGCAAATTAGGAATTATGTGTTGCACCCATATAAAGTAGTAAAAGATGTTCGCTCGGGTTGGGAAACCGCTGACACGGAAGGCGTGTTGAATGGTAATTTTGACCCGTTCATGAAAGAATATTTACGGTTTAGAGCGACGGAAGAAGCAGCGCAATGATTATTTATAACTATAATTTACAACAGTGGAAGTTCGTTACCCCCAAAAAGGATCGACTTCTACTTTTTGCTTCTGTCCGCGCACGCCTCTTCTCCCACTCTTATCTTTTGTAAAGTTTCGCGTTTGCACGTGATTAGCACCTTTGAACGTCTTCTTAGCTTTTTCCGCTTTTAATTTGGCCCGAATAAGTTCCGGGTTATTCCCTAAATCTGCTCGACTTCGAATCGAGGACGCTGTCATCGCCGAAGGCGCCGGCTGCACCGGACGTCCATCTTTCGCAAGTTTATCTCTCTTTTTTCCAGCTTCACGAATTAAAGGACCAACTTCGTCGTCGTACTTCGGCACGACTGCGTTGGGGTCGTTCAACATAGCTTCAACTTGCGAAGCTAACGCGCTAACTTCATCAGGATTCAGATTTAGTTCCTCGTCGTGGAATTCGTCTTCTTCTTCCTCCTCGTCCTCTTCTTCGAGTTCATCTGGTTCGGATACTATGTTTTCTTCGCCACCACTACTTTCTTTGTCTTCATCTGATTCATATTCATCATCCTCATCATCGAAACCTTCTTCGCTGCTGTATTCTCCGTCGCTATTTCTATGAAGCGCCCTCTCTTTCGCTCTTTCCTCTCTCTCTGCCATCACCTCGTCGATCATCTTTTGGTGTTCCGAAGTGAAACCACTGGCTTTGAGAAGCGAATCGACTGACTTCTCTCCATTCTTCTCCTTCTCCGCGACTTCCTTCAAAATTTCATCAAAATCAGGATCAGGTTCACCCATAACGTCCAATTCCGCGTCGTACCCGTATCGTCTCAAGAAAAACTTATGCAAACACTCCACGTCTCTGTCAAAAAGCATCCTGGCGTTTCGGTGATGAATCGATACCATCTGCGGAAAATCAATCACGGTCACTTTCAACGTTTCCAAATGCATCATTATATTAAACTCGTTGTAATCGCAATGAATCAATCCACATAATGCCAACTTTTTCAACTCTTGCATGCAACTGTTGTACACCTTCCCAGGGGACATCATCTTCTTCACTTGCGTGAGCGGAAACCCATCCACCATCTCCATCAGCACGCAGTGTCGATTCAAATCAATCGCCTCGGGGACGTTGAAACCTCTCTCGTGCAACGCTTGCATGAACGCGTGCTCTTTCAACGCCGACAGCCTGCTTAAATATAACCAGTTAAAGCTCGTCCGTCTGTGTAAATAATCTCTCTTATTCTTCACCGCTTTAAAACTCGTTCTCCCGAGCCGGTGCAATTTCATCGCCATGTGCCTCCCCTCGTCGTTCACAACCTCGTACACGTCTGATTCTTTCCCGACACCGATTCTCCTCCCGACGCCACTTATCCGGTTTCTCATCGTGAACGCTTTTATGGCTAAGAAATCGTACCCTAAAGGCGTCAGTCTGTACCCGTCGTATTTCGAGTTATCGTGGTGGACTAATTTGTGTTTCAACAGTTCGCGAATGTGTTTGTAGCCACCGCCTTTTTTCAGACCCGCGATGGCGTTTATCAGTTGCACCGGGACAATCTCGTGGTTTTTCATGCCCATCTCCACCGCGACTAACGTTCGAAACGTGTCCTTCTCTATGTACCGAAGGATGTTCACGTCGAACTTCATCGTAAAAGTAGTGTGTGTGAAAAGGGGTGGCGGCTCCTCTCGAGTAAAAGATTGATTTTTTTTGTGAAGCAGCTCCACAAAAAAAAAAAAAAAGGTGAAAATAAATGCAATGGGAAGAGTTTTTCTCTGTATTACAGACGCGCTCTACTTTTGCTCGTTTTCACGAGCGTTGTTCGGATGCGTTTTCAAGCCTCCTTTGGGTGGACAACAAAATAAATACACATCTCTTCTTTCTCTCTTTTTTCTAACGTCTGGCGGCGATTTGTCGTCGACTGACGGCTTCGGCAAAAGTGGCGATGCGCTTCAAGTCTTCGCTGGCGCTGTTTCTATCGTTGCTTCTTTTTCGCAGCCCACTTTCGTCCAAGAGAAGAAAGAGAAGAAGCGTCTGCGCTTCGCCGTACGAATCCGTGGCCAAGTTGAAGTTACCGACGAGTTCTTCTACCGCGCCCGCGCGAGTGAGCTGTAAAGCACGATCGTGCGCGAGTTCTAAACCGTCGGGCAAAGACGATTTCGCGTCGATGCCGTAGTTGACTATACCTTTTGCCGCTTTGTCGCATCGAGCGTGCGTTTTCATGATTGCAGCTTCGATGCGTTTCTTAATCGCAGTCGCCTCGGCGTATTTCGCTTTGTTTGTATTATTTTTCGTAGGAGTATTCGTCATCATGACGCTACTATCCGCGCTCTCAGCTGAGTTTGCCAATGAAATTTGCGAAAGATGCTCGTCTAAACTCGAGGGACTCATGGATATCGGAGCGCCTCCTTCGCTCACATCTGAAGACGTCGCGGAGTCTGAAGAAGCCTTCATCGAGAACTCTTCACAAGCCGCATTTATGAGACCGTGTGCCGCATCCAACGCGTTTAAGGAGATTAAACCAACACTCAAAGCATGTAATCTACTCCCTGCGTTCCAGTGCTCTGCACTCGCGTCTCTTAAACATGCCGCCGCGCGCTCTAAAAGTTTCGCTTTATCCATATTGCTCGTGATCCTCGCGAACGGTTCGGTACCGCGAGATGAAAACGATTGCGTGGAAGACGACGACATCGTTCCCGCCCCACTCGATAGTTTCCTCATCATTTGCTGATTCGTGGTTGATTTGCTGAGTAACTGTGAAGGCGACAGAACTGGCGAAGATGCTAACGGCGACGAGGCTAACATCGACGACGTTTTGAACGACGACGATTCGCTGTTCGGTGACGCGACGACAGTGTCGGCGTCTTTCTCCTTTTGTTGTTCGCGGTGAATTATTCCCGTCGGTGGAAATTCTTTTGGGCTCGTGCCTCTCGATAATGGCGACGCCCCGAGTCTTGGTGGCGTTTGGTGACGAGCGGATACGTTTCTTGAGGGGCTTCTTGGAACAAATCCAGTTCCTGGAGATGTCACCATGACGTAATCGTCGTCGTCAATTTCTTGAGATTCTGGAGCGCCTCCAAAGGCCATCGACGGCGGCGAACCAGGAGTAAATCTAGTGAATATATTTTGCTGCTGCTGAGGCGAAGAAGAATACCGCTTTATTGCTGTCGCTGCTGCTGTTGCCGCATTCTTACGACTTCCTCCGCGCAAATCTCTCGCTGCGAGCGCGATCTCATTCCTCACCACCTCCGAAGGAGAGGTTCCGAAGCACTTGTACGAAGACGACGCGGAATTTTCTCGCTGAAGAAAATTATTATTATTCAGTTGGATGGGAACGCTCCTGGTTGGCGCAATTTCTTCCTCTATAATCGTCTGTCTCATCGAAGTGTTGCTGTTGTTGCTGTTGTTGTTGTTGTTGTTACTATTGCTGCTCAGTTGCGCTTCGTTCATCGAGTCCATTTGAAATTGCATGCCTTCCCCATCTTCATTGCTGCTTCGTCCAGACGAAAATTTCTTATTATTATTGTTAGCATTGCTGCTGCTATTATTAATGTTAGTATCTACGCTCATTGCTGCCGCTAACTCTGCCGCTGTTGTCGCCGCTGCCGCTGAATCCGTCTTCACAGCAATACTCGCACTACCACTGCTACTGCTTATAAAAAATGGATGATTAAAAAACGCGTCAAAACCGAGGCGTTCTCTCGGATCTCTACGTAAAAGCGACCGCAACAAAGCGACGCACTCCGGCGAAAGCGTCTCGGCAATCCTCGTTGGAATTCTCGCATCCGACCGTTCGATGTTGTGCAACAACTGCACTTGGTTTTGTCCCGTGAAAGGTACTTTTCCAACAACCATCTCGAACAAAATCGCTCCAACGCTCCACAAATCCGCCTTCGCGTCGTACTTTCGATATTTCAATATTTCCGGCGCCATGTATAACGGGCTCCCGCACACGGTGTCAGCCATCCCTCCGTGCGGTTGAATGTACCTCGCGAACCCAAAATCGGCAATTTTCAACGTCGCCTTTGCGGTTCTCTCGCTCAACAACAAATTATCCGGCTTTAAGTCTCTGTGCACTAACGATTGTAAACGCATAGCCGATAAACCGTTCGCCAACTGCGTCATGAAATGTTTCGCCACGGCTTCACTCACGCGTCCTCGTTTCCGTATAAACTCGGACAAATTCCCACCAGCGCAATACTCTAATATTAAATACACCCTCTCCGTTCGCAAATCGTCCACCACGTCTACCAACTTCATTATGTTCCTATGCTTCGCGTTCCTCAACACGGTAATCTCCAACTCCAACGCCTCTCTCAGTTTCGGTTGTAAACCCCGCGTGGACATTTCTTTAATCGCCACGGTTTCTTTCGATTGCTCGTCGAACCCTTTCCAAACCGTGGCAAAAGAGCCTCTTCCGATGGGTTGGTTCTCCTCCGAAGAGAAAATCGCGTATTCGTTCCCGGATTTCATGTTTCTGATTATTTTTTTACCACTGTTATTCGATGAAGTTGAAGTCGGTTGCTTTCTCAAACCATCTCCTTTTGAGGAGGGGGCAGACATTATTTATCTCTCTTTTACTCTCTCTGTCCTCTGTCCTCCTCGCGTCTGTTTTCGTCTTCGCGCGTCTCGTTTTATTATTATTATTACGCAGATGGACTTTGAGACCACGCCAAAAGCGACGCTCTTCTTCTTCTTTTCTTCTTCTTTTCTTCTTCTTCTTTTTGCCGCGCTTTGATGATGGGGAGAGCACGAGGAAATCTCTTTTCGAACGTTTTATTTAAAGCAAGCGGATAAATCTCGTCTCACCAAACAAACAAAATGCTTTCTCTCTCCTTCTCTTCGACGACGGACGCAAAAGAGGTGGTGAGACTGTTGCTCGAGAGCGAGAAGACTCTCTCTCACTCTTTGTTCTCGCCGCACCCTTCCTCACCCGCGCGCGCGTTTCGTCGGTGTCTCGTTTTAAGTGAAACGACGACACGAGAGACAGCAGAGATGCGCGAGCGCCTTTTGAATAAAAAATTTCTGTCGACGCGACAATCGATAAATCCCAACTGTTTTATTTAAAACGGAAATTTAGCCCCCTTGTCTTTTTCTGTTCGAAAAAGAAAGTTGGAGGAAAGCAGAGAAAAGAGAGGAAGTATTTGGAGGAACGCTCTCTGTCTGCGAGAAAACTTCGTCTTTTTGTGCTCTTTTCTGTCCTTTTTCTCTCTTTCGCTTCCTCATCATATTCTTTTTTCCCTTCAGATTAACAGATACATATACATATAGATGATGATGAAGACGACGACGACGACGATTTCGCAAAAGTCGATTTTGTCCCCGTCTCGTCGTTCTCGTTCTTCTTTCAAAGGAAGGAGAAGCGCTTTTGGTGAGCAAAGGAGGGGGAGGATTTTTTGTTCCCGCCAAGATGATGATGACTTTGGTCATCATCATCATCATCGGATGACGACGACGAAAAGGAAAAGGGAGAAAAAGAAGAAAGGTGGAGTGGTGTGCTTTTCGTGCGCAGACGACGAGGAGGAGGAGGCTTTACTAACAACAGCAGGAGCAGAAGCATCGACTTTGACGTCGTCGTTATCGTCGTCGTTTGAAGACGAAGAGCTCGAAACCCGTCGCGCTTCGTCGTCCTCAAAAGTGTGCTCGTCGTCGTCGTCTTTTCGTCTCCCCAAGACAAAAGCGACGACGACGACGACATCATCATTCATGGATCGCGTTGAAATGAACGCGCCACTCGCGCTGAGCTCGTTTATGCTCATACCAATGGGTGTTATGGTTGCCCCGAACTTTGATTTAGAAGGACCTGGGTCGGTTATTCAAGCGTTATCGGTGCTCGCGTCGATCATTTTTGTACACGAATCTGGTCACTTTCTCGCCGCGAGGACGCAAGGCATACACGTGAACAAATTCGCAGTCGGGTTTGGACCGAACGTGCTTTCGTATCAAGGGGAAGAGGTAGAATACTCTCTAAAAGCGATACCGTTGGGTGGATTTGTCGCGTTTCCGGACGACGACGTGGACTGTCCGTACCCGCCGGACGATCCAGATTTGTTACGAAACAGACCGGTGAAAGACCGAGCGATTGTCGTTTCGGCTGGGATTGTCGCCAATTGCGTGTTTGCGTTTGCTATTTTACTCGCGCAGGTGAACACTATTGGTTTGACGTACGCGAAATACGCGCCAGGAGTGATTGTCAAAGGATTCGTCTCGCCCTCGGCGGCAGAGTCGGCTGGATTCAAAAGAGGCGACATCATTTTGCGCATCGACGGCGAAGATTTGGAGGCGGATGCAAAAACGGTCAATCAAGTCGTGAACAAGATCAAAGCGTCGGCGAATAAAAAACTGGACGTCGTCGTCAGTCGAAAAGGTGAAATGGTAAAGTTGAACTTGATTCCAGATGAGACGCCAAAGACTTTAGAAGGGAGAGTAGGCACGAGACTGGAGGCAAATTCGGTGTTGTATAAGAAAATGGCAAAAGGTCCCGTGGATTCCATCAAGTTAGCCTCGAAAGAGTTTGGCAGATTGTTCACTCTCGTCGGTAAATCGTTGACTGGATTAGTCACCAATTTCAGCCAGTCGAAAGACCAAGTTTCTGGTCCGTTAGCCATCGTTGCCGTCGGCGCGGAGGTTGTCAGGAAAGACATCTCCGGCTTGTTCCAGTTTGGCGCGGTTATAAACATCAACTTAGCCATCGTCAACTTGCTCCCGTTGCCGGCTTTAGACGGTGGATTTTTGTTGTTGTTAATCATCGAAGCTATTCGAGGTAAGAAAATGCAAAAGGAGACGGAGCAATCCATCACCGGTGCCGGCGTACTTTTCTTATTGATCAGCGGCGGAGTTTTAATCACGAGAGACTTGACTGATTTCGCCGTCAAAGCGTTTGGCTTAGATTTGTAAGTAGAGCGTGGCAGAAATAAAGATTTAATAGACTACTGTGTAATAATTAATTTTGATACCAAAACAAATATAAAGCTACCTAATAGATATACCAAGTATGGCAGGAACTCTCTTTTAAATGTACATGTTCGTTTTCCTCTCTTGTCTCATAATTTCTCTAGAGTCTCTCTTGGAAACGCCTTCCGCCACCTCTCTTTGTCGTCGAACCGTGTACAACTGCGCAACCTTCTTTCTCAAAATGTCAAAGTGATGTCCTTTAAACGCCTTTCTCGTCGATTGTTTCACTCTCAACGAGTACAACATTTTCTTCGTCGCCGCAACTTCCGCCAAGATTTGTTCGTTGGACATGTTCGCAAACTCAGACGCTTTCGTATACTTCAAACCGGTAAATTCGTCCGCCGCAGCTTCTTCTTTTTTGTCGTCCCCATCGGCAGCGTGAACCGTAAAGGCAACGCGTTTCGGTTGTTGGGATTGTCGTCTAAACGAAGTCGTGGTGCTCAATCGCGCGGCCTGTTTTGTGATGATACAATAAGTGAGGGAGAAGAAGGGATAAGTTTGACGAAATTCGCAAAGGAGGAGAGAGTCCCCGAGAGAGACCCAAACACGGATAAAACGCCGTCATCATCCATCGCCGGCCTTTAACGCGTGTTTTACGACGAGGTCGGCTTTAAACGAAACGATCGAGTTCGAATCCGCACGAAAACATATTTTCCGCGCGCGTTCTGCACGCCACGTCTTTTCGAAACCCATCGCATCATCGAGCACAGAACTCCGCCGCCCTTTTTTTTTTCTCTCTTTAATGCGCGCGCGTAAAAAATCCTCTTCAGGTTTTAAAGAGAGAAGAGGGAAATCCGCCCGCTCGAATTTGAGAGAAGAAGGCAAAAAAAAATGAAAGACGCGAAAGACGTACCGATGAAACCGTCGCGGAAGTGGATAAAGTAAACATGTTCGCGCGTTAATTTTGTGTTCGTGAATTCTAATAAGAGCTCGCTGTCTTCTTCTACGCGTCAAACAAAGTTTCTAGTGAGGAGGAATTCCGCTAAAAAAATCACCTCGAGAAAAAAGGGCAAAAAAAACAAAGAGCAGCCAGAAAACGTTTTTTAGCCAACAAGCAGCCTTATCTGGTTATTCTCGTTATTCTCTTCTTTACTTTTTATACACGAACCTATTACTCTACGTTTAATACTACTCTAATAATGTTCTCCGTTACCAGCACTACTACTACTACTACTCAAGCCGCCTTGCGCGTTACTGCGAAGCCGACGACGTCGTCCAAGAGAGGCGCGTTGCAAGTCGTCGCCAACGCCAAAGTCGACGCGTGCGACAAGAATTCCATCATCGTTTCCCCGTCCATCTTGTCGGCGAACTTTGCGACTTTAGGTGCGGAAGTGCAAGCGGTGGACAAAGCCGGCGCGGAATGGATTCACATCGATGTTATGGATGGTCGATTTGTGCCGAACATCACCATTGGCCCGTTGGTTGTTGATGCTTTGAGACCAGTCACGGACAAGGTTTTGGATACGCACTTGATGATCGTGGAACCGGAGTTGAGAGTGACGGACTTTGCGAAAGCGGGGTCGGACATCATCTCCGTCCACGCCGAAGGCGCGAGTACCATTCACTTGCACAGAACTATCGGTCAAATCAAGGACTTGGGTTGCAAAGCGGGCGTCGTGTTGAACCCGGGAACCCCGATTACGTGCTTGGAGTACATCATCGACTTCGTCGACTTGATTTTGGTCATGTCCGTCAACCCGGGCTTCGGCGGTCAATCGTTTATTGAATCGCAAGTGCAAAAGATCAAAGAGATTAAGGCGTTGTGCAACAAGCACAACGTCAACCCGTGGATTGAAGTCGACGGGGGCGTCTCTCCGGCCAACGCGTACAAGGTCATCGATGCCGGGGCGAACGCCTTGGTCGCCGGTTCCGCCGTCTTCAACTCTCCGGATTACGCCGCCGCCATCGCCGGCATCAAGGCGTCCAAGAAGCCGTAAGTCTTCACGTAATATCATAGATTATATATATATGCATACTTTTTTGTATAACTATTTATAACGACTGTATATTCAGGGAAGGAGAAATGGAACAACGGCGCTGGTCCTCGTATCTGCAAGATTACGTTTAGAAAAAAACGGAGAGAAAGAGATATGAACTCTCTTCTGGGAGAGAGCAAAGAGAGGAATTTAGAACAAAAATGTAATTCACACTTCGGCACTAATAGTACGCCCACCAAACACTATCACCCCTCGTATTTATACACGAATGAGAAGAAGAGCGGCGGCGGCGGCGGCTGCTGCTGCGCGTGTTCGTGGTCATCTCACCTCGGGAAGAAGTAAACGAGAAGACCAACTCACGGGGAACTTTCATCGCCTTTTTTTCAACAGTAACAAACGAAGATTCCTGAACAACTTGCGTCCACTCGCGAGGGAAGGCGAGAACAGTAATAATGAATTCGACGTCGTCGTCGTCGGTGGTGGTCACGCCGGCACCGAAGCCGCGGCTGCGGCGAACCGTCGAGGCAGTCGAGTCGCGCTGATAACTCCACAACCCGTGAAATCCATCGGGGAAATGTCCTGCAACCCATCCATTGGTGGTTTAGGCAAAGGCACTCTGGTGAGAGAAATCGACGCGTTGGACGGATTAATGGCAAAGGCGGCAGATCTGTCCGGAATTCAATTTCGAGTGTTGAATTCGAGCAAAGGTAAAGCGGTCCGAGGTGTCCGCGCGCAGATGGATCGAGGGTTGTATAAGAAACACATGCAAAAGTTAGTGGGCGAGTTGCCGAACGTGACCGTGGTGGACGCCTGCGTGAGCGGGCTGTTGATTGACGAGAGAGGAGAGGAAAAGAGTAGTAGTAGTAGTAGTAGTAGTAGAAATAGTAGTAATAATACTAGTGATAGGAGTGATGTAAGTAAAACGTGCAAAGGAGTTCGATTGGAAGATGGGACGTCGGTGTTTGCCAAAGCGGTCGTGATAACGACCGGGACGTTTCTGAGAGGCGTGCTTCACTTGGGAGGCGGCGAGAAAGTATTTAACGCCGGGAGGATATCTTCCAACGTCACGGAACGGGCGGATAATTTAGCTTCGACGGCCTCGTCCTCGTTGGCGGATTCGTTGTACGGGTTGAATTTGAGAATGGGAAGATTACGAACCGGGACGCCGCCGAGGTTGAGAAAATCCACCATTGACTTTACTCGGTGCGAAGAGCAAAAAGGAGACGATGTTCCGGAACCTTTTTCCTTTTATAACTTATCGTTATCGTCTACAAAAAGACCTTGGATGCCGTCGCAAGAGCAAGTATCGTGCCACAGCACGAGCACGAATGCGGAGACGGAAAAAATGATAATGTCACATCCAAACTACGCGGATGAAAATCTCGCGACTGGTCCGCGCTATTGTCCATCGATCGAATCAAAAGTCAGACGGTTTCCGAATCGCGACCACGTTGTGTGGCTCGAACCCGAAGGATTGACGAGTGATATCATATACCCAGCTGGTATTTCGAATTCACTTCCAAAAGGAACGCAGTTGGATATGCTCCGTTCGATACCCGGTTTAGAAAACGTCGAAATGCTTCGTCCGGGATACGCTGTTGAATACGATTACGTCGATCCGAGAGAACTCAGACGAACTTTAGAGGTTCAAAAAGTGAAAGGTTTATATCTCGCTGGGCAAATTAACGGAACAACAGGGTACGAAGAAGCCGCCGCGCAAGGCGTCTTGGCTGGCGCCAACGCCGCCGACCGCGACTCTCCGCTCGAATTGTCTCGAGACTCGAGTTACCTCGGCGTCTTAGCGGACGATTTAACAACTCGAGGTGCAACAGAACCGTATAGAATGTTTTCGAGTCGAGTGGAGCGCCGATTATCAATTCGTGGCGATAACGCGGACATTCGGTTAACGAAAATCGGTCACAAATGTGGACTCGTTTCGGATGAGCGATATCAGTTCGCCACGGAGAGAGAAAATCTGAGTAAAAGAGCGATTCATCTTTTGAAAAATACAAATGGATTCCGGCAACAGGCAAAGCAGTGGATACATTTGGGGTGCATGAGATGTCCAGACGCTCGACACGGGCGTTTGATTTCTCCGGCAGAGGTTATTCAAAGCGGTGAGGAGATTGGGAACATCATAAACGCGCTTTCGCAAATGGTGTCCAACACGAAAGCGGAGAAAGAGAACAGCATTTACGACGAAGAGAAAGAGACCGAAACTGCTTTACGCGAGCTTTTGGACATAAGAGAAAGAGATATCTCGGCTTTAGAACTCGCCTCGACGGATTTGTATTACGAAAATTACATCAGGCGTCAATCCAAAGACGTCTCGGACATGAAGAAGGACGAAACGTTGATCATTCCAGAGGATATAAACTACGACGACGTGTTTGGATTATCCGCGGAGGACAAAGAGAAACTCGCGAGCGTTCGACCGGAAACGCTCGGTCACGCCGGTAGAATTCAAGGCGTCTCGCAAAGCGCGATGTTAAGTTTACTGCGATATTGCCAAAAGAAGGATCGTTACGACGAACGCCAGAAGGAGAAGAAAGTGTTTATCAATAAATAAAAACGCGCGTCATAATTTCGTATTAAAATATCACAGCTGACTAACGAAAACGCCATCTACAACGTTCAGCGCTGTAAGCGCTTTATCTCTAGACTCCCCAGCTAATCCACTGGATACCTCTTTTCTCACGATATCCAACTCTTTTCGAGCGTTTTCCACCTGATCTTTCGTTAAAACTTTATCCAAAGCTTTCTCCGGACCAGCGGCGAAGCCTAATTTCGCTTTCGAGACTCCAGCGTACTTCAACGCCGTTTGCATATCTATCAACCCAGTCTTCGCTCCAACTGGTTTCCCAGCCTCAAATAACATCAACGTCGGAAAACCGCTCACCCCGTACGCTCTCGCGTAATCCGTGTACTTATCCACGTTCATTCTCGCGATGGTTGTCTCGTTCCCGTACTTCCTCAACTCGTTCGGCAACTCGTTCCAAATCGGTTCCAACTTTTGGCAGAAAGGGCACCACGGCGCATAAAACTCAACGAAAACGTTCGGGGTTGGGTTCTCCGCGTCCGCGGAAACGTATTCTTTGAAATTTTCCGGCGTCAACTCGACGACGTTTTGCAACGACGTCTTCGCTCTCGTGGCTGTTTTCGGCACGAAAGACGTCACGGCTGCTTCAGCATTTTCTGTAAAAGGCGTCATCGTTATTACCGCCGCTGCTGCTGCTGCTGCTGCTCCAAGAACCGCCGTTCGTCTTCTCGTCGTCGCATATCTGTTTTCATTACCACCGTCGTCGTCGTCTCTTTCCTCGTCCTCGCTCACGAAGCAGAGAGAGGAGGAGGAAGAATTTGATGCCATCGAAGATGAACAACACGAGGCACCCGAGCGCTGCCTCATACAGGAAGAGGAATAAAGTTCCTTCTTTTCATTCTTCTTCTTCTTCTTCATCGAAGGATGATTCAAAGAAGAAGAAGAAGAAGGATGACGACGACGACGATCAGAAATGGCGTAATGCTGCTGCTGGTACTGGTTAAGAAGAGCGCTGCTAAAACTCATATTTATTATAGTATATATATATCGTTGTTGTTCTCTTCACACGAAGTAGAGAGACGAATGTGAGGGAGAGACGAGAGAAGAGTTTTCGTTCTGTTCTGTCTTCTGCGCCTTCTCGTTGTTTTTTTCTACCTTTTTTTCATGCATGCATGGAAAATAACGAAATTTTTTTCGTTCCCGCGAAAACGAGAAAAAATGTATCAACGCGAAAAGGGGAAGAGAAAGAAAATTTCCTCCTTTTTTTTGACGCGTACGACGAGTATATCATCATCGCACAGACGCGCGCATATACAAAAAATCATCTCTCTAAAGAAGAGTGCATCATCGTTGCCTAACAAACAGAGTTAAACTGTTGTTGTTGTTGTTCTCTCTCACCGTTTCTCTCTCTCAAATACTTTCCTGAATAGCTTTGAAAGAAGATAATTTGTAAAAGGTGAACATTATTAAATTGGGGGTTATTAAAAAAAAGAGAGAGAAAAAGCGCTTTAATAATTCTCTCTCTCTTCTTCTTATTCGCTTGAAAAATGATGGCAACAACACTCTCATCATCATCATCATCGTCGTCGTCAATGCTTTTAACGCGACAAAAGCGCGTTGAGAATACTTTTCTCCCCGTTGGTCCTGGTGGTGTAAAGAAGAGTCGTCGTGGTAAAATCATCATCGTCGCACATCAAAATCGGCGACAGGTCAGCAGGCATCCAGGAAGATTAATGAAAGCCGCCGCGACATCATCATCTTCGTTCGAGTCGTCAAAAAATGACGACCCCCCTTTTGATGAAGAAAACGGAGAGAGAAACTTCACGGCGTCTGCGTTCCAACTGTCCCCCATGCAACCGTCCAGCGCGGTTGGGACGCACTTGAGAAACGTTTTAGAGCGAGACCCGAACGCGTTCGAGGACGCGTTGGAAAAGCAGTTACGACTGTGGGCGGAGGCTTTAGGGGAAGAAGAAGAAGAAGAAAAAGAAGAAAAAGAAAAGACGACGGCTTTGGTAAAAGAAGAAGAAGACAAAGAAGAAGCCGTAAACGCGACGAATACTGTGAGCGTGTTTTCGGATCGAGCGTTTTCCAAGTTGAGAAAGAAACGGGAAGTCGAGGATGCTTTATATTTGTGCGTCGCTGAGAAGAAAGCGCAGAGAGGCGTCGAGCTGACGATTGATTTCGAAAACGTGCGATTGCGACGATCCGGGTTGGTGAAAAGATGTCAAGTGTTGTCGTCGGAGTTTTTACCAGCTGGTTCGGAGGATATTTTGAACAAACATTTGATTGGCGTTTTGAGTAACGTTTCCACGAACGGGGGGTTGAATCCCGAAAATTTCGAAAAGTATATCCCGAAAGTCGTGTTGGCGCACGTGTACCAAAGGTCGGCGGCGTACGGGTACTTTTTACGCCGAGTGGAGAAGAGATACAACGTCGAGCGGTTGTTTTCGGAAAAGACGACAGCTTTTATAGAAGAAGAGAAAGAAGAAGAAGAAAAACGCGGAAAGAGCGCAGAATCGATCGCACCACCGTCTAATAACAACAACGGTTTGAAGAGAACGCTCAATTTTCGCGCGCGGCCTCGATTACGCAAACGCGAAAACGACATCGCGCACGGGAAAGTTGAAGCGGGCAACAGAAACGACGAATTTTGCATCGTCGATGAAGCAGCGGGAACTCGAACGTGTGTTGAGCCGCAATTACACTCGTTTAAAGCGTACATTGAATCGTTGGATCCGGAAGTTCGTGCGCGTGCAGCGCGTATTGAATCCGCCGAAGCCAGAGGCGCTTTGGAGAGACACGTGGAGGCGTTGTTTGGAGCGCAAGCGTCAAACTCAAACGAACTTTCTGAACGCATGCGTGAACTCGAGTTGTTAATCACTAAAACGAGCACAAGACGAGCGTTATCCAAAAATGAATACGGCAGAAATCGAGAAAGCGACGACGACGACGACGAAGAAGAAACAGACGCTCGATTACGAACGTCCTATTTCGAAATTGAAACGATGGAGATGACGTTGGATAATTTGAAGCATTTAGTCATAGAAGCGTGCGCGTTCGGTGGTGAGTTGGCCGTCGCGGAAGACCGCTTCGATGGCATCGATGGTGGCGTGTTAAATCGATAAAAAAAAGAATGTGAAAGCATACTTCGTCGTCGTTTAAAAAAGAGTTGTAGTACAAAAGTTGTTGTTTCATTATATTAATATTATTATACGCGATCGATGACGGGGATGTTGTATTTTCAACGTCTGCCGCCGAGACTACTCTTTTGTCTCGGCTTCACCTCCGTTTCCGCCACCGAGTGCAAATATATATTATTCGGCTGGTTAGCCATTGGATTATCACCACCTTTACTCCACTCGTAACTCGCAGCGTAGGCATAAATCGTCCCGTCTCTGTTGAAATCGCCGCAGGAAATCGGACAACTTACTTTTTGCATCGCCTTCAACCTTTGCTTGGAATCTTTATCCCAAAAGTTGTAATTCCCATCCGCACCGGCAGTGACAAACGTTCCAAACGTCGGATGGAACGAAATCGAGTTCACCGCGTATATATCGTTCTGTTCTCGATGGCATTTAAACGTAAAATTCGCCGATTTCATGTTATCCTCAACGTGTTGCACCGCTACTCTCCCTTCGATCGACCCAACCAAATACCCGCTCTGATCCGGAAAAGCCGCGATACACCTCGTCTGATATTTCAACGGCGAATACAACTGCTTATACGGTTGCGTTGGATTCTGCATGTTATACACCAATATGTGCCTCTCCGCTGTCCCGCACACCAATAAATTCTGTTTCACGTCTAAAGCGTAACACCTCTCCGGCAATTGCGCCACGCTCACCGGATTCGGTTGTCTCGCGTCCCAATACTTCAACGTCTTATCCCAACTCCCCGTGCACAAAATGTTATGTTGCTGAATCCACGCCATGTGCCTAATCGGTCCATCGTGCTGTGCCACTTGCGTCGTTTGATTCGACCCTAAATCCCACTTCTTCGCCTGGTTATCGCACCCGCCGCTAAACACCGCGCTTCCGTCCGGACTCCACACGGACGCCATCACCGGCGCCTCGTGCGCCTCCATCGCCGCTTTCGGCAACGCCTGTCCGTTCGGTTGCACGTCGTAACACAAAACTTTATTATCCCACCCGGTGGCGACCAAGAAATTCCCCGTCGGTGACCATTTCAACGAAGTGATGCCGTCTTGAGGCGAGGACTGCACGAGCATGTCGTTGTTCGGATTCGTTTGCGGTGCGGTTTGATTTTGCGGTTGATTTTGTTGTTGTTGTTGTCCCGCAATGTTCGGTGGACTGGGCTGACCAAACCCTCCTCCTCCTCCTAACCCGGGGCCGCCGCCCATTTGCGGCGTTTGTTGTTGTTGTTGTTGTTGTTGCAACCCGCCGAAACCGCCTCCGCCGAAACTCATCTTGGTTTTGTATCTCTCTAATCTCAATTTTTAAGGTGCCTGCCCGTGGATTCGAACGATTGAATCCCCCTTCTTGCGCTCTTCTTTTATTCTTTTATTCGTGTTCGAGTCACACACGGCAGCTCAAAGCTCGCGACTTTCGGTGCTTATTATTAATCGTTTCTAAAATCTCCTACTGGAAAAAACACCTCTGATCTCTTCTCGAACGAAGAAGAAGAGAACAAGAGTATTCGCTTTTCTTGCGAATGAATGAATCCTCCAAAATGGGTGTAAAGTGTGTTTCCGTCTTGAGAAGAAGAAGTCAGTCGTCTGTTTGTTTTGTCGTTTTTTTTCTTTTCGCTTGTTTTGTGTGTTTTCTCTTCACGTGAAAGCGGAATTTTTTTTTTTCGCACAAAAAGAAAGGCTGAAATGACAAGAGTCATCTCCTCTCGCGTTTTGTTTCTCTCTCTCTCTTTTTTTGTAGAGGTAACCCCCGAGAAAGAACTCGTCGTGTGTTTTGGATATCGTTTGTTTTTGGATATAATTCTTTCTCTCTATTTTTAAACAGCAACAGAAGAGCAACAAACTTTGATGTCTTCTTCTTCTTCTTTATCCGTTTTGATGTCATCGCACCTAATTACTAAGCGCGGCGCGATGACGACGACGACGACGACGTCGTCGTCTGAATCGTCGTCGTCGTCGTCTTCGAGAAAATTAGTAGGAGCACATCAGCGTCATCGGAAATTTTCATCATCATCATCATCATCATCATCAAGCAGACAAAAGAGAACAACAACAACAACTGCTTCGAATAGTATTCGAACGTACTCAGTACACGCGGCGAAACAGGAAATAAACTTACAAAAAGTTATCGAAAATTTGTGCGAAGGGAAGGATTTATCCGAAAACGAGGCGTTTGAAGCCATGGAAGCGTTGTTGGATGCGTCGGAAAATCAGATCGCTGCTTTTTTGGTCCTGTTGCGAGCGAAAGGGGAGACGAGCTCAGAAATGGCCGGGTTAGCGCGAGCTATGCAATCGAGAGCGGTACAAGTGAACGCCGGGGACGATGTTTTGGATATCGTTGGTACCGGTGGGGATTCTGCGGGGACGGTGAACATTTCAACCGGGTCGTGCGTGTTAGCCGCGGCGGCGGGCGCGAAGGTGGCGAAACACGGAAGCCGCTCCGTGTCTTCTCTCTGCGGCTCCGCGGACGTTTTGGAAGCGCTCGGTGTGGCCGTGGAGATTGGCCCAGAGGCTATCGAAAAGTGCGTGAAAGAAGTCGGCATGGGTTTTATGTTTGCCCCGAGATTCCACCCGGCGATGGCGAAAGTTTCGCCGGTGAGAAAATCGTTAAAAGTGAGAACGGCGTTTAACTTGTTAGGACCGATGTTAAACCCGGCGCATTCCAAGTACGCGCTCGTTGGCGTCTACTCCACGGATATTCAGAGGTTAATGGCAGATTCATTCATGCGTTTGGGAATGAAGAAAGCGTTAATCGTCCACTCGATGGGTTTGGACGAGTTGACTCCGTGCGGCCCGGCGGACGTCATGGAAGTCTCCAAAGACGGCGTCAAAACGTACACCTTTGAACCGTCTAAAGTGGGAATAAAAAAATGCGAATTAAAAGACTTAGCCGGTGGTGACGCTAAACTCAACGCCAAAATTTTGCGCGAAGCTTTGGGAGGTGAAACCGGTCCAGTGGCGGAAACTTTGATTTTGAACGCCGGCGTCGCCATGGCGGCGGCGGAGCAAGCCGCGTCCGTCGAGGAAGGCATCGCCATGTGCAGAGAGGCGCACAAAACCGGTAAAGGCGGGGAAAAGTTGGACAGTTGGATTCAGTTGACCCAGGAGTGTAAAAAGGCTGGTTTGTAAGTACGCAACAATTGTTGATGTTGTGACGATAAAAATTTTTACTCTTTGTGTTTATTCAAACATTTTTCTCTTCTTAAAAAATTGTGAAAAAATCGTCGTCGTCATCTCGTCACTTCTTTCATTCTCCACCACGAAACACAAAACACAACGAAGACTCTAGATATCTACTCCTACTCGTAATGGTTGTGCACGCGAGGGTAAAACCATCATCATCAGTGACACGTTTTAACGTCGTCGCGAGAAGAACCACGACTTTCACGCGCTGTTATCATCATCATCATCATCAGTCGCACGTCTCTTCTTCCTCCTCCCGCGCATCATCAAAATGCAAAATCCGGGAAACGTCGTTTCGATTCACGACGAAGCGGGGAAAAGATGACGACGTTTCGATGACGACGAAGAGCAGCGCGATGGAAGAAACGACGACACTTTCCGCGTCATCATCGTCATCGTCATCGGAAACGAGAAGAGACGCGGAAGCAGTCGTGCGAGGAATGTACGACGCCATCAATAAAAGAGACGTGACGAAAGCGCTGACGTTTGTCGACGACGACATCGTGTACGAAGATTTCAACTTCCCAGAACCATTCCGAGGGAAAGCGCGGGTGAAAAAATTATTCGAGGAGAGTTGCACGGGGATACCGGACGATTTAGATTTTATCATCGAGAGAAGCACGACGTCTTCGTCCTCGGAGGCGGGAGGATTAGGGGAGAGTTTGACGTTTGGGTGCACGTGGCACGTTGAAATCGCAGGCGAGCCGTTTCCAAACGCGCGAGGCGCTTCGTTTTACGAGATTTCAAAGGAGAGCGGGAAGCTGATTTACGCCAGAGACGTGGTCGAGTCGCCGATGAAGCTAGGGGAGGCGTCGTTTTCAATCATACGGGTCGTAGCGCCGCTGGTGAAGGAACAGATTTTAGCCGAGAAGCAGAAGAAGGAGAACAACAAGAAAAATGATAACGAGAGTAGTGACGAAGGGAGCGCGAAGGGAGAGATGACGACATCTTCTTCCGACAATAATAACGCGTTGGAGATCGCCGGGTTGTGGGCTACCGCGGCTGCGTATTGGTACGTG
The DNA here is from genome assembly GCF_002220235.1 of Bathycoccus prasinos. Classification (NCBI taxonomy): domain Eukaryota; kingdom Viridiplantae; phylum Chlorophyta; class Mamiellophyceae; order Mamiellales; family Bathycoccaceae; genus Bathycoccus; species Bathycoccus prasinos. The sequence continues at coordinate 313,690 of NC_024004.1, forward strand.
TTACTCCTCTCGCCGCCGTTTTCGCCAGTTCCGGGATACCCGGGATGGGCCATTACTCCCGAAAGTTTGCAAGACGTCATAAACTCTTCCGTTCAATTCTTCTTCATCTTACAAGGCATGAACGAAGCCGGCATCACGTTTGCCGGACTAGCGACGGATTTCCCAGTCCAGCCGGAAACGTTGGGCGTGTTCAACTTTGCCGAGGCGTTCGTGTTTATGTTGTTTCCGGTTCTGTTGATGGATAAAACGAAATTAGGCAAAGAGAAAGGTGGGGATTTGAAAACGACCACGTTTTGGTCCATCTCCATGTTTCTCACGAACGCGACTTTGCTTCCGTATTTCGCCACGAGGGCGAAGAGTATCGGCGAGAATAGGAAAGAAAACGAAACGTCCGCGTACGTATCCGATGATGCAGGTGTGATCAACGAAGATGCGAAAACGAGAGAAGGGAGAGAAGGTAAAAAAGGCTTGCTGAGCAAAGGTTTTGGCGTGTACGGTTTATTAGTCGGCGTCTACTCGCTGTGGTACTTTGCGAACGGATACGTTCCGTCCGGCGAAGAGCGAGACTTAGCCGAGCGATGGACGTACTACGTGCAAACTCTACACGAAGACAGAGTCTCGGTCGCGTTTACGTGCGACATCGTCCTCTTCTATTTGTGGCAAATTTATTTCACGAAGAAAGTCGATCCTACGTGTTCCGCCATCGATCGATTCTTACCCTTCTTTGGCCTCGCCGGGTGGTTGATTAAATAAGCTCTCTCTCTTTCTACTTCCGGTTGTTGTATTAAAATAGTATTATTACACGCACACACGTGCTGCTATAGAAACAAAACTGTACTTTTACTTCGCCGCGGCGCCCATCGCGTTCGCGTCCATACTCGCGTATTTCTTCTTCGCGCCTCCAGTCGGTAACGGCATCTGTTCTAGTTTTTCTACGTCTGTTAAATTCTCCTTCTTTTTTTCTTTGCCTTCCTCTCCACCTGCTTGCTTTTTCTTCTTACTCTCGCTTTTTGACTTTCCCCACATGCACTTCATTTTCACGCCGTTGATTTCAAATCCGAGCGCGCCGCATTTTTGCTTCGCCGCTTCCTCGGCCTCTTCTCTCTCCGCGAACGTCACAAACGCGCACTTCTTTTCTTTCATCACGTGTACTTTCTTCAAAGCCCCATACGTACAAAACGCGGCTCTCAAATCTCCCTCTTGCACGTTCTCCCCGTCTACACCGCTGATATAAAACGTCTTGATCGTTTGATCCTCCGGCGCTTGCCAACTCGGTTTCTTCTCTCGGTCTCTTTCCAACATCGCCTCGGCGACTGGATCGTTCGTCCCGTAATACCGATCCTTAATATTCTGCTTCCTAAACTTTGCATTCGCGGATAACTCTGGCATGTGCGTGTCCCCGTTGCACGGTCGAAACGGACAATCCGCTCGCGTGCACGCGTCTTTCAACCAAAACGTACAAATCGGCGCCTTATTCTTTTGATAATACGGCTTCTTCCTCGCCATCCGCGTCAACTGTTCCATCGCGTCCTTCACGATCGCCGCTTTCCCTCCCACCGAATCGTCCTCCGCGTTCCCGGCGACTCCACCTAACATCCCAGTCACGTCTGCGGTAGCATCTTCCTCCAGTTTCTCCTCGATCTGTTTCGTCACGTATTCCACGTTCACCGCGCTTTTCGGCACCGCCATATCTGAAATCGCCCCCAACGCCGCATCTCTCGCTTGCACTGGAATCCCAAATTCCAAATCTAACAAGCACACTTGGCAGACGTTCTTCGCCAACGCGATTTCTTTGCACACGACTGTTTTCTTATACCTCGCGTCGTGTCCTGGTCGCCATCGGAACACCGTGAACGGTCTTCCCGAGATGGCGCACTCCGCGCCGTAATTTTCTTTCTGCATTCTCACGTACGGGTTCGGGCCGAGACAATCGTCGCACACGACTGGGAAGTCGCTTTTTTCCCACCCGTCTTCCTCGGGGTTTGATATATGTCTGTTCGACATTTTTATTTGTCAAAAAGCGTAAAGTCTCGTCTGTATTCTTTCGTTTAAAAGCGTATCCAGTTTTGCGATTTTAATAAAGAGAGAGTCGTCGTCGTCGTAGTAGAGTAGTTTGAGTCGTGCTCCTCTGATGTTGATGTGTACGAGCTAATTGTCTCCAGTGGTGTCACTCAAAGGAAAATGAAGAAAAAAATTTCTTCAAAAAGAGCAAAAAAACTTCAGAAAATTTTCTCTCTCTTCCCGCTCGTTCTTCTCTTTCTCTTCATCTCTCTTCATCTCTTCATCTCTCTCTCTCTTCATCTCTCTCTCGTGCTTTTAAAGAAGATAAAGATGGAAGCGAGGACTTCGAAAGAAAACGAAGAAGAAGAAGAGAAGAAGAAGAAGAAAGAGTTTAATAACGATGATTCTTTTTTGAAGAAGGACAAAAAGGAAGACGAAGAAGAGGAGCGACGAAGAATCGCGTCTTTAATCGCGGAGACGTCGTATTTAACGAGCGTTTTGAATGCGCCTTCAGGAGAAGCGACGACGACGGCGTCTTCTTCTTCTTCTTCAAACGACTTTTATGATTACTACGATTTTGGGTTCACCTCGGCGGTGTACTCGTTGTTCGGATACGCGAGCGAAGATGGGAATACTGGGAGTGCTACGAACAACAACAACAACAACATTAACAACAACAAGATGATGATGATGATGGAAAAAGAGAGCAACCTCTTACTGGACGAGAAACGCATCGAACAGACTTTGTTGAAGAACCACGGAGTGATTAAGAAGACGTTACCGGAGGTATCGCCGACGGACTTTGAGAAGTATTTGAGAGCGATACGGACGTCGTACGCGAGGTTCGTGGCGACGAGAGCGATGGCGAAGAAGAAGAATAAGAGCGCGGGAACGGCGTCGAAGTCGTCGTCCGCGGGGTCGGCGTTGGCGGACGGGTTCGCCGCGACCAACAACATGAACGCGGACGACTTCGAGGAGCAAATGCACAGACAAAATCAGCTTTTGAGTTCAGTGCCGTCCATTTTTTTCCGAGAAGAGTTTGATTTAACGTCGAGGGAGGCATTCGAGGAGATTTTGCCGTGTTTAGTGAGGGATTTAGTAGGAGAGAGCAATAATAATAATAATAATAATAATAAGACGTCGTTAGACGACGACAACGTGGCGAATAGCGCGGTGTTAGCGCAAGAGCAGCTCGGACAGTACTTAGATTTGGTGGAGAGCGTGATTATGAAACGCGTCGGGGATCGCGCCGAGGCGTTTTTAGAAGCGATGGCGAAAACGAAAAAGTTACAAGAGACGATAGAGGAGACGAAGAAAGCAGTCGTCGATTTAAGAACGAATAATCGGAGGAGTTTTAGAAGAGCTGCGCACGCCACGGCAAAAGTGAAAGAGACATGGAGAAGGAGGGACAACATTTTACGATTGGCGGAAACTTTGAAAGATATCGAGAATATTCGGCAGACGAAGTTAGACGTGGACGTGCTGTTAGAATCCGGGGAGTATTCGGAGTGTTTAGAAGCGATCGACGAGTGCGAGAGAAGTTTGAGAGCGGCGATTGAAAGGGCGACGAAAAACAACAGCGAAGAGGGGGAGGTAGAGGAAGAGAAAGGATCGTCATCAATGTCTTCTGCAAGCAATAAACACATGAATATTAGTAATAGTAGCGGTGGTAAAAGTAACGCGGCAACGACGACGACGAAAAACGTCTTTTCGTGTTTCAGTCATCTTCCGAAAGATTTGGAGATTGCAAAGAGAAAATGCACGGGTGGAATTACGGCAGAGTTGTGCTCTCGAGCTCGCGTCGAATCGAACATCGTAGACGATGGAATCGCGAACATAGTAAAGTATGGTGTCGACGATCAAATCAAAGACGATGAGGGAAGCTTCGATAAAGACGAGTACGATCGAGTATCTGAGTCCATCTTACCGGCGCTTCGTGGCTTGTTGAGATCGAGCACAGTCATGCCAACGGTTGACGCGATTCACGCGGTTTCGCGTGAAATTTTGCGTGATTTGAAAAGAGATGTCGAACGCGTGTGCGAAAAAGTTTTCGCGAGTGTTGGTGGTAAAACAAACACTCCTTCAAAGGTCAGCGCCGCTGTCGCTGAAAATAAAAACGCAGAAGACGGTAACATGGAGAATATTTATTTAGCGCTTCAAAATTGTTCCTCTGATAATTACATCCGAACGCTCGATGCCGTGAGCAAAATCATGTCACGCTTACATTTCAAGCGCGGTGAAATTATTCGAGACGTTTTGATGTCCGTGTTCACCTCTTCCAGTGATGAATTCGATGAGAATGCGAGCGAAAGCGCTGGCGCCGTGGAAACGCCCAAGAGTTTGCCCTCGCCAAAATTCTCTATGGATTTCGTCCTGAAAGAAGCTCGCGATGAAGCCAACGAGCGGTTTTCGAGAGATGGTATTTCCAAAGCAGTTTTTGCCATCCGCGAATCGTCGAATTCAATCATCGACGGAGGCTCGATGCTTTTCGCCAGACTCCTGAGTTGCCGCAAGCACGTCAACGCAAAACTCGACGCGACTTCGTTCACGAGAATAACGAAAGCTTCGGATGCGTTCATTCGTCTCGCGGAGAATGCTAATAAGAAAAACGGGAAGCGGTGCGTGGCGTTAAGGTCGCAAGTGCATTCTCAGGCGCGCTTGTTCTTGAACGTGAAACACGCCGCCGAGTTGGATAAGTTGAAGACGCTGCTCGAGCAAGAGAGTTGGTCGCAAGCGACGGTCCCGGCACATTTTCAAGAGCTTTTGGATCGCTTATCTGCGGTGGCATCTTCAACAGAAAAGGATGAAAAGAAAGAAAGCAACGCCACTACTAATGCTGAAAACGATAAGAACCAACCGCTACCGACGAAAATTATCGATAAAAACACGAAAGTTGAACACGTCGCCACGACGACGGCGTTGATGCTCATTCGCACGCTGAACGATTACAGCGATATCGCGGAAAGTATTCCAGATTTATCGGCAGACGTAGCTCGTCGCGTCGCTGAATTACTCGGTGCGTTCAACGATGGTGCTTGCGTGTTAGTTCTCGGCGCACAAGCCATGCAAGGCGCAAACTTGAGATCCATCACCGCGAAGCATCTGTCGGTGACTCAACAATCGCTCCGATTGTTCCAATCCCTCGCGCCGGTTTTGAAAGCGAAACTTTCAGACATTACGACGACAAAGTTTGGCAGCAGTAGCGATAACGTCGCGGCCGCAACAGGTGAAGGCAAACTACCATCGATCGGCAACGAAGACGCGAGGCGTAAACTAGCCTTTGCGAACCTCGATAAAGTTGGACGCGATTTCGAAACGCACTGCGAACGCATCCATCTGAAGCTCATTGAAATCATTCGAGAACGCTTGCGATTCCATCGCGGCACGTTACCGCAACTCGCCAAAGCCTGGGAAAACGAACCGCTCGAAGATTTCGACAAAGAAGCCTCTCAATTCAGTAAAGGATTAATGAAAGAACTCGGAACGCTTTCCAAAGTCGTCCGTGGCATGTTTGAAGAGAACGATCAAAACAACGTCCTCGGCGTAGTCGCTTTAGAGTTTGACGCCAAGTTAGCCTCCTCCTTGAGAACGGTTTGGGAGGAAAGGAAATCTGTCGGCGGTACCATCGAAAGACACGTCAAAGCCGATTGCGAAGCGTTGCGAGAGTGCTTACACGGCTTAGCTGGTAAATTCGACTCGGACATTATCGGTCGCGAGTTGAAAGAGTTGGCTGAAGTCGTCGCGGAGTCGATTAAACACAACGACGCTCGTCTGGCCGACGAAGCGAAATTATTGAAAGCGAAAATGAAAGCAATGGCGGCTGAAGCCGAAACGAAAACGCCGACAAAATCGCCCACGCCAAAAAAGAGCACCACGAATGAAGAAAATATGGACTCAGCTCCAGCTTCTACTTCTTCTCCTCCCGCGAAAGGAGAGGAAGCGAAAGACCCCGTCGCGGCGGCTTCGCCCGACGAAGACGAACGCAAAGACGAGAACGCCAAAAGCGACGACGAATAATAATAATAGCCTCTAGGAACAGTAATAATAATAGTAACAATAGCACACCATTATAACGCGCAATGAATGCTCTCTCTGCTACATCTCGTCCACGAGCTTCTTCAGCTCTCCTTTAACTTCCCTCTGCCTTCGTCTGTTCCCCCACGTGTCCTCGCCTTCTTTCAACGCGTTCAGTTCCTCCAACAGAATTTCCCTTTTCCCTTTCGTTTTCTCTTTCTTCTCGCCGCCGTCTCTGATGAATTGTTTGGACACGTTCGCGGCAAACGAGGCGACGCCTATGACCCCGACCGCGCCGACACCAAAAACCGCGATCCCTCCCGTGGAGGCTTTGAGTAATCCACCGATTGCATCGAACGCGGTGAGTTCCGGCATCTCTTCGATGTTAACATTGTTCGTTTTTGGATTCGTTTTGTTTCCCAACGGGGAAGAGGAATTACTGTTGTGTCTTCTCACTCCAAAAGAAGAAGAAGAAGAAGACGACGAAGCGCATCTCTTCGACGTGGAGGCGACGGCAATACTCGCAGCTCTTCGCAACACCATGATGACGTTCCTTTTCCTTCTTTCTTTTTTGTCGTTTGAGGCGGAGAGAGGAACACTTTTAGTGTGAGTGGATTGAGTGTGGACTTTGTTGTGTGGAACAACTGTGTAAAACGCGCTTCTATTAAAACTAAACTTCTCACTCTCTCTCTCTCTCTCTCTCTGATGATGGTTTAAGCGGCATCCACGGCTTGCCTCAACACATCAATCGCACCTTTCACATCCTTTGCGCCAAACACGGAACTTCCAGCGACGATGACGTTCGCTCCAGCTTCGCTCGCCATGCCGATCGTCGACGCGCTCAAACCGCCGTCGACTTGAATATCCATCGCGGGATACTTCTCGCGCAACTCTTTCACTTTTGGCATCATATCCGGGTTGAACTTTTGCCCTCCAAACCCAGGTTCCACGGTCATCACTAAGAGCATGTCCACGAAATTCTCGTCCGCTAAGGCGAAAATAGATTCCGCGTTCGTTTTCGGTTTCATCGCCACGCCGACTTTCATGCCTCCTTTTTTGATGCTTTCGCACAGACCAATCGCTTCGTCGATGTTCGCGCAGGTTTCGATGTGAAACGTGAACATGTCGCACCCAGCTTTTTTCATCGGTTCTACGTAATCTCTCGGGTTCGTCACCATCAAATGGACGTCGAAATATGCCTCCGGGAAGTGTTTGTGTAAGCTTTCAATGACCGGAGCGCCAAAGGACAAGTTCGGGACGAAGTGGCCATCCATGACGTCCAAGTGAAGCCAATCGGCGCCGAACGAGAGGACTTTCTCGGATTCCGATTGCATGTTGGCGAAATCGCACGCGAGTAACGACGGGGAGATGATCGCTTTTGGCTTTTTTGATTCTGTTCCGGTCGTCATTTGAATCTGATTGTATTGATGTTTTTGATGATGGTGCGTCTTTTATTTATGAAGTTGAAAAGGGACAGACACCTACGAGACGACGAGAAAATTTACCTATTCGTCGCGGTAAACGCTACGCGCTCAAAACTAACTTTACACGTCTGTTCTATAGTACTACTCTTCTAACTGGGTTGATATCTCTAGTCTCATCTCAAACGACGTTGACATTCCGGGTTAAAAAATCCGGATCCCGTCGAAACTTTGTCGTAAACTTTTGATACCAACTATCGAAAACGTTCCTCGGAACGACTAAATGTTCCGTCTCGTTTCCGCTGGTGAAACTCTTCAAAAAGTTCCACAAATCTAACGCGACTCGCTGCGCGAACAACTCTTTACTGCCACTAATTTTGGCGTCTTTTTGTAAACACTCCTCGAGTGGTTCTAAAGAAACGCCTATCGAAGCGTCCTCGTAAAATTGAGAAGTGCCCGGGTCGATCGGCCACGTCAAGTTGAACGTGTTCGACGGTTCCGATAACGTCACGCAACCTCGGTATTCCCATAAGTTATTATTATTCAGTTCGTTTTCTGCTGTTCGCCCGCGGCTTCCTTTCACGTACAAAGCGAGCGCAGTCGAGTGATCCAGCACTGTGTAATGCGTGTTTTGTGCGCATATGTGTGTGAGAGAGAGAGAGAAAATGTCAGCGCTCGCGTATTTTTGAGTAAAATCCAAGACAGAAATCGAAGCCATTCGAAACCACTTTCGATGGATGATTTCCCCTAACGCGCGCAATACTAATACTAATACTAATACTAATACTAATACTTCTTTCACTCCGGGATGACGATACTATTATAAAAGAATGAATTCGTACCGTTCGCTCCGTTGACGCACAATGCGCACTCTTTAATCTCCGCGTACCCTCGTCCAACAAAGCTCGATAAGTTTAACGTCCAATTGGTAACTCCGACGCGTTCGAACTGAGAGGAAAGGATTGGGAACGAGCGCTTTATGAACACGACGCAAAACGGTTCCGGTGGGACGTAGCGTTCTATTTGACCACCACCAGAAAATGCTTCTCCCCCTGGTTCTTGGATGATTGGTTGGTTCATTCTTTTGATGAAAGCCCCGGGGAACGCGCGCGTACAATTTGTGTTGACGTAAAAAGCTGCTTTTCCCTTTGAGAGAAAGATATTCAACTCGTCGTATTCAACGCGTTTTATTACACTACATACACGCTAGAGAGCAGATGCGACACACAAAATCAAAACGACGGACTCTCCGCGTCGCACCCCCCCCCCTTCTACTATTGAATCCTATCGAAAAACAACGCGCTCAAATCCAACTCGCCGCAATCTTTCGCCTCGCAGACGTCCCTCCGCTCGTTTACCTCGTCCGCGAGAGGCGTCACCGCGCTCTTCTCGAACGTCATCCTATCCGTCATCAGTCGCATCTGGCCTCTGATCATTTCTATTTTCCCGCTTTTTAAAACGTACGCTTCGTTTTGTTTTAAAGCTTCGGCTGAGGATGATTTGTGATGTGATGTGGTATTGAAAGAGAAAGAGAGAGAGAGAGAGAACAGGTGTCAGTTGAGAAGAAAAATATCTTTCGGAGGATTCAAAATCGCGGATCAACTCTCTCTTTCGGTTGGTGTCTGTCTGCCCGTCTGCCCGTCTCAAAATCCAAAACAAGAGGACGACGACGACGACGAGAGATGATGACGAGATGACTGAATAAAGACGAGATGATGACTCACCTTCTCTCTTCTCGCTACATCTAAACTTAATCTTCCCGGAGACGTCCCCGACGAGAAATTCTCTAAAACGACGAGAATTCTGATGTTGCTTGGAGGAGGACGAGGCGTTCGGGTGTTGTTGCGTTTGTTTGCGTCGCTTTTCGTCCTCATCCTCCTCTTCTCCCTCTTCTTCTTTCGATTCTTCAATCACTCTAAAACAGCAGTCTCCGATCCACCCGGGCCGCAAGTCCGCTATTTTCGTCAAAGGAGAAGGGACGATGATGTCGTCCCCGTTGGACGTCAAAGCAGCCTCTTTCAAAGCCTCCTTCTTCGTCTGGTTGTTGTTGGTGTTTTTGTTGTTCTTTTTTGCTGCCATCCCCTCGAAATGTGAGGACGCGAAAGAAATCAAACGTTTTTGTGTAGCAGGTGTTTCCTTAAAAAAATCGCTCTCTTCTCCATTATATCTGAACACGTTATTCTTAAGAAGAGATGAGCATGATGAGACACGCACTTCTCGGCCGAATGGCAGCAGCAACGATGAAGAGCAGCGCGAGGAGTACTTTTTCTTCCTCCTCTTCTTCTTCGAGAAGACCGGTGTTTTTCTCGTCCTCCTCGTTCAAGAACACGAACGCGTGCAGAAGAAGATTACCAAAAACGTCGTCGTCGTTCTCTTTCGCGACCACGTCGACATCATTTTCATCGTCGTCGTCGTCGCAACGGGAGGAGGAGTTTAAGAAACGGAAGCAAATAAAATACGACCTGAAACTCTTATTCGACGGCGAGTGCCCTTTGTGCGTGAAAGAGGTGAACTTTTTAAAGTCTCGGAACGAGAAAGGCTTGATCGCGTTTGTCGATTTAGCGGACCCTTTGTATTCATCAGAGGAGAACTCTGGAATAAGTTACGAAACCGGCATGGCGACGATACACGGCGTGTATAAAGGAAACGTCATGACGGGCGTGGAGGTGTTCGAGAAAGCGTATTCATGCGTTGGGTTAGGGTGGGTGTATTCGTTTACGAAAGTTCCGGCGTTATTGACCGCGGCGAATAAAGTGTACGACGTTTGGGCGAAGTATCGATTGGAAATCACCGGACGGCCGAGTTTAGGCGACGTGTTGAAGGCGAGGCGGATGCGAACGGAAGAGAAGACGTGCGCGGAGGCGACAGAGGGCGAGTGTAACATTTGAGCAGCGAAGTAGTCGTTTTTCTTCTTGTGTATATGTATCTAAGAAGGAGCTGTATATTATTAGTAATGAGCATAAAATCACATCTATCTATCTATCTATCCGTGTTATCATTTCTTATTTCACGTCGCCGCTTCTCCTCTGGCGGCGGCTTTCGCCGCCTTTTCGGCTGCTTTCTTCTCCGCCGCCGCTTTGATTTTCGCCGCTTTCTTCAGCGCCGATTTCGAACCTTCCGTCGGGGCGTCTCGTTGCATTCTCTCTTTGCGTATTCGCAACCAATCTTCGCTCTTCGGCGCGCCAATTGCGCATCCTTCCTCGTTTTCAGTCGCGCCTTCCAGTTTCATTTTTTCTTCCAACGCCGCGCACAAGTCGTCGTTTTCGGAATCCCCACCTCCTTTTTTCTTTTCCCACTTACCGAACTCCTTCTCCTCGTACTCTCGAAACAAATCTAAAAACACTTTCGGTGTTTTTGTAGGGTTGAAATAGACATCTAATACCTCGTCGGTCACTAACGCTCTCCTTTTCTGATGCTCTTCCACCATCGGCGTTAACACGTCGACTAAAATCTGTTTAATCTCTCCGGTTAACATTTCTCCGCTTCCGTACTTCTCTCCAATCTCTTTTAATTTCTCGTCGTCTTCTAAAAAGAAGTTCAACCACTTCCACGGCACGTCTACCTCTAAATTCGCTCCGTTTTCTCTCTGCTCCTCGATCGTCGCGCCTCCACCACTAAACGCGTGCTTGTTAATCTTATTCTTAATCTCTTTGGCGGTATCGGTGACGTAAATGGCGCTCGTCGGATCGCTCGCGGACATCTTCCCGCTCTCACCTTTTAACGCCGGGAAAAATCGACTCTCCACGAGCGCTGGCTTATACCCGCCAATCCTATGCGACACGTCTCGAGTCATTCTAAAATACGGATCCTGGTCAATCGCGCACGGAATCAAACACTTCAACGATTTCTTGTTCATCCCGAACATGTGCGGAAAGCAATCCGGAAAACTCGGCGCCGCTTGCACCGGAGGAAACCCAATCTGCCCGATATTCGAATCTCCGGTGAACCCAAATATCCCTTTCGCTTGATTAAACGTCACGCACTTGGCAATCTTCACCATATTCACGTAAAAACTCGAACACATGTAACTCGCGTCCGCGAATATAAACGTCGTCTCCGGATTGAACCCGCACGCCGCGATATCCTTCGCGTTCTCCCTCGCCAGCCTTCTGCAATCTTCCAGCTGTAAATCCTTCCACAAAAACTTCTCGTCGTCCGTTAACTGAATCACTAAGGGGACTTTAAACGCGTCTTGCAGCCACTTGGTGAATTGAAACGGCACCAGATGCCCCAGGTGTAAACTTTCGCTCGACGGTCCTCGTCCGGTGTAGAGATAAAACTTCTCTCCTTTCTCGTACGCGGAGACGATTTCATCGAGCTCTCTGTGGGCGAAGAATAAGCCTCTGCGTAAAAACGGGTGCGCTTTTGTTTTCGTGCACCTTTCGATGCGTTCGATTAAGTTCTCGTCGATTTCCGAGCACCCAAACTCTCGCACCAGTTTCGTGTAATCGATTTTCCCATCGGCGCCGGCGGACACGTCCCACGGGGTTACCACTTGCTCTGATTCTTCTTCCTCTTCTCCTTTTGTAGTCGTCGTCATCGGTATGAATTACGAATAAATCGACGATCAAAAGAAGACGCTCTCTCTCTTCTTAACTCTTAGCTCCGAAAAGCCTTCTTTTAAAGCGTGTAAAGAGAGACCGTATAATAGGAGTGCGTTTGTCTTCTCTGAGAGAAAAGACGAAACACGGGTGTAAAAACTGACGAATTTTCCATTAAAAACTTCATCATAACAGTACCTTTCACGGGAGGAGGAGGACGTAAACGACGACGAGTCTACGAGTCTATTCGTCTACTACCAGTACTACTTTTACTACTGCGACTTCTTTATACCTGAAGAAGCGGAGCAAAGTTTAGTAGTATTGATACTACGAATATGACGTCGTTACAGTTCAAACGCCTCATGGGTTCCATCGTGACGAAAGTCTCCGGAACGACCCCACCGCCTCTCGTTAAACCGCCGTCGAAATCACAAACCAGAATCGGAATAGTCCACTCGACGAAGATGGAACGAACGGTCTCCGTGATCGTGGAGAGATTGGTGAAACACCCGAAATGGAAGAAATACGTCAGAAAAAGGAAGAAGTATAAGATGCACCACGAGGCGAACTATTCCGGGAACGAGAGGAATTGGTTGAAACCCGGGGACGTGGTGAAAATGGTCAGCACGAAACCGAAAGCGAAGACGGTGTTTTGGGAGTTATACGCCAGCGCCGGTGGGTTGTTGAGAGCAGGGAGAGAGAGGAAGTTAGAGGACATCGAGAGGAAGATAGCAGAGAAGGTGAAGTCAGGGGAGATTATTACGGAGGACGAGAAGAGTTTCGCGCTCTCGCGATCGAAGATGAAGTCGGGGAGAGGGTTCGCCGCCGGCGGCGGAGAGGTGGAGGAGTGAGAATGTGTATTATTGCTTGTTTGTTCTTCAAGCAAATACCGCCGCGTCTCGTCTTTATGTAGTCGAGGAGTAGAGAGAGAGTTTAGTTCTTTCACGTTAACAATAGCACAGTTAGTAGTTTCAATCGTACGTAAATGCTGCACATGTCAATAATGCGACAAATACTTTTCGTTGTTGTTGTTGTTATTACATCTTTTCTTTATATGTGTGAGTATTTACACTCTCTACAATTGTAATCATCACGCGGAAAACGAGGACACCCAAGAAGAGTAGTACCCCACCACGTCGGCTCTTTCGCTCATGGAAATCGGTACTAACGCGACAATTAAAGCGTTCTCTTCGTCCCACTCTTCGCGTTCGACGACGCCAACTTTACGGAATTCTCCAATGAGTTTACCGCTCTCGCTGAAAGGAACGCGCAGTTCGACTCTTCGTAACGTTTTCTCTGCCAAGACGGATTCTAAGCCTTTGCGCAATTCGTCCAAGCCTTCGCCGGTTCGAGCGGAGACGATGAAGACTTTGTTACTTTTATTCTTCGAGTTGATTCTCTTCGCGGCTTCTTCGACGTCTTGACGTTGATATTCGGATAAGTTGTCGAGTTTGTTCCAAACGGAAATCTGGGTTGGCATTTCAAACACAGAAGATCCATCTTTCTCGTTTCGTTCGCGAAGCAAAACCTCCAAGGTTTCATCCACCGCCGCCATTTGCGCCGTGGCTAACTCTGAGGAAATATCGATGACGTGCAAGACTAAATTCGCCTCTGCGACTTCCTCTAACGTTGCTCGAAACGCAGCCACGAGTTGTGTCGGTAGCTTTTGAATAAATCCAACCGTATCGACGACTCGACAGTTCCCTCCAGACGGCAAGTTCAATCGACGCGTGAGCGGGTCGAGCGTGTGAAAGAGTTCATCTTGAACCCGCGCGTGGTCGTCACCGCATAACGCATTCATCAAGCTTGACTTTCCAGCGTTGGTATAACCAGCTAAAGCAATGGTTGGTGCGATCGGCGCTCCGTTCTTATCTCTGTTTTGGTCTCTCCTCTGGTCGCGAGAGGTTTTCACCGAGCGCAATTTTTTTCTCAACTGCGAGATTTTGTCCTTTAACAAACGCTTATCGATTTCAATTTGCTTCTCGCCCATACCTTTTACGTTACCACTCCCGGATTGACGCTCCAAATGCGTCCATAACTTGGTAATTCTCGGTAACTGGTACTCCAATTGGCCGATTTCTACTTGCATGGCGCCTTCCGCCGTTCTCGCGCGTTGAGAGAAGATATCCAAAATCAAAGCCGTTCGATCGCACACGCGAAGCTTATCGCCCAAGGCTTTCTCTATGTTTACGCCTTGCTTCGGGGTTAACTCGTCGTCAAAAACGACTAAATCTGCAAACTGTTTGCGTTTAAACGCAAAGATTTCGTCGTCGTCGTCGTCGTCGCCGCCGCCATAATCATCATCGTCGCCGTAGTCCTTGTAATACATTTCAAACGAACTCCCGGAGCTGTCGTCTTCCTCCTCCTCCTCCTCCTCCCATTCCTCGTCTTCGTCCTCGCTTTCGTCCCAATCAAAACTCCCACCTTCGTCCTCGTTATTATCACCGTATTCTTCTTTCTCATTCAACTTCATCTTCTTCCCTTCAGCGACGACATTCGGACTCTCCACGCCGCAAACCTCTCGTAACTCGCTAATTTTCCCTCTTCCTAAAAACGTTCTCGCGTTTGGCGTTCGTAAATTCTGCGTCACCCTCCCCACCACAACCAACCCAGCCGCATCGCACAACCTCTCCAACTCGCTCAAAGAATCGTCCACGGAGAATGTCGCGTCTGCGTTCTTCTTCTCGTTCTTCTTAAACTCGGGGCGCCCTTTCTTCCCGACGCCAACGACCACGCAGCGCAGCGGTTGCATCCGCGTCTCCCAGTAATCCTTCGAGTCGTCGTCGTCGTCGTTGCGCGAACCATCGCGACCACCTAAATCGTATCTGCGAGAGGTAGAGCGAGACGCTAACGGAGACACCATCGACGATTTTTGCGTCCCTCCTCCGTATTCTCTCTCGATGATTTCCTCCCACGTTAAATTTTCGTACTCGTCTTTCGCCTCTTCTTTCACCTCCTCAACCGCTTCCGTTGATGTTGTTGTTGTTGTTGTTGTTCTTCCTCGAGTAGTACTCCTCTTCGTTTTCGTCGCATCGTCACCACCGATACTACCGCTCTCTTCTCCTCGATCTTCTTTTGTATCGTTCACATCTTCTTTCGTCCACTCGTCCTCGTCCTCTAAAAACGCGTCTACGTCGTTTACGTCATCATCCGTCGACACATCGTGCGTCTCGCAGTTCTTCTTCGTTGCCGACGACACCACTTTTGCGCCGAGCACACGCCCCACTTTGGCACGTTTTGGTGGTCCTTTTTGCCCTTTTCGTCGTCGTCTGAAATCATCGTTCAACGAATAACGATGATACCTCTTCGTCGTCGTCGTCGTGACCGTCGTCGTCGATGCCATCTCGCCGCAGGAGAGCAGCCGCGCGAGACGACGCGAACGAAGAAGAAGATGTTGATGACGACGAATTAAGTGTGGAGTTGGAAACGAAATTCGCCGCCACGTGTCTTTTCTCCATTTTAAGAGCTTGCGCTCTCAAGACGCGGTGGTGCATTACGACGACGAAAACGACCCGAGATGACGACGACGACGACGACGACGACGAAAACGACGACGACGAGAGCGCTCTCTTTTTCTCTCCTCTTCTTCTTTTTTTTGGGAAGTTTGCGCTTTGAGGAGGCGAACGCGTACTCGCATTCAACGACATCATCGGATGCGTCTTCAACGGACCCGGAGTATTACTGCGTCGGCGTCTGCGAAACCTCCGTGGCGGATGCAGCCTGCGGCGGAGACGCGGCGAATCAACGCACCACGGAGTGCAACGCGTACGACAGCACGAGCGCGGACAAGATAACGTTGAGCCAAGTCGGCGCGAGCGCATTGACTGATGTGAAAGGGTTCGTTGGGTGCAAGGAAACGTCCTGCGCGAGTTATTGCGCGATGTCCGGGGTCACTTCGGAAATTCCGTTCAAGTTAATGAATCTCGATGGAAGGAACGTCATCTGCGTGGTCAGTGGGAAAACGATGTTCATGACCGAATCTCAAGCGGTGATGCACGCGTACTCGAAAGGGTGCACGGGAGCGCACGCGATGGGCGATCCCGCGATGTACATGGCAGGGGCGACGCACACGGCGTGCGATCACAGCGATGCTACGACGACGACGAGTGGTGCTGCGTATTCTTCGACGATGATGTCGCAAAATGCGTTGGCGGTTTCTTCGGCGTGCGTCGCCTCGCTCGTCGCGCTGCTCCTGCTGGCGTGTTGAGACCGCGAGAGCGAAAAGGCGAGCGAGCGAAAAGGCGAGCGAGCGAAAACAGCGCCAATGTTGCAATCAACTCTCTATATCACAGTCGTTTCTTTCAGAAAGTTCCATCTCCCACCCTTTACCACCCGTATACGCGCTTCTTCCGTTGTTTCTCAAAGAGTCTTTTGAGAGGATTTTTGCTTCTTTTCCTTTGCTTCTTTTCCCCCCATCGCGTCACACCGTTTCCACGCGGCCTACGGCCCTTAAAACGACGCGTTTGTGTATACACACACATCACACATTTTCACCGATGATGATGAGGAATCTTTTCCTTTTCTTTTCGGCGATGATGATGATGACTTTAATGGTCGTCGTCGAAGCCTCTTGGTTCCGCAAAAGCAACACCTTTAACGGCGGGGGAAAATCCAATTCCGAAACGCCTTCTTCGTCCTCGTCGTCGGTATCATCCTCGTCACCAAAATCTCACCCACTGAAAGACGAAACAGAGCTTCAGTTCTCTCACGTAAACGCGACGAAGTTACTCTTGGAAGAGTTATCGTGCGATGCCTGCGTCGCCGCGAACGTGCAGATCTTTCAGCAGATACGGAACCGAGCGGAATTGTACGAGAGAGCTATTTCCGGTGCGGATTCGATCGACGCGACGACGTTGACGTGGACGACGCAAAAGAAGCTCGAGACGTCGAAGAAATGGTTACAACCGGACGTGGCGTGCGGGACGAGATTTCGGAACCGGAATTTGTACAGTTTGAAACCGGTTTTCGAAGGAAGAGATAACTTGTACATGGCTGGACCTGGGTTTGATCACATGAGGAAAAATCCGAGAAATACCATGTTTCGGCGAGAAGTGGAATCCGTTTTGTACCAGACGTGCGCGAAGAGTTTACGAGAACACGACGCGATTGAAGTGTATAAGAAAGCGATCGACGAAGTCTCCTCGCAATCACCAGGAGGAAGATCCGGAGTGACGTACAACGGCGTTTTGATATCGTTCGTGACGCGAATGTGTTTGTTCCCCGGGCCGAACAATTTAGACGACGTCGTGAACGCCTCGAGGGAGGAGAAAAAGCAAGCGAAGGAGTTGCTGAAGAGACAGACGCAGTATTGTAAAGGCGAGAGAAGAGAGGAGCGGGCGCAAAATTATCACGACGAAAGTCAGCGCGTGTCGAAACTTTTAGACGAGATCAAAACGAAAGCGTTGACAGACGCGTCACAGAATGCCATCGACGAAACGACTGGGAAATCGAATTTGCAAGTCGCCAAGAGAATGTGCTTGTCCGGAAAGTTGGAAGAGACGACGTGTTTGTTCATTCGTTTGGAATTCGCAAACGCGGTGCCGAAATTGGTCGCGCAGTTACAAAATATCACCGAAAATCAAAAGAAGTTAGAGCACGAGATATCACAAACGGACGAGGACGAAAATTTCGATTACGATGACGAGGATTACGACGGCGACGGCGACTTCGAGGAACGGTTTTTAGAGGCGAAGAAAACGAGATTGGACGCGAATTTCAATTACACGTTGAAAATGGCAACGACGGCGTGCGCGTCGCTGTTAGAGATGAAGCCAAACTCAGCGTCCGGGACGCACAACAGCGCCGCCGTTCGCCGGTACGCGAAGGATGAAAACGCTATGGAAGATGCCATCGCGTTTGCGAAGAAGGCAATCGATTTGCACGTGAAAAACGAGGACAAGATGGAAGGGTACAAGTTCATAAGCGAGGCGAATTACGCGTTGGAAAAATACGACGAGGCGATGAAGTACGCGCAAATGGCGAAAGATTCGATCGATGCCCTGTCACCAGGAAGAGTACACGCGTACCGCTTATTAGCGAGCTTACACGTAGCCAGAACCTTTCGCGAGATGGCCAGTGGCGAAATCTTGACCAACGCCGCACGCATCGAGAAAGACGAACTCGATCACCAAGAGAAAGAAAGCGGTTCGTCCAAAGCTTTGTCGAACGAGGAAATGGACTTGAAAAGACGAGCTGTGAAACTGCACGACGAATTGAAGGAAAACTTGGAAGCTGCTGCCAAAATGCTCGACGACGTCATCTGGGAAGACCCGCGACGCGAACATCTCATCAATATGGGCATCGTCTTGTACCTCATCGAAGCCGCCAACGACAACGCGTTGGGTCGGTTTACCAAAATACAACACGACGCGTTAACCGAAGCGAAACAGCTCTGCCTCTTAAAACCCGAGCACATGGAAGACCACGAGAAAGCGTTGTGTCGAGACGTCCTCTCGCTCACCGGTCGAAAACTTGTAAAAGAACATTTCTTCGCCTTGGCCGGCGACGCTTTGCACATGTCATTGATGTACGGCGAAGAAAGTTCCATCTTGTGGGCCGACGTCGGGTTCACCCAGTATTCCATCGGTAAACTCGAAATTGCCAAGATGTGTTTCGACAACGCGAAAAAGTACGACCCGGAAAACTTCGTCTTGCCGGAAGACATTCGCGCGGCGTTGGAAGACGTCGGCGAGAACGTGTTGTTGCAACAGCACGACGAAATAGAACAGGCGAAAAAGAAGCGAGAGGAGGATGAGGAGGAGGATGAGGAGAAGGAGGAAGGCGAAAACGCCGGCGATATCGGCGAAAGTATACGCATAAGTAGTAGTAGTAGTAGTAGTCATAGTAGTTCCGAGCACCGCCCGGAGTTGTAGTCGTACCACCATCGAACAAAATCGAACCCCCGACGATAATATCATCATCATCATCATCTTTATCAGTATCATTATCGTCGTCGTCGGACAACACCTTTTGCGTTCGTGGTTGTCTCGTTTGTTTTGTTGTGTGCTCACATTTTCCCAATTTTCCGTTGTGTCTCCATTCAAATCCCTCACAACAAAAAGGTATATAAAGAATTCTCTCTCTCTCTCTTTCCGAACGACGACGATCGTAATCTCTCGTCCACTTTTCGGTCGCCCAGCAAGATAGAAGAGCTTTCTTCCGTTCCTTCATTTTGTGTATAGAGTATCATTCGTGTTCGTATTCTCAGAGAAAGAAGAAGAAGCTTGGGGAGATTTGATCCACAACGGCGTAAAATGGTGAAAGCAACGGCTTCGGTCTCTTCGCCGAAACCGAACAAGAATAACAAGAACGCGCAAAAACAAAAGGCGTCTAAGAAGACCACCACTAAAGACGACGCCACGAACACTGCGTCTATAAAAAGCGAGGAGAGTGGTTTTCCTTTAAACGGTGGTCCGATAACCGTGGCCGTGTTGTTATTGCTCAACGGGGATCTGGAATCGCCAACTTTGCCGAGAGAGATGCGCTTGCAAGATTTACTCATCGAGGGAAAGAAAGGAAAAAATTTAGGCACCCGTGCGCAAAGTCAGAATAGAAAAGAAGACAACAGACAACGAAAAGAAGACGACGATGAGGAGGATTCGAAGCTCGAGGAAGAGTTAGACAACGTCCCGGAGGAACAAACGATCGTCATTGGACGAAACAATACGAACACGTACGTTTTAGACGTGCCGGATTTGCCGTATCTTTTGTCGCGAACGCACGCCAAGTGCGTGAGCGCGGGAGACGAACATTTCATTTACGATTTTAAGACGACCAATGGGACGTACGTGAACGGGAAGATGATCGAGAAGCAAAAGTACGTGAAGTTGATGCACGGGGATATCGTTTCGTTTGGCGGGCCGGCGAATGTTTTGAGGAACGAGAAATCGATGAAGAATCCGTTTCGATTTCGGTATTTGAGGACGAAAGTGGCGAGAGAGAGCGGCGCCGTTTTGAGAGCGTCGCAGCAACAGAAAGAGCACGAATTATCACGACAGAATGCGGCAAACAACGATGCAAGTGGAACGTCAGGAGCAGTTTCTGGAAAGAGAGATCACGGAGTGGTCGGAAACGCCACCGTCGCCGGCGCGAGAGGAGGGAACGTTGGGAAAAAGTTGAAAATGAGTACGTTTCCTCTCGTCGGCAAAGGCGTCGACGCGCAGCCGTTGACTTTAGGTGGCGGGTACGACGACGAGTTTGTCCCAATTTTCTCGCAAGGTCCGAGTCAAGAGATTGATGATTACGTAACGAACGTGCACAGTCAAAACCACGATGGCACTGGCGAACACGAGAAGATACGAGAGATGTTCGAGGAAGGTTTGCTGCAACTATTTCAAGCGCGAGGCGGAGAGTTTACGCGGAAGTTTAACAGCGCTTTCATGAACTTTCCGATTAAAGAAGATGAGAAAGGAGTAGTAGGAAAAGACGTGGTAGAGGGTAATGGCAACGGTGGTGGCGATGCGGGCGTTGTAGGAGAGAAAAGAGAAGGTGAAGACGCGAAGATGGAATCGGCGGACGAGTCACCAGAGGACGAATCGCAAAGGAAGAAGAACAAGAAGGGCGCAAAAATGGCCGCAGCTGCGGCGAACGACGACGATTTCACGCAACCAGTTGGCAGAGGAGGTGATAACATCAGCGATGGGAGCAACGGAGACCACGATATGGAAACGGGAGACCACGAGAAGAAGAGTAATCTTGACGTACAGTTGATCGCGAAACTTTCGCAGGCGTGCGCGAACCGCATTGTACCAACCGAGGATGCGCAGCATGAAATGCCGCCATGGATTGAGCACGAGTTGCGCTGTCCAGTCTGTCGCGAATTTCTCGTGCGTCCACATTGCGTGCAAGGCTGCGGTCACGTTTTTTGCTTCGGATGCATTCATCCGTGGTTGGCGAAGAGTAAACCGTGCCCGCTTTGTCGCCATAAACCGGCGGTGTGCTTACCTCCAAAAATAGACCACATCGAAGCGGCGCGTTCGTTCGAAATGATTGGTCCTAGAGCGTACGCGGTAAAACAACAACTCACGCCGTGTCACGTGCACGAAAAATTGCTCAAAATGTACGTCTTGAAGTGGCTCACGCCGGCGCAAAAGTTGAAACGCTTGAACTTTGAAGAGGAAGGTAAACGCGTCGAAAAATTGATGGAAGAGCGCGAGTTAAAACGCATGAAGCAAGAACAAGAATATGAAGCCAGTGAAGTCCCGGACGGGGCAGTGGGAAGAAGCACCGATGTGATGACTGAATTAGGTTTACGCGCGGCTTTTCTGCGCGCGTACCACATGGAACGTGCGGCGCAACATCTTGATTTCGAGCGAAGAAACAGCATCGCCGCATCTCTAGAAAACGCCGCCGCCGCCAATATCAACGACGCCTCGCAAGAGCGCAGCGCCGTTCGCATGCAATTTGAAGCCGCGCACTTACCTTCGGAAGAACACGTTCGTGACGGCGACTTGAACAACTCGCAGCAGCAACATCATCAGCAAGAAGAAGAAGAAGAAGTTAAAGAAGAAGAAGGAGAGGAAGAAGACGCGCGAATGCTCCAGAGCGCGCAAGAAACGGCGGCTCAGGCCAGAGAGGCGGCTCGCAAGACCCAAGAAGCAGGAGATAATAAATAGATTTTAGGGAACAAGATAATAGCAGAAAAGCATATAAAGAGTAGTAATAACGCGGAGATGGTGGAGAGAAGAAGTGTAATAATAAAAAGTCTATCTCTCTTTCTTCGTCCTTGTCTGTTGTTGTTGTGTTGTATTTTCCCTCTTGATCTTTTTTGTTTTTTTGGGACTTTTGCCTTTTCCTTCTTTTCTCTTCTCTCTTAGACCCGAACTCGTCAAATCGTCACTAAAAAAGCACTCTAAAACAATGGGTACGTCTCTTTTCTAGTAATTCTCTTTCATCGATAAAGGCGATCTCTTCTCTTATTCGAGCGAATCGATGTGCACATCGCGCGCGGATCGATCGTCGAGGACGAATTTCCATCCGCCTCGTCGCCCTTTGCGCGCGAATCCGATTAGACAATTTTTCTTCCCTTATACGGCCCGCTCGGTTTTAAGCCCTGCTGCATCAAAATTTTCCGCGGAAATGAGTGGCGGTTTGGTTAGCTTTGCACGCGAGAAATGTGAAATGTATCGGTCGAAAGGAGTGCGCACGCGTTTCTTTCGCGCGTTTACGTCGTCGCGGGGTTGCGCGCGCGTTCGCGTGCGTGCACTTCGAGCCGTGATTGCATCATCTTCTCTTTCGGCGGTGTTTGTGTTTTTCTCCTCCCTGGTGGGAACCTCTCTCTCTCTTTCTTTCTCTGAAAAATACTTACCTTTGTCCACTTTTCTCTTCTTCTTTCCTCATCGAATAAACAGGTAAAACGAGAGGTTTAGGGGCCGGCCGTAAGCTCAAGACGCACCGTCGCGAGCAAAGATGGGCGGACAAAGATTTTAACAAAGCCAACTTGGGTTCCGAATGGAAAAAGCCATTCGCCGGTTGCTCGCACTCCAAAGGCATCGTTTTGGAAAAGATTGGTATCGAAGCGAAACAGCCGAACTCGGCTATTCGTAAGTGCGTTCGCGTTCAGCTCATCAAGAACGGTAAGAAGGTTGCGTGCTTCGTCCCGAGAGATGGTTGCTTGAACTTTGTCGACGAAAACGACGAAGTTTTGGTGTCTGGTTTTGGCAGAAAGGGTCACGCCGTCGGGGATATCCCGGGCGTTCGATTCAAGGTCGTGAAGGTTGCCGGCGTTGCTTTGAGCGCGCTGTTCCGCGAGAAGAAGGAAAAACCGCGTTCTTAATTTTGTAGAGAGATATAATCAGATATAGATAATATGTTTAATTGATAAACTTAATATAATTTAGTAGCTTTATTAAAATAAAAACAAACATCACGTTCTCGGCTTGATGTGTTTTGTGATGTAATAGTACGTACTACGTTTTTTGTTTTACAAGTTCTTATATTCTCCTGCTGCTTATTTTATATTCTATGTATATATATATGTATATATATCAATCAATCAGTCGATCATGAGATCCTCTGTGTCTCCTTCTTGCGCACCTCTCTCCCTCGCCTTGTTCAGGATCTCCGTGATTGTTTCAACCTGTTCGTTGTTCATTTTCACCGAACGGTCTTTGTTCACCTCTATGAGCATCGCGCTCCTACTATCTTCTAATCTCTTACTCTCTACTTTATCGTGCAGATTCTGCAAACATGCGTCGTACGTGGGTGCAAATCTGTCGACAAAATCTCTCACTTGCGCATCTGTCAACCCGCCGTTGTTTTTTCTCTCTTGCTCTTGGCGCCACTCGTACGCCCACCTCCAATCGCCGGCTTTAATAATCATCCACGAATCAATCACGTTGTTGAACACCGATTCGTATTCCATCAAATACTCGTTAATAGGCGCAAAATACACTCTCGCGTCTACGCTGGAAATCAGCGATTCAAACTCTCTCGGCCGTTCAAATCCTAAACACCACCCTTCCAAAAACACGATATCCGTAGGCCCGCTCACGCTCGGCCAATCCTCTCGGGGTAATCGATCGCCTCTCCCATTGCACGCCTTCTTGTTATACCTGGGCAAAGCCACGGTCGTTTGCCCATCACCTAACCCTACGTTGATGCTCTTCAACTTCTTAATCGTCTCCCGAGCTAACGGTAAATCGTGCGTCCCTGGATTCCCTCGAAACGTCAACAGAGGGTTCCCCGGGTGCTTCTTCTGCCCGAGGTCTTGCTGCTCCTCGCGCGGTAAATATAAATCATCTAAAGATAACACCACCGAGTTATCAATTAACGTTTGCAACACGTCCACTAACGTCGATTTCCCGAGTCCTTGAGGCGCTTCGATCCCAATAAACAACGGTTTCGGATAAAACTCTTTTTTCTTACTCTCGCCTTTTTCTTCTTTTTTCTTCTCTTGCGATAAAAGGAAAGAGTCCATATCCTCCTTTTGTTTCTTCTTGTGTTCTTCCAACAAAAACATCACCCGAAATAAAATCGGGAGGTAGAAGTGGTACACTCGACTGGCGATCGCGTCCGAGTGAACGGATAAATTGCTCATCACTTCCGTGTTGTGGAGTAACTCTATGCTGTTGTATAAAACGTGCAACTCGGCGTTTTTCCTCCACTCTTGGATTGGAATTTTCTCGTGAATGGCGGAATCGTACAGAGGTCCGGCTCGGATTAACTTCTCGAGCTCGTCGTCTTTGAGGAACTGTAAAGTCGCGTCGTACGCCATTATATATTCTTTTCTCTCTCTCTTATTCTCCTCCTTCTTTTATGCAAAAATGGAGAGAGAAAGGAAACAAGAGTACGTATAGAGTGTGTGTATGTCTGGGGAGTGTTGATGTGGAAAAACCTTTATCTGGTTTTCTGTTTTCTTGAGTCAGCAAATAACGTGAGAACCAAACAACAGTCCAGCCAGAGACAAAAAGCGAGAGAAGCGTCTTGATTATTGAGATTGAGAACAACAACCATTTCGCGACCAGAAAAACACAAATCAAAAATGTTTTTTCCCGCCCTTTTTGAGCCACATTTTCCTTTCTCTCGGGGCCTCGAGTTTGAAGATATTTAAAATAATCGCCACATACTACTAAACAGCATCACCGACAGTACGAACGTACTGATCTCATCGTCGTTTTAGTCATCATCATGGCCTCGACCGCTATTTCTGTTTCGATGATCGCGTGTTCTTCGTCTTCTTTTTCTTCCTCTTCTTCGAAACGTTTCGAGAAATCGAAATCGCAGCCGAAGACGTTTTCCATCGTCCGACAAAAATCATCATCGTCGTCGTCCTCGAAGTCGTCTTCGTCTTTGTCCTCGTTCGCGCTGAACGCTCGACGCAAAAAAGACGAGGACGCATCCGTGGACGCGGAGATTTTAGACGCCGTCGATGACAAGAAGAGTAGCGGTAAAAATAATAACGGCGTCTCGATCGCGAAAGTAATAAACGGATCCTCATCATCATCGTCCGAAGCGACGTTTCGCTCCTTACGAGACGGCGCGTTGGACGACGACAACATGATCGACACTGTGCAAGTGGTCACGGTGAGATTTCAGATCAAAATGGAAGTCGGTTTTGGGGACGTGATGCGAATCTGCGGCTCGCACGAATCCATGGGCGAGTGGGACGTCGCCAACGCGTTACTCTTGAACTGGTCGGAAGGGAACGTTTGGACGAGCGAAGAGGTCGAGTTACCGGTGGATGGTATTTATATTTACAAGTACTGCGTGGCGCCGGCGTCCAATCCGAACGCGCCGTCCAGTTGGCAGTCTGGGAATAACCAGGTGTTGTCGTTATCCCCGGAGGATGGACCAATTTTATACGTGAAAGATTCGTGGAGCGGGAACCCGAACGAAACGGCGGTGTTCAGCGCCGAAGGCGTGAAGCAAAGCAAAGACGAACGCTTAGTCGAACGAGTGAGGAAGCAAGACGAAACGGTGAAGAGGCAAACGGGGGAGATCAAGGTTTTGAGAACGGAATTGAAAACGTCGAAGATGCAAGTGAAAGCGCTGAGAGAAGAGGCGAGGTTGAGCGCGAACGTGAGAATCGCGTTGAAGGATCAGTTAAACGCGGAGAAGAAGAGAAATTTGGTGTTTGAAGAACAAGTCGGCGCGTGGAAGAAACGATTCATGCAAATCACCGGAAACGGCGATAAAGAAGATAAAAAGTCGAGCAAGCAAGAGAGTCGTTAGTGATACATTATGTATGATAGAAGAGAGGAAGAGAGAGAGAGAGAAAGAGAGAACGACTATCATATATATATTATCTATTGATTTTTTAAGATGTAATGAAAACAACCATCTTACTCATATTGCACGCGCTAAACTATAAATTAAACGTCCATCGCCTCAGTACTACGGTTTTCGACTTTATATACTACTTTGACTATTTCTACTGTATGTCTTTTTCATAACAACAACGAATGTTGCAACATCACAACAACTGTTTCAACATCCCCATTGCTTGCGAGCGGTATCCACCGCCGAACATGTTGTAATGATTCAAGATGTGATACAACTGATACATAATTTTTCTCTCTTCGAACCCGCCTTCGTCTTTTTCAATCACCGACCAATACGCTTCGAAAAACGCAGGGCTAAAACCAGCGCACCAGGACATGCCAAAATCAGCCTCGTGATGCCCGTAATACACCGCCGGGTCAAAAATACTCGGCTTCCCGTCCACCGTACCTATGTTTCCGCTCCACAAATCGCCGTGCAAAATACTCGGTTTAATATTCAACCCTTTAAACATCTCCGGAACTCTCTTCTCGATAACTTCGTCTCCTAACCGTTGCAACTCGTTATCCCGACTCATTTTCAACTGCGGCAACAATCGACTCTCCACCCAAAACGTTTCCCAATCCTTCGTCATCGGCACGTTCTTTTGCGGCGTTTCGCCAATCGTATTGTTCACTTCGAAACCAAACTCCTCCGCGCCGTCGATTTTCGCCGCGTGCATCTTCGCTAAAGCCGTACCAAATTCGCCTTGATCGCCTCTCGCGCCAAAGTTGAGATGTTCCATGATAATCATCGAGTTCCCGTCGCGAAATCCGTCCGGAACACCGCCCGCGTAGAACACTTTCGGTACGACCATCAACGGACTTCCCGCTTCGCGCAACGCCTCCAAACCTGCTTTTTCGCCTCGAAACATCGAATCGTCTTTTCTCGAGAGTTTCACGAAGAATTTTTTTCCCTCGTCCGCGGTTTCGTACTTCCGAAACGACGCCCACTGCGAAGAGCCGCAGGATGTTTGCTTGGTTACGTCGCAGTTTTCTCGTTCGGAGATGAACCGAGCGATTTCATCCATCTTTTGACTCGTCGCGACTTTGCCACCAAAAATTCGATTCCGATGATGATTCCGACGACGGGGACAAAGAAGATGATGAAGAAGCGCGTTATTATTCGTAGTATTTTTCTCCAGCAAAGGCCTTCTTTGGGAGAAAGCGTGGTGGTGAGTAAACATTGTTGTTGTCAGTTACGTACGCTCAGATATCCTTAATCCTTTTATATTGCTTTAAATATGAGTACAGTAAGTGCGCGTCTAAACTCTGCAGAAATGCGCCACTTCTGCAACGCACATCACCCCTAAAGACGCTCGTTCTTGTCGCGTCGTTGTGTCGTCGCTTTATCTTCTCTCGATGCAAACGACGACGACGATGCTCACCCGCACAAAAACCACCATCTCTTCTTCTTTGCCTTCTTCATCGTCATCATCGACTTTTAGGACGAGGAGGAAAAGGAGACACACGAGGACGGAGAGAAATGCAATCATCATCCTTTCCGCTCCCAACGGCTTTTCTCCCCAAAGTCGACGAGAACGACGAAGAACGAGACAACGACGACGACGCGTCGTCGTCCGGAACGATTTAGGCGGCGGCACGATGCCACCACCACCACCTTTACCGCCGCTTTCCACCACAAAACCTCGGGTCATCGATGTTCTCCTCGGCGTCCACCCGGCGAAAGCAGAGGGAAGCGTGCGAGACGCAACCGCAGAGCACTTGATCGAAGCGTTCGAGGAGTTGCCGAAAAAAGAGCAAATTGTGATGGTGAAGAAACTGTTGCGAGACGCGCTGCGCGAAGACGAGATGAATGAGACTATGGTTTTGGAGCGAGCGCCGGAGGTGAAGATTTCTAAAAGCGAGGGAGATGAGAGAGCGATGGATGGTACGGCTTCTTCTTCTTCTTCTTCTTCGACGACGATGACGAATGAAAGAGAAATCTTGGAACGCGCGGTGAGGGAGCTGCCAAACGCGAGACCCGAGCAAAGGGCGAAAGCGGCGGAGATTTTGAGACGGTTGGAAGAGGAAACGGGAAAAGTAAGGGGAGAGAAAGAAGAAGAGAGCGCATCGACGAAGAATGCGTCTTACGACGCGAGTAATAGCGGTTCTAGTAGTAGATTAGAGAACAATAGATTTAACGATTTTGAAAAGGAAGAAACCGAAGAGAAGGACGATAATCCGTTCGAGGACGAGGACATCGTGTGGGATTTGCGAAGCGCCGTGGCATCGCTGACGACTGTGGCGAAAGCAAAATTGATACCGCCGCTCGCGTTCGGTACCGGATTTGCCGCGTTGGCGTTTGTGCTGACGAAAATGGTAGGCGGAGATGACGCCGGTAACGAGACGAGGGACGAGGCGCGAATGAACGATGAAAGTGACGCTCGAATATCTCCTCCTCCTCCTCCTCCTCCTTCAACGATTATGAACGACAGAAACGACAACGACGCTGGTGACATTGCACCTCCGTTACTTCCCATGGAAGAGGCTAAACGACTTTTATTCGAAAGTCAAGCAATACAACCACCGCCCGTGTCAACGACTACGAGTAAAACGAAGAAGATGAAGAAAAGCGAGAATCGAGGACGAGGCGTCGCTACTAATACTACCAGTTCTGGTGGTAACAGCAACAGCGTGCTCTGGAAACGGAAAGAGGAAAAATATGACGCGTTATTAGAAGCAGCAGTAGAAGAAGAGGACGAGGATATCGAAGACCCCTTTGAAGACGACGACGACGAACCAGAACGAGGCGAAGAAGCGCGAGAGATGTCACCGCCTCCACGAAAATCCGCCGCCAGCGGCAGCACCAGCGGCGGCGTGAAAAAGCAACGACGACCGCCGCCAGATCTTACCTCTGCCTCGTTCTTGAGCGAAGAAGATCGCGAGAAGAATTTTGAGAACATTCGCGCGAGACGTCCGAGATGAGATACGCCGAGCGAGAAGCGACGACGCGATGAAACAAACTGTTCAGAGAACGAGACTCTTCTTCATTTGTATACTAACCAAATGCAGCGCGCGCAACACGCCGCCGCCGCCTGTTGTTGTCGGGCACAACACGTCGTGCGAACACCAAACAAAGTAACTGTCGTTCAAAACACAAAAAAGAACCGCCGCCAGTTTCTCTCGTCGTCCGCATCTTCTTCCACCGCCGCGCTTTTTCTCTTCCTCGCAACAACAACAACGACGAGTTTTCCCCAGAACGCCGAAGCGTCGTCGTCTGATGAAAAAGAAGGTGTCAGCGAGAACGGATTACTGCTGGTAAACTACGTCGGCAAATTGAAAGACGGCACGGTGTTTGATACCACGTACGGCGGTGAAATCGTGTCCACGTCGGAGAATTCCGTCTCCGTTCGCGAAAGCGAGACGCAACCCGTCGTGATTAATTTAGCAGCAAACGCTGTGCAACCAGGACAGGTAAAAGGCTTGAAACGAGGCTTAATCGGCGCCAAGAGAGGCGAAACGAGAGAAATTATGGTCAAAGCAGAAGACGGATTTGGATCGAGTAGCGTGGTGTCTCCGTTGAGAGTTCGAGTGCCGGCAGAGAGCGAGTTATTTTACACCGTGGAGGTGTTGCGCGTATCGAACACCGGCGTCGACGATTTATTCAAAGGCGTCTCGCTGTGCTCCGTCGGCGTGGCGAATAAGACCACGGCGGGCTGTAGCGATCTCTGATAACAAAAAATGTCTAGACTATATAATCTAACGCTATATTTGTACGTGTATTATTATGGTATTCTACATCGCCATCCTCGGTTTTTGCATCTCGCCTTCTTCGACTTTATGATCCTCCGCCATCGGCTTGGTCTCGTACACCGCCGTGACGATCATATCCCGCCTGTTCCCGCTCGCTTCACCTCGTAACCCTACGTACGATATCTCCGTCCGCATCTCCTCCCCTCTTAAACTCGCCATATTTTTCGACACGAATATCGTCACCGAGGAAACTGAGCTAAACTTCGTCCGATCCGTTTCGTACTCTAAAACGCCTAAAAAATCTTCCTGCCAGTCAAACTTTTGCGTCGGTTTCTTTCTGTGTGCGTTTTCCAAATCTATTTTGTTCTTATCGTTCGCGAAGAGTTTCACTTCCGCCGGGTGCGTTCCATTTTTACCTCCGACGATGACCACGCCGGTCAGTTTCACGTCCTCCGTGAATGGTACTCTCAAGATGAGTTCGCAATCGTTCTCGTCGCTTTGGATGCCGACGGGATCCGTATCTAATCTCGAGTTCCATTCTCGGAAAACGTTTCGGCAATCTGCTTCTGCTTGGACGTTTTGGGAGGAGAGTTTCGAGAGGTCTACGAACCCGTGCAAAGAACTGGTCGCGCAGGAGGATTCGTCGCAGTCGTGGTCGTGCGAGCAGCAGTTTTGTTGTTGTTCTTCTCGGCTCATGTCTGTGTGATATGTTTCTGATATTTCTCGATAAGCGCGCTTTTGTGTCGCAGTTTTAACGAAGTTTCCCCAAACGTAATTCTCCATTGTTGTTGTTGTTGTTGTCGTAAATACAATGGTGACCCCGCCGAACAACTACGCGGACGTCGGCGTCTCTCAAAAAGCGGCCAAGCAAGTCCTCCTGTCGTTTTTTGGCACCATCGCTTCCGCGACGTTTCTCCTCGTCGGCAGCTCAGCCGCGTTCAACGTCGTCGGGAAACAACTCGTGAAAACGAACAAAAAACGTACCGGGAGGAAGTGCAACTTGTGCGACGGGTTACGGTTTATATCGTGCGGGACGTGCAAAGGGAGAGGCGCTTTGGAGTGGCAACCGATACGAGAGGCGGAGATGGAGAGGGTGTGCCTGTGCCCGACGTGTTCGGGGACGAAGATGAGCAAGTGTTTACGATGCGTAGGTATTGGATACTTGTGATATGAGCTCGAAGGCGATGATATCTCGGAGCGGTAGATATATATAGGTTCTAGTTTAGGTTGTGTTGTACATTAGTATTATTAGCTAGTAGTAAATAGTGCGTTCTATTCATACTCTCTCTTTCTGCGAGTTCGTCCAAGCCGCCGCGGGGACGAGTGGTCGTTTCTCCTCTCCCTCTTCCAGTACCGGCTTAATGGCGCACAACGCGACGCCAAACTGCGTGGCGTCCCATCTCTTATTCAACGCCTCTTGTTCCTCGTCCGTCCAGTTTTGTAAACCTTGTTTTTTCCTCTCTACTTCCTCGGTCTCGGAGAACTTACGGTTTCTCGACCATTTTTCTTCCTGTTTGTACCGCAACGTGGCGGAGTCGCCGACGGCAGTGGCGACGAGAAGTAAAGAGTTTGCCGGAAGTTCATCCCAAATTCTAGCGACGCGCGAGTCGAGATTTTGCGTGGCCTCGATGCGTTCGATAAAGTGTTCTTTTCTCGCGGTAGAATCGTCGTCGTCGTCGTCTCCTCCTTTGGCTTTTTTATTTTTCTTCTTCTTCTCCTTCAAAGCGTGCTTCTCTAAAACATCCTCCAATTCTCTCAAATAGCCGAAACAGAGTAAAGACATGTCCTCGGGCGCCTCGCGCATGGACATTTGCATTTTCATCGTCACGTCATCATCAGAAACGCACTTGTACGTTTCTGTTGCTCCAGAAACTCCAATCGTCTCGTTATTACTATTCGTAATCGTTTCAAAAACGAGCACCTCGCATTCATTCTCCAAGCCTCCTCCTCGCGTTTTATTTTCCTTGGCGATGTGATCGAATAAAGACTCGCTGTCTTCGAAATTCTCGCTGATGTCGTTGCCGAACGTTTCGCCTCGAATGAGTTTCAAGTAAACCAACTCGAGCGTCGCTCGGGCATCGGTTACGGAGTCGTGCGTGCCTTCGTGTTGTATCTTTCGCCTCAGATATCTTTCGGTGAGAAATCGGAGAGCGTTACGAAACGGCGCGCCTCGTTTGTGCGGGTACATTTGCACCGTATCCACCACGTTCGGATGACACATTTTAAGCATCATTAAATCGTTTTCTAAAGAGTGTCCCGCAATAACACATTCGCTCGGGATGAGCTCTAACAACTCTTTTTGCACGTCCTCTAACGTCGTCGTCACGTTTCGCATTTGCTCTTTCGTGATGCCGGAAAATTCAGTGTTGTAATTCACGATTGGCGTCGGCGGTAAGACGAGTTTGTCGTAGATGACTGTGCCACAATCGTCGACGACGGAGCATCGCGCCAAAGCTAAACCGGTTTCAATAGTGACCATTTCACAATCCATGGCGACAATCTCCGGGTACTCGGCGTTGGCGACGCCCATGCCGGCAGGTTGCGTGCACACGAATCCTCCCTCTGGAAGTTTCAGCACTTCTTTCACTTCTGCTTTTTCTTTCTTCTTTATCAACGTCGGTAACGGGTATCTCATATCCGCCATATCTTCCGCCGTCAATGTCGCGCTTTTTACCGAGAGCTTCCTCGGTGCGTCTCGTAAAAATTGCAACAATTTCGTCTCCGTCGTTACTCGTTCGTTATTCGTCGTCGTCGTACTCGTTTTGTTGTTCTTTCCTCCATTTTTTGCCGTCTTCTTCAAAGCACCATTGTTATCATCATCACCTGCTTCTGCTTCTCCTTCTCCTTCTTCTTTGACTGCTGCTTTCGCTTGCTCTTTAGCCAACCTATAAGCCTGCGCGGCCTCGTCGTTCTTATACTTCGCCTCCCTCTTCTTCTTCGTCTCCGCTCCAGACGCCCATCCTCCGTTGTACAAAATCGACCGCGCGTGCGTCGCGCCTTTCGCCGTAGGATTCATACTCTTCGTCGCCACACACTGACTCCCTCCTTTACCTCCCTCAATCCTATTCCTAAATATCCTCTTCATGTTTTTGCAGTGCAACGCGCCGAACGTGTCCACGTACATCTTATGTTCCAACCCGGGCGCGAGCACGACGGCTATTTTCTTCACCAGTGGTTTGTTCGTAAATCTCCCGTAGTCGCAATTTATCCCGCTCGATTGACACGCGACGGATGCGAGAATATCGGAGAGTTTTTGTAAGTGGACCCGGTGCCGGTGTTCCTCCAAGAAGTGAAACGTTGCCGAGGCGTTCGGGCCGTATATATCGGAATACGCGGCAGCATTAGCATCATCATCGTCAAAATCATCATCGCTTTTCCTCGTTTTCTTCTTCCTCTTCTTCATCGCGTCGTCTCGTTGGAAAATTTCTCCTTCTTCTTCTTCTTCCTCTTCTCCTCCAGTCGTTCGTTCTCGTTTCTTCTTTGCTTTTCCTTCCTCCATTTTTCTTTTATATACACATCTGCTGCTCTGAAACAACAACAACAACAACAAAACACCAAGAGTTCGTTATTCTTAAAAACGAGGAGAGAAAAAAGTGGCTGCCAAAGCAGAAAAGAAAGAAGAGATTTTTTTTTCTCTCTCTCTCGATCAGTTAGATATAATTGCCCGCACAACATTACCAACAACAAGAACAACACGTTACCCTTTGCGAAAGAAGACGCGAACACATTTCACGCGTTCTCGCACCAAATTCACGCGCAAAGAGATCGTTCGTTCTCGATTTCTTTGAGTGCAAAGAGAGAGAGAGAGAGCGCTTTTGTTTTCCCGCTTTTGGAGTTTAGGAGAGACAAAGTCAATTCGCGCGAAACGAGAGAGAAACAAATCTTCTTGGAACGCACAAAAAAATTAAGAAGAGAAAACAATGAACTTTGGTGGCCAACAACCGCCTCAGCAAGCGTCGTACCCGGCGCACAACGCGTACGAGTGAGTGCACATATTTTTCGTTCGCGGGTTTCTTTCGTTTTAGAGACGTTCTCTCGGTCGCGAGAGGTTTGCGTTTTGCGTTTTCGGATTCTCGTTATAATTCTCTCTTTCTCTTCCGCTTAATATCATCGCGTCTCTTCCTCTTCGAGACGTTTGACAATTACACAAAAAACTAACCGAAGAACTCTTTTCATCATCATCGAAACACAGTCCAAACTTGGTCCCAACGCAAGCGCCAGATAACTGGAAAGACCAGATCAAAGCTCCAGCGCGCGACGAGCGATACCAAACCGAAGATGTGACCGCGACAAAAGGAAACGAATTCGAGGATTATTTCTTGAAGAGAGAACTTTTGATGGGCATTTTCGAGAAAGGCTTCGAAAGACCTTCGCCGATTCAAGAAGAGTCGATTCCGATCGCGTTAACTGGGAGAGATATTTTAGCGAGAGCGAAGAACGGGACGGGTAAAACCGCGGCGTTTACGATTCCAATTTTGGAAAAGACGGATGCTACAAAGAATATCATCCAAGCGGTTATTTTGGTCCCTACGAGAGAATTGGCGTTGCAAACCGCGCAGGTGTGCAAAGAACTCGGGAAGCACTTGGGGACGCAAGTCATGGTGACGACGGGTGGTACCTCTTTGAAGGACGACATTATGCGTTTGCACCAAACGGTGCACGTCGTCGTGGCGACGCCGGGTCGTTTGGTCGATTTGGCCGGGAAAGGCGTCGCGAAGTTATCCAACGTCACGATGTTGGCCATGGATGAAGCCGATAAGTTGTTGGCGCCGGAGTTTGAACCAGTCATCGCGCAAGTTATTGATTTCTGCGCGAAGAACCGACAAATTTTGTTGTACTCGGCGACGTTTCCGGTTACAGTCAAATCGTTCAAAGACAAGTGGCTCAGAAAGCCTTACGTCATTAACTTGATGGAAGAGTTGACCTTGAAAGGTATCACGCAATACTACGCCTTTGTGGAAGAGAGACAGAAAGTGCACTGCTTGAACACGTTGTTTTCGAAGTTACAAATCAATCAGTCGATGATTTTTTGCAACTCTGTGAACAGAGTTGAACTGCTCGCGAGGAAAATTACCGAGCTTGGCTATTCGTGCTTTTACATCCACGCGAAAATGCAACAAGGCGACCGGAACAAAGTCTTCCACGATTTCAGAGCTGGATCGTGCAGAAACTTGGTCTCCTCGGATTTGTTCACGCGAGGTATCGACATTCAATCCGTGAACGTCGTCATCAACTTTGATTTTCCGAAATCTGGCGAGACGTATTTGCACAGAGTCGGTAGATCCGGGCGATTCGGTCACTTGGGTATCGCCGTGAACCTGGTGACATACGAAGATCGCTTCAACTTGTTCAGAATTGAGCAAGAGTTAGGGACGGAGATTCAACAAATCCCGCAGAACATCGATCCTGCAAAGTATTGTCGATAACAATTTTGCAACATTCATCACCATCATCCGTGTTTATAGAAAGTGTTATTTAGAAAATTGTTTGTATAAAAGATATAGAAGAAGGAAGAAGAGGAGGAGGAAGAGGAGAGAAGGAAAATTAGAGAGAGGATTGTATTCTTAGGAAGGAAGGAAATAGGAAAGTAAACGAGAATGAAAGATTGAGTGAGACGCGGAGGAAATTGCGCTGATACTGTTTCTTTGTTGTACAATCATCAACTTGAATTGATGTAAAAGAAACAGTACCTCTTTGTATCGCGGAATACGTTTTTTATTATTCCGTGACAACAGCGGAGCGAGCCAAGTCTGATCCGAGCCGGGTTTAGTAAAAATACCCAGTTGAACAAAAAAAAGAAGAACGAGGCGTCGTCGAACGATACCATCTGATTCGAGTTTACTGTACGAAAGAGTTTCGATTTTGAGAGTGTAGTCATAAAGAAGAGATTTTGAAGAGATGAGAGAAAGTAAGAGTTGCGAGCGCGTTGACATCTCCATCGCTGGAAGAGCGCAATATTAACGCGCGACTGCAAAACAACGTTTTGAGTGTTTGTTAGTCTGTGCCAAACCGTTCAGGAAGAACAGAGTGGCGAAGTACTACAAATTCTATATCGCTCGAACGTCAAGAAAACCTTCGGCTCTGCCGAGAGGCTACTACAAGAGCACCCTTGATTCTGTC
Organism: Bathycoccus prasinos; assembly: GCF_002220235.1. Taxonomy (NCBI): domain Eukaryota; kingdom Viridiplantae; phylum Chlorophyta; class Mamiellophyceae; order Mamiellales; family Bathycoccaceae; genus Bathycoccus; species Bathycoccus prasinos. The sequence goes on from NC_024004.1 coordinate 349,240, forward strand.
GAGAGGTCGCTAATATCTTAAAGTATCAAAGAGAAAGAAACGCAAAGAGAAAGAAGCGCCCATACATCGTGCGCGTGTTCATAACGACATCGTGCCCGTGTGTAGGTAGTAACAGTGCTACGAATCTACGATTAGAATAAGTTTTACATCTGAATTTGTACGTGCTACGAACTGTTTCAACACGTGTATTTCTTCAATCCCGTTCTTTTCTTCCTAATGATTGTTTTGCCGCTCTCGGTCATCAAATAATGGTCGTCTAAAATCAATCCTCTCGGCAACATAATGCTACGATAGGCTTGATTACACGAGTACCCAACTCTCCCTGGAATGTACGAGGAAAATAACCCCCAATTATCCCCTGCTCCGTGTTTTATCGCCGTCTCCAAGAACAACTGAATCTCGTCTTCCTCCCAAGGTCCCCACTTCGGCTCTTCCCCCGGTTTGCAGTGTCGATAAAAATACATGTTCGGATTCGTGTGCAAACACTTCCTCGAATGCTCTTTCGCGTTTGCCGCTTTCCCCATCCTTCCTACCGCTTCTCTAGGGCCACTCACTCCCATCCTCTGCCAGTGCTCCTCTTGCGTCGGCGCAAAATTCAACTCCTTGCACGTCTTCTCTTCCACCCACCCTTCAAAATCTCTCTCAATCTTTAACCCATTCTTCAACCCTTTGCTCTCGCAATATTCCTCGCACGACATCAAATTCTCGTCTAAGTTTGGATCTATGTATCCCATCGACGAGCTCTTCCCTTCAAACGCTCTCTCCGCCGCTTTTAACACCTTATCGTAGGCGTCAAAGTTGTAGTTTACGTTTTGCGACTTCTCCCGCGCCGATCGTCGCGTCGGTTCCAACTGTTCCTTTGGTTTTCTCTTCTTTGGCGCATTCGATGTCGTTTTGGATGCGCTCGCGACGACTGGTTTCGGTAAATCTAAAGCCGCCAATCGTAACTTGTTTCGTTTGATGTTTTCCTGTAGTGTGAATGAAGTGTTTGTTTATTTTAATAGTAGTATTGAAGAAGAGAAAGTCAGGTGTCAGTCACTCGAGTCAAAAATGTCTCGCGTTGGTTCCCTACCTCTCTCTCTAACTCGTACGAGGTTAAACTCGCGATCCGTTTCGCCTCTTCCTCTTTCGTCAGCTCTTTCGGCTGAAACTGCGCGTCTGGATTTCGGCACTTTTGGCACCCGTTTCTGCTATATCGGCACTTGGAACATCCGAAAGACTTTGCCATTTTTAAAAGTATCGATTGTTTTGAATTCTGCGGGGCGGTTGTCTCTCTCTCTCTCTCTCTCTCTCCCTCGGCTTCGCTTAAGCTCGAGAAGAAGCGCCTTCAAAATCGCGCTTCGTTTTTAGTCCTCGCGTCTCTCTTTCGCGGCACTCGCGCTCGACGGACCCGATGGGTGCTTCTGTTTTCGCGAGTGTTTTGCTCTCGTGGCAATTTTTTATGTCGCCCCCACCCGAAAGAAGGGCAATTGAAAACGAAATGCAAGAGCGCGCGAGTTTGCTTTTATGGTGGTACAACAGTATTATTATTAGTATTATTTACAATTCGACTTATATACGCGTGCATTCCTACTCTCGGCGACGGCCCTCCGGAGAATCAGCAACGGCAACAACAGGAGCTCGTGTTCACGCCAATCTCGGAAGCTATTCCGGAAATCTCCCCTCGCTCGCGCTCACAAAACAAAAGCAAACGTTTTTGTGATCTTCGTCACCCGGGCGATGCCCTCGCCGCGCTCGAGCGTGCCTTTGAAACTGCCTCTTTCCAAGCGGATACGGAAAATAACGGCGACTGGTCGGAAATCTTCAAAAAACTCTTCGAAGATGAAATCGAATTCGGCACGCGGGAGAAACAAAAACGGTTCAACCGCTCCTACAGCAACAGAGACCTCTTCAACCAACGGTTCCTGGGCGCTGGAGACAGCACCGACACGCCCGACCGCTCGCTCACCGCCATGTTCCCCTCCATCTTCCGCGGTCTCGCCGCCAAAGAATACACCGGCGAAGCCGAACGCAAACCCGAAGACGAAGCCGAAGACGCCAACGTCGGCGTCCACACCTCCCGGTTCTACGAGCGCGACAGGATGGCCGATTGGACGCCCCAAATGCAGTGCGCGGAAGACAACGTCATGGTATCCGATGCCGGAGAAGACGGTGGCGGTGGTCGACTCACGCCTTCGCAGCAAAAATCTTTCGGCGTGTGGGGCGTGAGCGTCGGCGGGAGTAATCAGCAAGAGAAAGACGCGCTCGCAAAGCAGCAGCAAAGATGATACACGTGATAAGCGAGAGCCTAGCGAGAACACGACCGCTAAAAAAAACGCCAAATGGCGAGAAAATACGCCTCCCACGAGTTTCTGAATCCAATCGAATTAGAAACGTAGCCAAGCAAACCCCATATGGGTAACAACGAGATTGAAAATAACGCGGAAACCACCATCGCTTGATTCGAGGCGTTCAATTTACGCTTGATGAGGAGAAAGAGGAAGTTCCCAACCGCGGCGGATAAAGGTGCCAACAACGCAATCAAGAACAAACCCGTCGTCCCCGTGCACATATCTCTCTGAGCGTACAAGACGCCTAAACCAGCGATTGTCGAAAATCCATCGGTGTAAGCGAAATACAAAATCAGAAACGAAAACGTCACGGGAAACTTTGATTTCGCCTCCGCGATGGTTCTCGCGAATCTCCCCAAAGAGTCTTTCATTCTCGCGAGTTCCGAGTTCTCTTGCTGTTCCTGTTTTTCTTCTTCATTTATTTCGTCGTCTCTTAATTTTTCGCAAAAGTACACGCCGAAACCTAACCACCAAGCACCGGCCAAGACGATGCACCAGCGAAACGCCGAAGACGCTTTGTTATCGCTCGCGTCTTCGTCGGACTTCGTCGGAACCACCAGAGAGGAACAAAACGACCAGCGATAACAATAAGCCGAGAACGCCGCTTAAATAACCCGCCGCGTACCCTTTCGTGCTCAATTCGTTTTCGTAATCGTGATCTTCCTCCTTCCCTTCCGATAAAATCGCCTCGCTCTCTTTCGCGAGTATAGGCAAGTAGCTGTTGTAAAAAATAACGGACAGCCCGTACATGGTGTTGCTAAACACCGCTAATATAGCCGCCAACACGTGCTTATACCCCGCGTGTCGTTCGCTGAACGCCGCAAACACGAGCAAACTCGCGCCTCCTAAAACTGTCGTCATCCTCAACCCTTTCTTCCGGTACCCGGTATCCCCTCTCGCCCCGTACAAGGCGAACACGAGCAACTGCGAGACGCAACTGAAACTGATAATCACGAACGCGAACGAGGACGGACGAAACCCGCCGGAAACGCGCACAGTTTCCAAGTCTTCGCAGTTTTCTCGATTCAATCCCGGACCTGTTCGTATCCGATTTCAGAGAGAGAGAGAGAGAGAGAGAGAGAGAGATGTGAGCGAGAAAGAACACAAAATATCTTTCCTCTGCTCCTTTAGAGAGAGAGAGAGAGAGAATTCAAAAGAGCATACAAACGCGAGCGGCTGATGCGTTTCTACGCGTTCTAAAAGAGATAAATCGATTCAACGCGACCACAAAACCAAAACGCCTCACCGGAACAGAGCAAATTCCCCTCTCCAACTCGACACTCCAAACATTTCTCGCTGTATTCTACGTCCAAGGTTGAACACATTTTCGGTTTCAGTTTCCCTCGCCACGCTTCACTCTCCGCGTACGCGTTTAACACCAACGGCAAGAACGTCGCGATGGCGACGGTGGCGTAACAGCTGTTCGCGAAATCGTACCCGATCCATGCTTTTCGCTCGCGGGCGAGAGATAGAGATTTATCTTCGTTAGACATCTTTGGTTGTTTCTTTAAAGTGAGTTTTTCTCGGTAACGAACTTTTCTTTGTGAGGGAGGAAAAATGGTAAAAACGCTCTAAACGCTCTCTAAACATTTGACTACAACTGAGCTATCTGAACATCTTTTGTCTTCTCTAACGAACTCACAAATTATGGAGTAAAACCGCGATTGGGTACCAAAACCAAAAAACTGGCCGCGATTGGGTACCCTTCCCTCATTTTTACCACGCAAAAATAGTAATCATCAATATACGGCTTCTATGTCTTTATATAGCGCGTAAAAAGCATTTGAGAACATGAAGAATACATAGTTTGATCGATCCGCGTCGTTTTCTCGGAAATTCATGACGCCATTGAATCTCCAGCTCTCGAGAAGCACGCCAGCAGACGATTTATAGGGGAGAAAACTCTCTCTTGCATCGGAATTCTGAAAAAGCGCACACTCGCATGGTTGCGGGAGTGTGAACGCGATAAAAACACGCGCAGCGCGTAGAATGTTGATAGTAATGATGTTTAGTCGTAACTTTGCGTTTTTAAAAGAAAAATATGGAGCGTGATATCGTCCGTTCGGGGCGTTTTTTGCCCATTTTGGGCCTTTTTGGCAACCTGTTAAAAGAAAAATAAAAGTGCGAGAAGTAACTCACATTGCGAATTCGGAGTAGGAGAAAAAAAGATAATGTTGATGCGGTGGAAGATTTCGAGGAGTATTTAAAACGGAGACGAGAACGGAGAGAGCGAAATGATGATGATTCAGATGATGATAACGACTTAGGTGGTGGGGTGGGAACGATTTGTGCGTAAGTATCTTTATTCTTTCGGTTCGATTGTAAAAAATGAATCTATATGCTCGTGTGGGGAATTGATGCATCAAATCAGATTTTCATCCAATGTCGATCGTTTCTCGTTTCGTTTCTCTTGTGATTGCGGTTTCTGGTAAGGAGTGGCTGCTTCCGACAAAGCATACGTTTGCTCTCTGGTTACTTCTTTTTCGCTTATTTTTTGCCGCCGCAACCACGACCTTTTGGGCATCTCCAGCGGCGGCCCTCCTTCTCTCTGTCCGCTGCGCGATGGTGATCTCCGGCGGGAAGAATCTTCCCACACCGCGTACACGGGGCCTCCGGCCATTTCTTCTTGGCTGCTTCTTTGCCGGCGGCGTTTTGGCAATAGCCTTCTTGGCATCTCCAACCGTCGTTTACTTTGTCCTTTGCGCGATTGCGATCTCCGGCGGGAAGAAGCTTCCCGCACAGCGTACACGTGGTCTTCGGCCATTTCTTCTCGGCTACTTCTTTGCCGGCGGCGTTTTTTTGGCAATAGCCTTCTACGCATTTCCAACACCCGTCGCCGTTTACTCTGTCCGCTGCGCGATGGCGATTTCCGGCGGGAAGAATCTTCCCACACCGCGTACACGGGGCCTCCGGCCATTTCTTCTCGGCTGCTTCTTTGCCGGCGGCGTTTTTTTGGCAATAGCCTTCTACGCATTTCCAACACCCGTCGCCGTTTACTCTGTCCGCTGCGCGATGGTGATCTCCGGCGGGAAGAATCTTCCCACACCGCGTACACGGGGCCTCCGGCCATTTCTTCTCGGCTGCTTCTTTGCCGGCGTCGTTTTGGCAAAAGCCTTCTAAGCATTTCCAACACCCGTCGCCGTTTACTCTGTCCGCTGCGCGATAGCGATCTCCGGCGGGAAGATGCTTCCCACACTGCGTACACGTGGTCTCCGGCCATTTCTTCTTGGCTGCTTCTTTGCCGGCGGCGTTTTGGCAATAGCCTTCTTGGCATTTCCAGCCGTCGTTTACTTTGTCCTTTGCGCGAAAGCTATTTCCGGCGGGGAGAAGCTTCCCACACCGCGTACACGGGGTCTCTGGGCGAGCACATCTTCCGCACAAATATCGACCGAGATTATTCGAATCGACGATTCGGTTTTCGATAGGGCCACAAAACACACCTTTAGTGTTATTGGCTAAATATCTCGTCTCGCCTTTTTTTATGATGCCGTTATTTGGGCAATTGTCTCCGCCCGCGCACGGTTGTTCCTCCCCTGCTTTTGGTAGTTTTGCTAGTATCGTCGTCGTCGGTTTCGTCGGGCGACTGCTTCGTCGCGGCGTTTCTTCAGCTTTCTTCGCCGGCGTTTTCGAACTTCTTCCGTTGCTCGAAAGCTTTTTGGAACTAAGATTGGTTGTTTGGAATTTCATGCCGAGTTTTTCCATTCCGCGTCTTTCTTCAGCAACGGCGGCGGCTAAGTCGTCGTTGTCGTCGAATTCGTCATCGTTGTCTTCGTCCATTGCGTCTGTGTTTTCAAACGCATTCGAGTCGTCGTCGTTGTAATCGTCGTCTTCCTCCTCGTCGTCGTCTTCCTCGTCGTTGTAATCATCGTCGTTGTCGTCGTCGTCGTCTTCGTCGTCGTCGTCTTCGTCGTCGTCGGCGGCTAAATCGTCGTCTAAATTAGAAGCGTTCACTTTTCTTTTGAGTGACGCAACTTTCTTCTTTTCGTCTTTCGCTAAAATTTCATCGGCTAATTTCTCGTTGGATTCCAAGAACTTTTCGTCTTTTGTTTTCACGTACTTTTCGACGTTTTCTATAGTCACGATGCACGCTCCGACTCTCCGCGCTTCTCTTACGTAGGACGCTCCCCCGAGTAGGTCGACGACGAGGAAACCGGTTTGGCGAGTTACATGTACACTTACGGTTGCGCCGTTCTTTTTGACATACCTGTGTAAAGCGGCCTTCGCATTCTTTCGGTTAGTCCCGATGGCTTGAAATGCGCCCGTGAAGCAAAACGACTTGTTCGCTAAAGCCTTTTCGTTTTCCTTGTTGGCGTCGGCGTCGTCGCGAATTACCTTCGCCGTAAAAGTGGCCTCTTTATCGTCTGAGAGGAGAAAGTCGAGTAAATCCTTCACGGAAACGAAGGTTGAACCAACGTTCTCACTGCTTTTCGTATCGACAACCACGATAATATTGTGCGCGTCTTCGCCGTTCACACTTTTCACAATCTTGCCGCCTTCTTCTTTGATCGCGTCTATTATCTCTTCGCGATCGATCGCATTCTTTCCGTCGCGGAAAGTAGCTTTCTCGCCCACGTAAAATCTGTAGCCTTTGAGTTTTTTCTCGCTTAAATTGGTCGTCGTTTCTTTTGTCGTCGTGTAGTTTAATGCGTTCTGAATGCCCAGATTCGTCGGATGAGTGCACGTTGTCTTCAGTCTCGGCATCTTTTTTCTTTCTTTTCGTGCTTAAACTGTGGCGGCGGCGGCGGGTCAGAGGGGATCGTCTTCGGGAATAAAAGCAACTTTTTGTGGATTGTCGTGGAACAATCGGATTTTTTTTTCTTCCCCCTCCTCGAAAAATGAAAATGAAAGGAGGGGGGAGTGGTCAAAACAAAAAATACCAAGAAGAAGGGAGAGAGTTGGAAGTCGCTTCAATAAAAAAGAAATCGCGCTCTTTCTCTCTTCTTTTTTACGCATCAACATGGCAGTCACGCTCTCGGGTTCGCGCTTCTTCGGCGCTTTCTCGTCGTGTGATTCCGATATTATCGATGGTACGAGTACGTTACGCAGCGGCGTTGTTGGTTGGTTTTTTTATTATTTCTTTCGCGACTCGTTTTTCCTCGAACGAAGACCAAAAAACCAAGAGAAAGAGAAACGAAAAGTAGGAAGAAAACGGGAGAAAGAGACGAAGAGTCGCGTCGCGATGGCGACGATTAAACGCTCCTTCGCGAAGCGTCACTCTGAGTCGACTCTCTGTCGCTCGTTTCCCGTTCGTACTCTTCTTTTTCCTCTTCTTTTTTTTCCTCTCTTGGTTTTCGTTTAAAAAAGCAAAAGTGAGAGGAGGCGAAGTAGATTCCACAAGTCTACACGTTTCTTCCAAATCGAAGTTGAACGTTTGACGCTTCACCGATCTGATGTAGTCGCTCGTCGCGTAACGAAGGAGGCAATTAATCGCTAACCCCGTCGTTTTTATCTTTTTCCATCCAGTTGGATCTCGCAGCAGCTGCAAGGAGGAAGACGAGAAGAGATCGTGCTTTACGAATCCAAAACAAACAAACAACTTTGGAACAACTCGTCGAGGAGGAGGCAAAGTTTATGTTCAAAATCGAAAGCAACGTGGCTTTGTAGATGATAACCCCGCGCGGCGACGAAACTGGGGTGCCGATGCCGTCAATGCGCGTGAGATTGAAGTGCTCCGGCAGTTTGCTTTGCTTTCCTGTGTTGTTATTCAGAGCGTGGCGACTTCGGCGTTGGCGACGACGACGACGACGAGTTTGCGAAAACGCGACGTCGATTCGACGAGAGCTGTTGCGCTCTGCGAGACGACGGGGGAAAGTACGACGGGAAATGTTTCGTTGAGTGTTGGTGACGCGCTCACTGTTATCGGTAGTGAGAATGGAAATACAGATGTGGGAGGTGACTCGGATCGAACGCCGCGAGGAGACGAATCAAACTTTGACGCGAATAGACGCACTCGTGGCGGTGGATCCGCCGATAGAAGTGATCGTAGTTTTCATGATAATCGTGATGGCGGTGGTAGTGGTGGTGGCGGTAGTGGCGGAAATCAACAAGGTTCTTCTGGCCCAGGCGTAAGCGATGAGGAAGAAGGCGTTGAGAAGAAGTTATTCGGTGTTCTGCTCTCGTCTCTGACGGATGAAGAAGAACAAAAAGAATTTCGGGAAACGTGTATCGGAATTGGAATGAATATGGAAAAATACATTCTTAATTCTTTAAGCACTGATGAACGTACCGATATACTTGCTGCGATCGAAGATGCTTTGAGAGGCGGTAACGTGACAAAGATGCTGACGGTTGATGAGAAGGCGAAAGCAATCATGGATATGTTGTTCAAGTTCAAAGTGTTCGTGACGAAAGCAACAGCGGAGAATTTGCGGAAGAATGGTGTAAATCGCGAAAAGATCCAATCGTGGAAGCCAGGAAAATCGGAGTCTTTTCTCGAGCACAGAGTGGAAACGACCAGAGCGGAAACGATAAAGGCGTATATGGCACAACTTCAAACTCGTCCTTCAGACGAAGAAATCGAAAAGAAGTACGAGACTTGGAAAAACGAATTAGAGAAAAAATTGTCGTCGTTATCGAAAACTGAAGGATTTCGAGCATACGTAGATAATACTGTTTGCAACTATGCATACGGTGTTCGTCGCGGAGAGTCCGACTCTGTGATGGATTCCGTCGAGTGTCACTTTTACGAGTTGTTTTATAACGGCATCACCGGCGCCGTCGACCCGATGACGCGATGGAAAATACATTTCAAAGAAATTCTTTCGCCAACCGTTCGGTCTCAAGCGTGTCAGAAAGTTGCACGTTTTTGTCTTCTGACTAAACCACGTTCGAGTTCTTCGCCCTCGGACACCGACGTCATGGACGACGAGGACGACGACGAGGACGACTGCATTACTTCATTACCGTCTTCTTTGATGGATGATTTTTTCGAGTTTTACCCGGTTTGGATTCCAACCGCTGAAAACATTTCGGAAATTTTACGTACGTTTATCGACGAACTGAAGGCGTTATACCAAAGAAGTCGAGGTGAGGGTGATTTCATTGTTCCGATTGGTGCGTTGGCGCTCTTTCCGGCGTTTCTTTCGTGTTTTCGCGAGCTGACGACTACGCTCGGATTTAAAACACACGAGACGTTTGAGACGCGCGAAGAGAGAAAATTCTCCGCGAACGTACAAATGCCACTTGGAAGTACACGTCCACCACCAGTGGTGCTAAAGATGGAAGCAACACTAACTTCAAATGCCTTTCAACGCCTCTCTTACGTTTCTATTTTTTATGAGCATGGAAGCGACTTGAATCAGGCAACGAATGAAGCGAAAAAGAATATTGGAAAAGCTGCGTCACTTCTTCAGAACAAGTTAAAGGAATGGGCGGAGAAATATTCGCCAGAGCTCGATGAAGTTATGGATCTTTCCATTGATACACGAAGCAAGTATGGCATTCATACGTCTCAAATGACTCGGAGAGAGTTTCTGAAACATATAAATTGTCCCCTGGTTGACTATGTCGATTCTGATTACACGCGCGAGAGCGCCGCGAGATTTATCGTTCATTTCTTCGTTGAAATAGCGAAAAAGCTTCGCGACGACTTATTCTTATCGAAAGACCCAAGCGTTCGTTTGTGTTTTCTTTTTGGAGACATAAACAGAAAGACGAATATTCGGAATTCACAAAACTCGTTTCTTGTTCAGTTACAAAACTTACTGCACGGAGCGAGTGGCGGTGAAGAGCTTATTGCAAACGTGCTTCTCAGAGCCATAGCGGAGAAGAAATTTATCGAGTGCATCATTGGTGAAAATACAGCGACGAAAGTTTGGCGTGATATGATTCTGCGCGCGGTATCCATCGTGAAGCCGAAAAAAGGTATCACTACTGTTTCGAAATTCGACGCGGATTTCCCACTATTCAGTATGAGTGCTCGCCGATCGTTGGAAAATTTTGTATACCTTGAAACTGATTTAGGAGAAAAGTTCCACGGTTTTAAATCTTTGAAGACCCTTTGGACGGAACGATCGCGCCAACAAATAGAGAAGAATGATGGCTTTACCCGTGACTTACTAAAGCAGAAGCGTTGGATGCTGGACAACAAATTTCCGAAGAAAATGGCCTTGGATCTTATGTTTTCCGTGATAGTTATGTACATCGGCATCAATTCTTCCGAGAGTACCTACGCAGACGAGGAAAAAGAACTTATGCTTCGTTGTGAAGACAAGCGCGTCCAGTCGTACATGAAAAACTTCTTTAAAAATTCGTAGGACACGCACTCAGATTTTAATGCACATCGATTTCTCCGTCACTATAACAATAACAAACATTAATAATCGTTTCATTCGCACCAGTCACTAATCATTGAAAACTGAAAAAGACCACACACGCAAGAAAAATTCAACAAATTACACCATTTCACACAGTTTGTGGAACGTCTCTTTGCTCTTATCACCGTCGCGAGCGTTTGAGTACATGAGAAAAAATAAAGACGACGACGAAGATGATGCGAATGAGCAACGGCTAAGTAACTCTCTCGGCGCTCGCACGATGCGGTTTTTGCGTTTGCGTCTTTGGAAGAATATATATAATATCAATTTCGAAGCAAAGGAATTTTTTCCCCCTACAACTTAACGAATCGTGTGTGTTTTTGTTCGATGACGCGCGCGTTTGAAAAGATAGCTTCGCGCGCACAAACACGAATCAGAAGAAGAAGTATGCTTTCCTAGTTTCGATGCGATCGTTAAAGCTGAAATTCATGACGATTCGAGAGAGCATCGCGCTCTTATTCAAGGCGATTGGCGATTTTGTACTAAGAATGACTGTTTAGGGCGACAGATTTCGCTGTACTTCGTTCTTGCCCAGTGTGAGACCGTTTTACGCCGCGCAAACGTCGTCAACGTTCTCGAAACGCACGCAAACCGTGATTTTCGCGAAGATTTTTTTCGCGCGAGTACGTTTCGCGAGCGAGCCCGGAGGGTGGCATCTTTGGAGAGGTATCTTTGGAGGAAAAGGCAAACTCATTTGTGTGCACGCAAGGAAAAAATAAAAAAAGTGAGAATCGCGTCCCAACTCTTTCGTTACTTCTTTGACTTTTTTTCCCCTTCTTTTAGAACTTGAGAGTCGCCGCGATAAAGATGAACCCGGAAGGCTACGAGAACGTTGTATATCCATCCTTGGATTCGGCGTGGAAAGTTTTGTTCGAGAAGGAGCTCTATCCGGATGAATTAGCACTCGTCGATGAAAACGCGCGAACGACGTATCAGATTCGGAATCCTTGGGGTTTGCGCACCAAGTGTTATCTCTTCAGAGATACGAAAGACTACTTACAACTGCGCGAGAACGATCGGTGCGTCGAAGATGGAACATCGATACCACCACTAACCTCAACTACTACGACACCCGGCGATGATTTGAACGGTTGTTTCGTGGTGGGCGTTGAACTGTTTGCGTTGAACAGAACGTCGACGCTGGAGAGTTGCTTGACCATCGCTTTGTACGAGAATTCCCATCCAAAATACGTGCATCGAGTCACGGACGAACAGTTTCTGAGAGGTGGAGAACACGTTCCCGTCTTCTTTCGTGATTTTTTGCCGCACTCGACGCGTGAACGCGCGGATTTGATTCGTCGCGCGCGTCGATTGGTACCGCGCGTAAAGTTGAATAGAAAACTTATCCAACACGAAAAAGTTAGAGTCAGTGAGATTAAATTGGGAGCGAGCGACGCTGGATTGATCGACCTCTTCTTCTCCGATTACGTGACCGCGTCGTTTGAGTTGCGTCGCGACGAAAACATCGACGAAACGCCCGACGAGAACAGTTGTAGCGATAGCGATGAAAGCGATGAAATCGCCGCCGAGAAGGAAGAATTGGACGTTTTCAACGGCGACGACTTTTTATTGTTGGCTTATTTTCGCGGTAAAAGAGATCCGTATGAACGATCTGGCGACGAGATTGCGCCGTTCGCGACGCACAGACTGATCAACGTACGAACGTTAGAGGACGTGTGGTTGAGTCCCGGTCATTTCGCGCGGCTTTGCCGCTACAGAAGAGGAGATTTGTTGGTGGACATAAAAGACGCGTTGAAGAAAGCGTTGGTGGACATAAAGACCAGGACGGGAAAAACAGATTCTGGTTTGATTCGTTCGATCGAGTTGCGAAGAAACGCTCGATTCTCGTTGTGCATCGGATCTGGTTCGTGCATGAGCGCGGTCGAAGCGCTCAATCGTTCTCCGATTATTCCAAGCAACGGGAGGAGGAGGATTTTTATATGCATAGATCCACATATCAGTGCATTGGCTTCTCCGGAAGCGTGGGCGCATCCTCAAATCGTTTTTGTGAGTTGCAAAATCGAAGACATCAACCCGGCGCATCTCCCGCCCGAAGGCATCTTTCGCTCCATCGGTAACGCGCCGGAGTGTTCGCCGTATTCAATAGCAAAGTTCCCGGCACTCGCGGCGAGGATAAAAGAGCTTGGCGAGGAGGAGGCAGCATTGATTTTACAAATGGAAGTCGACGACGCAAACGTCCAAGTGCGCGCCGCGGTGGACATCGCCAATTATTTAGTGATTTGTCTGTGGATTGAAAATCCAAAAGGGAACGAGAAAGCTGGATTGTGGAACGAATATTCCCCTTTCCTCGGATGCGCGTACGACGTGCACGCCATTTCCTATTGCAAATACGGGAGAAAATATCGAAAAAACACGGTCATTTTAGAGAACTGGTTTGCATTGAAGCTCCGGCCGGAGTGCGCGGGAAGCACTATGTGCAAACACAAACGAGTCCACGACCGACACGCCGAACACTGCAAATTCGACGGCGCCGCGCGAAGCGAGAACAAAATCCATCCCCGGTTATTAGTTCAATCCATCGACGCGCAGATTGAATCGTTTTACGAAAAGTGTTCCGCGTTGCATTCGTGAGCGCTTTCTTTCTTTCTTTCTTTCATTCTTTCTTTCCGGTGTCGCTGATTTTTTATATCAAATGGACACATCGTTGTTCGGGGAACCAGAAATGGACACATCGCGTGTACTCAGAAAATAGTCAACATCACGAACCAGAAATGGACACATCGTGCGAACCAGAAATGGACACATCGCGTGTACTCAGAAATGGACACATCGTGCGAACCAGAAATGGTTTAAGACCAACTATATATAACATACCATTCTACCAAATCAAAATCGGCCCATTTCTTCACTCTCTCAATATATAATGAGTTCGTTTTGAAGCACATAACACCCTCGCAGCCACTACAAACGCACGGACCGATGCGATTGAACAGCGTCCAAATGACGTTCTGAAGATCTGTCGGCAGAATACCATCAGTTGCTTCGTGGATCGACTCACGTTTCTCTTTCGAACGACGTCAGAAAAAAAAAAAAAATGGAAGAGAAATATCATCATCACCAACGTTCGTTGAACGGAACGACGTTTTACTTTCTGAACGACGAGAATGACTTGAGTGACATCAGAACAGAACTAGAACGGTTAGACGCAACGTGTTTACAACCTCCTCGCGACACTCACAAGAACGTAAACATAACGCACGTCGTGGCTGATTACATAGACGATTGGGACGACTCGTGGGAGAGCGCACGGGAACGAATCGAAAATTTTAGCACAACCACCACCACCACCACCACCACCACAACAACAACAACAACAACAACAACAACCAAAGAACCTTTCGTCGTTTCCGACTGGTACGTGAGCGCGTGCATTCAGCGACAGCAGCTGGTTCCGTTAACATCTACATCGTTGTTGTTTTACGCACCTCGACGATTTTGGGAAACGCTGCTGAGTGGATTTGTATTCGCCCTCGATCCGAGAACTAAATTTGATGACCAAGAAGAACGATTCGAAATTAATAAACTCGTCACGACGTTGGGCGCAAACCCTCACGATCTCGAACCTCCTGGCACGCCTTTCACGCACCTCGTCGGTCGAAGCAACGTTGAGTTTAGTGGTGTTTCAGTACCGACAACGTACACGTGTGTCACGCGCGAATGGTTGGAAGAGTGTTGTCGTCAAGGACGAGTGGTTCCCGCGCCGGCGAAGAAAGAAGAGACGACGCGTCCGCCTTTGCAACGAATCAATACGTTATTGATTGTTGATGATGACAACAAAAACAAAAACAAAAGCACAACAAACAAGAAAAAGCAAAGGAAAGTAAAGGTGGTGTCGACGACGACGACGACGACGACGCACGAAGAGAACGAAAAGAACGAAGAGAATAAAGAGAACGAAGAGAATAAAGAAATCAAAGAAAACAAGGAAAAGGAAGAAGACTCGTTCAGCTCGTTCAACGGAGCGTCTTCTTTATCCGAGTTCATGGAAAGTATGGATAAACGCGCCGCGGCGTTATCAGAAAGCAAGAGTGGCAACGTCCTACCACGCAAAAAAAGAAACACGGCGAGTGAGTACGTCAAGAACTGGAAACAAGTACATGCGTACATCAAGTCCTTCGTCAACCACCAAACCAATCTCTACGCAATCGCAGAGCAAAGATTAGTCAAAGTTTCGCAAACCGATGCGACGAAAGAGTACCCGTTGGAACACGATAAAAAATACAAGCACAAGTGGAAGACTGAGTTGTGCAAGTTAAAGCAATATTTGGATCAAAACGACAACGCCACCGCGAATAAAATCAAAGCGATTTGGTCGCTCGAATCTTCTTTGCGATGAAACTGAATTTTTTGTTTTGCGATGGTGAGCGAGCGAATGACAGAACAACTTTTCGTTATATGTAACCGCTGAACAAGCGTTTACTTTATGACGACGATTACTTTTTGTCGAAAGAAGAAGATGAAGAAGAAGAAGAAGAAGTGTGTTGTTGTTGTTGTTGTTGTTGTTGTTGTTGTTGTTGTTGTTGTTGTTGTTTAAACACGAGCAGGAAAAGATAGTGTTTTTTTTTTTTGAATATAAAATGGACATAAAACCAGAAATGGACTCTCAGGGTTTAGGGTTAAACCCTAAAACCCTAAACTCTCACCCGGTGGCGGCATCCACGGCGGAGTCGTTCAGCGCGCAACACACCACGGCTTTGTGGTGTCCGTTATACACGCGAATAGCTTCGCCGCTGCTGCAATCCCAAAGTCGAGCGCTTCCGTCGCTACTGGCGGTGACTAAATACGCCGCGTCGACGCTGAATACGCAGTCCCACACCCACCTCGAGTGCCCTTTCAAAGTCCGTTCTAATCCTAACCCGTCTAAATTCCATAATTTTACCGTCTTATCGCTACTCGTCGTCGCTAAACTCCTCACGTCTGGCGAAATCAAACACTTCAACACGTACTCGTCCGGGTGCGCTCTCAACTTGTGCAACGGTTCGAAATGCGCCGTCGTCTTTGCATCCTTTTGCAACCGCCACACGTAACACGTCCCAGTAGAGTTTCCTGCGACGACTAAACTCCCATCCGACGCCACGCTGACGCTTCTCACCGCTACTCCAACCTCTGGAACTAACTCGCACGAACACGCGTTCATCGTCAAATCCCACACGCGAATATTCCCATTCGCGTCTCCAGATAACAACTCCGCGCCGTTCGGGTGCAACGCGACCGTCGTCACTGCCGCTCTCGACTCGTACTCCCTCGTGTGTCTCGATCCTTGCCTCGCGTCCCATAACTTCACCGTCCCGTCGTCCGACCCGGAATACATCCATCTCCCGTCTCTTTCGAACCCAATCGCAGTCACGTTCCCTTGGTGTCCTTCGTGCGTTAATATCGGCGACGGATTCGACGCGTTCACTTCAAATATCTTAATCGTCGGGTTCCCAGCCGCGGCTAATATCTGCTTATCCGGTGATATTTCCAGTTTGTTCACTTGCGAGTCTTGGTGTTGCAACGTCCGGTAACACACACCTCGCGTGGCTTCCCAAAATCGAATGGTGTGGTCGTACCCAGCCGTGGCTAAAACCACGAACGGGTTCGGCATTTTTTTACTTATCCGTGTGAATACTCGCGCGCACCTCTCGTTTACAGAGCAGCGCTCCACTTTTACGCGCTCCTCGTCCTCAACTCGAGGCGTTTTTGTTGTTGTTGTTGTTGTGCGGAATATAGAATCGAACTTTTGGGGAATTGAACGAGACATCCAAGAGCACTTGTGCTCCTCATTAATTCGAGAGAGTGAAAGAGACACGCTTTTACGCGCAACATAAACAACTTAAAAAAGAACAGTTGAAGAGAGATGATGTCTCGCATCTAAAGCGACGACGAAAAGAGCGCAGAAAAGGCGAACGATAGGGAAGAGAGAGAGATCGAGAACCCGCGCTTTTCATCAAAAGACGATGATGCACAATTCCGAACGGTGTGACTACAGGACAGACGAAGAAAACGAGCGGCTAAAAAAAGCGAGAAAACAGATCCGAAAGCTCGAGAAGGTCGCGGTCGATATCGAGAGGAAACCGATGATGCTGTGGCGATTGTTCAGGGACGCTTTGTTGGACGGCGGCGAGTGCAGAGACATCGTGGAGAAGCACGTTCTTCCGAGATTGAATCGAACGGATGTGAAATTCTTGTATGGAGTGAATACGGAGACGAGAAAGTTGATTAAGAGATCGTCTCGCGCGGGTAATTTGAAAGAGAAGTTTAAAGTTGAAGAGATTTCGTCGATATCGACTTTGGAGTTTGCGTGGGAGCGTGAATGGTTGTGGCCGAGACACTGGCGCAAAGACGAAACAACTTTCTGCTGGAAAGTTGCTGGCACGAATAAACTCGAGTTGCTCAAGTGGGTGCGAGAGGAGAAAGAGTGTGAGTGGCATGGAGAGACGATTAATGCGGTCGCAGAGCACGGTAATCTGGAAATGTTAAAGTATTGCGTTGCAAATGAGTGTCCTATGGATGAGATGGCGTGTGGAATTGCTGCCCAATTCGGTCATCTCGAGTGCCTCAAATACTTACACGAAGAAGCGAAAGTGCCTTGGGATGAGTATACTGCCGTTTGGGCGGCTGGAAATGGTCAGCTCCACATACTCGAATACCTTGTTGAGCGTAAGTATGATAAATATGACACGTTGGCGTGTGAGCGTGCAGCCTCGTACGGCCCCCACTTGGACTGTTTGAAGTACTTACACGAAACCGCCAAAGCGCCTTGGGACGAGGACGCCGTATGGGAAGCGCACGACAACAACCAAACCGAATGTTTACAATACCTCCTCGACAACAACTGTCCTCTCCCAGAAGGCTGGTCTTACGAAGGAGGAGTACTGCACGCTCCCAAACCCGACAGACCCGCCGTCGTTGATGATGACGATGATTTCTCTGATTCCTCTTCATTATCGTCGTCTTCGTCGTAAGATCTCAGGATTAAAAATACTAGTACCATCTGTCTTTGTCTGATAAACCACATTTTTGCGAACAAGAATTCACCACACAAACCAACACCTCTCGAGCACAAACACGTTCGCCGCCATCTAAAGATTTCTCCACAAATCATCTCCCCGCTCTTTTCTAATACTACGTCGCGGTAGTACGTCCACGCTTTCTCTCGCGCATTCACAAGAGAGAGAAAGAGAGATCTCTGTTCTCGCGACGGAATTTTCGAGCGTGTATAGTCTGACTTTCACGTGCACGCGCGCGAAAGATTTCCCTCGCAAAGCAAAGAAGATAAACGAAGGAAAAATCAATCATCCGTTGAGAGTATACGAATACATACACACACACGCGCACTATTCAGAGTAGAATACAATGAATCTCATCCAACAGCTTCAGAAGAAACCGAAACCGACGCTTTCGCACATCGAGTCGTTCGAAGATTTCACCGCCATCATCGATGGCGAAGGACAGGATTACATCAACTTACGCCTGGAGTACGACCAGACGAAAGTCCCTTCGGGTGGGAGCGAAGTCACCGGCGCGACCGCGCAAATGTTCATTCGCGCGTCGAACACGAAAGAAGCCGCAGGGAGACACTTCCACGCGAAAGCGAGACAATCTTTAGGTCTGGAACCGACGGACGAGAAGTATTTGCGAGCGGCGAAATTAGCCGGGAGAGGTCGAGACTCGTTGAGTTCGTTCCAAAACGACGACGACGAGGAAGAGGAAGAGGAAGAGGAGGAAGAAACGGTGGAGGATTTGATGAAATCTGCGGCGTTTCAGAAGAAGAAAACGATCAAGAAAGGATCGAAAGAGTATCCAGATCATTACGGGGCGATTGGTTTAGCCGTGGAGAGGTATTTGGCGACCACGGAGCAAATTAAGGAGAATTTCCAGGAGTATTCGATGAAGTTGCACCCGGACAAGTGCGGCATCGCCGGCGCGGACGAAGAAGGAAAAGAAGCGATCGAGCAGAGGTATAAAGCGGTCGCGATCGCGTACGAGGTGTTGTCGGATGATAAGAGAAGAAGAGAGTACGATTCCGTAGACGCGCCGAAACACGATTTGCCGACGAGCGTTAAAGCCGGGAAGACGTGGTTTACGACCTTCATTCCGGCGTTTCAAAAGTTGGAGAGATGGTCGGAAGTCAAAGGTGGACACGTAATTTGCGAAGACGAAGATGCGCCGTACGAGGACGTGAAGAAGATGTACGTCTCATGGACTAAGTTCAAGTCGTGGAGAGAGTTTCCGCACGACCAAGAGAACGATTTGGAATCCGCGAACGATAGGTACCACAAGAGGCAAATGCAAAAGGAAAACGAGACGAAGAGGAAGGAGAAGAAGAAGGAAGAGTCGGTGAAGTTGAGAGCGTTTTTCGAAGCGGCGGAGAACTTAGATCCGAGAGTAATTAAGGAGAAGGAGAGAAAAGCGGCAGAGAGAGAGGCGAAGAAGGCGGAAAAGAGCGGTTCGGGTGGTAAAGGTGGCGGCTCTAAGGCGGAGAACGAGGCTGCGGCGGCGGAGGCGAAAGCCGCCGCGGAAGCTGCGGCGGCGGACGCGAAGGCAGCAGCGGCAGCGGCGAAGAAGAAGAAAGAGGCGGAAAAGAAGGAAATGCAAAAGACGAGAAAAGCGATGAGAGCGATTCGCGACGAGGCGGAAGGCGCGCCGGAGGAGTTTGATTTGGATCAGTTGATGCTCAAGTTGGACATCTCCGGCATAAAGGTATTGCTCGACGAGTGCTCCGGGAAGTCGGCGGCGGAATCTGGCGCGATTTTGAAAGCTGCGGTAGAGAAAGGCGCGTAAATGATAAGAATGGAGAAGAAGAAAGAGAGAGAGAGATTGAGATAAGAGTAAGGTAACCAACAAAACTACTAAACTTAAATTATTTTTGTGCATATACAACAACGACTGGGTATGGACTTTATTATTGACAACCTTTTTTTATCTAACTTTCGCAACTACTCTTCCAATCACTTGGTCCCCGTCCGTGCACCGTTCGGAAACGAAGACCGCATCGTGCAACGCGTTATTCTCCGCGATGTTTTCAAAAGTCAGCAAGTGTTTCGCGCCTGCAAACTCGGCGAAAACGCTCACACTGTCGAGCCGTCCTTTGCCTTTATCGATGAACCCCCACTTGCCTTTACCCCACGGCGTCGTTAAATCGCCGCGTTCTAAGAACCGTAAACCAGGGACTCCACCCCAGGAGAACGGTTCGTTTTCGCCTAATTGGGATAATATAGACGCCACGTGCGCTTTTTCTGAGTAACTTTCTGTGCTTTCCGTGGGAGAAACCATTCGTAATTTGCATAGGATTTTAGAATCAGCGGCGACTTCGCCGAATCCTTCGCCGTGCGTCCATCGCTCGAAATTCGAAATCGTTTTTGCGCTCGCACCCAGGACGGTGTTCTGCTTCATTTCCTCGTAGTAATTGTACGCGTCTGTCATTCTTTGCGCGGTTTCTTTTAATCGCAAGTGGTAACTCATGCGTATGGCAACTGGGATGAACTTTTTCGCCTTTGCATCCTTCTTAGCGAAGCGATAAATCATCTTCGAGTTTGCAAAGCATAAATAATTCAGCGTCCTTTTGATGACACCAGGACCGACATAATCACCGTGGGCAGGCAAATCGAGCGCTTCATTGAACGCTTCGTGTGCTCTGGTTGCAATATCCGCGGATGAAGAGCCTTTCATGCCTAAGAGTATCCTCGCGACGCGCGTCGCGAGCGCCAACGATTCCTCCGTCGCTTCAAATCTCGCAAACCCGTCGTCTCTGCTCGCTGCGCGTCCGCCGTGACAATATCTCGACCAATCCATGTGAGGGTCATCGACGACGTGGTCGTAGCCGTACGCGGTCATATCGTCCCAACCGTCCGACATGGCTTCTACGTCTGCGTCTCGATAAAAATACGTCGACGGGTCGTGCATGAGCACGGTTTCCGGATCTATCGCAATCGTGTGCACGCCATTCTCTAACAGTCGCTTCATGGCAATCCATTTCAGAATGGCCGCCTCGTAACTACTCGACTCCAACACGGATATTTTATCAGAGACAGTTCGTGCAATATTCGCCGCTTTCGGTGAATTTGTGACGACAATGACACGTTTGTCCACCTTTAATTTCTTCGTGCCTCGTTCGAGGAAGACTTTCAAATGGTCCGCGTTGTCCTCGTTGGCCGAAACGATTATGGCGGATGACTGTTCACCTTTAAAAACATCGCCTTTCCTGGATAATATTTCGTCAATTTGTACGGATATGCCATCGTTTGACGGTGGTGTCGGTGTTTTTGAAATCGCGTGTAACGAGCGTCCTAAATCGGTAATTTTCCCAGACCAGTCTTTCATCGGCGCGCACTGAGAGGAATATGCCGCAGGCGCACCTTCCTTCCAATTCTTAGAACCAATGATCCCATCGTTAACGGCGTGTTTATGCTTTCCTTCCAATTCCTCGATGGATTTTAACTCTCCTGAACAACCAACTGTGCATTCTAAAGACGCGACGTTCGCGTCGTGGTTGTAATACTTATCGACGAGTTGCATTTTCCGTTCTTTATCCGTGTGGTAGTTCGCGTGCATAGCAACTGGTCTGTGCCTATCTTTAGCCAACTCCTTTTTATGTCTCACGATACGAAACATCACTTTGCTGTTTAAGAAACAATACGGATTCATCACCCGAACCGTCGCGCCGCTCGTTTGGTGCCAATCTCGACTGGCGAACCATAATTCTAAATTATAGCCGGCTTGATCCCACAAATCTTCCGTCGCCATTCTATGCGCCATAATGGACATGAGCCTATACGAAGCTTCCGTTGCGGCGACGTACCACAATCCAGAATTCAACGCGGAAACTCGAAACGCTTTCACTCGCGCGCGTCCAGATCTTCCCATAGCCGCATCGTCGATGACTTGATGAAACCCATTCGCGGTTTGATTGTCCCACCCGTCAGACATAGACTCGATATCGTGATCGCGATATAAGTACGGAAATGGGTTTTGTAAGTACACGACGTCCGTATCTGTCAATAAGACGGAACACCCAACTTTGACGAAATCTTTTATGATGCCAAACTTTTGCGCGGAGATTTTGTGCGACCCTCTCGCGTCGTTCTTCACTCTATACGTCGCCACTCCTTTATCTTTCAAGTTCTTTTCCAACATATCGTCCAAGCATATGACGAGAAAGTTTGTGACTTCCAAGGATTTAATCGAATCGACAAACTTATAAATTCCTGGCGCGGCGGAATTCGCCACCGCCGCCAAGACTTCTCTATCAATCGCAATCTCCTTGACGACTTCGCACAAGGCTTTTAAATCTCCTTCGCAATTCTGCGGCCAATTGGTATCAGTCTTAGCTACGGAGAAGTCCAACCTTCTGGCAGAACCCCACGCGTCCTTGTTGATTGTTTTCGGTTCACACACTTTGTTCGGTTCATCAGACATGGACGGCAAGGCGAACGCGTTCGGGTAGGTATCCGTGAGCGGTTTGATATTCGCGAGCAGAGAAGACGACGACGAGGACGAACGACGAGTACTACTACTACTACTGCTGCTGCCGCTGCTGCTACTACTACTACCACTCATCTGCGTCGACACCGTACCCATCACCGCTTCTTCTTGATTTTCCTCCCGCTCAAACGGCGTCTTCTCTCCTTCTCGCCCCCGAACACCTCTTTCGTCGCCAGTCTCGGAACTCCTCCTCAAACCCGCATCCCCCATGCGCCTGTTATTATTACTATTACTCTTCCCATTCGAACCGCTGTTAAAACTCATCATCGCTCTCTCGTGTTCGACTCTCGATCTCTTCAAGTGTCCTTCATCTCTCTGGTGTTTCAGTAAACTCACGAGAACACCGAGCGCGCACCCGAACGCGATCGACTTCCCGAGTTTATTCAAAGGCGAAGCCGAGTTTGATCGCTTCTCGACTCTCTCGCTCATCATCGTCGATTCCTACTTCGAAGACGAGGACGACGAAGGCGCGTCGAAAAACTGATTCCAGATGAACTTCCTGTTCGTTTCGAGCCACGCGGACCAGTCGACGCAAATCTCCGCGCACTTACGAACCTCGGAATTTTTAATCTTCCGAGAGTTAATGACGACGATGTTCTTATCTCGCAAGTATCCGAGCACACAGAGAGAGGACGAGGCGATGAAAAGGTATTTCGTCGCGGAGCGGAACATTTAGTAAACGCTCGGGATGCGAGTCTTTGGATTGATTTTTTTGTGTCGTCTTTTCGATTTAAAAACGCTTCTTCTTGTGATCTCGCTAAAAATGTCTACGCGTGAGTATGCGCGCGTCATTACATTGTGCTATTAATAGACTTCGTCGCACGCCGTTTTCCACGCCGAGACGAAACAGTGCACGCCGTCGTCTCGTGATATCATCCGCTCGTGCCACTTCGTCAAGTTTTTTACTCGCTCGATGAACGCTTCGATGTCTTCTTTGTAGACGTAGTGTTTCTGGATGGTTCCGACGGCGGAGCGGACGTGGTCGGCCAAAGAGTAGGCGCATGCGGTCGCTAAACCCGCGACGATTTGCTCTTGACCTCGCGTGATTTCTTTGAATTCGTCGTTTTGGCGCACGCGGTGCATTTCAATGGCCAGTCGGCGCGAATACGACGCGAAGAGTTGCTCGATAGATTTGAACTCTTTCTCGATGAAGAAAGGCACCGCGGTTTTTTTGACTTTTTCTCCTCCGTTGTCTTCTTTGATCTTGTTGATGTCGTTGTTATTGTTCCTGTGGTCCAGTCTATCTGGTTCTACTTTATTACTATATGTTTCGTTCGCTACTTTCTGTTTCTTTTGCACCTGCATGAACAAACTGTTCACTCTTGGTTGCGTCTTATCTGGAACGTGAACTTTCGATTGAGGGCCGATTAAACCTTGCGCCGGGCCTCGATAGTCCGTTCGTAAACCGACGACCCGCTTCTTCGGATTCTTTTCAGGCGACCCGGTAGTGTTCTCAAAATGCAACCTCACGCATAAACCGCGAATAGTCTCGATGCCCAAATGAATTTCCTCGTTTAACTTGTTTAAAATCGCTCGAACTTTCTCGTTGATAACTTTTGAATCGTTCGTCGCGTTGGTCAAGTTTTGCGATCTCGAGTATTCGTGACAAGGGCCGTGACCTAAGAAACCCTTCTTTTTAGTGCTTTTTACATCTTTCGAGAGCATGATTTCAAATGTGATTGATTTTGCGCGGCGATCTCCCAACATTTTAGCTCTGTCGCAAACAACTTTTGACATGTCTTTTAAAACTGCCAGAACTCTTTCCTTGGTTTCGAAGCGAACGCCCCACGAAATTTTCATGCTCGTTGTTTGCGGCGGTGGATCTGGCATCCACTCTGTTTCGTCTATTCCCTTGGCTTTTTGGATTAAGTTATAAGTCGCCACATCGCCTCCTACGGCATCCACGAGTTGCATAAATCGCTGGCTTCCCACTTCAATCGCTTGCAAATCTGCGCACGTCCGAATCTTCTCTTCGCTCAATTTTCTGAACAAAACGTGTCCCACCCCCGGGAGGTCCTGCACGGGTAACTTTGCCATAAAATCACGAGCATTTTCTTCCGAAACGTAATAAAAAGGATTATCGCTCATGCCGTTTGGTTTCGCGTACTTTGACGTCGCACATTTCGCGACCAACTTGTTCGGCCCCGAGCCGACGGAGCATTTCAATTTACACTTCTCGGTGACGTGCTTTTGGATAAACTTCGCCATCGCTTTTCCTCTGATGCTCGCGTTCTCGCTCTCTATGCCTACTTCTTTAACACCATCTAGCTTCAATCCATTCGTGACGTCCAAATACGCCTCATCGCAACTCGATCCAATCACGTGATCGGTCAACTCGAACAGCGCCTCGTAAAAGTTCGTCGCGAATTCGACGTACGCGTCGAAACAGTAACTCAACACGAGAACATTCTCCGGCTTTTTTCTATCGCTCTCGTTAAACCGCATCCCGGCGTGTAACCCTAACGCTCGAGCGGCGTAGTTCGCGCAACTAATCTCCCCGGTTTCTCCCCACGAGACGACCATGGGTGTTTCGGTATCCTCGATTAAATCCGGTCGCAAAGTGCGCACCGAGCCTTGGAGAAAAAAACAATCGATATCGATATGAACGACAATTCGTGAGTGATTCTCTAATTCGCTCGGTTGGAGTTTACTCGCGTTCGGGAGGAGTCTTTGCTTAATCGCGTAATACCTGTGTTTCCACGTTCCTAATAAACGAAAGAGAGAGAGAAAGAGAGAAGGGTGTCATTAAAAAGAAAACAGGGAGCGCGCAACAAAGAGGGAGGAGAAAAATGAATTCCCGGGGGCCCCCAAGAAGAAGGTAAAATCTCCTCGACAGAATACTAATCTCGTCGCGAATCGCGCGTACCTATAAACCCCAACCGGGTCTTTTCCGTGTAATTCGCCACGAAATTTGTGTCCGTTTCTGTCGTTCGCACGTTATTACCGTACATTTTATTCGTGGTATTATTATACTATTGCACAAAAGTGTTTGTGTGTGTCTTAATGTGATCAATGAAGAGATTTAGAGAGATCCCAAAAGAGGAGAAAAGGTGGTAAAAAAATGTGAGCACCCCTTAAAAAAACCAAAATTCTCTTTCTAGAAAGAGAATTTTTGAGCTCTTGACCTAAGACACGAATAACGAACTTTGAAGATAAAACCACACAATAACTGTAAAGAATACGATGTTTACTACCCTTTCCACCCCCACGCGGACGATTCAGACGACGATTCAGACGACGATTCAGACGAGAAGGAGACGACGACCTGCTTCTGCGCTCGCTTCGGATGAGAATGCTTCTGAACAGAACAAACGACAACAACAACGGATGATGCGAACTGATGATGATGATGATGAAAGAACATTAACGCGCTCTAAAGAAAAGAGAGAAACGAGGAGAGAAGATGAGAACGTTTCGACGAATATGAACAGAAGAAAGTCGATATTTATGGTCAACATGTCCTGGGGGTGTTTTGCGCTGGCTTTTAATTCAAACGTGCAACCGACGAGTGCGATGTTTAACAGCGGTTTGGATGTGCCCATCGAGGAACCTTTGCGAGCCGTCGCGGTGGTCTTGGCGGTGAAAGTGGCGTTGCAAGACATCGCGAACCAAAACGAAGAGTTCCGGAAAACGTGCGATGCACCGGTGTATAATTGCGATTTATCGCAACTGAACGTGAAGTGCGCGACTCGAGTGTCAGGTCCCATGACGCGGGCGTTACCGACGATTTTAGAGACGTACGGTTTAGACGCGTACGAGGTCGAAGCGTTGAAACAATCAATTCAAGAGTTGGAAACGCAATTGAAAGCGAACAACGCGCGCGTGGCGGTGAACTTTAAAGCGCCGGCGGAATATTTTGGATTAATCGACAGACAAATCGACGAATTGTTGGCACAAATTCCCGAGGACGCGATGACGAACGCGAGAGATATGTTCGAGAAAGAGTGCGATTTGAGCGTACCGGCGGAACAGCCCGCGGAACTCGATTGTAGAATCGCCAGAGCCGTGAGTCAAGGGAAACGACCCAGCGGGGGGGTTTCTTAGTCTTCAATCTTTATATTTTAATCATAAGAACAAATTTGAACATCAATGTATTGCCGTTAATAAAGATTTAATAGTACTAAAGAGTGCGATACAGTAGTGCATCAAACATCAATCAATACCTTTTCGTGTTTGTGTTTCACACGAACAAAAAATACGCGAAGAGGACAACAGATTTTATTATATTTCCACACTTTAAAACATGAAAGAAGACTTTGGTGAAATCAAAGAGTGCACGTCGTCTTCCTCCTCCTCCTCTTCCTCTTCCGACGAAGGGGAAGAGGAGGCGAAGGAAGGAGAAGACTTTGCGTTAAACATCGAGCGGACATCATCGAGTAAAGTAAAGAAGAAAAAGAAGAAGAAACGTTTTTTTTTCTCATCGAAGAAAAAAAATGTTCCTTCGTCATCGGATGAGGATGACGACGACGAGTCCATTGATTTCATCGACTTCTTGGACGACGAAGAGCGCGCGCTCATGAGCACGAATAAACTCGAGCACAGAATCGAAAATCTAGACGCGAAAACCGACCGCGCGTTTTCCATTTTGCACGCGCAATTTTTTACGCAAACGTCCGTGGACGTGGAGAAATTCGTCAAACCGCTCTTGCACGACGAAGAGGACGCGACGTTTGTGAAGTTTAAAGTCGCCGCGGAACGATTAAGAGCGAAAGTGCATCGACACCAGTCGCATCGTAAGATAGAGGAACACGAGATTAGGCAGGCAGCTGCGAACGCAAACCGTCCCGGGTGTAAGATGTTTACGAATTTGAAGGGGAAATTTTTACGCCTTGACGAAAACGCAAATTCGGCGCCCAAGACGGCGAATTTGAGATCGGACGTGGCCAACGCGGATACCGCGGTGAATATTGGATTGAAATTGGCGGAGTGTTTGAGAAGAGATTCAGTGTTTCAGAGTCGAGAGGTGACGACGTACGATGGAGAGAATAACATCGTGTGCGCGGATGGAGAGGACGAGAACGCGAGCCGCTGGAGCCTAGAGCCAGATTTACACTTTGACGGCGAAGACGAATCCGTAAAACGTTTTCTACTCGCAACGCGGCTCATTATTGCTCAAATCGCAGAAATATTACGTCCGCGCGGGCCCGGGTTTAATGAAAAGTCGCCCTCCTCGGCGGAAAACGATGCCGGTGAAGACGCGTCGATGAAGAAGAAGAAGAGCGAAACCGAGGAGGTGACGTATAACCATGCCGATCCTTTCGACGCGTACGATTCGAGCGACGAAGAAAAAGCCGTTCGAAGCGATACGGGAGTTCTGGCTTTGCCCCCACCTCTCGGATCACACGTCGTGCGATGCGTGGAAACGCCTGAAAGTCTCGATTTCGTGCGATCGATCCCAGACGGCACGCCGTTGAGCGTCTACTTCCAAGAAAACAACGCGTACAACTTCAAAGATATTCGCACTGCGGATCACTTTCTCGACGGCTCGAGGCAAAAGATACGAAGTTCGACGAAGATTCAAGCCATTCCAAGAGCTGAAATGTACGGCGCTTCGCTCTTGATTCATTTAGAACTGCCCGGTCCGATGGATCGAGAAGAGAGCGCGCCGAAGGACGTTTGCCGAGAAGGTTGTTACGTCGAGTTATACGGTGCGAGCGGACATCCGGATTACTTATCGCGCTGGCGAAGACGCGATAACTGTCCGAGATCGGAACGAAGCATCGATACCGAAGTGTACACGTTCACGTTACCGACGCTCAAAGCGCACGAGTTTTACTTGCGTAAACCCATCGGCGAGCTCTGCGGCGACGTGAAAATCGAGTGCGAAAAAACCGGTTTAGAAGCCATTTTGAAATTCCACGAGTACGATGCCGAGTTTTCGCCGGCGATGCGTAATCTCGTTACGGGCGTCGTTACGAAAAAAGAGACGAACGAAGTCAAGCGCATGCTCTTCGGCACGTGGGATTCGGTCATCTTTTGGGAAGATCCAGCCGAAACGAAAAGCGACGACTTGCAAGTCGTATTCGCCGAAGCCGAGAAACTCTCGAAAGGCATTTTATACGACGACCGTAAACACGCCGTCACGCAGAGAGGATTTGTTCGGCCTTTATCGCAATCGACGACGAACAAAGTTCATTCGCTCGCAACGGCCATCAAATGTCCACAAACCATGTCGCGCGAAAAATTGTGGATGGCCATCCAATCCGCGATTCGATACTCCAAGAAACTCGGCCATTTAGGCTCTTTCTGCTCGAAACTGCTTTTGGGATCCGAAACGCTCGAAGGCCAAGACGAACAGAGAGGCACGGGTACGCTCGATTTAGACATGGGCTGGGAGATGACCACTCTGGTGGCCACAAAACTTCCAGCGGACGCGGAACCTCCTTTACCGGGTATTTGGGAGATGCGACCGTCGCCGCCGCCTAGAGCTGGGCATGTGGAGAAGTACGCTTGCGGCTTGTTTAACAGAGTTACAGAAGGCGAAAAAGAAGAAGAAGAAACAGAAAAAAAGAAGAGCGAAAGAGAAGCGAAGTAAATACGCGACGATAATACTAACTATGCGCTGCTGAGTATAAATAACGACCGCATATCAAGATTGACTCTCTCTCCTACTTGTATCGCACCAACTCAATTCTATACCGATCGTTCTGCTGCTCCAAAATTTCTTTCACTTCTACTCTTCCTCTTCCTCGGCAACTAATCATATCACCTTGCCCAACTGTCGCGTTCTTCTTTTCGCACACGTTGTAGTTTAGCTTCACGTTTCCTTTTACGATATCCTCACCCATCTTACTTCTCGCACACCGAAATCCAGCAGATGCCACGGCGTCTAACCGAAGCGAGGCTTCGTAAGTTCTTACCGGTTCTTGAACCTGCGCGCCTTGGGCGCCTTCTAATTCGCTAAGAGGAAAAAGCTCCACGGTCACTTTAACCGTGCGCACAGATTCCAACGCTCTCGTCAAGAAAACCGCAATCGCAGGCGTCGCCAAAACTTTCGCTCCACCCTCGGAAGAATTATTGACCAAGATGTCTCCAATCTTCTCGCGTTTCACGCCGGCGTTGAGCACCGCGCCTAAAAAATCCGGATGGGACGCCGGATCGAACGCAAACTTTCCGCTTATGTTCACGCACGCGATCGCGCAGTTGTTCGTATCCACTTCACCTTCGTCCTCTTCGTTCGCGAAAAACTCATCTTTCTTCGCCAACTCGAACAGTTCTTCGCTGTTGTCCCGTCTCGCGAGCAGAACCCTCTGCTGTTCCGCCCCGGAAAATCCTCCGAACCTGTTGCACACAATCGCTTCTCCAAAGTTTTTCTTCACCGCGGCTTCGATCCAATCGCACAACGGAGGAGAATAGAAGTCGGTGATTTCGCACGACCAAACTTTCTCCGCTCTTTTCGCTTGTTCTAACGCTCGCGTGACGTCTTTCTGGAACGCCGAGGGCATGCTTCCCGGGAACTCGTATCTCGAGTTTTCATTCTTCTTTTTGTTTGCTTTGCTTTTCTGTTGTTGCTGAGCGTGGATTCTCTTATTCACCCGGACGCGCGCTCCAGTTTGGTCGCTGGTTGACGGGACACTGTTCGTGGTGACGCGATGCGAGAGCAGGAGGCGAGAACGCGCCGCGGAGGACATGTGTTTTTTGTCTCTCTGGAGGTGATTAGTGAAGCCAAATTTTCCCTAAGTGAGAGGAGTGGATGTTTAGGTGTGATATTTCGTTCACCTTTTAAACGCGAGCGCCGCCGATGGGATGAACCAAATAACAATACAACACTAATAACACGATATAAATATACGTCATCCGATCATCTCTCTTTCTTTCTCTCTTCTCTTTATTATCTGCTGTTGGACAACTTACAGACGCAGTCGTATACGTTCGCGCCTAACCTCTTGGCGTTGATTTCAGATTTCACCATCGCCAAGTTCAAGACGTCCACGTGCGGTTGCACGTATTTGCCGCACTCCCAGTTCGATTCTAAGGAGCGGCCCATGCCATCTAAAACGACGAGCCACTTCAGCTTTTTACCTTCCATGTCGACTCCACCGACTGTATCTTCGCGCTTGACCCAATCGTTGATATCTTTGCCGGTGGCGTTCAAGTTGAGTAACGTGGACGCTTGGCCGGAGGAGAGGAGGGCGATTTTGCCGTTTTCGCGGTACAGTTGTAAATACTCTGGGTCGTGTTCTTCGCACACCCGGTAAAACTCTTCGAGTTCGTTGATGGTGACGTCATTCAGCGCGGCCAATTCGTTCGCGACCAACGCGACTTTCGCGCCTTTAGTTCTTTTGGCCAATTCTCTCGCTAATAGCGTCATCCCTAAGACGTCCGCGCCGGCGTTATCGCAAAACACGCACACGCGGTCGTACTCGTTCGCTCGCAACTCATCCAAATCGTCACACAACCACTCGCTATTTCTCACTCGTTTCCTCGATGCCTCAAACGCAAACTGTAAATCCTCGCTGTTCTTAAACGCAAACTTATTCGAATCTCCTTTAAACGAGCTCCCGCCGACGACGTTTTGCACCGCCTGCGCCGCTCCAGCATCGAACAAGTTCCCCGCCAACGCGATTTCAATCGCAGATTTCAACGAATCCTCCGAATTATCCACGTCATCTCTCAACGATTGAAACAAAACGTCCGAGCACAGCGCGTTCTCCGACGCTTTCACCGCGCGAAACAAATCCGGCAACCCGTATTCCCGCAACAACTTCTCCTTCTCGCTGACCACGTTCAACAACGTCCCGCCTTGATACGCATCGCTCTCTACGCTCGATAAAAACATATCGTATTTTCTCTCCCACTCGTGATACCTCTCCAGAAAACTCTCGTCCTCCTGGTGAAACATATCCTTCGTCCGTTTCGCGTTCGCCCTGTGAGACGGGTGTTGACTTCTCAACAGAACCACCCACGCGGCGCGAATGGCCACGTCCGAGGCGTGCGCATCGCACACGCCAGGAGAAACGTGCGTGTACGACGATGACGACAAAAGTTGTTCTCGCGCAGAGTCGTTTGCGAACGACAGCAGTGGAAACGGCGACGCTTCGGACGGTTTCGCCGACCCATTCTCGCTTATCGTCTCCCCGGTGTCTGATGAAGAAGCGCAGCAAAACTCTCCATCTCTCTTTAAACGACGACGATTTAGACGACGATGAGAACAACAACGACTTTTGAGCTTAGGAGAAGAGAAAGCACGAGACGTGGAGGCGAACGCGTGCGTGGAATATCTCGCCGATATCTGGGGGGCAGTCATTTCAGAGTGAAGAAAATTTTCCATTTTATCCAAAGAGTAATACTAAAATACAGACATTTTTTATCACAACGAAGGAGGTATCCACATGCACCTCTTCAACAAGATGGCGACGATGGCGACGATTAAGCACACGGAGATGGAGTCGAGAAGTTTTATAGCTGAAGTCCGATGATCGGGGTCTCTTTGTTGTCGTTGTTGTTGTTGTTGTTGTTGTTGTTGTTGTTCTGGCGAGGCGGGTCTCCGCTCGATGCCGCGCGTGGTTGTTTGCGTTGTTCTACTATTTCTTTGTCTTTGTACATCGTCGTCGTTCTCGTTGTTCTCGTTATTGGCGGCGTTTCGAGGCGAAGGAGCAGGTGATGGTGTTTGTTGTTGTTGTTGTTGTTGTTGTTGTTGTTCTAGCGTAGCCGTGGATGTCGTCGGCGCCTCGGCGTTCGTTCCGTTCCCACCATCACTCCTCTCCCGAGCATCTTTTTCTTCCCTTTCTCTTTTCTCCATCGCCATCTTCCTCGCCGCTTGTTTCGCTTTTCCCATTCGTCCTAACATTTTCTCGTGTACCAGTCTCGTGACTTCTCTTCTCTTTTCGCTCCCAAAGGTAAAATTAACCTCCTTCGCTCGACTCTTCTCCGCGAGTTCTCTCCTTTGCTCTTCACTAAAATCAATCCCACCTAACGCGCCTTCGCTCGGTGTCACCATAAACGCTCGAATCGCCGTCAACGCCGTCCTCACCGACCAACTCGGTTGCCAATGTTCCGCGTGGTACGACGTAATCGACAAACAGATTTTCGTCAACGTTTCGAATCTGCCGTTTGGCGTCAAGAGCATAAAGTTTGGCGGTTTGAACGGGTACTCCACCGGGAGTAAAATGCGACCGTGGTATATGCCGCCTTCAAACGCAGTGCCTGTTATTTGATTATGGGGCGGGGGAAGAGAGAGAGAGAGAGATTGCATGTGAGTATTCGGCGCGTAACCGCCAACACAGCGAAAGACAACAGAGAGAGAAAGAAGCACAAACACACAAACACGAAGAACAAACAGACGACAACGAAGAGCATCTCTCCTCTCTCGCGTACCTTCCGCGCCGTATATCGCAAAGTGCCACTCAAAAATATCGTCCTCCAGCGGTTCCGCCCACGTGGCAAACGCGTTGTTATCCACCATCATCGACCCGTCCTTCTCCTGTTGTTGGTCGTCGTCGGTTCCATCTTCCATCTGCCTTTCGCTCTCGAGGAATTCTTTCACCTCTTGAGAGATGCGTCGAACGGCGTTGTTCGAGGAGGAGAATTTAGACGTCATGGTACTCTTTATTCTTATCAGGAGGAGGAGAGATTATGATGGTGGTTTTGACCGGTTGAAAGCGCAGATAATAGACGCGCGTGTGCGGAAGAGAAAGTTCTGAGGAGTTTGGGGAAATCCATTTCCCCTCAAATCTTCTAAGCGCTCTTATACGAATAAACACACATGTCTCCTTCTCCTTTTCGAAGCGAAGGAGAGGACAGAAGACGACGACGATCGAAATCTCCCTCGCCGTCGTCTTCGTCTTTCTCTCGCGAGAGGAGGAGGAGGAGGATTAGACGAGAGAGAAGATCCGACGATGATGATTTTTCCGACAGCGGAGACGAAGAAAGACGGACGAGAAGAAGACGAAGAAGAGATCGAAGTTCCTCTCTTTCGGAAGAAGAATTCGACGAAGAGGAGAGACGACGAAAAGGACGACGAGGAGATTCTTTTACTCGAAGAGCGAGGAGGAGAAGGAGTTATTCATCGCGAAGCCGGTCGCGCGAGGATGATGATGGTGATGACACGAGAGATGGTCGTTACGAGAGCAGCCGCCGAGACCGCTCTCGCCGCGAGTTTGATGAGTACGAAAGAAGACCAATGCGAGAGGAAGAAGGTGGTCGTCGTTGTGATGATGATGATCGTTATTATGATCATCGTCATCGACGCGACGACGACAGAGAATTCGCGAGACGAGACGGGGGCGAAGACCTCGATGTCGATGTTCCTCCTCCGTTCGCGCGAGGCGAGATTCGGAAAGGTATCGTGCGTTCGATTCAGCCGTACGGATTGTTCGTGCGTTTGATGGAGGAAGCGGAGGAGGAGAATAAAGAGGACGTATACGGAGGAGGAGGAGGAAGAGGAGGAAGAGGAAGGAGACATTTACCGGATGGTTTAGTCCACGCGAGTCAAGTTTCGAACGATATCACGTTCCAAAGAGACGATACGGACGAGGCGAAAGTGCAGTCTTTGTCGTACTTTTTCCCGGTGGATGCGAAAGTGTTTGCGAAAGTTTTAAAATGCGAGAAAGATCCCGCGAGAGGGTGGAAAGTGAGTTTATCGATGAAAAATGTCGATCAAGAGAGCGGGGAAGACAAGGATCCAGAGAACAGAGAAAATGGATTTAACGCTAATAACAACACGAATAACAGCCACGATGGATATAGAAATAACAACAACAACGCGTCGACGGCATCGTTCACGGCTGATTTATTCGGCGTGTACGAAGGCAAAGTATCTTCGATTAAACCGTACGGCGTATTTGTAAATTTAGAAAATACTCGAACGTCGGCTTTGATTCACGTTTCCGAGATTAGCGAACACTTACGGTTTTCTAGAGAAGATACGGACGAGGATAAAGTTATGGGCATTGAAGGAGTTTTGTCGGTTGGCGAATCGTGCTTCGTTAAAATAATCGAAATGAAACCGCCGGAAAGCGAACGCGATCGAATGAAACTCTCCGGGTCGATTCGACTCGTCGATCAGAAATCGGGCGAAGATCTAGATCCGGAAAACAGGAAACTTCGCGAACGACGCGACGGTGGTGGTGGAGGCGATGGCGGACGATTCAACAAGAAACCCGTCGGCGCAGACGCTGGCGAAAAAGTGCAACCTGGCGGCATCGTCCACTGGGGACACGAAAAAGCCGACGTCAAAGAACAGAGCAAAAACGCATACGATTTCGTCGTCGACGTCGAAGACGACCAAAAACACGAACCGAAAGCGGACGACTATTCCAAACCGAGGTTTGGTCACGGATTAGAAGGGTACGTCCCGGAAATCAAAAAAGGCAAGAAGAGGAAAGACTCGTCGTCGTCCAAAAAAGACAAGAAGAAAGATTCGAAGAAACGCAAGAAGCGGGAGAAGAAAGAGAAGAAGAAGAGAAAGAAGAGCAGGAAGCGAGACAAGAGAAAGAAGAAGAGCAGTTCCTCCTCTCACTCCTCCTCCTCCTCCGACTCCGATAGTTACAGCAGTAGCTCGTATTAATCTTAAAGTATAAAGCTCATAATAATTTTTCATTCAACATAAATGATATGATTTGAAAGCTCGACACGCGCATACTAATCGATGCTAGTTCGACGCTATTAAAATACGTATATATATTCATCAATATATATATATAAATCCTCTCGCACAGAGTAGTGGTTGTATAACATTCGTAAGAATCTCACAACTCCTTCATCGTCGCCGTGTCGTATTTACCCGTGTGCCTATCCATCCCTTCCTTTCTATCCTTCTTCTTCTTCTTCCACTCGGCTTTCGACACGCACTGCGGCGACAACTCGTAACACACGTACTGTTCGACGTTCGTCTCGTTCAACTTCTCCTCGTACAACAACGTCTGCAACTCTTCCTCCACTTCCTCCATCACTCGTTCGCAGTACGTCTGAATCTCTCTCTGTTCCGTTTTCGCTTGCGCGCCTCGAACCGTCCCTTTCGGCGCTTTATACCACGAGTCCTCCGTCTCGTTTCGAGATAAGTCCGCTTTGCTCAGTTGATAATCCGGAACTCTGCTCGTCTCGCAAAAATCCTCCACGAGCTCTAAGTATCTCTGTTCGGAGACCGAGTACGGAATTAACTTCCCGTATCGTTGGCCTTTAGAATCCAAGCGACCTCGCATGTCGATGTGGTTTCTTTGCTTGTTTTCTTTGTTCAAAGCTTCTTGGAGTTCCGCGGAGACTGCTTTACAGGCGGAACATTTCCCCGCGATGGCATACGCTTTCTCCGGGAATAGTGCGACGATGATGGCGCAGAAACAGAACGTCTCGAGGAGGAAATGATGGCGACGATGCGCCACCATCTTTTTCAAACGATTAAAACAACAACAAGAGATGCTCGAGACGACAACAACACCGAGCAGCGCAGATGATCGTTTTTTTTCTCTCTGACGTTTCGGATGGATTTTTTGGATCTTCTTTTCGAAAAGGAAAAATCGAGAACAAATACTACACGTCGTGGTTGGTTGCGTCGGATGACGCGGGATGAGTAGTACGCGCGTTGAATACTTCTTTCTTTCTTTCTATTGTTACTCGATCGATGATGACATCTTTTCGCATTTTCAATGATTTGGAGTTAGAAGTGCTGCTATTTTTATTATAATACTCGTATAAATATATTCGTATTCGATTTTTATCATCCCGCTCTGGCTCGAATTTGCTCTAACCTTTTGACGATTTCTGACGGCGTGCGGTCCATCTCTTCGCTTATGCGTCGCTGCGCGTCAGCGCCGAGTCGACCGAATTGTTCGCACAAGTCACCGTCGACGACCGCTTTGACCGGGAAGTAGGAGGAGCGGAAGGCGCCGTGTTCGTTGCCTAAGACTGGCGGCGCTTCTATGCGCAAGTGCATTTCGAGGTGGGTGCAGAAATCGGCTTCGTCTTTGCTCGCAAACGGGACGAAAGCGCCGAGCGCGCCGCCGAGAGTGGCGTAGACAATGACTTCGGAACCACCGGTTTGTAACGCGCATTTTGTCAAGGAACAGATGACGTCGCCGACGTGGAATTGAGCGCAGGCTTGAAGCTTGTTGTTCGCGCCGTTGAGCGCGCCGAGGGCCGCCGAGGACGTCAACGCCGCGTGTTTGCCGCCGGAAATGTCCGATTCGATTTCGTCTGACACGTCTTTTGGGAGACGCAAGGCAGCAAAGTTCCCGAATTTATCCGAGACGGCTACCGTGTCGCGATCTAAGGGGAGCATGGAGGTGACGTACCGCGGCGCGATGTCGTCGGCGAAGATGTGCATGGAACATTCCTGGTCGTCTTCGCGAACGTACTTGACAAAGAAGGCGGATTCGCAGGCGTCGGTGACGAAAAAGCGGTCGCCGGAGCATCGAATATCGTTGATGAAACTCGGAAACTTTTGCGCGCACTCGGCTTTGCGCAATAATTTCTTCTTACCGAAGTCATACAGGCGTAAAACGTCGTCGACGCCGACCAGTAGTTTGCCTTCAAAATTTCGCAACGCAAACGGCGCGCCTTCGCAAGGGGTTTCGTGCACCAGTTCTAAACCGGTGATGGCTTTGTTCGCTCCAGATTTCCCGTTCGCAGTTGTTTCGCCATTCGATGATTTCCCACCGCCGCGTTTGTATCTGTAACATCGAATCATGCCGCCATCGCAATCGCGAGGTTGGAGCACAAAATTCTTCACGGAACCGACGACTAATAACACTTCGTCCGCTTTGGCGAAATAGGCGTGCGCGACGGAAACAAGACGTTCGTTGTTTTTAATCTCTTGCACGCACAAAGTTTCCGCGTTGGCCGCATCGACAATGTGAACGCACGATGACCAGTTGTTATTGTCGTTCGCGGTCGATTTCGGCGCGCCAAACTGCTCGATGGGTGCTAATTGATACGCGTCGTCTTCTTCGTCGTCTTCTTCGTCCTCTTCTTCGTTTTTCTTCGGTTTCTTTGCCGGAGGCGCTTCGACGATGTATTCGTTCCTCGTCTCTTCGCCAGTTCTATCCTCAAATCCAATTATGCCTCTATCGGTTTCAATTATCGCGACGACGTCGGGGTCGTCTGGATGCGTCGACATGGCGCGCGGCGTGTATCTCGCTTTTTCTGAGCTTTGCGAAAAAGCTTCTCCAAGATTTTCGCACGCTAAAATCCGTAAACTTCCATCCACGACGGCAACGATACCTTCAGGAACTTGTTCCGAAGCGAAGCCACACGCGCGGTCGATGGTTTCGTGACATGCTGGGACGATTGAAAATCGACCGTTTTCGTTGAAGCCCAACCACGGTCGCGTGGATAAAGCTACGAATCCAGACTCTTCGTTCATTTCGATGCGATTGAGTTTCGGAGGTCTTTGGCCAACAAAGCGCGAGCGCGCGTCAGACAGTGCGCCGGAAACGCGATCGACTTCACACCTGACTAAAATGCCGTTAGATAAGCCAACGTTCAAGAACATGGACGGCGGCGCGCTGCTGCCCGCTTTTTTGTTCTTCGTGGTCTTATTGTTCACCTCTAAAAGCAAGACAGATTCTGGCGGCGACGGGGTCGCTTGGACGCCGACCGTTCGCAACGCTTCTCCTGGATTCAATGATAACACTCGAACGGTAGAATCGTAACCAGCAACGGCGGCAAACTTGGCTCGCAAAGATCCATCCGGAATCGGCGGGATGTCCACGCTGACAACCTCCGAGCTCGTTTCAATCTTTTCAATCTCCAAAAGTTGTCCAGCTTCGTCTAATTCGAAATACACGAGTTCGCCACCGGTTAAGGCAACGATCGCTTGACCTCGGTTACACGCGCACGCGGTGATTTTCTTCCTGCCCGGCGCTCGCCATTCGTTGACGCCTTTGTTGTTTCCGCGAACGTGTCGCACGCCGCTCGGGTGGATCTGAATCAAAGACCCGTCGTCGTCATCTCCTAACGCGGAAACAGCTAACGTCGACGACGTGGCGAGAATACCAGTATCAGTGACCTCCTCGACGGTATCGCCGATGGATAATACCAAAGTCGCGTTCGTAAACGAGACGACGATGTACGCGTCCGTGGTATCGCTTTTCGATTTACGAATGGTGAAAACGCCGTTTGGATTCCCGGGGAGTGGCGAACGCGCCATTTCTGAAAGCGGTACGCCTTGACGCAACACGCGAAACGTCGAGCGCGGACCTTGGCCGCACAGAGCTAATAAACGAGGCGTTTCTTCCTTTCTCGAGATGTTCGACGCTAACGCGATGGTTGGCGAAAGCGATTCGATTTCATCAATCAAGGCGAGGTTTTTCAGTTTTCTCGGGTTGAAAAACACCGGTTGAAAGTTGTCTTCTTCTTCGTCGTCCTCGTCGTCGTTCTTGCCTCTTCCTTTCTTCTTCGTTGCGTTGTCAATTTTCTTTAAAGTTTTCGAGGAAGATTCCGCAGACTCTTCGTCGTCGCCGAGCGCGATGAACTGAAACAACGCGTGCGCGCCAAACTCAGACCCGCAAAATAAAAATCCAGTCTTCAACACGCACAACGCGCTGCACACCGGCACCGTATCGAAATACTTCATCTTCAATTCTGAAACTTTTCTATTCGTCCAATCTAAGGTTACTTTATAACAGTCGCCGTATTCGCTCTGCGCGATGAAGAAAAACCCGTTTTTACTTCGGTGCGACGCGAACGAGGCGATCAAAACGCCTCTTTCCGCATCCAAACTCGTTCGTCTCGGAATGACGCACCGAATTTCCTCGTGTTTCTCCGCTCTGTACACCAAGAAGTTTTCGCAACAGACAATCACTCCGCCCGGTCCGTCGCTTCCTCCCGGCACCGGTATCAACTTATTCGCTCCGTTATCAACCGGTTCCGACCACTTCCTCGCCACGTGATTCAATCCTAAATCGAGCTCGTAATACGTCAGCATCTTCTGCGCTTCCGCGGCGGCTTCTCCCGTATCGTCCACGTCCGCTTCTCCGTAAAACAACTCAATCGCCATAAACCCGGGATTCTCCAACCCGTTGTCCAAAGCGCACACGTCGAAGGCAATCGTCTTCCCTTTATTCGCCTCTAAAGGACTACTGATGGTTAAATTCGCCTGAGAATCCCTGTTCAAAACGTACACCACTTTTTGCTTCTCTAACGCAGCTAACATGACCGCTCTTCCTTTCGGATCCACGCAGCAAAACTGCCCCGGTACCACTCGCCGCACGCCCGACTTCCCGAACGTTTCTTTATGCACTTGCTCGAACTGATTCTTCTCCGCATCAAATCTCAAAACCACTATCCTCCCCGAATCCGACCCGATAACCACGTGATCTTTGTTCGCACCGGCTAAGCGAAACGCGGCCATCGATCGAATAATCCCGAAACACTCCCGAAACGCGATCGATTTCAGTTTCCCGTGTTGGTCCGGTCGCAGTAATTCAATCGCCGTCCCTTTACTCGCGATGATTTCTTGCACTTTCGGCGCGGAAAAATTGCCGTTAATCGCCGTTTGGCACGCGCCTGGGCGTTGTAACGTCACGTTGTACAGGTGCATCCTTTCTCTTCCTCACTTTTGTGGTGGAATTACGTACTCTCGTTCGTGCTCGTGCGTGTTTGTGTGTGTGCGTTGCTTTTCTCTCTCTCTCTCTCTTAATTCTTAATTTCGATCTCTCGTCCAACAAACCCTAAACACTTTTTTGTGTTGGATTTCCTCCAAAAATGCTCTTGAGGAGTTTTCCACACAAAAAAGAAGATATAAAACACAATCACGTTAAACAATGTCTTTGTCTGGAAGACAGAGAGGCGCTTTTTCGAGGATCGCGCTTCGGTTGCTGAGAAGAAGGAACACCAACGCGTTATTCAGTTCGTCTTCTTCGTCTTCTTTCGCTCCGAGGAGCAATACTACCGTGTACGCTTTGTCGTGCGCAGATGAAAGAATGTGCAACGACGTCAAAAAAAGGGGAGACTTGCGTGACCTCCAGATGCCTTTGTTTGGTTTGGGGAGGAGTTTTGCCGCCGCCGCCGACGCGTCCTCGGTCGTCGCGAGGAAGAAGAAGACGCTGAAAACCGGCGCGGTCGTTGGGACGACGACGAATGCGAGTTCTTCTTCTTCTTCCTCTTCTGCTTCGAATAATGCGACGACGAATTCGATGACGAGAAGACAGACGAAAAAATTGGACTTAAATCCACCGACGATTCCGGGGGTGTTTGATTCCATCGAAGACGCGGCGTGGAACGCCGCCGTGGCCGAGGTGGAACGAGAGAGGGAATTAGAAGATATTGGGGAGGAGGACGTGCGATACGATG
This sequence comes from Bathycoccus prasinos, assembly GCF_002220235.1. NCBI lineage: Eukaryota > Viridiplantae > Chlorophyta > Mamiellophyceae > Mamiellales > Bathycoccaceae > Bathycoccus > Bathycoccus prasinos. Next base: position 389,600 of record NC_024004.1, read on the forward strand.
AGAATGGGAACGTTTTGAATAACCCCGCCGCCAGAGAAGAATATAGGAATACCGCCGCCGCCGCGAGTAATAGCGGTAATAGTCCTTTGAGTCGATTCGATTACTCGTTACCGGTTCGAGCGTATTATTTAGGATCGACGGTGGACTTTCGGCGCTTGGCGAGGGAGTTGCCGACGTACCCGAAGGAGTTTACCAGAGAGTGCGTGGTGATTCGGTTAGCTGCGAGACGGTCGGTGGAGTTAGCGTCGGGCGGTGTTGGCGGTAACAGCAGCGTTAGTCATTTAGTGAACAGTGGTAGTAGTAGTAGTAGTAGTAGTAGTAGTAGTAATGTTAACGACGAGAGAAAGCTGAACACGTTGGCGAGTTTAAGGGAAGCGGCGGAGGAGGTGTTGAATAAGAGGAAGAAAGGCGTTCTTAAGGGAGAGAATGGTGAGCATATTTTGGAACAGAAAGATATGGAAACGTCCACGAGCGCAGAGGAGACGACGACAGCGACAGCAGCAGCTACAACAACGACAACATCCCCGTCCCAAAGAGGAGTCGGTATTCCGAGCACGGATTTGATGCGATACATGGTTGTTTTCAAATTCGGTTCGGTGGTTTTTTATAACGTCGGCGCTCAGGAACGCGAGGAGTGTTTGGAATTGACGAGAAACTTTGTCGAATCGCCGTTGGCTTACCCGATGAAAGAAGATTATTTAGTGAAGGTATCGCCACGGTTAGACGAGTGGGCAAAATTAGAATCCGATCACATTGTTCTGAAGCGGTTAGACGTGAACAACATTAGTGTCATTAGCGCGGTGTTGGCGCAAACGGTGGCGTTGGAGCACTACGAACACAAAGTTGACGCGATGGTTGAGATCTTCTCGAAACTGAATAAGAGTACCGAATTGACCGGAGATTTGAACATTTCCAAGAAACGATTGTTTTCGTTAGTCGCGGAAAATAACAACACGTTGACGGAATTGATCACCAGGTTAGGTTTGTTGGGAAGATCGGACACGGCGTGGCAATACGCGCAGTATAACATCGTTTGGGAAGGATTGAGACAAGATTTCGAATTGGAAGATCGGTTCCAGGATTTGGATTACAAGTTGAACTTGATTCAAACGCAAGTGAAGTTCTATTTGGAGATTTTGCAGAATAGAAAGAGCGACTTCTTGGAGTGGACGATTATAGTTTTGATCGCCTTAGAAATTTGCGTGTCGTTGTACGACATGAGCGATAAACTTCCGAGCTTGCCGTTTTAGAGTAGATAGTATATGCATAGTATATGTAACGTAATGCACGCGTGTAAATGTAAACGAGTGTTATTCAAAACTCACGATTCAGAAACGCTTTCAATTCTATCTCCGCTTCGCGCTCTTTCGGAATATGATTACTATTTTGTTGCATTTCTTTTTTCTCCTCTCGTAAACGCGAGCGGAACATGACGGGTTTCCCGTTTGGCTTTTTTCTAGCAGGCGAGGCAGCTCTCTCTAAAGTTTTCTTCAATCGCAACTCTTGCTCGGCTTTTTGTTGCTGCATCTTCAACTCTCGATTTCTGTGTCGTCGTTCTTTTTCTATCTTGCGTTCGCGCTCGGCGACGACGTCTTTGGGCATTTTTTCAATCTCGACAAAGTATCGCTCGAGCGTCTCTTCAATTTCCCTCAACATATCGACCGCTTCGATAGAAGAAGCTTTTGTCTCTGTAATAACCACGCTTTCGTACACCTCTCTCACTTTCTCGGTCAGTTTTGCCAACTCTTGTTCGGGCGAAGGTGAGGACAAGGACGTCGAAGCAGAAGCAGAAGAAGCAGAAGAAGATTCCAGACCATACGCTTTTTTCTTCTGCATCTCCTCCACAATCGCTTCTCGCAGCCTGGTAATCTCCATTTGGTTTCCTCGACTCTCAATTTCCATCTGACTCAGCTCCTTTGCTCTTTTCTCCGTATCTCGTTCGAGTTGATCTTCGATATCCTGCGCCTCGCTTATGAGCGTTAAATTTTCCTCCTCCAATTTTGCAAACACATCCAAAAGCTGTTTCGGATGCGTAAAATACATCGGCACCGGTTTATTCTTTTCTAGTTCGTCTTCATCTCCTCCTCCTTCATTCTTTTCCTCTGCCGCTCCATCTTCACTTTCCAACCCAATCTCACCGTCGTCCGCAACCTCCCTAAACTCCGCCAACCACTCTTTCGGCGTCAACCCGTCCAAAAATCTCAAATACTCTTCGCACTCCTCCAACTTATCCTCTCTCCTCCCTAAATCCAATCGCGCAGTCGCGATTTCACCGTTCAACCGCTTCACCTCGTTCGCCTTCTCCCTCTTCTTCTTCGCCTCTTTCTCCGCTCTTTTCGTCGCCTCTCGCACCCGCTCGTCGTTTTCTTTCAAAAATAAATCGAAACGTTTTTTATCCTCCTCGAGCATCCTCTCCGCGTTCCGCAACGCCTCTTCTCTTTGCGCGGCGCGTTTCTCGAGCTTATCGATTTCTTCTTTCCTCACATCGACGGCCATTTGCGCTAAAAACGTTTCGCGTTTGCGCCGGACGATGTCTCGCGCGGATTCCTCGCGCGGATGATGGTGGTGCGCAGAACAGGAGGAGGAGGATCTCGAAAAAGCACTAAGCGCCCGTTTCCCGACGATGTTGCCATTATCATTCTTTCGCGCATAAGGGCCACTCGAACAGCCGCCGTCCACATCTGTTCTATCGTTGACGGTAACAGCCGTCGTCTGAATCGTCGTCATGCGCGTCTCGTACTCTTGCTCTCTCTTCAATAAAAACCTCTCGTCGTTTGACTCTTTCTCCGCGTATTTTTTTGTGTATCTAATTTAGGCAGTCAACGCGTTTTTGTGTCATTTTTTTTCATCGTTCGTTTTGTTAAAGCCCGTCGAGAGAGACACGACGACGACGACGACGCGTTTTTTGTTGCGATGTCGTCGAAAGCGATTTCGACGCGAGCGCAGAAAAGACGGTTGGGGGAGAGAGATTCTTTGTGGGATGTGATCGTGAAGTGCGACGATATTTGTTTCACACATATTCTTCCGAGATTGAATCAAACGGATCTCAAATTCTTGTATGGAGTGAATACGGAGACGAGAAAGTTGATTAAGAGATCGTCTCGCAAGGGGGAGTTGAAAGAGGAGTTTTGGATTGAAGAGATGTCGTCGATATCGACTTTGGAAGTAGCGTGGGAGCATAAATCGTTGTGGCGGAGGAGCTGGGACGAACCATATTTCTGCTGGCAAGTTGCTCGAACGAATAAACTCGAGTTGCTCAAGTGGGTGCGAGAGGAGAAAAAGTGTGAGTGGGATAGAAGGACGATTAAGGCGGCCGCATGGCATGGTAATCTGGAAATGATAAAGTATTGCGTTGCAAATGAGTGTCCTATCAATGAGTGGACGTGTGCAAATGCTGCCAAAAACGGTCAACTCGAGTGCCTCAAATACTTACGCGAAGAAGTCAAAGCGCCTTGGGATTCGGTAACTGCCGAATGGGCGGCTGAAAATGGTCATCTCCACATACTCGAATATCTTTTTGAGCGTAAGTATGATAAATATAACGTAGATGCGTGTGAGTTGGCGGCCAGAGAAGGCCACTTGGACTGTTTGAAGTACTTACACGAAACCGCCAAAGCGCCTTGGGACTATCGCGCCGTACGAGACGCTCACGAGAACAAACACCCCGAGTGTTTACAATACCTCCTCGACAACAACTGCCCTCTACCACGCGGTTGGCGATACGAGCATGGAGTACTACACGAAACGTAGTCATCATCATCATTATCATCATCGTAAATCTTGTAATAAAAGATACCAAAGAGAGAGACATGCAGACGCGGTAAAGCGCAGAAGATACATTCGACTCAAAATCACCTAAATTGCTTTTCCAAACTCTCTCGCTCTTCATTCTTTCATCCGCAACAAAACGAAAGAGAGATGAAAACGTCCTCCGCGGCGCACAAATCGTGCGCTCCGACGACGTTCAGATGGAAGCACCATCTTCACAGATATGTAACGACCAAAGCGCGACAAAATGCGTCGAAGAGAGCATCATCGATGAAGCCGTATTCGTGCGCACAAAACGGAGCACAACTTGAAGCGGATAACAAGAACGCGATGACAATGAGAGACGTGACGTTTTGCATCGACCGAGGCGGGACGTTTACGGACGTCTACTGCGAATACATAGAGTCAGGAACGAAGAAGAAGATGGCTATTAAACTTTTATCGGAAGACCCGAAGAATTATCAATCCGCACCCCGGGAAGGTATTCGACGCGCGTTGGAAATCATCACGAAGGAAAGCATTCCGAGAGAGGTGAAAACGCCAACCGCGAGGATTAAATCGGTACGGATGGGGACGACGGTTGGGACGAACGCGTTGCTGGAAAGGAAAGGAGCGAAAGTTGTCGTCGTCGTCACGCGAGGATTCAAAGATTTGCTCACGGTTGGGAACCAATCGAGACCGGAGATTTTCAAGTTGGACGCGAGGCGGCCGGCGAGTTTAGCCGAGAGAGGCATCGAGGCGGAGGAAAGGGTGAGACCGGTTCGATGTTCGACGATGAGTGGATATGGAGAATTCTATTATAGAAAAGGGAACGAGGTGGTTGATATGGCTAAAGTGAAAACAAACGAGGAGATTGAAATCGTGGAAAAATTAAACGTGGAGAGTTTACGGCAATCGCTTTTGGAGGCAAAAAAGGATGGGTTCACCTCCGTGGCGGTAGTTTTGATGCACTCGTACGCGTATCCAGAACACGAAATTATGATTGGTGAATTAGCCGAGGAGCTTGGTTTCGAGCAAATTTCGTTATCGTCCGCGTTGACGCCGATGGCGAGGGCGGTGCCGAGAGGACACACCGCTGCCGTGGATGCCTACTTGACGCCAAAGATCAAAGAGTACGTGAAGACGTTTGTGGAAGGGTTTGATGACGGGTTAATGCGAGATGTTCCGGTGTTGTTCATGCAAAGCGACGGAGGCATGACGTCTGCGGATAGATTTTGTGGGTATAAAGCGATTCTGAGCGGACCAGCGGGAGGAGTTGTCGGGTACGCTCGCACGGCGACGGAGGAAAGTAGTAGTAGTAGTAATCCGAACGAAGAAGATGACGAAAAAATAGAATCCGTAATTGGGTTTGATATGGGTGGTACGTCCACGGACGTTTCACGATACGATCCGAAACAAGGGTACGAGCACGTTACCGAAACCGTCACCGCAGGTGTCGTCGTGCAGTGTCCGCAACTTGACATTTCCACCGTAGCCGCGGGCGGAGGGAGTAAACTGAAATTCTTCGCCGGAGGATTCCAAGTTGGTCCGGAAAGTGTTGGCAGTGAACCTGGACCGGCATGTTATAGAAAAGGCGGCGAGTTAGCAGTCACAGATGCGAATGTCGTTTTGGGACGAGTGCTACCGGAATACTTTCCAAAAATTTTCGGTCCGGATGAGAATGAGCCGCTCGATCGAGCGGCGTCGGTGGCAAAATTTGAACAGTTGCGAGATGAAATCAACGCTTGGTTTCGCGAGCGCGAAATAGAAAATAGCAATAGTAATAGCAGCAGCAGTCACATAGATTTATCGACCGAAGAGGTCGCATTAGGTTTCCTTCGCGTCGCGAACGAGGCCATGTGCCGCCCGATTCGAGAAATTACCGAATCGAAGGGGTTTGAAACGTCCAAGCATATTTTATCCGCCTTTGGTGGTGCTGGTCCGCAACACGCGTGCGCGGTGGCGAAAGCGTTAGGCATTCGATCCGTCAAAGTTCACAAATACTCAGGAATATTGAGCGCTTTTGGTATGGGTTTAGCCGATGTCGTTCGAGAAAAACAAACCGCGTGCTTCGCGGCGTATTCCAAAGAGAACGAAAAGTTATTCGAAAAGACTGCCGATGAGCTTCGCGAAGTCGTCACGCGAGAATTAGTCGAAGAAGAAGGGTTTACCAGAGACGTCATCGAAACCGAACTATATTTGAACATGCGCTTTGAAGGCACGGACGCTCCGATGATGATTAAAGAGCCATCGAAAAAATCCAACCCTTCGCGTTCGTTCATGGATGAATTTCGAGACCGCTTTCGCGCGGAGTACGGATTCGTGATGGAAAATCGCGAAGCAATCGTCGATGACGTTCGCGTGAGAGGCGTTGCGAAATCCGAAGTGAATTTATTAGTTTCTGAAGGAGAAGAAACACGTCAAGAAATGCAAAAGAATGGCAGCACCAGAAGCTTAGAGCAGCGAGAGAAATCGCAAACAAAGACGTACTTTGAAGGCGAGAACGGATGGACCGAAACGCCGGTGTACGAATTGCTCGATTTATTCCCGCGAGATGAAATCGTTGGACCGGCTATAATTATGAACGGCACATCCACGTGCGTCATCGAACCCGAGTGCGTCGCGTTGGTAACAGGTGCGGGCGATCTCGAGATTACCGTCGATGGAATGTCATCATCAAAATCTTCCTCTTCGGGCAAAAAAGCTTCTTTTGAATTAGGGGTTGATGAGGACGACGACGACTTCGACGAAGTTGCGTTTTCGAAAAAAATCGCTGATCCTGTGCTCGTTTCGTTATACAACAATCGATTCATGGGTATCGCAGAGCAAATGGGACGCACTTTACAACGCACGGCGGTATCTACCAACATAAAAGAGCGTTTGGATTTTTCGTGTGCGATTTTCTCGCCGAGCGGAGGGTTGGTCGCCAACGCGCCGCACGTGCCCGTTCATTTGGGTGCAATGTCCTCAACTGTTTCTTGGCAGCTGAAACATTTGAAAGGCGATTTACAAGACGGCGACGTGCTTGTCACCAACCACCCGTGCTCGGGTGGCTCGCATTTACCGGACATTACCGTTGTCACCCCCGTGTTCTTCAAAGGAAACAAGTTGGAGTTTCTCGTCGCGTCGAGAGGGCATCACGCGGATGTTGGCGGGGCGACGCCGGGTTCTATGCCGCCATTTTCAACAAAGTTGAGTGAAGAAGGCGTGGCAATTGAATCTTTCAAGATATTAAAGAAAGGCGTGTACGACGAGGAAGGTTTGGTGAAGATATTGAAAGAAGGCAAATCGAGAAAGATTGAGGACAATTTGAACGATTTGCGCGCGCAAGTTGCAGCCAACGCGCGAGGGATTCAATTGATTCGCGAGTTAATGCGGGATTCTGGGACAAAAGAAACGAGAGAGTACATGCGTTTCGTGCAAATGAACGCCGAACTAGCCGTCCGTGAAACGTTAAAAGCGTTTGCGAGTAAGATTCTTGCAAAAAGAAACGATACTCGAAGCGAGACGGTGACGGTTGAGGCGTCTGATTTCATGGACGACGGTTCTGAAATTAAACTTTCACTGACGCTGAACGCCAAAGACGGCTCGGCCATTTTTGATTTCGCGGGAACTGCTCCAGAAGTTGTGGGAAACTGGAACGCTCCACCGGCGGTTACCGTTGCCGCGGTGATCTACGCCTTGCGATGTATCGTAGATGAACCGATCCCACTGAATCAAGGCTGTTTAGCGCCAGTCGACGTTCGAATCCCAGACGGGTGCTTCTTGTCCCCGTCATCGACTGCCGCTGTCGTCGGTGGCAACGTCTTAACTTCGCAGCGAGTCACCGATGTCATTTTCGAAGCTTTCGAAGCGGCGGCGAATTCGCAAGGATGCATGAATAACTTCACCTTTGGAGACGAAACGTTTGGCTATTACGAAACCATCGGTGGTGGTGCCGGTGCGGGTCCAGACTTTGTCGGTGCGAGCGGTACGCAAACGCACATGACCAATACGCGCATCACGGACGTGGAAATCCTCGAACGTCGATACCCTGTGCTCGTAAATACGTTCGCGTTGAGGCAAGGTTCCGGCGGCGAAGGTAAGAACAAAGGCGGCGATGGATTAGTCAGAGAGTTTACGTTTCTCAAACCGCTCGTGGCGAACGTGTTGAGCGAACGACGCGAGAGGAATCCGAGAGGGTTGGGTGGTGGTCACGACGGTGCGAAAGGAAGAAATCTACTCAAGAGGAAAGGGAGTGAAAACTTTGAAGTCATCGGCGGGAAGGTGTCCATCAACGTCGACGCGGGCGATGTTTTGAGAATCGAAACGCCCGGGGGTGGTGGATATGGGCCTAAATGAATTAGAAAGCACTACTCATATAATACATGTACTAAGACGCTCGTCTATTTTTACTGCAATGAATGATGACTACTACTATTGATGCATATTCTCTTTCCTGTGTATTTTAATAAATGTAAAGAGCGAGAATGGTCAGAATCGATAATAAATCAAGAAGAAGAACAAAAACAAAAAGAAGAAAAAAAATGTCGACGGACAGTTAGACAGCGAGCCCATAACTAAAGGCTCCGCCGCTCTGTTACTATTCGTCTGAGTTCGATTTTGCATAACGGTTTAACTCGCGACCCGTGGCCTAAGGGCTTTAAGCTGGTACGCATGCACAAGAAACAAAAAGACGAGAGAGGAAAGAAAAAAAACGAACGCGAAGCACAAACCTTCTTCTTGATCATCATCGTGAAATTAATGGTCCGGCAATGCCGTCCCTCTTTCAAGATTCGCTTTAATCTCCTTCGTGTACTTCCCGTAGTGTCGATCCAATTTCGCGTTAAACTTGGAGTTCCCATCGTTAATCCCATCCCCTTTGGAATCTTTAATCTTCTCCGCCACGACCCGTTTCCTTCTCTTCTCGTCTCTTTCCTTCATAAACTTTTGCAACTTTTCGATGCCTTCTTTGCTCGCCTTATCGGTACCGTATAACAACGAATCCGCGTCTCGATAAAACTCAGCCGATTGAAGTTTCTTTTTTTCGTACTCTTCCTCGGATACTTTAATGTCGTTCACGTTTCGTTCGTACCGAATGGCTTGTTTTTCTTGAGCGAATCGATTGTGCGGATTTTTGTCCTCAAATTTCGGCTTCTTCTTTATCCGTTCGACTTGTTCCGCGGTCTGCGTCAACAGATACTTCCCCGGGTCCACGCCTTTTAATTTCGCTTCCTCTTCGCGTCTATGCTTCACTTGTTCTATTTGTTTCCGTCTCGCTTGCTCGGCGTACTCGTCTGGATTATCCTCTCGTTTCTTCTCGTCTAAAACCGCGCTGTGATTCAACGTCCTCCCGAGGTTCATCCGTTGCCGTAACTCGTACAATTTCCTTTGCTTCGCGGTCATTTTATCTAAATCCGGCGCCGCGCTCAACGTCACTTCGAGTTGATCAAAACCGTCGTCGTGGTTCTCCCGATTCGTATTCTCTTCGTTCTTCATCTCGCTCATCATCCTTCGCGCCGCCTTGGCTCTCTCGTCGTTCTCCCTCTCCTCCCGAAACTGATCTTCCATCTTCTTCGCCTCGGCTAAATCCACCCGCTTCTTCGTCTTCACCGCGTCGTCGTCTCCCATATCTTCGTCCTTCTCCAACTGTTCGTCGATTTCGCCGCATTCCATCACGCGTATGACTTTCGACGTCTTTCCCGATTTCGAGCCGAACGTTTCCATCTTCCTCACCACTTCCATCCCAGACTTCGTCACTTGTCCAAAAACCACGTGTTTCCCGTCCAACCATTGCGTTTTCGAAGTGCAGAGAAAAAATTGGCTCCCGTTCGTGTTCGGCCCCGAGTTCGCCATGGAGACGACGCCCGGTCCGGAATGCTTCAAGATGAAGTTTTCGTCCGGAAACGTCTTCCCGTAAATCGATTTCCCACCGGTTCCGTCGTTGTTGGTAAAATCGCCGCCTTGGCACATGAAATTCGGTATTATTCGGTGAAACGTGGAGTTCTTAAACCCACCTTTGAAGTCTGCGTTGTAGTTATTGTTGTTATTCGTCGTCGTTTCACCTCCTCCTCGAAGATGATGATCGACGCACAGCCGTCGGAAATTCTCGCACGTCTTCGGACAGACGTCGTCTCTGAGGACGACGGTGATTCGACCCAGCGGCGTTTGGTCCGCCGCCACGTCTAAAAAAACTTTCATCACCTTTTTCTCTTTTCCCTGCTTTTGGTAAGCTTTTAGTAAAAGTCGCGTGTGCGCCTAAAGGAGGAGTGCAAAAGAACACGAGTGAGGAAACTTCGTTCGTTTTTTCCAATTCAGCAGCCGCCACATTCCTCACACAAAAAGAGAAAGAAAGCGCGCGTAAACGATGGGCAAAAACGTCCGCAAGACGAAAAAGTTCGCGCTGACCAAACGCCTTTTGAACCCAAAAGACGCCAAGCAGCAAACGCGAATGAACAGTGGTGGACAAGAGAGTCACAGGAGTAAAAACCAATTCAAATCGAAGGAAAACGAGATGAAAATCAAACGCATCGAAGCGGTCTCTTCGCACATGTTCAACGAACACAACGCGTCGATTAAACCACCGTACTCGGTTTTAGTGGACACAAACTTTATCAATTTCTCCATCAAGAATAAAATCGATTTAGTGAAAGGGATGATGGATTGTTTATACGCGAATTGCGTCCCACACGTGACGGATTGCGTGATTGGGGAGTTGGAGAAACTCGGGACGAAATATCGCGTCGCGCTGAGAGTGGCGAAAGACCCGAGGTTCGTAAAATTACCGTGCATGCACCGAGGGACGTACGCGGACGACTGCATCGTGGACAGGTGCAGGAAACACAGATGTTACGTCGTGGCCACGTGCGATACGGATTTGAAACGAAGGTTACGGAAAATCCCGGGCGTGCCAATCATGTATCTTCAGAATCATAAGTACAGCGTCGAGAGGTTGCCCGCGGCCGGGAACATCGGGAACGCGCCCAGATTGTAGGTTATAGTTTTAGTTTTAATGTAGATGAGATGTATGATGACTTCGCGCGACGTCAACATTTTTCCCCTCAATAAGTCTCTTTCTTTCCTCCTCTGACACAAGTGTTTAAAAATAGAGTGCAGCGCATCAGAATAAACACAGCTAAAAAGAACACACACACGCACGCATTATGCGGCAAACGAGCATCGTCGCCTGCGTCGGGTTGAAAGAGGAGAAGGACGAGATGATGGGTAGTAGTACTGCTGCTCCTCCGGGCGCGTCGTCGTCATCGAGAGGAGGAGGAAATGGAAGACACGGAAGACATGGAATTTCAAAAATGTACGACGCGCGCGATGTGCTTTTGCAGAACAACAAGTCGCACGCGGCGCAAGTGATGGAAGCGGAGACTTTGGCGGCGCTTTACAGTCCACTTTCGGAGAATCATCGTCGAGCGATTGGAGAAGAAAAAGAAGAAGAACATTTCGATGCGAATGAATCAGAGAAGAAGAAGATGGACAAATCGAAACAATATCAGAGAGACTTGCTGCTTCAAATCGAACAGAACCGAGAACGCAAGCGAAACGAGAAAGAGGACGAGAGACGAATGGAAAGGATTCGGATGATGTCTTCGTCCGCCGCGTCGTCGACGAACGGCGGTCGCGGCGGTAAAGTCGACGTAACGGCTGCGTACGGACGAAGAGAATTGTACGCGCGGGAGAAAGCGAACGCTGAATACGAAAGCGCGTTGAAAATGCAAATCGAAGAGAAGAAACGGAGGAAAGAGGAAGAAAAACGGAAAATGAGAGAGATGGAGATTGAGGACGAGAGGAGGATTTTACGAGATTTAGAGAGGATGAACGTGAACAATGCGAGCGGCGACTTTAGTACTGGGTTTGGAGCGCGCGGTAAAAGCAAATCAGAGGAGCCCGTAGTCGATGACGCGAAAAATGTAGCAAACGTCGTCGTCGTCGTCAAAGAAGAAGAAGTGGGCGAATTATTAAGCTTTAGCGAGTTTGTCTTCCCGACAACGGACGAAGAACTCGACGGTGGTAATACTTAGCCGTGACGCGTGCACACTGTATTTATGTACCTACTCCCGAACTACTACGAATATCACTACTACTGCTACACTACTACTACTACTACTACTACTACCAATACTACTCTTTGTCTAAAGCCGTCGATAAACATCCGACGCAGTTATGCAACCGGTCGTGAATGTATACATCGCACGCGAAGCAAAATTCTTTCTCGCATTTGAGACACTTACTCAACATCCCAGTCGACGCATCCACCACGACACAACATCCAAAGCACTCTCTGAGAAATTGTCCATCATCATCATCATCTTTACCGCTGTTTTTTTTTCTCTTCTTCTCCTCTTCCTCCTCGTTTTTTGAATCGCCGTCTACTTTCACTTCCACAAACGGCATCACCGGGAACAAATGGTGGTAACTTCTCGCCAAGTGCGGCGAAGATACCAACGATAACTGACACGTCCCACACTGACTCGGTAGCTCCTCCGCTCTCGCCTCACATCTCGGACACCGATACTCTCCGTTCCTAGGTCCAATAGTCAACACGTCTCGATCGTCCTCGTCTCCGGCGCCTAGGCCAAACTTCCTCGGCTCTCGTCTCGGAAATCCCATCTCCACCAACGCCGGTTTCGCGGTTTCCAACAACAACGCCGGCGGAGGCGCGCACTCCATAATCAATCTCGTCAAATGCGACTGGTCCAAACTCACGCTAAACTTCCCTTTTGTCTCCTCGCTTAACTTTTTAAACACCCTCGTCTCCGCCGCCACGCAAATAACGTTCGTCCTCGCTTTCATCTTCTTCACTTTCCTCACCGAATCGTTGATATTCCCCGGATCGCACGTGCTCAAACTCGAAATAATCGCTATAATCTCCCTCGCACCAAACGGTGGCACGTCTCTCAATCCTTCCATCGCTTGCTCTAACCCGTTTTGTAACGAAAAACTCCCCCCGACGCCGTCGCTCGCAAACGCCTTCTTAATCGCCTTCACGTGCGTCTCCGGAGATCCGGACAGTTCGGTAATCCGTTCCGCTTTCCCATCTTTACACGCGATCAAACCTAACTGCGACAAGGGGTTTTGATTGAAAAACTCTCGAACGAATTTAATCATCAGCGGTAATAGGACTGCGCTTCGATTCGGTCGCATGTCTTCCACGTGTATTGCGTCGCTCAAATCGAGAATCACGTAACAGTACCGAATCATCCCTTTGGCAACTCTGGACTGCGACGCTTCTTTCTCGATTTTCTTCCTCTTTTCGTTCGCCAGAAACCGCCGTCGCTGAGATCGGTCCTTTTCCAGCGAGGACGAGCGTAAGTTTCCCTCGGCATCTTCCGTTAAATCTTCCCACGTGCGTTCTTTTTGGTACCGTTTTTCGTACGCTTTCAACGCGTTTTCTTCCTCTTCGGCGGTGAATTCGTACCGAGGGTCGTCCGGTTCGAACGGGATTCGGTTTCCCCGTTCTTCTTCTTCGAGCGACGACATTTTGAAAAACACCAACAATTACTACTCTAGTATTATATATGTATACTAACGAAGTGGCAGAGAGAAGAAGTGATGTGTGTAAGTGTGTGTTTTGCGCGTAATAATGACGAAATGTTTGAGAGAGATTCCAATTGGTCTGACACTGATAAAATTTTCAAAGAGAGAGACCATCGAGACCATCTATCGCTGCTGATCGTCTACTACGTTTTAGCTCTACATTTTCAAAGAGAGAGAGACCAAGAGCACTTTGGATGCGCTCTCTCTTCTTCTATCTCCGTTTTCCCCGATTACTCACCCGCCGCTCGGAGGAAATATCGGCCACACGCGACAGCACCCGTCTTGTCGAGTGCACACGAGTAACTCTTTTCCGCCTTTTTTGCGAAACTGGACCGAAGCGACGCCGGGGAGTCGGTCGGTTCGGACCAACTTTTCCGTTTTTAAACACGCGAGAATGGGCCCTATACGGTGTGCGGGTCCGGAGTCCCAGCATTTTCGGTGGGAGAAGATGCGGGTTTTCCCGTCCCAGTACCCGACGGCGAGGAGTTTGCGGTCGGCGCGGAAGGAGAGAGAGGCGACGCCTTGGGTGGATTCGTCCGGGGAGTGATACGGACCTTTCGTGGAGTCTTTTTTTAGAGCGAAAATTTCTTCGTAGACACCTTCTGAGACAGACAGAAGTGAAAAGTTCGCGATCACAGACCTGAAGAGTTCGATTCCCATATAGAGGGTGACGGAGCCGTCCGCGCACCCGATGGCGACTACGTGCATTCTATCCTTGCAATCTATGTTCTCATCTTCTTCATCGTTCTTCCTCTGTACGTAACTGTCTATGCACGTGACCATATCTTTAAAACATCGTTCGGTGTTGTTTGGTAGATGAACATTTGAGTTCGATGAGCCGGCGTCGAGGAAGTCTCCCTCGTCTGTTCTCACGACAGTCACGTGTCCGCTTTCGTATCCAATCATTAAAGTTCGTCTGGAGAGAAACTTCAACGCAGACACGCTCCCGTACTTTTCGTTGTCCTCTTCCTCTTCCTCTTCTCCTTCTTCGCTCCCTTCTCCCGTCGTCACCTTTTCCCTCTTCTCCAACAGTATCGGTTTCGACGTCATCCTTCCTCCTTCCAAATCGACCGATACGAGCTCCACGGCGCCTCGTTCGCTCGCCGGTCGAGCTACTACTACTCCACGTTTTATTTCCTCTTCTAACGACGACACCGTTGTTATCACGTTCGACATTGGACAAAACGTGTGACACTCGCTCTCTGTTTCTAACACTTGTTTCAGCATCGGTTTCCGTCGCCACCGTTTCGGCGGGAAAATATCTTCGTCTTTCTCTTCGTTCTCTTCAGGTGAGGAAACCCACAAGCAAACCGTGCCGTCTCTTTCGTGCGTGAGAAACGTACATCTGTCTGACTCTTTACAGTCTTCGACAATTTCGATCGCTAAAATCGACGAGGAAACTTTCCTTTTGGGGTCGCGCGTGGTGTTCTCGTCGTCGTCGTCATCGTCGTCGTCATCACCGACCGTCCACACGTTCCTTTTCGTTTCCCCGTTCCAAAGTTTCACTCGTCCGTCGCCGTCTGCGGTCAACAGCAAAAACCGATCGTTCTCTCCACATTCGACGACGGAGGAGCACTGACAATCGGTGCCACTTTGGCCACGAAACACGGACGGGTCCGGCGGTGGCGGTTTCTTCGACTCTTCTTCCGCGTTTTTGTTCTTAATCATGCGGGTGTCTTTTTGTGTCGTGCATTGGGAAACAGTTGCTTGGTTTTGCGAGATATTTTGTGTGTTGTCGATGCTAACAGAATACGATGATTTCGTTGTTCATGATGGTGATACACGGTGGTTGCTACTATTTTTAGTTTATCTTTCCTTTATTCAGCACCTACGTTGATGTGTGTTTGTGCTGCGGCGAGATATTTTGTTGTTGATGTTGATACATGGTCGACGACCCGCTCGCGGTCGTCGTCGCGTGGTGGTTCATCGGCGATCCGCTCGCGCTGCTGCTTCCGTTATTGTTGATGAGTTGCTCTTCGATCGGCATGGACCACTTACTGGCGATGGATTTCGCGCGTCTCCACGGCGGCGTGTCCATCTTCCTCGCCGCAAAACTCGAGTTCAACTTGACCGCCATGAAGTCGATGATTTCCAAAAGCCTCGAGAAAGTGCCGACGAATTCGCTCGGTAACTCGTCCAACAAACGTTGGTACCGCGGCGTGGCGTTGGCGATGACAAAGTGCGACCGTAAATCTGCCTCGACGATGATTCTTTGCAAATTGAGCTCGTTCGGCGGTAACGACGACGACGACGAAGACATCCGGGACGAATACGAACTCGCCGACCCAACCGCGTGTTGTCGTCCTTGCATCGTCATCATCTCTTCTTCGTTGTACGCTCTCTCGCCCACGCGCGCGTACTCCGGGTCTATCCAGACGTACGAGTGCACTAAATTCCTCAACGCGCACGCGCCTCGAAACTTGCTGCTCGTCGCCACGCGCACTTCTCGATCTTCCCGCCCTGTTTTCGCGAACATTTCTTCAATCGTTTGTTTCAATCTGAAGCATTTTTCTCGCTCTCGTTCCTCGTCTTCCGATTCTCTTCGAGTTATTTGGTGGAGAGTCGGTGTTGCTATTGTCTTTTCGTTGTTGTTGATGTTCTGCGCGGAGGCAGCATCCTTTTTTTTGTTTTTGTTGTTGTTTATAGAAGATATCCTCTGAAAACTCGTCCTCGCGATTTCCAACACCTCGCGTTCCACCTCGGTTTCCGGCCTCGTCAGGCGTCGTATCGCGTTCACGTCTTTCATCTCTTCGTACTCTTCGTTTTCAAATTCCTGTTTTTGTTTTTGTTGTTTTTGTTCTTCTTCGTGTGGTAATTCCGGCGTCGTCGTCTGGCTCCTCCTCGACTTAAACCTTTCGTCTCGATGATGATGTTCCCTTCGCTTCGGCGGCACCGGTGGCGGTTTTTCCTCCTCCTCGTCCTCGCATAATTCTTCTCCGAAGAGCAAATCCTCGAAGTATTGCGCGTCGTCTTTCACCACAAAGTCTCTCTCGTTGCCTCCTCTTTTCGAGTTGAAAGAGTCGTCCTCTCTTTTAAACGCCTTCTTCTTTTTCGCGTCGTCGTCGTAAGAGAGAGACGGTTTCCACGCCGTCATCCTTGGTCTTCTTGATGTTACTTTTAGATATTCCTGAGGATATTCCTTTCCCGGGGAGAACAAATTTTCGTATCTATTCGTTTAAAATGAAATCTTCTACGAATGCGCGCGCTCGCTTTTCAGAAGAGATATAAAACGTAAACTCTCCTTTTAACGAATACACTATCGCTCTTTTCGCGTTTCAAAGGATTTGCTATATTGTCGTTTTGTGCTTTAATATGTGCTAAAGAACGAGCACAAGCGCGCGTGAAATGGCGTGTGTCGTCCTTCTGTTCTCTCTTTTGTTCTCTTCTTTTTGAAGATTTTTTGGGATTTTTGAGATTTTGCTGACTCGACACAAAGATGTTGCTGACCGACACAAAAGTAAAGGACTGCATTGACCCGCCTCTTCTGGACTACGAAAAGAGATGGAGACGTCTTTGTTATGAGTAACGACTTTGTGCGATTATATCTGCGTTTTTGGGGAGACGTGCTTTTAGTATCTCTATTGTCTTCTAAAGTATTTGTATTATATATATTTTAAGGCAACTTTGGTTCTAGAAACCAGGCGGCTATGGCAACCAGCAGGACGTTTCTGCAGTCGTTTTTACTGTTGTTCTCGTTATTAGTAGTATGAGTTCGTCGTCGGCCGTTTTCCGCCAGGGCGGTAAAATTCGTCTTTTCGAGAACGAATTCGAGCGAGGAGAGCTTGCGGTCGAGTTCGGCGACGTGTCGCTCGAGAAAATTCGTTTGAACCTGCAAGAAGTTTTCGGAGAAGCAGGCGTTTTTTGGGAGCATATTTGGGACGGTCGCGTGTAATTCCTCGAGCAAATCCGCGAATTTTTCTCGCACGCGCTCTATTTTTGGTCTCAAATCGCGTTCGAGCTTCGCGCGCCAGGCGAGGACGGCGGTTTCGCGTTTCAGCGCCGCCGCTCGCGAGTAGGCTTTGTTTTCCTCCTCCGTGGGGAATACTAATAAAGAGAACGGCGGCGACGACGACGTCGATGCAACGCCGCTGTAATTATTCGTATTTTCCATCCTCAAATACGCGTTCGAGTATTCGGTCAACATCTCTCTCCCTCTTCTCTTCGCGACGGCGTCGTATTCCGTTTTCAGTTTCTTCGCGTTGGTATCAATCGTCCGGAGTTTCGAGTTCAGCTCGTGAATTGGCACTTCGTTTGAACTCATCGTCCTCGTAAACGTTCGCTCTTCTTCAAAACTCTAAATCTAAGCCTTGCGGCGTCAACACGACGAGCTCTCGAAACCTTCTCAAATAGTGCTCGTACTCTTTCTCCGAAGACGAATCTGCTGATGCTGCTGAGAAAAGCCCCGCGTGGCCTTCGTCGTCGTATCGTCGTCGTAACTCTGGGTTTGAGAGCACTCCGTACGCTTCGGAGATTTGTTGAAACCGTTCTTTGTTCGCGTCTTCTTCTTCTTCGTCTTCTTCTTCTTCTTGTTGTTGTCGGCGCCGTCGTCCGAATTTATCGGGGTGGCATCTTAAGGCTAACTTTAAATACGCTCTGCGAATCTCCTCGTCCGAAGCGAACGTGGAGACGAGTAAGGTTTCGTAGTGATTATTCGTATTGGCCTTGTCCTCTTTTTCTGGTCCTCCGCGCGATGGTGGTGACTTTGCGTCTTCTTCTTGCGCGTTCATTTGTGAAGAAGGAAACGTGTTGGATAAAAATGTGGCCATTTTATGCGCAATGATGAATGCGCGAATACGATCAGAGAACGCCACGAAAGAGCGAGAAAAAAGGCACGGAATGAAACTTTGCCACGTGTTCTCACTCCTCGATGGCATCGAGGCGTCCAAAACGCGCTCGCGTGTGGTCTAAAACAGACCTTTGTATTTAAGGTTTGACGATATATTTATTTCTTATTTTTGGCTTTGAGAGCGCAAATTCGCTTTTGTGGCCAAGTGGTTAAGGCGCCCGCTTAGTAAGCGGGAGATCGCGAGTTCAATTCTCGCCAAAAGCATCACTCTTTTTTTGCTGCTTGGCGCCGCGTTTTGTTACGATATATATACGCGAACAACAACGGTGGTGTGTGTTATTTCAATCTGTGTCTCTTTTGAATTCAAGTAGTATTACAAGTTTTTTTCGCTCGCCGTTCGTTACCACGTGTGCGTGTATGAGTCGTCATCTTCGTCGGTAACATCATAATAGTCGTCGTCGGAATCGGTAGTGTGTAGTACTCCACCTTCATATGACCAGTCTTCTGGTAATGGACAGTTATTGTTGAGGAGGTATTGTACACATTCGGGGTGGTTGTTCTCATGTGCGAATCGAACGGCCTGAGAGTCCCAAGGCGCTTCGGCGGTTTCGTGCAAGTACTTCAAACAGTCTAATTGGCCGTTCATGGCTGCATTCGCACACGCCCATTCGTTATATTGATCATACTTACGCTCAACAAGATATTCGAGTATGTGGAGATGACCACTTTCAGCCGCCCATTCGGCAGTACCCGAAGTCCAAGGCACTTTGCCTTCTTCGTGTAAGTATTTGAGCATCTCGAGTTGACCTCCTATGGCAGCAATTTCACACGCCCTCCCATCGATAGGACACTCATTTGCAACGCAATACTTTACCATTTCCAGATTACGTTGGTTTACAGCCACAGTAATCGTCCCTTCATCCCACTCACACTTTTTCTCCTCTCGCGCCCACTTGAGCAACTCGAGTTTATTCGTTTTAGCAACTCGAATGCAGAAAGAAGTTTCGCCTTCGCCCCACCAACTCGGCCACAACGATCGATTCTCCCATGCAAACTCCAAAGTCGATATCGATGACATCTGTTCAATATAACACTTCCATTTCAACTCCTCCTCGCGAGATGATCTCTTAATCAACTTTCTCGTTTCACCATTCACTTCGTACAAGAATTTCACATCCATCGAATTCAATCTCGGAAGAATGTGAGCGAAACAAATATCGTCGTTATTCACGATCAAATCCCACACATCCCTCTCCCCAATCCGCCTTTTCTGCCCTCGCGTCCTCACTCCAGAAGACATGACCTTCTCGCGAGAGACGACAAAAACAGCAGCGGTGTTCTTTTTCTTCTTCGTCTTTACGTGTTTGTTTTTTCCATCATCACCACAAAAGTGCGGCCGTTTTGGACTTTTGCGCACAACAACAACAACGTAATAAATACTAGTTAGAGTACTAATAAGATCACAAACGCGGCGCATCACGCGCGAATATAAGAGAGATAGAGAGATAGAAAAAGACAGTAGAGTAGAGAGTTTTATAACACCGCGTAAAAAATGAGCAGCGAAGGAGGCGGACACCACATGCGACGCACCTCCTCCTTGGCAAACATCAAACAGATGGCAAATCACTTCCCGAAACACGTCCGAGAACAAGCCGCGAAACAAGATTTTAAACACGAAGCCGTGCAATACGCGTTGTGGATTCCGTTTGGGTTGGTATGTCAACACTTCGAGTACGAGAAGATGGCGAACTTATTCTTCACGTGGTTTATTCTCGGAGAGTTGATGCTGATTTTCATGCACGTGGACAGAACGTTTTCGTCCGTGTTGAAGTGGTACAACGTGTTATTATTCGTCGTGCCGGTGGCGATTTATTTCATCAAAGAGCTGATGATTCCAGAGAATAGCTTTTACATGTTTTTCGTGGAGTACGTGATATTCGGGACGTTGGCGTTTGCGATCGTTATTCCGTTCATTCCGAGACATTTGTTGCGCGGGTTCGACTGGTACCCGATGATAAAGAAGATGGGATTTAAGAGTTGAGATCGATTGACTATGCGCTACCGCAAACGACTACTGCTTTTATACAAAACTATTTTACATATCTAAACGCTGCTGCTTTTTAACATTTGCTCTTCCAAGTCGCACTTGTGCAAGTCTCGGATGAACTCGTCCAAGCCGAATCCGTCGAGAAGTTTTTGGACGTCGTTCACGACGACGCCGGTACCTCTGTGGTCTTTACAACGACCGTCTTTAAAGTTATACGTTCGAATTCTTTCCGAGCGGTCTGCGCTTCCTATCAAACTTCGTCGCATCTGCGCGTTTTCGGCGGCAACCTTACGTCGTTCGATGTCGTATACTCTCGCTCGCAACACGGACAAAGCTTTCGCTTTATTCTTGTGTTGCGACCGTTCGTCTTGGATGACGACGGTGACGCCGGTCGGGATGTGGACGATTCGAACGGCTGAATTCGTGGTATTGACGTGCTGTCCACCCGCGCCAGACGCTCGCATGGTTTCAATTCTCACGTCCTTTGTTTCGTCGATGTGAATGTCACTCTCTTCGGCTTTCGGGATAATCGCCACGGAAGCGGTGGAGGTGTGAATTCGCCCTTGCGTTTCCGTCGCCGGGACGCGTTGCACTCGATGGACGCCGGATTCAAACTTTAAATTTTTATACACGCCTCCGTTTGCTAACTCGTCCTCTTCCCCGTCTTCTTCGTTGAGATGAATCGTCGGATTACCATTGCTATTAATTTCCGCCATAGCTTCTCGAACTCCGCCGCCTTTTTCTTCTTCGCTGTAACTCATCAAATCAAACTTCCAGTTTCTCCTCCTGGCGTACATTTCGTACATGCGAAACAACTCGGCGGCGAATTTTGCCGCCTCGGCACCACCCGCGCCCGCTCGAACTTCTAAAATAACGTCTCTCGAATCTTCTGGGTCTTTCGGTAACAGTTGATGTTTCAGCTTTGTTTCTAATTCCGGCAACGTGTCGTTTTGTAACGCGTTCAATTCGGATTCCAACTCGGCGTCTTTCGATTTCTTGTTCTTGTTCTCTTCGTTGATGAGTTGTCTCAACACGTCGATTTCTTCCAGCGTATCTTTATACTTTTGGTACAACGAGACCAACGACTTCAACTCGCCGGCACTTTTATAGTCGTTGTTTTCGGTGTATTCGTGGAATAGCTTCAACTGATCTTCGAGCTTTTCAATCGGGAAATTCGTCGACGAAGTTGACGTTGAATACATTCTCCGCGTTTTCGAGGAAATTTTCCGTTCCAGAGCGCTCGCCACGCGCAACATTCCAGCCTCCCGAAACATCGGCGCCGTGACTTGCATACCAATCGGACGTCCATTTGACACGCTTCTGCCGCACGGAATAGATACGCTCGGTAATCCAGCCAAGGACATTGGCACCGTCAAAGCGTCTTGCGCGTACGATTCAACTTTCGATTCTCTCAAAACATCCTCTAAAAATGGCGCTTCCCGAGCGCTCGTCGGAGTTAAGAGAACATCGCACGAGCGTTCGAAGATGTCCTTAAACTCGTTCGATATCCTCTGGCGAATCTTTTCGCTGTTTTTGTACGCGCCTTCGACTCTTTGTGAAGATAAAGAAAACGCGCCTGAAACGATTCGTCGTTTGACTTCCTCGCCGAATCCGTCGTCTCGCGAAGCGCTGAATTTTATATCGTCGTACCGGTTCAAATTTGAAGACGCTTCCGCGCACACCAAGACGTAATACGCCGGTAACGCTAACTTTACGGACGGTAAAGATACCGGAACAATCGTCGCGCCTAATTCTTCGAACGCTTCGATTGATTTTGTCCAACTTTCCATCACTGCCGGAGTCGTTTCTTCGAGGAAAAATTCACCCGGGATGCCCACGCGCACGCCTAACAATGGCAAGACTCTATCGCTATTACTACTACTACTACTATTACTACCGCTACCATTATTGTTTCCACCTTTCGTCTTCCCTGATTCCAACCACTCTTTAAAATTCATCTGCGATTCCGAAATCAACTCAGTCGCGACGCTCGAAATGCGTCCGTCTTCCTCCACCGTTTGCCCGTCTTTCGGGTCCGCGCCTTGCATGATGGCTAAAGTAATCGCCGCATCGCAGACGTTTCTGGTCAAAATCCCCGGGCAATCGAACGAGCTCGCGTACGCGATTAAACCGTACCTCGAACACCTTCCGTAGCTCGGTTTCGTACCGACGACGCCTTGAAACGCCGCCGGTAATCGAACGCTCCCACCCGTATCGCTCCCGATGGCGACTAAACACGTCCCGTTCGCCACCGCCGCGGCGGACCCGCCGGAAGAGCCCCCGGGACTCAACCTCCCATCGATTGGATTCTTCACCGGCGCGTTTATACCGTTTCGCGAGTGACTCCCCATCCCGAACTCGTCCATCGTCGTCTGCCCGAAGACCACCGCGCCGCTCTGCTCCAATCGATCGATCACCGTCGCCGTATACGAGCACTCGTTTTTGCTCAACATTTTCGACCCCGCCGATACGATTTCCCCTCGCATGGCAAAATTATCTTTCACCGCGATTGGTATCCCGTCTAAAAACGATATCGACGGCTTTCCGTCTCTTCTGTTCGCATCCGATTTTCTCGCCTTTTCCAACGCTTTCCCGAGCAAATCTTGCGACTGTTTCTCTCGTCCTTTCCCCACGAACGCGTGCATCATTAGTTGCCCGTCTAAATCGACCCTCCGTTTGGAAAAGAGGACTAAATCTTCGCTCGTCAAAGTTTCTCGCGCGAACTGTAACTGCGCCTCGACGGCGGTTTCGGGAATCTTCGTCCTCGCGATGGGTTCGCCTAAACTCCCGCTCGTGCTGCTGAAACGACGACTCCAACTTCTCCTCCGCCTCCAAATGGTGGCGAGCAGACTCCTTTTCCCTCCTCGCGACCCCATCGTCGTTTCTTTCGCTCAAAAGAAGAAGGTTATGAATAAAAGCGTTCGACAACTTGTGAAGAATGCATTCCTTCGGGAAAACGTCAGACATTTTCTTCATCATCATCATGTCTTCTTCATCGACGGTTACGACGCCGTGTTATCACCGCCCGCGCTTTTGCGAGTACTCGCATCGTCACCACTCTCGATGTAATCATCCTCATCGAGGATTAGGACGAAAAAGCGCGTTAAAAGTCTCCTTAAAGGCGCAAAGAAGAGGAGGAAAAGGAACCGATGACGACGACGCAGACGATAAAGAGTTGACGGAGTACGAGAAAAAACTCCTCCGACAGAAGGAAACGAGGGACACCAGGAACGCATTCATCGGGTTCTCACTCGGCGCGGCGTTAGTAGCCACCGTAGCGGTGAGTTCATCCACGTCGGGCGTGTACAACATCGATTTCATGGACGCGTTTCACGAACGAGATCCCGTGAGGAGTTTCACCGTCTACGGAGACGTGAGCAAAGAGTACAAGGTGAACAAATACGACAACGTGGGACACATCATCGGACGAACCAGAGGAGTGTCCGTGACCTCGTGCGCACAACTGGTGCCGTATTCGGGCGATTCTCGAGGGGATAAAGGCATCACGAGACCTCCGAACGAGGATTTTCGATCGTGCGAAAACATCGCGCAGCCGCTGGAAAAGGTGGAGACGGTGGCGGATATCGCGCCGAGTTGCGAGCGAGCGTGCGGGAGGAGTTGTCGAGAGGCGACGAAGGCATACGACGAAGATCAGAAGAAAAGGTTTGGGTTTGGGTTCGATAAAGAGGAGGAAGGGAAAGTGTTGCAAGCGTGCGGGCGGCAGTGCAATGCGAACTGTATTAAAAGTGGAACCGGGCAGTACAATTTTTTGATACCGTTTCGATTTTGAAACCTTACTTAGGGCGCCGCTGCCGCCGCGAGAACGTCAACCCACTAGTAAAAGGGAACAAGCATTTAAGCTGATCTAACATTACGTAAAACATCTAGTTCGCGACTGTATTCTCTTCTTCGCGCTTGAACTGCTCCAATCGACTCTTGGCGTCGGTTTCGTATTTTGATTTCGTCGTCGCGTCTAATTCTTTCCACATGGCGCCTAATTTTTTCGAAGCTTCGCCGAGCGAGACTCCGGGGTTTTCCTTCTTGACGTTTTCTCTGTTGTCTTTTGCGAATTGAAAATACGCCGTGAGCGGTTTCTTTCTCTTCGGCGTCGTTTCCTTTTCGTCGTTTACGTCGCTTTCTTTCGAGGTGGCTTTTTTCGTCGTCGTCGTCTTTGTCGTCTTCGCTTTCGCCGCTCGCTGCTTCTTCTTCTCGGCTTTTTCTTTCGCGACCTTTTCTTTCGCCGCCTTGGACGCGAATCGTCCTTTGGTCCGAGTGCTGTCCGGTTTCCTGCGTTTCTTCTCGATCAAATCCTTCGCTTGCGCTAACGTCATATTTCTGGGGTCGTTTTGTAACTCCTCGCGCATGAACTTTGCGGGAATCGAAGCGAGAGTTTCGCCGAATTTCACGTAGTACCCGAATTTACCTAAACTCAACGTCACTTCGCCGCAGTGCGCTTCGCGGTTGATTTCTTTTTCCTCGTCGACGAACGCCTCAGTGGCGTGTTCGCCGAGGTGAATGGGAAACGCGAGAAAGTACAGAGCATCTTCGAGCGTTACTTCTTCCGGTTTTTTGCCGATGTTCGAAACGCCGACGCGTCTTGGTTTCTCAGCTTTTTGTGTTGCCTTTTTTGTCTTTTTTGTCTTTTTCTTTTCGCTTCCGTCTTCTTCCTCGCTCTCGTCTTCGACCACCTGCTCTGCCGATGGCACGACGATGGTATGATCGACTAATTCTACGTACGGTCCATACGGTCCCATCTTCATGACGACTTCTTTCATGTTGTTCGTATTTGGCATGAATCCGAGACTTTTCGGAAACGCTTCCATTTGCGCGCTTTCGGAATTCTCGTCTCCCAATCCTTTCAGAGGACGCAACGGAGCCGTGAACGAACACGCGGGGTAGTTGGAGCACCCGATAAAACCACCTTGTTTGGATGGTTTCAACCCGAGTCGGCCGTTTTCACAACTCGGACACTTTCTATTTGCGCCTTCCTCCGCGTCCTCATCGACGCGACCGAATAAATGCATGCCCAACCGCTCGTCGAGCGCGTCTACCACGGCCCGAACTTCAACCGTCGAGACTTCCTCGCACTCGCTTTTAAACGGCGTCCAGAAATCCGTCAGTAAGTCCGTGTATCGCTTCTGTTCGTTGGCAACATCGTCTAAGGTATCTTCCATCGTCGCCGTGAAATCGTATTCCACGTACTTGGAGAAGTACGAAGCTAAAAACGCAGAGACGAGAATCCCTCTGGAATCGGGAACGAGTTGGGCGCCGTTCTTAGCGACGTAGCCTCGGGCGACTAACGCGCGAAGCACGGACGCGTACGTCGACGGTCGACCAATGCCTCGCTCTTCCAGAGCTTTAACGAGCGTTCCTTCGGAAAATCTCGGCGGTGGTGCCGTTTCGTGGCGGGACGGAGAACACTCGGCGACGTAAATCGAATCGCCTTGGTTCAATTTGGGAAGCCACGATTCGTTTCCAGGCGACGACGTTGACGCCGCCGATGATGAATCGTCTTCATCGTCGTCGTCCTCGTTCGAATCCTTTTCATCACCATCATCGTCTTCATTCACTTGAGCGTCTTCGGGATCGTCCTCTTTTCCTCTTCTCGCGCTGACGACATTATATGCGGCTAAATATCCTTCAAACGTCAACCTGTGCCCGTTCGCGCGCAACACTATTTCTTTCTTCTTCTCCGATTCGTTGTTGTGCACGTCCAACGCGATTTTCTCCACCGTGGCGGAGCTCATTTGAGACGCCATTGAGCGCGCCCAAATCAAAGCGTATAAACGCGCCTCGTCGGAAAATTCACCAAGTCTTTTACCAACCTCTTTGGGATGTCGCGCGGCAGACGTTGGTCGAATCGCCTCGTGCGCTTCTTGCGCGTTCTTCTGCTTCTTTCTAAAATATCGAGGTTCATCCGGAACGTGCTGCTTAGAGAAGATGCCTTCGATGACTTTGCGCATCTCCGCTACGGCAGTTTTTGACGCGTGCGTCCCGTCCGTTCTCGGGTACGTGATTAAACCATCGCCAAAACTGCCTCCTTCGTAGAGTTTCTGCGCGGCGCTCATGCACCTCGACGCCCCGAAACCTAAACGCTTGGACGCTTCTTGTTGCATCGTCGACGTCGTAAACGGCGGTCCCGCCGATCGTTTCGTTTCTTTCTCGGTCACTTCTTTCACTATCCACGCGCGCGTATTTTTGATGCGTCGCACCATTTCTGCCGCGTTCTCATCGCTTTCGATTGTAAACTTTGAAATTTTCTTCCCTTCGAAACTGAGCAACTTTGCGTCGAACGCGCTCCTGTCTGGACTGCTTTCCCCGCCTAAAGTCGCCTGGACCGACCAATACGGTTTCGGAACGAACGCCTCGACTTCCGTTTCTCTCTCCACGACTAATCTCAACGCCGCCGATTGCACTCTTCCAGCCGACAAACTGGTCGCGTTCGGTAACTTTCTCCAAAGCACGCCGCTCAACGTAAACCCGTATAAATAATCTAAAGCTCTTCGCGCTAAATACGCGTCCACTAACCGTAAATCAATCTCCCTTGGTTTCCCGAACGCCTCTAAAACTGCATTCTTCGTGACTTCCGTAAACGTCACTCTCGATACGTGCTTACTCTTACTCTTACTACTACTGCTACCACTCGACGACGTCGTCGTCGTCGTTGCTTTTTTATCCTCGCCGCTCAACAGCTTCTTCTTCTTCAACATCTCCAGCACGTGCCACGAGATCGCCTCGCCTTCTCTATCCGGATCGGTCGCTAAAACCACCGCATCGCACTTCTTGCACGCGTCGTAAATCTCCCTCATATATTTCGCATTCTGCACGGTCGCAGTCCACTTCATCTCGAAGTTGTTGTTAAAATCAACGCTCCCTTCTTTGTTCACCAAGTCTCTCACGTGTCCTCTCGTCGCGAGCACGCGGTAGTCCTTACCGAGATAGTTTTCAATCGTTTTCGCTTTCGCCGGAGATTCCACGATGACTAAAGACTTCTTTCGTTCATCAGCACTCGAATTCAAACTTGACCTGCCATATATAGATTCAACCGAAGACGAAGATGCGAACGTTCGTAAAAGTATTCCTCCTCTTCGCCAAGACGTAGGCGTCTTAGGTATTCCCACAAAACCTCCCACGAAGGAGTGACTGCATCTCTTTCCTCCTCCTCCCCAGGAAAGAGACACAGGTACTAAAACACCTCCTCGTTTTCCTCCTCGTAACACTCTGCGCATCATTGTCATCGTGTTATCCTTTCTCGTTGTCTTCTTCTTCCCAAAAGGAACGCACACGCCTCTCTTTTGTTCTCCAATTGGTTGAAACGACAGTTGCATTTGAACGCGAGATGAGAGACAGAAAGGCGCGCAGAAAAGCGAGAACACTTTTAGTAGCACAGAGTCGCTCTCGCCGCCGAATTGAGTGCGCAGAGATAAACGACGCGCATCTATTTTTCTCTCTTTATTTCTTTCGTGTACTCGTCGTGATCTTTCGTTTACGTGGTTTCTTTCTCTCTTTCTTTGGGGAAAATGGAACCAATTGGCGGCACTTTGAATCTCTCGATCGACGCGTAAAGATTACAATCTCTGAAGCGAAAAGAGGAGAGTATTTATACACGCACGCGCGAGTAAAATGGCGAGGAAGAAGAAACCCCCACCTCCACCGCACAGCCGGAAATTCTCCTTCCCGATCTACGCCTCGGTGTTTTACGACTCCGTTTTTTTCCTCGTCGCCGGTGGCGGAGGGAAAAAATCGTCCGGCATTCGAAACTTAGTGACCGTGTCGTCCTTCCACGATGGATGCGTTTCGGAACCGATAACCGCCGCCGCGACGGACGACGACGCGCCGCAAAGGTTAGCGTTACATCCGGACGGGGTTTTTGTCGTCTGCGTGTTCGGAGGGTCGATCGGGGTGTTTCGAATGGAACGGAATTTGAGTTCGAATTCGACGAATGGTCTGAACCATCACAATCCGTTGAGCAGGAACGATTCGACGGAGGATTTACGAAACCGACCGGAAGTGAACATGATTCGCTCGAACGAGTTTCCCAGACGCGTGGCGTTGACCGCGGACGATAGGGACGTGAAGTGTGCGGTTTTCTCTCCATCTGGGAGGCAATTGGCGATTGGATTGGAGACGGGCGAGGTGAAGATTGTGCAGTGGCCGAGTTTAGAGGTGGATATGGAGTTGGGCGCGCACGAGAGCGGAGCGGCGGTGACGGATATCGCGTGGAGTCCAGACGAGAGGGTGATTGTGAGTTGCGCCGCGGAGAGGATTGGGAGTAGTAATAACAGTAGTAGTAATAGTAACGGACAACAACAACAACAACAACAAAATCAACAACAACAACAAGGAGAACAACAACAAAAGACGACGAAAGGCGCCATCATGTGGTCGATTGAAAGAGGTGAAAGGATTACGGCGTTGCCGGATCCAACCAGCGCTCGATTTAACTGCAAAGGGTTTCCTTCGTCCTCGAGAAAACCAAACTGTTTGAAAGTTTTCCGAGGGGCGAGCTTTTCGAACACCGGGGAGTTTTTCTTTTGCGGGATCAACGTCGACGGCGTCGGGTATTTAGTGAAATTTGAGACAACCAATTGGACGCCGATGGCTGCGATTCGCGCGTTCCGGGACGCGCCGATATCTGCATACGCAGCGAATAAGAACGGTTCTCGACACGCGTGCGGGAGTGCCGAAGGCGACGTCGTCGCCTTTGATGGTGGAGGATTAAGGAAACAAAGCTCCAACTCGAGAAAACGTTCGTTGAAACGCATCGCAGCGGCGCGAAACGCGCACATGATCTTCGTCACGACCATATCCTGGAACGCGAGAGGTGACGTTGTTTTATCTGGAAGTGCGGACGCGAGCGTGTATTGCTTGCACGTGAAGAATAAATTTAAATCTGGCCTGTACGGAAGCTTGATGAAACTGTTCTTGTGGATGACTGTTTTGATCGCGTGTTTACTCGGGTGGGTGTTTTTGTTGATGAAGGTGTTCGACGAGAGCACGGTGCCGTTATTGAACAACAACAACAACAACAACAACAACAACAACAACGCCGAAAGAGGGCTTTCGTCGTTAGACGAACGACAGCGAGTCATTTCGAAGCGCTCCGCTGGAATTCCTCTGGACGACAGAGAGAGAGAAGTGTTCGAGGAGATGGAGAGTGAAAACGCGGCGTCAGAGGAAGAACAAAGAGCAGCCGAAGGAGATTATTACGGCGGCAACGACGACCCGCACGCGTCCGCGAGTCGAGCGTACCACGACTCAGTCGAATACGAAAAGCAAAAAGAGTTGGAATACGCCGAAGCGAGAGCGATGGAGGAGAAGCAGAAACGAGAGTGGGAGTTACAAAACGAAGCAAACTTACGGAAAATGCAGTTTGCCGAGGAGGAAAAGAAACGGCAAAAAGAAGCCGCGGAACGGGAAACAGTCGCCGATGACAAACAGGAGAAAGAAGAAAAAGGAGAAGAAGAAGAAGAAGAAGAAGAAGAAGAAGAAGAAAAAGACCGAGAAGCGGAGGAATCCGAACCCGAATCCGAACCGGAACAAGAGGAGGAAGAAGAAAAAGAAGAAGAAGAAGAACTCGACACCGAGGAAGCGATGGAACAAATACAGCGGGAGATGGCGGAAGCGAAAGAGCGACGAGAAAACGGCGATGACGACGAGCCTTCGGGAGAAATCAACAACGAGGATGATCCGTACAGCGCAGATGCCCAAGCTGAATTCGAATGGGGCGATAACGACGACGACGAAGACGAGGACGAATAACGTTTCACCTATACATAGGGAACACTGTTTTATTGTACAAAAAAGGAGCTACTCGCTATCTCTATTTTAACGCGCGAAAGAAGGATCTCATCACAAAGAGATGCACACATCGCCAATCCCCAATCGCCTCTCTCTCTCTCTCTCAATCATCAAATCTCTACTTCGTCTCGTCCTCCTTCTCTCGATCGCTCATCTTTGAAACTTGCTCGTCCAACTCTTCGATTCGGTTTCCTAAATCGTCGATTTTCGTGATGATCTCGTCGCTCATCTGTTGAAACCGACTCTGCATTTGCGCGAGCATGGATTGGACGAACGTGGTGAGTTCCTCCGCGGACTGCGGTCCCGCTTTAGAGTCTGCCATGAGTGCTCTTAGCTCTTCGCACTTTTCACAGAGAGTGAGAGAATGAAGTAAAGAGAGAGATGATTTTTTCTTTTCCCAAAGGAGAGAAAAAAGAGTTGATTGAGAAAAAAATAAAAAAAACGGCAGTTTTTTCTTCTGAGAGAAAAACAATCTCACAATCTCACATGCACGTGGGAAAAGAAGACGAGAGAGAGAGGAAAGAAGAAGAAGAACGAAAAGAACTTTTGCCGCTGTTTTTTGTCATGTCTGGAGGAGTGAGGACGCGAGCGCAGAAAAGACGGATGGGGGAGAGAGATGTGTGGGATTTGATCGTGAATAACGACGATATTTGTTTCAAACACATTCTTCCGAGATTGAATGGGACCGATCTTAAATTCTTGTACGAGGTGAATAGTGAAACGAGAAAGTTGATTAAGAGATCATCTCGCAAGGGGGAGTTGAAAGAGAAGTTTAAAGTGAACGAGATGTCGTCGATATCGACTTTGGAGTTTGCGTGGGAGAATAAATCGTTGTGGTGGCTGGGATGGGACGAAACATATTTCTGCTATCGAGTTGCTCTAACGAATAAACTCGAGTTGCTCAAGTGGGCGCGAGAGGAGAAAAAGTGTAATTGGGATGGATGGACGATTAATACGGCCGCACGTCAAGGTAATTTGGAAATGGTAAAGTATTGCGTTGCAAATGAGTGTCCTGTCAATGATTATGCGTGTGCATGTGCTGCCCGATACGGTCATCTCGAGTGCCTCAAATACTTACACGAAGAAGCGAAAGTGCCTTGGGATGAGTATACTGCCGGTTGGGCGGCTGGAAAGGGTCAGCTCCACATACTCGAATACCTTGTTGAGCGTAAGTATGATAAATTTGACGCACATGCGTGTTGGTATGCAGCCAAGAACGGCCACTTGGACTGTTTGAAGTACTTGCACGAAACCGCCAAAGCGCCGTGGAACAGTGGCGCCGTACGAGACGCTCACGAGAACAACCACCCAGACTGTTTACAATACCTCCTCGACAACGACTGTCCTCTCCCAACCGGTTGGTCTCACGAAGGAGGAACTTTACACGCCTCATAAACACACACACACACAAAGAGAGAGAAGGAAAGAACTAAAGAAAGAAAGAGAAACACAAAACCAAGCTTGTAAAAAAGAAACGCGCAACGCCGCGTAGTATTTTTTCCTCTTCTCTATGGGTCCGATCTCACGCTCTTCGAGTCCAATTCCGATCAGAAATCTCCTCATATTTTTGTATTCCCCGACGCAAAGCAAACGCTCACATCGATCACAGAAACACCAATCATGGCCTCCTCGCGACAACTCTTAAAATCTATTTCCTCCTCCGCTCGCCTTTTCTCGAACCACCGCACTCAAAATCAAACGAGAGGGTACAAAGTCGCCGTTTTAGGCGCCGCCGGCGGCATCGGCCAACCGTGCGGATTGCTCATGAAGATGAACCCGTTGGTGACGGAACTTCGCTTGTACGACATCGCCGGAACCCCAGGAGTCGCCGCGGACGTCTCGCACATCAACACCAAGGCGCAAGTGAAAGGGTACTCGCAAGCGGACGACGGCGAGGACGGGTTGAAGAACGCTTTGAAAGATTGCGATTTGGTCATCATTCCCGCCGGTGTGCCCAGGAAGCCAGGGATGACGCGAGACGATTTGTTCAAGATCAACGCGGGCATCGTGAAAGGTTTAGTGGAAGCGTGCGCGGAGAACTGCCCGAAAGCGATGTTGAACATCATTTCGAACCCGGTGAACTCGACGGTTCCGATCGCGGCGGAGACTTTGAAGCAGAAAGGGGTGTACGATAAGAAAAAATTGTTCGGCGTGACGACGCTGGACGTGGTGAGAGCGAAGACTTTTTACGCGGAAAAGAAAGGGTTGGAGACGGCGAAAGTGGACGTGCCGGTGATTGGCGGTCACGCTGGGGTGACTATTTTGCCGTTGTTTAGTCAAGCGACGCCGAAAGCGGCTTTGACGGACGACGAGATCGACGCGTTGACGAAGAGAACGCAAGACGGCGGGACCGAAGTCGTCGCCGCCAAGGCTGGTAAAGGTTCGGCGACGTTGAGTATGGCGTACGCCGGGGCGTTGTTTGGCGACGCGTGCTTGAGAGCGAAGAATGGCGAAGCCGGCGTCGTGGAATGCACGTACGTTGAGTCGGACGTCGTCCCAGGGGTTGAGTTTTTCGCCACCAAGGTGAGTTTGGGGAGAGAAGGCGTGGAGAAGATTCACGGAACGGGCGCGTTGACCGCGTACGAGCAAGCGGGCTTGGACGGTATGATGTCGGAGTTGAAGGACAGCATCCAAAAAGGTTTGGATTTCGCCAAAGGCGCGTAAATGTTTAAATTAATACTGATGAGAAAGAGAGAGAGAGAGAAAGAGAGAAGTAATGATGAGAGAGAACAAAATCTTCTTCGCGAATAAAATGGAGGAAAGACACTTTGATCTGTTGGAAGAAGATATTTTTACGAGTACACACACGTTCACCACTTCTCACTTCTCACTACCACTACTCTATATGCTCCTTTTTACTACCACAGTTTCAGTTTCCCGAACACTATTCCTACGACTACGGCGACGCCAACTCGGACTAGTCCCCTAATCTTCTCTCTTCTCTCCGTCTCTCTTTTACTTCCGTACACGTAGATTCTGTTATACCGACTCGAGTCCACGCCTTTCCGCTCTCGTTTCCGCGAGTCTTCAAACGCGACTTCTTTCATCAATCGTTTCTCCCAAAACTTGTCCTCGTTTTGATCATCTGGAAGCTTAAACATGTAACAAATTACTCTGCACCGATCGTTCATTCGTTCGCGTAACAGTTTCGCGACCTTTTCGTTCCCTCGCGGCAGCAGGTACAAAAACACGCAATCCGCTCGATGGACGTCCGTAACGGTCATGGCGTCTTGCGTTCGAATTTCCACTCGGTCTTCGAGATTCATTTTTTGAACGTTTATTCGAGCGTTTGAAGCCGCCACTGGGTCGATTTCAACGCCTACACCTCTCACGTTCGAGTTTTTTTGACACGCGGCGATTAAGACGCGCGCGTCGTTGCATCCCAGGTCGTAGACGAGGACTTGTTTTTTCTCATCTCCAACGCCGTCGCCGTTGAAGAGATTTGTTTTCGTTTTTGACGATTTAGATGATGAAGTGGAGGAAGAACGAGGAGGAAAAATGGCGTCGACGATGCGTTCGCACATCAACTGCGGCGTCGCCGAAACTGGGCCGAGGTAGTTTTCATGGGAGAAGGAAGATTCCGTTTTTAAGCGCGTTCGTGGTGGCATTTGGTTCAGTGATGAAAGTGAGGAAAAATGTTTCATTCTGTTAGTTTGTCGCATCGTCATCACTAACAACAACAGTAATAATTAGTACTCAAACCACAAGGTCCAAAACACGTCCTCGATGTCGCCTAAATCGACGAGAAGCATGCGCGTTTTCTCCTCGAATCGCCAACTGCTGACGTCGTGTTTCTTCCCGTTTGCCGCGCGACTCGTCGCGGAGATTTTCTTTGGTTTTTCGCTGCTGTAACACGCGATTTGGCCGCAGGATTTGGATAAAAGGACCGTCGCTCGGTAACTTTTGCCGCTGATTTTCTCGAGCTTGCAGTTTTGAACGACGGCGTTACCGTTCATCATCTTCGAGAGGCCGAAACAGGCGAAGCGGATGTTGGCGCGTTTGAGTTTTTTGATCAGTTGTTGGGTAGTTTTCTTCTCGGCGGTGTTGTTGTTGTTGAGCTTTACGCTTCCACTTTCGATGGGACTGTTCTCCGTGGAAGGTGGCTTCGCTTTGATCGGAGAAGCGATCTCCGGAGTGGCAGGTACGGACGTGTCCACGGAAGATAAGCCTTCCTCTTCGAAGGATTCGTCTGGTGCGGAGCGTCTGGCGCGGAAGGACTCAAACACCGGCGTGATGGTGAACACGTCCCAATCTTTGCGCGTCAACGCGACTTCGGTCTTTTCGTGAAGACGCAAGATGTCGACATCGCCAGTTCGGTGTGAACGCACGGCAAACATTTGGTCGCCTATGGCATTTGGTCCGTTGTTGCCATTCTGTCCAGATGACTCTTTCCTACTCGAGACTTCCTCGTCTTTTTCACTGGGACTATTATTATTACTACCACCGTATTGGGAACGAAAGCCTTCGATATCTCGCGGTCGCACGCACGCGGATACCGTTTGTCCGTCTTTACCGCCAAACAAAATGTATTGGTTCACTTCTCGGGACCAACACGCGCCTTGGACGTTGAATGTCCCGACAACACCACCGACGCTGTTTCTGTTCCATATTTTCAACGCCGTCTTCCCGTCTCTACACACGTCTTTGAACAAACAATCTCTCGTCGGGCGACCGGGAAATTTCCCGCGTAATATCGACCCAGACGGCATCACCAACTGGCCTAAAACGTTAAAGTCGTGTTTGTCTGGATGATCTGAGACGTATATTGGGCATCCTCCAACCGCTCTCGCGGCGGCGTGTAACCCTCCAGTACTCGAAGCCGATTGAAACATGTCCCAATCCGGAATGACAATCTCACCCATAAACATGGAGTTGTAGGACACGTTGACGATGTGAACCGTGTGCGAAGCCTCGTTGGTCGGATAGAAATCGTCCGACACTCTCGCTAAGTTTGACATTTTAAAGTTGTACAAGTTCTCCGTGGAATGGCACATGCAATTGATTAACCCGTTGGTCGGGAAAAATTTCATGACGGATTTCTCCAAAGCCTCGTGGGTGTTTCTCGCCAACGCCGGGCCTCCACCGTTCGGTCCGTTCCCGTAGCCTAACGCGCCAATGACAGCTTGCGCGTCTACTTTGACTCCATCTACACCAGCCGCGGCGAGGTATTCGTGCAACTCGTTATAAAAGTGTTGCATTTTCTCCGGCGCCGGGACTCCGACGCCGCACACGGTCAACGGATCCCACGCCTGCGAAGGCTCCACCGCTAACAACGACGGGTTGTGTCTCGGATACTTTAGTTTCGCGCCAAACTCTCTCACATTCTCTTCGTCTGGGTGCACGCCGCCCCAATACCCAAGCAACGCGTGCCAACAGTAGACGTAATCCACGTCGTACTTTTTCTTAATCGCTCGAACGACGTTGCCTAGCCCGTCGATTTCGCCTCGCAGTTTATTCTTTTCATGTCCAGCTAAATCCATCTGCTGGTCCGCAGACCGCAAAGAATCTAACGACGGTCTCGAATGCGAAAACTTTGGCGACCCTGGCGGGGACATTTTATCCAAAAACTCTAAACTACCCACCGTTTTTATCGCTTTTTGCATCTTTTTCCCGGCTTTGCCCGCCAACGACGCTAAACTCCCAAACGGCGAACGTTTCCCACTAAAGCTGCCTCTCCGGAACCCCGTAAACGTAGAAAACTTCTTATTCGCTCGAATAGACACGACTCTGTGATTGAAATACGACAACGACGCCGTTTTCATGGCCACAAACGCGTACAACACGTAATTGATCAAAATACGAAGGGTATGCCAAAACACGCCGTGCGCTCGCATGGCGTGTAACCTCCGCCAATAAAACGCGTAAAACCACGCTGCAATATACCCAGGCGGCGTAACAGTCGGAGTTGTCAACGGCGCTTGCGCTTCGTCGTCGTCTTCGTCGCCGTCGTCGAATTCGTCCTCTTCTTCTATTACTTGGTCTTCGTCGTTTTTGCTAGGTTCTCGGCTATTGTCTTTACTACTTCCCGTTGTCGACGTCCGACTGTTTCTATACTCCTTATCTGGCTCTACGTTCTGCCACCCGTCGTCGATAATCACAAACTTCGGGGGCGAATTCCCGTTTTGTAAACTCGTCAACCCTTTCCCGATTCGTTTCGGACTGACTTTCTCGTAAAAAGCATCCCACGTGCACCACCCGAACACGTCCGCCACCGGCGGCGTCACCTTCTCCTCTCTCGGTTTAAAGCTCTCTTTCAAAACTAAACTGGCCATTTTAATCGCTTTTTTCGACGCATCGTACGGGTTATTCGCCCACGATATGATCGCCACGTTATCGATCCCGTCCGCTTTCACTTCCTCGCACGCGCTCTCGACGACGAGAAAAGACCCTCGCCTTTCCCACATTGGATGAAACCCGGACAAAGTCGCTCTGAACTTATCTCCCGACAGCGGCAAAATGCACACGTATCCGCTTTTCCCGTCTTCCCCGAGCTCGAGCATCAAATACTGCGTCTCCGCGGGTAAGTCTTTCCCTAAATCTCTCCCCCACGCCGGGGACATCCACCACAGTTTACATCTCGCCGTGCACATGAATGAGCTCACCAATGGTTCTGTGTTCGTGCTAAACTGTAAAACGTGCCTGCTTTGCGCGTCGTTCGGTGAATTCGTGGCGACCTTTCGTAAAATCTGTACGGTCGGGTCGTTCGATATAAACGCGCTCTTCTTATTCGGAATCGTGGATAAGGCGAGCGAGCCGCCGGATAAGATCGCCGTGCGTGAATCCAATAACAGTTTCCCGTTCGAGAACTCGATTTTCTTTTCCCCGTCGGTCATCATCATCATCATCGGACAAAAAAAGATACCAACGTAATCACTCTTCTCTCGCTCTCTCTCTGTTCTTCTTCCTCCGTGCGGCGCTCCCTCGAAGAAAATATACTTCTCTCTCTGTATTTGCACTCTTCTTTCTCTTTCTCTCTCTCTCGCTCTGGAGAGACAACAACAACAGACAAGAATATCGAGAAAAGAATCGAGAGTTTTATTCTACTCGTGTATAGAGAGAAAACCTTCCCTTTCTGTGGGCGGCTGCTCCGCCTTTTTTTGAGGCAAAAATGACTGGACAGCTTTTTTGCTTGACCTTCTTTCGTCTTTCTTCGAGAAAAGAAAAAAAAGAAAAACGTCTTTTCGTTCGATCTCACCACATCTCTGACAGAAGGAGATTCAACACATTCAACGAAGAAGAAAAGAACCTGACACAAAAAGTATACACGATGTTCTCCTCGATGTTCTCCAACGCCACGAACAACTGCGAGTATTTGAACAAGAGAAAAGATGGAGATGAAAACGACCCGATGGAAACGATTTCTCGCGAGTTCGATCGCGAAGATATCGTGGCAAAGTTGGAGCGAGAATGCGAGGCGTTGGAGGACATGGAGAAAAAATATCAAGAAGAATTGAAAGAGAAAAAACAGGAGGAAGAGGAGAAGAAAGCGACGTTGGAAAAGGAGATGAAGAAAGCGAGAGAACGAGAGGAAGAGTTGAGACATTTACAAGAAGAGATGAACCACCAGGAAGGAGAAATCTGTCGCTTGAGAGAAGAGTTGAAAAGAGAAACGTTCGAACACTTGAGAGAAAAAGAGGAGAAGAGGCGAAACAGGGTGAAGTTACTCGAGGAGTACGAAAAGCTGGCGAGTCAGATGGAGGAGATTAAGAAATATCCGGAAGAGATTAAGAAAGAAGAAGAGAAAATGAGACTGGTCGAGGCGAGGTTGAGGAAAATGTGCGAAGGGAAATTCGTCGACGTGAAGTTTGAAACGTTCGAAGATTTCGGGAAGGAGATGAACGCGCACTTCGATCGCGTCATCGCGAAAGAGAAAGACTTGGAGCGGAGAACGGTGTTGGCGGCGAACGAGCTTTTGACGAAGAAAAGCGGCGCTTTTGCGCACGACGTGGACGATAGGAAGAGAAAAGAGCCAGAAGAACAAGAAGAAGAAGAAGAAGAAGAAAAAGGGGAAGAAAAAGAAGAAATTGAACCAACCACGCCGCTTGACGACACGAAGGATTGATGAGTGTTTTCGTAACGCGTTATGAACACCAGAGAGAAAGAAGAAGAAGAAAGGAGAGAGACACGCTTGAAACAAGAATACTGTTTTACTTATTACTGTTTAAAAAATACAATTACAAATACATTGTTATATCGATGAAATATACATCCATTCACAGCAACGGGAAGAAGGGATTGTTGATGCTATGTGCTCCCTATTCTTCTTGTTGATACACGCGAAACGAGGTGGTTTCGAAACCTTTCTGCGCGACGTCGTCAGAACCATCACTACCGCTCGAGCCTTGATTCTTATTGCCTCCGGGTTGGTTTTGGTTCCTACTACCGCTCCCACTTCCGCTCCCGCTGCCTCCGTTGTTGCTTCGGCGCGTAGCTCTCCCACCGCTGACTTGCTTCGTGACCTTCTCCGCGGCGACAACCGCTGCCGCTCGTCGAGAGCGTCTTCCAGTCGTCGTCGTCGTCGTCGTCGTCGTCGTGTTCGTGATGGTATCTTTGTTACTGTTGTCGGCGTTTTTATTTTCTTCCTCTTCCGTGGCCTTATCTGAGTCCGGACTTTTTTCCTTATTGGCGACGGCGAGTTCAATCTCTTTCGGGACTTGCGGAGCGTTCGGTTTTCGCGACGCTGCAATCATCTTCGCCGTTTTACCTGCATCAGTAGCCTCCGCTGGCGTTTGCGTCGCCGCTTGGGCCTTTCTAGCCGTCTTCACCTCACCAGCAGCGTTCTTCTCTTGCGTCGCCGCCGCGGCTTCCGACTTGACACCTGCGGCGTACGCGATGTTGTTTTGTTGTTGTCGTTGTTGTTGCGCCATCGCCATGTTACCCATTTGCTGGTGCTGGAGGAACTGTGCAAAGCTATTCGGATCTTGCATCGCCGCCAACGCCGCCATTTGCGCGTTCCAATACTGCATCTGTTGATGTTGTTGCACCGCAGCCATTACGGCGGAATCGTTGTTGTTATTACTACTGTTATTGATATTATTCGCCGTCGTCGTCGTGGTTGCCGCGCTTCCGGTTTGACGATATTGATTACTATTCGTCGTCGTCGTCGTCGTCGTCGGTCTCACGTAACCAGAGAATGCAGACTGCGAATTCGGCTTGAGTGATGCTTTTGCGTCTTCGGAAACTTCAGAGTTCTTTGTTTTATCCGTCGTCGTAGTTGTTGTCGGTTTAGCTTCTTCGGTTCCACTTTTATTATTATTCGCGTCAGTCGTCGTCGTCGTCGTCGTCAGCTTTGCGTTATTGTTGTTGTTGTTGTTATTCATAGTCGCGAAGCTGGGAATGAACGAGCCGCCGTTGCTGTTTGCGGCAACAGCAGCCATATTCGGCATACCCGGAAGACCTCCGCCAAAGTTCATGGCGGTAAACATCGGATTCGCCGCCATGAGCGCATGCAGCTGCGACAACGGATTCGGAACTTCTTGTTGCATCGCGAGATGCGCGAGAAGCGGATTCGCCGTCGTATCGTTGTTATTCCCATTCTTATTATTTTGTCGTTGTTGCTGTTGTTGTTGCAATAAATGTTGCATCTGCATCTCTTGAATCATTCTGTTGCGAACCATTTCAGACGTGGCGTTCATGAGCGCCTGCGCCGCCGACGCGGACGCGTGCTGCTCAACGTTCGCCACGTCAATCAAAGAGTTGTTGATCGAATGCCCTTTCTTCTTATTATTAACGTTCACGAAACCAACTGGTAACACCCCTCGTACTTGTATCTCGGTCAATGAACTTTGTTTTCTCGGGTACGGGTGCGACGGTTTCCGTTTCGGTCTCGCCGGCGGAATATCCGAAGCCGTCGTCTTCCCTCCCGTGGACATGCTCGACGTCCTCTTCACCGTCGCCGGCTTATCTCCACTCGCCGCCAAGTTACTCAACAACTCCGCCTCGTCTTCTTCCTTTGTATTTCCCGTCACTTCGCTCTTACTCTTCTTCCCCATCAACGCTTGAATCAACAACTTGGAATTATTATTTCCGCTAATCTTCTTCGCCGTATCGGCGTCTTTAATATTCTCCGTCGTCGTCTGCGTCAACCCACCTTCCCCACTCGTCTGCGTATCTCTCGTCGCCGTCGCTCCATCTTCCGTGGTCCCACCACCTCTCGTCACGTCCGATAATTGGTCCGCCTCTAAATTCTTCTGATGTTCCTTCTGTAATTTCGCGAAGAACTTCTGCGCGTGGCTTCGAATCTGCACCGCCGTCTTCGTCCCAATGTGCTCCTCGATTTTCCTCCACGCTCTCCCGTGTAACTTTAACGCCTCCACGAACCGGTCGTGCTCGCGTTCCGTCCACCGTTCGCGCTGTTTCGTGATCGTGTACGGTTTGCGTACTTTCACCGTTTGGCCGTTCACCGTGTGATGCGTTGGAATAGGTTGTTGTTGTCCGCCGAGAGTGTATCCGCTCGCGCTTGTATTTTGGGGCAAAAAATGCCCTTCCGACGGTGCCATCGTGGCACCGACGAGGACGCTTTTTTGACCATTTGCCGTTGGTTTTCCGTTGTTCGCGTACTGTTGTTGTTGTTGTTGTTGACTCATTTGGTTCACGACGACGGGTTGTCCGTGCAAATTATAATTCACGAACGGAAACTGCGGGTGAAAGGTGTTGGTATTGTTCGCGTTGTTGTTTTGAGCAGTCGCGTTGTTTTCCATCATCCTTTGCGCGGAATTGTTGTTTTGTACGTTTTGGTCTCGGTGCTGGGCGGCGAGCATTTGCGCCACGAGCGCGTACTGCTGTTGTTGTTGACTCGAATCTCCCATAACAAAAAGATTCGAGTCCGATGGTATATAAATAACGTTTTGTTCTTCTTTCTTTCGCGATCGCGCGTTCGCAAGATGTTGCCGTCGTCTCTCTCGTTTGTCGTTTGCGCGCGAATTCTTTCTTAGGTTAAATGGGGCAAACGCGAGAGGCACTTTTTGAATCAAAAAATCCCGTCGAAAAATCTGAAACGACCACACAAACCGCTTTTTTTTATCCACTTTTCTCTGCATGAAGAAAAAGAATAAAAATATTCAGAGCAGAAAGAAGAACAGAGAGAGAGCACACACAAGTATGTTTCGCGAAACGAGAGACGGGGAGCGTTTTTGAAGAGATGCGCGCACCTCTCTCTCTCTCTCTCTCGGGGTGGTGGCACGCGACGACGACGACGACGACCGGAGAGAACGAGAACGAGAGAGAGAGGGAAAAAATCGAAAACTGTTTTGCAATATATTTTGTGCCTTTTCGCGCGTGCGTAAAAAAATTTTTTCCGAATCGTTTTTTTTTTCTCCCTCTT
Organism: Bathycoccus prasinos; assembly: GCF_002220235.1. Lineage (NCBI taxonomy): Eukaryota > Viridiplantae > Chlorophyta > Mamiellophyceae > Mamiellales > Bathycoccaceae > Bathycoccus > Bathycoccus prasinos. Next base: position 430,832 of record NC_024004.1, read on the forward strand.
CTTCGCTTTCAAAACGCACCACGCGCGATGCGTTCGAACAACAACAACAACGACACGAACAGAAGAGAGAAAGAGAGAGAGAGAGAGAGACCTCTTTTTCCCTTTCACGCGATCGTAAAAATGCGCTTCTTTTAAGCGCGTTGTTGTGTGTTTGCGCCGGCGTGCGCAAAAAAAACCATTTTAATTAACCTTAAAATAAAACAAGAGCACAAAAACTTTTTATCTCTTTTGGATATTTGCTTCGTTGGATTTTTTGCGCTCGTCTTTTTGGACTGTTTCGAAGGTCACGTCTCGCCCCTTAAAAGTTATGAAGATATGAACACAAAGGAGAGCGAGAACAACAACAACAACAACAACGAGAACAACAAAAGCCCTACACCCGGAAGAAGAAGAGGAACACAGATAGAGGACATCAGGTACGCGAGTGAGAAGATTTTGAGTGGTTTTTGTGACGGTGGTGGTGTTGCGACTGCTTTTGGAGAGTCATCAAAATCATCATCCCCTGTGGTCGCGCGCGAGGAGGCGTCTCGACGCGCGATGGAAGGGTTGCTGCTGCTCGATGATGAAGACGATTCAGACGACGATTCAGACGACGACGACAAGGAGGGTTTACTGTTGGAGAAGGCGAAAACGACGAAACTGTTACCCAAGGAAACGAAAGCGGTCGTCGATATGATCAGGAGAGATGCATCAAACGCGTTGAAATTCGCACTGATGAGTTGTGGTTGTTCCAACAAGAACCCAACAGTCGCCGGCGAGATGTTTGCGACGCGAGAGATTTTATTTCCGGGTCGAGGAGGAGTTTTAGGAGAAGGAAAAGAAGAACGAGACGATGATGAGAACGATTTTGACGATGATGATATCGCCGATATAAAAGATAAAATACTGTCGCGGAAAACGATGGAGTTTTGGGAAGCCGCGGTGAGCAGGATAGAGTTTGAATACGAGAGGAGGAACGATAGCGCGAGAATCGAAGCCGCCGCGAAGCGGGTTCGCGCGCGGTACAACGAGTTTCTTTCCCAGTACGTCTACGCGTTAGACGCAAAGTACAGAGAGGATAAAGAAAACAGATCCGCGAACGAAGCGATGGATAATTTGAAGTTACGCGTGTCGTTGTTAAAAGACGCGGTGATGAAACGGAGAGAAGGCGACAAGGCGAGAATTTTTAGTAAAAAGTTTGCGTTGGAAGCGAAACATTTACTCGTGGAGTTGAAGATGCCTTCGCCGGAAGCGGTGGCGTTGTATCAGTTCGTCAGTTCGATAGATTTAGCAAACAACAAATAGAAAGAATAGTCGTTATAGTAGTTCTTCGATTAGTGTATTATATAATGTACAAATGTATCATCTCTCTCTCGTTTTTCTTCTCTCGTTTTTCATTTCGACGGGGGTTTAGACGTTTCTCGATACTCGGACGATTCCAGCGTGACCGTGTTTGTTTTTCCGAAGATGACGACCTCGGCGCGAACCACGCCGTCTTCTAACCGTTCGACGACATTTCCGTGAAACCCTTTGAACGGTCCGTTAAATATTTCTAAATCGTACGTCTTTTTCTTCGCTTTCTTTTCTTCTTCTTCTTCGGTTGGATTCTCCGCTCTCAACTCTGCGACCCGTTCCGTGCGTTTCTTCATCTTCACGCCATAAATGTTTGTCTCTTCTTCCTCTCTCTTGGACAAATCCATCTCGCTCATCAATTCTTTAATTTTCGCGTCGTATTCAACTCTGGACACAATCGTCGGCGCCGAAGCTCGGATTAAACTTTCAAACAACCCGGGGTCAATCGGCTCGGCGATTTCGCGTCGCGTCGCCTGTCGTTTCCCGAAACTCGTCGTCCCACCCGTCGCCAAACCTTGGACAAAGTACTCGCTCTCTAAACTTCGAATAGTGTCTTGAGACATGTTTGCAATTTTCGCGAGGATGAACCCAGCCTGTATCGGTTCGCCCTCAACAATCAATTGTCGAATTTCTAAATCCGTTCTCCCGTGCGTCTCTTCTTCGGCCAAAACAAACCCGGGGGGAGGTTTTCGCGGACACCACACGTCCACCACTCCAGAAACGTTCAAGCAATTTGCCATCGCCGCGTTTTCTCGCATTTCTGAGCATTCAATCGTGTACCACATCGCTTCATCACTGGAAGCCGAAGCGTCGCTCTCTCCTCCCGATGATGATCCTTTCGCCTTTTCGCTCGTCGACGCGTTTACGAACGAATTCAACAAATGATCTCTCGCGTACGACCGTTTTCGCTCCGTCATCTCCTCCCCTTGAAACGTCTCTTTCAGGACATTCTCCACGTTCGCCGAATTTGCCACGGTAAACTCCGCGTCTTCAATACCTGCATCGGTCGTCGCCGCCTCCGCCGCCGCCCTCCTCCTCGTCGTCGTCGGCATCCTCCCGCTTCTCAATCTCCTCCTCTCCCGTCGATCGTTCAACTCTCGCGCTACGTTCTCTTTCGTCGACTCTTCTTCTTTCTTCCTCATTTTATACATCTTCAGTGGATCTTTCCCGTCTTGTTCGTCCACTTTGGCGTAGGCCAATCTCTCCGCCAGGTCGATTTTCTTCCCGGGCGATTGTGGCACTCGCAACTGTTTCAAACTTTCTTTCAATTCCGTCGCTTTCATCGCGGAGGAAATGGAGAGGAACTCCTCGAACGTCTTCTTTTTTTCCTCTGTCTCCTTTTCTTCTTCTTTTTCCTCCTCGTCGTTCGTTTCTTTCGTCGTCGCTTGAAGAACAAAAGAAGAAGAGAATCTCTTTTCGTTGTTGTTGTTGACGGCGCTGCTCCTTTTCTTAATCATCGAAGCGCTCGTTCTTCTTCTTTTACTGAGAGTACTCAAACCGCATCCTGCGCCGAAAAAAATCCTCGTCTGAATCCTCGTCGTCGTCGTCATTCTCTTTTTAATAATACTAATTTGCCCCGAAAGGTTTGTTGTGTGGTCGCGTTTCAAAGCAGCGCAACAATAACGTGCGTGTAATGAATGAATGGTTCGTCTTGTGAAGAGTTGTTTTTGCCCTAAAAAAATGTTTGGGGACAAACGCACTCCTAAACTCTAATACATTTGAGGCGAATTTGTCTTTTGGAAGAAGCGTTCGTCACATTCAGCAGAGACGAAACCACGCGCGCGCGCACACTCGACGAGACAGAGAGTCAGAGAGAGTAGTAATACTACTACTAATAATGGTTGACGATGATGACGACAAGTACAACAAAAAAAAAGCGCTTCCGGTTCCTAAATTTACGACGAGGCAAACGACGACATCATCCTTGACGCCGGATGGGAAAACGAGGAAAGAGCGATCGATGGGAGGAGGTTTAGGAGGACAGTCGTCAAAGTCCGCGCAGAATTCACCACAAAATCAATTCGATTCGAATCGCTTGGCGGCGAAATTGGATTTCTTATCCGCGAGAGTGAACTTTGACGGCGAAGAGGAGACGCAAACGAAAGTACACAACGCGTTGGACCGATTGTCGTTTGCAACGCAAGTGCACCACACGGCGGACGCGTTCGGGCAAGCGCTGACGGACGCGAAGGAAGAGGTTGGAGAGTACGCTTTGAAAGCGGCGGAGTCGGTGGCGAGGTTTCAAGCGACGCAATACGCGGCGAAATGGATGCCGTTGGAAACGAACGTGAACTTGAAGCCGACGTACGTGAAGGTACCGGTGAGTACGGTGGAACGGTTGAAATTTTACGAGGACGAGAACGTGCGGCAGATTGTCGCGCAACATTTAATCGAGAAGGAGACGATATTAGCCGAGAACGCCGGGTTGAGGAGTTTAGTGCCTGGTTTGCAAGACGAGGTATCGTCTGAGCAGGTGGCAAATATTCGAGAGACGGAAGACGGCGTCAATCGCGCGCTGTTGTTAGCCGCGGTGGAGGAGATTGCAAAGTTGAAAACGAGAGTGACCGTGTTGGAAGGCGAGGCGGCGAAACATCGAGTCACCTCCGCTGGATTTGGGTTGATTGGTGTGAACGCGAGCGAACATTCTGGGGAGATTGCCGAACACGCGAGGAAGTTGACGACGGAATTGGCGAGAGTGGAGGAAGATAACGGAAGACAGAAGTGGTTAATCGGCGAGAAGGATAAGGAGATTGAAACGATTAAAGGTAAGTTCATGGATACGTATCAGTACTCGTTAGAGGAGAGGTTGCAGGAAAGCACGGAAGCGTTGGAAGTGGCGGCGAACTTACAAGGAGAGCAGTTGCAGTATTTAGAAGACCACGCGTTGAAAGTGCTGGCGAAAAAGAACGAAAAGTTGGACGATTTGGTCTACCAGTTAGAAACGTTGGCTTCGCACCGAGAGCAAACGAGAGAACATTTGACGGCGTTTTTGGAACGAAACGACGAGACAGTGGTGTCTATTTTGTGTTCATTGGCTGGGTTTTCGAGCAAAAAAACGAAAGAGATTGTAGAACACCGACGAAGTCGATCGTTAACTGGGAGATTGGCGTGGTTAGGGAAGAACTTGAAACCGGTGAGTAGCGCTTTATCGAACGCGTTGATGGCGTGCGCTTCTCCGCCGGGAGGGATACCGCGCGAAGGCGACGCGATTTTAGCAGACGCGGCGGCGGATACAAAAAATACTACCACCATTACTACGAGCAGCACGAGTGATGAAGACTCCTTGACGAAAGCAGCAGCACCGGAAAAGAACGCGGCGGGGGAAAGTAGCGATGATAGCAAAGAGAAAGAAAAGAAAGCAGACGGCGGCGGGGAAGCGAAAAAAGAAGAAGACAAAGAAGAAACCAAAAAAGAAACGCATCGAGAAGAAGAAGAATCAAACGCGACGATAAAAGTCCCCGAACGTAGCCGCTCGCGTCCAAAACCAAAAAGTCCTCGTAAAAACGAGAAAACCAGCGGTTTCCACGGATTCGACGACCCGGAAGCAGCCGCGAGAGAGGCGAAAAAAAGAGCCAAAGAACGCGCGGCGTTGCCGGCGCCGAAACTCATCGGTCGAGCCGCCGAACGCGAAGCCGAAAAGATGCGCCAACGAGAGAAAAGTGGCTTCGGGGGTTTTGGAAGCGAGGCGGAAAGTTCCGACGACTCCGATTAAATCGTTACTGTTGTTATTTATTCATCGTACGCGTCGTCGTTGTTCTTTCACCTCTTCTGCTCTTTCTCGCTACTCCTATCTTTTCGACTACTCTCACTCCTACTTTTATTATTCTCACTACGCTTACTTTTCTCATCGTCGTCGTCATCATCATCGTCGTCATTACCGCCACCCTCGTCGTCCATTTCCCCGTAATATCCGGGATCTTTCATCATGCACTCTCTCAGCGCGGTCGTTTCCTCGACACATTTCGCGACGAAATCTTCCTCGTTCGCCTTCGCGTCGTCCACGCATTTTTCCCAACATATGAATTCCTGTTTACACGACCCGCCTTTCATGTACGCGCAGAATCCGCACGTTTCTTCCTCCTCCTCTTCCGTTGCTTCGAGTTGTTCCTCTTTATTCTTAGTATTATCGTTCTTATTCTTTTCCTCGATTTCTTTTGCTTTCGCTGCTTCTTCTTTCGTCATCTTTCGATGCAACACGTGTTCCGTTACAGTCTGACGTAATTTCCCCGCACAAGTGTTGCACTCTCTCTCTCTCTCTTTCCTTCTTCCGGGAAGACAAAGAAGACGACAAAGAAGAGAGCGTCTCTCTGCCTCTCCGCTCTTTTACACGCGTAATCATTTTCTGTCCTCCCGCTTTTTCTGCGGAGAGACGCGATACAACAACGCAGAGAGAGAAGAGCGCGTTGAAATCAGAGCGATGGCGAACGATGAGCGGAGGACATCCTCGTGGGCGACGGACGCCGCCGTCGATCTCCTCAACAGCTCGAAACTCACCTCGAACGCGTCGGAAAAACTGGAAAAACTGAAACAAATCGAAGAACTCTTTCGCGGGAACACCTTCAACAAAGACGACGACCAAGAGAGCGAGGCAAAAGACGCGATGACGGTCGTGTTGCGCCCGATGTTTGAATCGATCGTGACGGAAACCGATCCGCGAGTGCGCAAGTTCGGGTGCGAATTGAGCGAACGCGTGTGCGTTTTACTCGGAGAAAACATGTCCACTCTCTCGTCCGCATCGTCCGTCTCGTCGAGAGCGGCGGTGGAACGCAACGGAGGACATTTCGCGTCTGTGTTGGAGAGTTTGTTCGTCTTAGTCTCCGACGGGCAATTTCCAGCGGTGCAAAAGAGAGCGACGGCGGCGAGCGCGAACGCGTTTCGAGAAGTTTTAGTGAACGCGGCGATCGAAGGCGCGAACGTCGATCCGATGATTGATTCGGAGGGTTCGTTAGACGAGGGAGAGGAGAAGACGAATACACAGACGACGAAGAAGAAGACGAAGAAGAAAGAGCAATATTCAAACGTCGCTTTGATGTGGGAGAAAGCGTTGGCGCTGGCGCGCGCGATAAGCGCGAACGTCTCGAACGAAACAGTCAACGACGGCGTGCGAATGCAATCGGCAAAGTTTTGCGAAAGCGCGTGCTTACTTTTAGCCGGCGTCGGGTGGGGGGCCTCGGTCGTCAAGCCGACGCATAAGTTGTTGAAATTGGACGAGTTGGGAAAGTTGTCGGACGAGAAAAGGGACGCTTTAGGGGACGGGCTGAAAGTAACCATCGAGAAAGGCGCGAAACCGTGCGGACCGTTTACGTTGACCTTAATTGGCGCGCTGGGGACGGTGTGCGTGAAATCGGAGAGACACGCGGTAGAATCGTTACAGGCGCTGGTGAACGCGTCTTCGACCTTGAGTAAACGGTTTAAATCTGAGGAGGGTAGCGGTGGTAGTAGCGGTGGTGCTATTTCCGCGTCGGCGAAAGCGTCGGCGTCGAAAGCGTTCGCGCAAACGTTTACGGAAATTGCCAAGAAAGCGCCTTCGTTTGCTATTTCCGGAGAATTAAAAGATGGATTAGCTTCGGCGTGTAGAGAATTGGGCGCGACCGCGGCGTTTGAACAAGCGATGCGACAGAGAGAGCGGGAGAGAGGGAAGAGCGCGTTGTTGAAGAACGCGGCGGGCGGCGGCGGTTCCTCGATTCGAGGCGGGAGTGGCATTAAGCGAGAACGATCAGAGGACGCTTCTTTAGCGCCGTTAACGGCGGGTGGGGACGACGGCGGGATGAAGAGAGCGCGTTTACGCGCTCCGCCGCCACCGCCGCCGTTACAACAGCAGCAGTTTCAATATTACCAGCAGCAACAACAACAGCCGTATTATCATCAGCAACAACCAGTACATTACGGAGGCGCGGGGTTGCCGATGATGCAACAACCGCACCACGTTGTCAGTCTAGGTGGACACGGGATTCCACCTCCGCCACCGCCGGCGCCGTTACACCCGAGAACTGATCCCGGGATTTTACAACAAGTTTTAGCAACTTTAGAACAACTCGCGGCGTCGGATTTGAACATGTTGCAGAATTTTGTGACGCAGTTAGGGACGACGTCGCCAGCCGCCTTGGCGGACGCGGTGCTTTTATTCTTTAGAAATCCGGCGACGACATTGAATCAAGCGGTTTTGGGGATGAATTTTGCGCCTACTCAAGGTGCGCTCGCTCCGGCGGCGCCTTCATCGCTGGAAAATGCGCAACAGAAAGACTTGGGCACCGGGGCGATTCTTTCCGCCATCGCCCGCGTGCAGAAGCTTTCGAAAAGTGCAAATCGTAAATTCGCGTTGGATTGCGCCAAACGCATACGAGCGTACGGAGCACTGAGAGCCGATGGCGACGCCAAGGCGAATTCATTGAGTAGTATTCGATTAGCGCTCATAGCACGATTAGCCTGCGCGGATGCGATTCCAGACGGTTCTTCCGTCGGTAGCGGTAATAATAATAGTAAGAAGAACGAAGACGAAGACGGGGAAGAGGACCGAAATCAACGGCCACCCATGGCGACCGAAACGAAAGTTGGCGTTTTGAAACCGATGGATGGGAATCTTCGAATAGCGTCCCACGTCGCCGACGCGCCGATGGTTGCTCGTTCGATTTTGTTCCCGGTGGACGATGAGAACGCGCCTTTAGAAAGAGACGGCGTGCAATCGTGCGCGAGATGGTTAGCTGCGTTGCACGCGGCGGAGCTCGCGCAGAGTTTAGGCGCTTCATCCGCGAAAGCGGAAAACAATAAAAAGAAGAAGAAAAAAGACGAAGACGCCGCCAACGCGCAGGACAAAGACGGGTTTCACTACTACTCCATGGGCGTGCGCAAAGATGACGCCATTCGCGCCGTCATGCGCATTCTCGCCTCCGACCCTCGCGCCAGAAGACACGAAATCTCCGAAAAAAGGCTCACGGGCGAAAAGAAACTCCTCTCAAAAATTCTCTGTGAAATTCCGTTCGATATTCCTAATAAAGCCTGGGACGCGCTTCGCGAGATGCTCGGTATGAGCGGCATCGACGAATACGACGTATCTCGAGACGAGGCGTTTAGCGTCGAATCGAACAAGAACGACGATTCTGTCGTGAACCTTGCGTTGCACGTGTTGAGAGATTTGTGCGTCGACCGACCACCGGCGCGAGCAAACGCGTTGGAAATTCTCTTAGAGTGTGCGACGAACACGGACGCGAGCGCGGACGAACGCACGAGGGCGAAAGCTATTCGTCTCGTGGCGAATCGATTACACCAACAGCACGCGGCTGAGGCGGACGCGAGTACGACTGGGGTGATAACAACCAACGAAGTTGAGCAGTACGCCATCAAATCGGCGACGGAGAACGGCCGCGATATTGGTGCGGCGCAGTTGCAATTAGCCAACGAAGCGATCGAGGCGCGCGCGATTGAAAAGAACGAAGCGGAAGCCATCAAAGGCATGACGACTGGAATTGAAGACACCGCGGAACAAGAAGGCGACGACCATCGAGAGAAAGAAGAAAGGGAGGAAGAGCAAGAACTGTCCGACCCGTACGCGAGCGCGAAAAAGATTGCCGTTGCGCCTTCTTTGCTTTTGTGCGCGTTGACTGCGAAAAATCCGTCTTTACTTCCAAACGTCCTCGCGGCGTACGAAGCGCTTCCTCTCGAACTTCGCGAAGGATTGCACGGACCAGTCGCTGGCTTAGCCCGGCGGTTAGGCCCATCATCTCCCGACATTGTTCGTGTCATCGCATCTTCTACGATCGAATCGAGGCCGTTGATACTGTACATCGTCCAAGCGCTCGCTAAAGCCTCCGCGCCGGCACCGTTGCCGAAAGCGCTCGTGAACGCTTGCGAAACGCTCGCGGTTGAATCGACCAAAAAAGATTCGAGTTTACCGGACGCTTACATGGAAGTTGCTCTTGTTTTCGGGTCCATCGAAAAAGAGAAAGCCAAAGAATTGCTCCCAAAACTGGTGGACGTGCCTTCGCCGTCGGCGTTTGAATGCGCCGTCGTGAGTTTGCAAAACTCCAACCTCGAAGCTCGGGCGTCCGCCACGGACGTTCTCGTCGCCTTGCACGAACTCGACATTCGCACCACCGACGACGCCGCAAACGACACCGCGAATAAAGCAGGAGTCTCCCTCAAATCGCTCGTCAACGTTTGCAACACCTGCTTCTCTGCCGATACCGCGGACTACTTCACCTCCTCTGCGGTGGCCTCGGCGCTTTCGCATCTCGTCGACCGAACGCCTCTGCCGAAACTCTTCATGCGCACCGCCATGCTCGCGGAAACCGCGCACCCGTCGCTGAAAGAATTCTCCCTGGAACTTCTCGAAAAGCTCGCGAAAAGAAAAGTCTGGACGATGGACCGCGGCATCTGGGAGGGTTTCGCGCGAAGCTGCAAAAAAGCCGCGCCGCGGTCCTTCCCCGTGCTCGCGAACATGTTGCCCATGGACAAGACGAAGGAAATTTTAGAAAAATTCGGTACGCATTTGCGAGCGCCTTTGAAAGCGTACGCGGAAGCGACCGGCGCGAAGAATTTGTTGGACGTTTTGAAGGAGGATGAAGAGGTTTAAAGAGGAGGATTAGGAGAAGAAGACGCGTAGAAAAGAGAGAAGACTTCGTCAAAGTCCGTTGCGATTATGATCAGATGATAGCGTTTTAGTTCTCTTCGTTAAGAATTCATCAATTCAACACAAGTCTCCTCTGCTTCCATTTTATCCATTTTTAGTCCGCATTGTAAAGGAAATACAAAACAAACATGCACGCGTCGATTTTGCCCTCTCATCGCGCAGCATCATCTCGGGTGTCTGATAACCACAGATTGGAACTTCATCGTCTGCGTCGCGTGCGTCGTTCTTACGTTTCTTCTTCTTCATCTTTTTCGGCCTCGGAAGCGACGACGACGACGACGGGGAAAACACCATCGTCATCATCATCATCAACGAAAGAAGGCATTAAACTGGAACTGATCAAACTCGGCGCGAAAACCGATCGAGGGCAACTCCTCTTCCCGCAAAAAGCGTACGCGCCGTTAGACGAGTACAACCGGAAACACAGAGAGGAAGTGAAAGTATTGGTGGAGCTCTTGACATCGTACCCAGTATCGACGGGGAACTCCAACAAAATCGAGAAAGAGCAGTTAAACGGAGAGTGGGAGTGCGTGTTGGCGACGAAGCAGATTTTCCGCTCTTCTCCATTCTTCATGGCCATTCAAGACTCGTTCGGGGACGCGACGTTTGGCGATGCGAAAAGTTCCGAGGTGTTCTTTCGTCTGCACGACTTGCAAGTCATGTCGTGGGGGGCGTCGACGGTGGGAAGAGTCGCGCAACGCATCGACGTCGAAAAGAAGACGTTAGAATCAGACTTCGACACGATATTATTCAAATCGACCGTGATTCCCATCCTTGGATGGTTTAAGCTCTTGCCGACGTTCGGGGGAAGGGTGGTTTCTTTCGCCGAAAATATGGACGTGGACGAAACGACCGGTCGCGTAGATTTGGAGCTCGTGAAAACGAGAGTCGAACGAACGGAGGGCATTCCCGAACCGCCTCTCTTTTTACCGTGGTTCTTAGATCGAGACTATCCCGTGAACAGAGTATGGAAACTGCTCCCGTGGAACAAAGGTAAGCCACCCCTCGCGACGACGTACGTGAAATACGTAGACGAGGATTTTCGGGTCATGATGGATCGAGACGGCGAGTGCTTCGTGTACGTGAAAGTAAAATAACATGTGACAGCGACGACCACCGCGAGAGGGACGGAGAGACAGTCAGACAGAGAAAGAGAAAGAGAGAGAGTAACGCGCGCGCATAAAAATTGTATGTAATAACAGCAAAAGTAGTAACATCACCTAAACATCTCGCGTTTGGGCATCGCGCGTTTCTTTCACATTCGTCACTTTCCGCCGCATCGCATAAAAAACACGAACAAGAACACTCACAGGTTTACATAACAATACTCATTCAAATGTCCGAACTCGCCGGCGCGGATAGGTTCAACATTAATTCGCAGCTCGAGGCGTTGCAAACCCGGTACGTCGGCACCGGGCACGCCGACGTCTCCAAGTACGAGTGGATCGTCAATCAACATCGAGACTCGTTAGCGCAATACGTCGGGAAACATTCCATGCTCCAATATTTCGCAGTCGCGGAGAACGAGAGCATCAGCAGAGTCGGGTACCAGATGAAACAGAAGATGCTCCTGCCGTGCGGATTACCACCACCACCGAAAGAAGAGGAGGGGGAAGACGAGTAGGAGATGTGCGTTTAATAACACGAGTGAATGAATTCAATCGGGGAGCTGCTCGAATGCGAAAGGGTTCGCACAGCGCGCGTTGTAGAAAAGTATAGCGTTTAGAATAATGTAGATGTAAGGATAGATATACGGTAGCACGAATCAATTTCGGGATGTTCGAGCGCATGCTGTGTCACATTTCAACGCGCGTTTGTATGTATAAATGGAACTCCTCTCTTTCTTTTTTTCTTTCCTTCTTCGTTTGGACGCCTCCTCTTCTCCTCGCACTCAGGCGTTTCCTCAAAAGCTCGTTTACGCTTTCGAAGAGGCGGTGTATTTCTCGCGCAACGTGTCGTCTTCGTTGAAGAAGCGCTCGTGTCTTCGCGTTCGAGTGCAGGAAACCCCGCCCAAGATTAAGCTGGTGCAAATCATGAGAAACGCGATGACGGCAAATACCAACGCCGGAACGGCTAAGCGTTCCAACTCGTCTTTGGTGATGGTGTTGGCGTCTTCACTTTTCAAAGCCGCAATGGTCGCTTCGTAGTCCGCCTTGAGCTTTTCAAAGTCGGCGACGAGTTGCTCTCGTTCGACATCCGCCCAACGTTTACGTTTGACGGAGAGAACGTGCGTGCCCATGCCGGTGCCGGCCAAGGTGGAGAGTTCGTGGATGAACATGGTCGAAGTGGCGGCGAATTTCAACTGCGCGAGACCGGCGACGCCTTTTGCAATGATGGAAGCCGGGACGGCGTTTGCACCGAAGTCCGGGAGCATCGCTTGACCTTCGGTGGATAAGACCATTTCCGCGAACGCTTTGACGGCTGGGCCAGAGCGACCCAGGGAGGTCAAATCCTTTCGAATGAACATGAACGAAAACGCGGTGATTGGCCACGTCTTTTCGCCACCCAAATCGAGCAAAGACAAATTGTCGTTGTCCCAATCGCCGTCGGCGTTTGGAATGGAGGACATAATTTGCATCACGGCGGAGCCAATGTCGGCATCCGCGGCCGTCAAGTAGTTGCCGTCTTTGTTTTGCAAGGCAACTTCGGCGAGGCCCAACGCTTGTCCGTGACCGGATTCGATGTACCCGATGGAATACTCCGTGGCGCTGATGGCGTCGGAAACGCCACCAGAACCTTCCGCGCCGACCGTGTCGGAGGGCCAAAATGGCGCCTTCGTCGGCACCGTCGGGTTCGAACTCGCCGCGTTACCCGAGCCAACACCGATGTCCCAATCACTCGGGCACACCTTGTGGAGGTATTGGGAGATCAACGACGTCGAGGAAGAACCGTAAATGCGTCGCACGACGGTAATTTCTTTACCCGCCGGTGGTGAAAAGCCAGGATTGGAGCTCAAAATGTCCGCATGGTCCCAAGTTTTGATTTTTCGAGTAAAAATCTTAGCCAAAACGCACGGTTGTAAGTCCAACGCTTTGCCATCCGGAACGCCCGGAACGTTGTGGAAGAAGGAAATCGCGCCGAGTTGGAACGGAATCGTCACGAAGCCTTTGCCGGCGTTGTTCAAGTCGGTATAATCCGCCGTAGGGACGACGATATCCCCAGAACCAAAGTGCGAATAAGGTTCGTAACCGTTGTCAGCGCCGACAAATTCTTTAATGCCGGTACTCGAGCCGACCGCGCGGTAGGACATGGACAAGTGGATTCTCGAACGCTCTTCCAAAGTGTCCATGAGTTTCCAAAAGAATTTCGACGGGTTGGTCGTCCCAGAGCCGTGAACGGGTATAGACTCCATCGATTGCAAGTTCGCCACGGAGGACTCCAAGACGTCCACTTTGGAAACGAGCAGTTCGCGCTCGTAATCGCCGTAAGATTTCCGCTTACCAGAAAACACGTCTGCGCCCATACCGTCAGTCGGTTGAGTGGCGGAAGCCAATTCAAATGTCCACGTAGTTAAAGCAATCTTTGATTCCACCTGCATTCTCATCGATGCCGTCGTCGTGCTGTCGAGCGCGTAAAACAAAAAGTCCGGAACCATGGCTTGACCTTCGTCGGATAAACAATACATCATGAACGATTTGACGAGCCTCCCGACCTCGCCGGTAAGGGTCGTTCTCGCGTAAATGTACGTAAACGCGGTAATCGGCCACACATCTTCACCATCCAAGTTAATCAAAGACACCATACTCCAATCGTCTTCAATCGATGGTAAGGTACCATACTCCGTCGCCGCTTTGGGAATGTTCGCCTCTTTCGAAACCAACTGTTGACCGAACTTGTTTTCCAAGGAAATTTCTTGAAACCCGAGCTCGTGACCGTGACCGGCGTCGATGTACCCAATTGAATACTGGTTCTCAGCGATTGCGTTTGCCACGTTACCGCTTCCTTGCCGAGGTAACGCGTACGTCGCATCCGGAGGGAACAAATCTGCATTTTTCGAAACGCCGCCGGTCCAAACGTCAGGACACGCCTTGGACAAATAACTCGTAATCCCGAACGTCGAACTCGACCCGTCCGATCGATGGATGATCGTAATCGGTTGCCCAGCCGGGACAGATAAGTTCGGGTTGTCCGCGACAATCGTCGCATGGTCCCAGGTCGTGATCTGTCTTAAAAAGATCTTCGCCAACGTACAGCTGGTCAAGTTCAATCGACCGGCGACGCCCAAGTCGTCCGCGGCGACGTTGTGAAAGAAACTCACCGCGCCGAGCTGAAACGGCACTTGCACGACAGTACCAGCGAAACCGCTGTGTTGAGTGCTGCTCAACGGAATATCTGCGGAACCAAAGTCCGAAACGTCCCCGATGAACTCGGATTGTCCCGTCCCAGACCCGACGGCTCGGTACGTCATTCGCACCGGTTTCCCCGCTCGCTCTTCCAAAATATCCATCGCCTTCCAGAAGTACTTGGACGGGTTGGTCGTGCCAGAACCGTGCATTTCAATCGTCGTCGCGGCATCCGACGACACGGACGCCTCGACAACCCCCGAAGAAAAGAGGAAGAAAGAGAGCGAGAGGAAAGAGAAAAGCGTGGATTTCGCCGCCGCCATTCGCGCGCACTTCGTCTGCCTCTTCGGATCGCGCATCATCAGAGAGACGTTCAAAAAGCTACCAGAGTACAAAAAGAATGCGTTCTACTGCTCTGCGTTTTATCCTCGAGGAATCCCCAAAAAGTCTCGATATCGTTGTTGCTGTCCCGCGTAGTAGATCTCCCGAACGATTTAGTTTAGGTCTATACAGGGGCAAAAAGTGTGACGATTTTCAACAGCGAAAGACCAGTTTGCGCGTAGAAAAGAAAGCGTTTTTATCGCACGTTTTAAAAGACGCACACACACACAATCACACACACACACGCTCTCTCAGACAGTCCTCCAGTCTTCCACTCTCAGAGTTTCCATTTCGTGATGAGAATTCAAACGCCGTCTCGCGGGATGCCGCCGTCGCGATAATACTTCCCTCCGTAATCCGCCTCGTCTTCTCGCAACGCGTACGCTTTGCGCTCTAAATCCCTCGCTTCGTCTCTCAATTCCTTCGCTCGATTTTCCAGCTCTCTCGTTCTTTGGCGTCGGTGTCGTTCGATGCGTTTCCTCGCCATGTCGGCGGCTTCCTCCAACGCGATCGCGTCTTCTCTCAAAGAAGACGCTTTCGCTTCCAAGTGCGCTGGCTTCGTTTCTGGGTTTTCGCCGTACTCCTCCGCGGAGATTTCTTCCTCCATTAACTCGCGCTGTTTTCGATCCAACATCTCCTCTGCCTCCTCTGTTCGTTCTTTCGCAAATTCTTTCGTTTTCTCCTCAACATCTTTATTGCTTTTGGACGTAAACGACGACGAAAAGAAAGCGCCGGCTCCGGAGGACGACTTCATAGGAAACAACCACCTGCGTTTCCCCGACAACAAAGTCCTCGCCACCAAGCCGCGCTTATGTCGAAGCATGATCAATGATTCCAAAAATATCTGAAAAAGAGAGTAAAAAATAGTTCACGATGTGCGATATGATATACACTGATGAATACTGCGCGTGTATATATTCAGAGGCAAAGATGCACAACGCAGCGCGCGCGTTTCCCGCTTTCTTTTCGTATCTCAGTTCGTCTCTTCCCGAGTATTTTCTAAACCATAATTTAGGGTTTTGGTGTCCTTCAAAAAGCTCAAGCAAAACGAACGAAAAATCTTTAGAAAAAGACTGTTGTGCTGCGATGATGATGATGATAATGATGACGACGACGCTGAGAAAAGAGGACGAGCACTGCTGCGCGTAAGAATACTAATCTTTTTTGACTACGATAAGAAGAACGAACCTTGATTGAACCTACGACGGAAGAGTTTTAGAGAGAGAAAAAAGATGCGGATGATTTGCGTGAATTCTCACGGCGGTGTTGGGGATGTCGTTCCTCCGAGGAGGAGGAGTGTTGTTGGTGCACAAAACATCTCACCGGCCAAAAAGCAACCGCAAGGACACCAACACCAACGGCCGAGTCGTTGTCGAGGAGGAGGACGCGGTTGTCGTGGTGATGAGAGTCGTCTGTTGTTTGGGAAAAGAAAAAGTTCGACCGCAATTTCGTCGAGTGCTTCTTCAACGGATAATCCAACACCAATCCTCCGCGAGGACGGCGGATCTTCTTCTTCGTCGTCGTTTCGCATGCGCGACGGCATCGTGTCCGCGCGGAAATCGCTCTTCTTTTTCGGCGCGAAGAGAGAGATGCGCGTGTCTGTCTGTCGCGAGATGACGAGGAGGGGTGGACGAAGGCGGTACGCGCACGGCGTCGTGACGTTTGCTCTCGCTTCGTCGTCGAGGAGTTGTTGGTGTTGTTGTTGTTCTTCTTCTTCTTCTTCTTTTGGAGGATTCGAGGAGAAAAGGAAAGAACTATGGCGACGACGACGACGACGACGAGCGGGGATGACGCGTCAGACATCGATGAAGGACGGAGAAGAGACGAACGAGGAATATTTGGATGCGATGAACGTGACTGGTAGGAAGATTGTTTCGGAGGATGAAGGCGACGAGGATTTTGATTTGGACGCGGCGTTTAACGAGAAGTTTTCAAAGTCGAAGGAGCGCGACGAAGAGCAACCGCTTCCGGAAGGGACCATTCGCGTTAAAGCTAAGACTTCGTCCACGACTTCGTCTTCATCGTTGAGATCTTCTCCCACGGAAAAGAAAATGAATAGAAATGGTCGAGCGGAGAAAGATGATTTAGCGTTTGATCCTTTAGCTGGCTCCGTGGACGTATCTATGGATGATTTTTCGTACGATCCGGAACAGCAACAACAGATGCTCTTGCAAAAGCAAAAAGACAAAGAAGAGCGAGAGCGAAAAGAAGAAGAGGCGAACAAAAAGAAGAGAATGGCAACCGATGGGACGGTCATTCGTCGCGTGTCGAAAGTAGCTGCGATGCCGTTGAGAAATAAAGTGCCACCGACGAGACAATCGTTTGCAATCAACGCGGCAAACGAAGAGGCGTTGAAAGCGGTGAAGCAAAAGTTTTCGCTCAGAAATCTCGTCAGTAAGAAGAACGATGATAATAAACAGAATTATACCGCTGATTCGAGTGCGAAGCCGATTCGAGTAGGGACAGTCATACGGAAAATCTCAAAACCGGCGCGTCTAAATGATGATGAAAAGGAGAACAACGCGCAAAAAGCGCTCGCGCTCATCACGTCGCAAGCCCTGGCAGCTTTGTCGTTTCGCGAGCAACTTCTAAAAACGCTGAAGGACAGCACTCTGGGAGACGCTCTTGCGGTCTTCGATGCGCTCTGGCAAAGCTTTTGGATCCAATGGCGTTCCCGGCTCGAGAATACGGCGAAATGGGTTCTCTTTGCGTCCACGGCGCTCACGGCGATGTGTCATTACGTCATCGGCCCTGGAATGATTGGCCCGAGATTACCGCAAATTGGAGAGTTAGCATCATCCGTTGTTGGTCGTCCAGTGCGCGTAGGCAGATGCAAACTCTTTTCGTTTCCTGGCATTTTAGGTTTTGGACCGGTTTTAGAAGTTGGGCCCTTAGTCGTGGGCGCGGAAACGACTGGAGGCGAAAAATCAATCGTCGAAGTCGACACCGCGAAAATTTCATACGATTTAGTGCGCTCCATCACTCGGAGGAAAATAGTTGCGGAAATTCGGTTGGATGGCGTCAAAGCGACTTTGAAGCAAGGCGTCAATCAGTCTTGGTTTGGGTACCCGGAAGATTTACCCACTTTTCAAGCGAATTTGCCCTCGGCGCGACCGTCGTTTAATTTAGATGCCGTGAAAAAAGCGAGCGCGGAGGCGACGAATGCAATCAGTGAAAATAAAACAGCGAGTGGTCCAAGCTTTGAAGTGCGCGTGATTAAGCTCGAACGTGGCGTTGCGGCTTTGCACATGGCTGGAGATTCTCAACCGAGGAACGTGAAGAACCTTTCGGCGACTATGAAAATATCGCCGAAAGGTGAGCTCGATCTAGACGCAAAGTTCAATCCAATTTCTCGAGTGACGCCTCCAGAACAGAGACAAAACACGTTCATCGCGAATTTTGCGGCCCGAAATCTTCGAGGTCACAACTCTGACGCCGAAGAACGAAGTTTGAAATATGAAAAGAGTCGTACCGATAACGGCGGCTTGCTTAAAGTGAACGTGCAGTATAAAAATCCCGAGAAGAATCAGAAACCAATGGGTGAAGACGATATAGCCATGCCAGATTTGAAAGTTAAAGTGAACGCTTCCAACACTTCTGCGGCGTTTGTTGACCGATGCATCCCGGGTTTACCGATCGATATGCACGCTGGGCGCTTGGACGGCGAGATTAACATCTTGGCGAAAGACCAATCGACGTGGCTTTTCCCAGAGTTTTCCGGCGAGTTGAGAGGGAAGCACTTGCGTTTCCACTTTTACGACGCCACGGATGACTTCGCGGACACGGAGTTAGATTTAGTTTTCCAGAAAAGACGCATGTACATTCACAACGGGAGAGGTCACTACGGTCACGTTCCAATTACAGTCACGGGCGATTTGGATTTGAACCCGCTTCCGGTGAAAAGTTTACTTTTAGGTCCGGACGCGAAAGTTCACGCGCCGAGAGGAGAATATCGCCTTTCCGGTCAAATCGCACCAATAGAGGCACACGCTTTGCGAGAAACACTAGGTGTCCGTCCTCCACCGAGACCGCTCGCGGGCGCCTTGAAAGGATTCTTGTACGTTTCTGGCCCTTTGGAAGCGCCTGTCTTCACCGGGCAAGCGGAAACGACAGATTTTTTACCAGAAGAGAACGCGAAAGATTTCAGCGCTACGATGGAAGAGGAGAAAGCCTGGTCGTATCGCGCGGTGAAGAAGTACGAAAAGGAAGGCGCCGTTGCAGCTTACGATCGTGTTCCCATTCGGAACGTGAAAGCGACATGGACGGTGGAACCAAAGAAGGATATTTTCGTCTTGCATTCGGCAGAAGGTCAGTTGGTTGCGGGCGGCAAAGTGCGTGCGAGCGGATCGATCAAGATAAATCCGGACGCGTTGCATGACCCAGCCGCGATTAACGTGGAAGCAACGGCAACAGACGTTGATCCGAGAGCATTATCGAGACAAGTAGCAACAACAGGATTCGATAATAGCATTAGTAACGCGAATGGGAGTGGGGACGAAAACTCGCCATCGACTAGTAATAGCACCACTGACGCAGAAAATGAAATCGGCGCTTGGATTGACCGCGTGTGTCCTCCTGGCTACGCGGATGCTACGGCGACCATCGAAGGCGCACATTCCGGTCCCAAGGTTAACGTTGACTGGAACATAGATCACGACGCCGATGTGGGCGGTAGAGTAACAATAGAACGGAAAGGTATCACCGCAAAGCTGAAAACACCTTCAATTGAAATCGATGCAGACGTAAAGACGGAATTTCCTCCCTTAGAAAAAGCGTTAGCTGCTGTAACCGTGGAAGATGCGATTGAAGCTGGGAAGCCTGCATACACGGCCGCTGAAGTTGATGGACGAGCGAACGGGTTTGATTTGTTTGATTTAGAAGATGGTCGGGAAGAAGGTGGCGAAGCTGTTTCGGAAAAGTTGCGATACGTTCGAGATCCCGACCGCGTTCGATTGCGAGTAACCGGGCGCGCGCGCGTGAAAGGTAAATTTTCAACTCCAACGGCATCCGTCGCCGGTGCTGAGAACTCCGATGGCGTCGCTGCAACGGATGATAAAGGTAGCGAAATCGCCGCGAGTGACGAAGAGAAGAAACAAAGTAGCGCCTTCCCGACGTTTGAAGGTACCGCGCAGTTGGATAACTTGAAACTGAACAAACTCGAGCTTGCTCCGAAATTGACCGGCAAAGTTTTCGCCTCGGCCACTGATGGTTTATCGCTCTCGGCGAAAGGCAGATCAGACGAGTCCTTGTCGGCGGAAATATCTGCCGACGGTAAAGCATCTGCGGCATTACGTCGCGGCGCTTTACGAGCGGGCGTTGAGTTTGGTGATTTTGCAGGCGCATTCGAACTCGCTGGCTTGAAATTGGACGACTTGGAACTCGGATCTTTGAGAGGTCGCGTGGACGTCGCGTCTGCGCGATTAGATTTACGAGAAAAAGTTGGCGAAGGGGTTTTACGCGTCGAAAAGCCACGTCTGAGTGGTTTCACCGGCGATTTAGCAGAAGGCGAGGTTTCTTGGAGCGGTAAAACGGTAAAACTTCACTCGGCAACTCTCGAGCAAGCGCGTTCGAGGTACGAAGCTGATGGCGAGTACATGTTACCGGACGCCGTGTGGTCCAAATTGCCAGAATCTAGAGTCGAGAGACAAAAACGAACAATGTCGGAAGGCGATGCCTCGCTATTGTCTGACCTTATTGATGTCGATTTAGTCGCGGAAGCAGGTAAAGAAGAAGATGCCGTAACGGAGCCAGCGTTAGCGGTGACGTCGTCAGAGAATGAAACTTCTTCAGTCGTCGCCGCCGCCGCGGCGGATGCGATGAAGGAAACCAAAAATAACGACAACAACAACAATAGCAACAATAAAGGTTTATTTTCCGGATTCTTCTCTGACATGAAAAAGCACCCGGCGGCAAACTTAATCAAGGAACAGCAAACACTTTCATCTCCATCGACTCAGGGTGACGACGAGATCAACAAAGGCGAGGAAGTTCGAACGAAAACACCGGAAGAGTTGGAAGAGGAAGCTCGCATCGTGCGCATGGAACAACTCGAAATGCAAGAGCAGATTGACGAAGACGCAGACGAAGACGACGCCTTTGACCGAGAACAATGCCAACAACACGATAAAGCGACGAAAGCAACGCCAACAACGTCATCGATGATCTCGAGCGAATACACGGACAACGGGTCCGTGAAACCGTACATCTCTCCTTTTGAAGAACGTAACGTGGAAACTCCGTTTGGCTCTATCGCGTCGGCGTCCACCTCACAACCGTTGTCCTACGAACGCGACGCGTGGTTCCAAGAAAAGATGAACGACACGCCGTCAACGGAAACCCAAGCCGTGAAGAAAGATCGCTTCTCGAACGTGTTTAAACAGTTTAAACCACGAAACCGCCGAAACGGAGATGCTGATGGACGGAATCGCACGAGTGGAGCGCCAAATTTCAACAAACCAGGTGCGCCTTCGTTACAGAAGCTTCCGCCCATGAACCCCGAGGAAGCGCCAAAAGCAGAAGGCGAGTGGCGTTTCCGACTTGCGGTGCCGTCTGCAGACGTTGAAGAAATGCTCCCCGCTGTTCGCCTCTTTGCGAGTTTACGCGAAGAGTCGACGCCGCAGGAGTACGGTAGAGCCAAGGAGGCGTTCGTGAATGCGATTTCTCAAGCATCGGTGATATCGCAAGACATATCTCGAGACGTTTTCGAACAGTTGATGGAATCGAGAGAGAAAAAAATGACCTCCAACGCAGTCGATAAGAAAAAACAGCGACAGAATAACAACAAAAAGAAGCGAAAGTCTAAACTGCAGCGTCATCGAAGAACGACGGAGTTCATCGACGTCGACGACATCGACGACGATTTAGCGGATACAGAGAAGAAGGCGGTGCAATTGCCCGGGTTACAAGATTTGAAAGGTGAATGGCGTGGAGTCGTGCAAGCGTCGGGAAATTCAATCAAGAAGACAAGCGTCCCAACTGCACTCCTCGATGAAGAAGACGCCGGTAAAGACGAACAGGCTGCAGCGAATGGCGACTTTTTCAAAGATTCCTCGAGAGCGTTTAACACCGCTTTGAGTAACTTAGAAAGTTCACATCCGACGTCCGTTCAATTCGACGTGTCGGGTGAAAACCTTCTCTGGGGGCCACACGTTGTTCGAAAAGCTGAGGCGTTAGGTTCCGCGAACGAGAAAGACGGCATGAAGCTCGAACGCCTTGAAATCACCTCCGACGCTGCATCCTTGTCCGCGCAAGGCGCCGTCGGCGGCGAGGTGCAAGACGCCAACTTTAGTCTGCGAGACTTACCGATTGGTTTTCTTACCGAGGTTTTTCGACCTTTATGGCCATCTGCGCTACCTCGAATCGACGGGAACTTGTTAGTGCAAGGGCACTTGGGAGGTTCCGTGGAAGAACCGACTGGGGACGTCCTCGTTCGACTTCGCGATGGTAAGATTGGATCCACGAAGCTCTCCGCGGTGGAAGCGAGAGCGTTGTTGAACGACCAACAACGCGTTGAATTTGATTTTGAAGCGTCGCCGATGACGAGTGCTTCTGATGGCGGTTCGAGTGGTATCGTTCGCGCGTCTGGTATCGTACCATTACCAGAAGCTGACGATCAGTCTTTAGCCGTGGATGCGAAAGTTCGAGACGCCGGGATGTGCATTCTGTGCGCCGCCGCTTCCGGTGGTACCGATAACGTCGAATGGCAAAGCGGGAACGCGGACATCGCGTTACACGCTCGAGGTACATCTGAAAACCCAGTGTTCGATGGAGTTGCTGAAATAAGACGCGCGAAAATTGTCTCTCCGTTCCTGGCGAAACCTTTTGCGCCGACGAACGCTACGATTCGAATTCAACGAAACACGCTGTACGCAGACGATATCGAAGGGAGATGCGGTAAAGGTTTCGTAAAAATTAAAGGCGCAATCCCAGTTATTCAAAGGCGAAAGTCACGAGGCGGAGATACATGGGATAATTTAGTCGCTCGAGCGGATACGCAAGCTGGATTGAAAGTTGATATTCAAGGATTGGACGTGCGCGCGAGAAACGCGTACAACGGTCAAGTCAATGCCGGTCTCGTTTTGAAGGGAACAATCAGCGCACCTGAAGTCGGAGGTTCCATACAACTTTCAAAAGGCCAAGTCACCGCAACGCCTGGTCAGCCGGAAGACGCCGCAATTTCAGGAGCCGAAAATGGGAAAAAAGATGTCGACATTCCAGGCGCAAACAGAGGCAAGGATGATTTGCTTTCGCGTATCGATCGCGAAGGCAAACAATCGACAGATTTGGCGAGCGTTTTGCAACGCGCGGCTATTGCGAATGACCCAGAAGCTTGGGCAGCTTTAGAGAAAGCGCGGTTACGTCGGGAACGTAACTTGGACAAGCTCTCGGATGTTCGCTTTCGCGGTTTAAAAGTCCAAATCGGTCCGGAAATGTCCATCGTGTATCCGTTCGTTTTGAACTTTGGCGTCAGCGGCGAAGTGACCATCGATGGTGCAGCCGACGCGAAGCGTTTACGCCCATCTGGCGTGATTAATTTTGATAGAGGCGACGTGAACTTGGTCGCTGCGCAAGTCCGTTTGAACCGAGAACACCCGAACCGCGCAGTTTTTATCCCAGAAAACGGTCTCGATCCAATGGTGGACGTCTCCTTACTCGGCGCCGATGTCCGAGCTTTGATTCAAGGCCAAGCTTCAGAGTGGTCGAAAAATCTCGTCTTATCTTCAGCGACGGAATCTGCGTCTGGTTCGGGTGGCGAAGGCGGCGGTTTAGCCAGTCTCTCGAGTTTATCTCCCGAAGAAGCGGCGAGGATTTTCGAAGGACAGCTCTCGCAATCGTTGTTAGAACGCGATGGACGAATCGCGTTTTCCTCCTTAGCCTCGTCGACATTAGCGTCGTTGATGCCTAAAATCGAAGCCGGTGGGAACGTCGGTAACGCGCGATGGCGCGTGACGGCCGCACCTTCCCTCCCTGGTCTCTTGTCGCTAGATCCTGGCATGGACCCGTTCGCAACTGGTGCGCAGTTTACTCTCGGTTCCGAGGCTGAAATCGCGTTTGGTGACTCTTTGCAAGCGTCCATGTCTCGAACGTTAGCAGCGGATGAAACGCAAACCGAAACCCAATTTTCGCTCATGTATAAGCTGACTAAAAAGTTGCGCATGCAACTCGTCTCAGTGTCCAGCGCGGCCACTAGGCTTTTGTTCGAGTATACAAACCGGGACTAAGAAAAGAGGAGAGAAAAAGTGGAAGAAAAGAATTCATCGTCATTTCTGTAGTTGTATTGCATTCATTGCTCGTTTTGTAAAAATACACTTATTGTTTCTAAATCTAATAGCTAATGCATCCGCGCGCGTTCTCTCTCTCGATGAACCCGTCCACTGCTTTGACGCATAGTCTTTGTACCAATTCGTCCCTCGCAATATGCGAATATGCGACCGCGTTTGACCACTCTTTTTCTTTCTCGTTGTCTTCGGAAAGCGTGGCAGCGCGAACGATGCGCTCGGCACCTTTCCGAGGATGTTCTAGCAAACCAACCGTTCGCATGGGAATTTCGTACAACAAACGCAAAGCTTTCGGCCACGTTCGCGTGAGTTTCGTGCGGCACAATCCCGGATCGACCACTTTTACCCTCACGAAACTATCGTCTCTATCTTCTTCTTCTCTCATCTTTCCGAGCGCGTACGCGGTCACCATCAGCTTGCTCAGCGCGTACCTCACACCTAACGTTTCAAAATCTTTCTCTTTCCTTGCGCTCGCGCACCGATCGAGACGATTTATCCACTCTTTCGCGTTCGCTCGCGTGCATACCCCAAGTCTCGCTCGATGCGTAAACGACCCGACAAACACCACCGTTTTCTTCATCGCGCCGCCGCCGCCGTCCTCGCGGTTATCGTTTACGCTCATTTCATCTCTCCACAGCTTGGTCAAAACCGCCGGCCCGAGGACGTTACACATCGCCTCTCGATCTACACCACCTTCTTCGAGCACTAAAACCTTCCTCTCCGCGTTGCACTCCGCCGCGCAGTGAATCAAAACGTCCACCTCGTTCTCGGCGAAGTACTTCCTCGCTCGCTTTCGAGCGCCGGCGTCGATGGCCAACGTCGCGCAATCCAAATCAATCTTTGCCAAAACAATCCTGTTCTTCTTCTCCTTCTCGCCCGTTTCAATTAAACCTCTCGATTTTGCCTCGCTTCGCAGCCTTTTTCCCGCATCGTTTGCTTCTTCGTCTCCGCCTTCTCTCAAACGCCCTTTATTACCCACTCCTCCTGGGGGAAAAGCTCGAGTTGGCAAATGCAACTCCACCACCATTTCTTCTTCTTTATGTCCTTGCAAAAGCGACAAACACGTCTCAAACCCGATGCCAGAGGACCATCCAGTCACGAAGTACGCGACTCTTTTGCCTTTAGGTTTTCGTTTCGGTGGTACTCCTTTTTCCCGCCCGTTCTTCTTCTTCTCGCGCGCGTATTCGCGACGACGAGAAAGATTCCAACGACGCAGAACGTGTCGACGCTTCGAAACGAACATCTGTTCCGCGTACGCGAGGAACCACGCAAATAAGTGCACCATATTTCGCACTCTCCACACTGACGAGGGAGAGAACTTTGTCATCGTTCGCTTCTTTTTCCCATCGTTTTATGTGTGCGTGTATTCATATGCGCGTGCATACATTTTGTGAGTGAATTTGGGGAAACTCCCCTCACTAAATGAGCAGCACTTTCGCTGCGCTCAGACGAAGAATGTCTTCATCTTTTTCTCTCGCACCTGCACCACCACCACTCCTGCGTTCGAAAACGACGATGGCTTCGACTTCTTCGAGTTGTTCTTCCTCTCGGTGCGTCTTCGTGCCGTCGCCCTCTTCAAAGAAGGGATTACATTCATTTTATCCAAAGTCTCATCCGTCTGCGTCGATGGGTGTGTTGCGTTCTTCTTCTTCTTCTCCTTTCCGTCCTCGAAAGTTCTCCGTTATCTCCTCCGCGTCGCAGACGTCGTCCTCGGAAGGAGCATCGGGTGAAGAGAAAAAAGAAAGGATGAAACGGGTCTTATCCGGCGTCCAACCGACCGGTTCCATCCACCTGGGGAACTATTTCGGAGCGATTCAAAACTACGTGAAATTGCAGGACGAACACGAAGCGTTTTACTGCGTGGTGGATTTACACGCGATTACGGCTGGCGGACACTCGCCGAAAGAGCTGGAAGAGAGCACGAGGAAATCGGCGGCGATATACTTAGCCGCTGGGGTGAGTCCGGAGAAAGCGTCGGTTTTCGTGCAATCGCACGTCGCCGCGCACAGCGAACTGTGTTGGCTGTTGAACTGCGTGTCGCCAATCGGATGGTTGGAGAAGATGATTCAGTTCAAAGAAAAAGCGAGGAAACAAGGCGAGGACGTGTCTGTTGGACTTTTAGATTATCCGGTGTTGATGGCGGCGGATATTTTGTTGTATAACGCGGATTTAGTTCCAGTTGGGGAGGATCAAAGGCAGCATTTAGAGTTGACGAGAGACATCGCCGGGAGATTTAACAATTTATACGGCGGGAATAAATGGAAAAAACGAGGGAAGAACGAGAAGTCGCCGAGTGGGAGATTTCGGGGGAAAGACGTATTGATTGTACCAGAGGCGTTTACGCCGAAGAGTGGCGGGCGGGTGATGAGTTTGACCGATGGAAGCGCGAAGATGAGTAAGAGCAACCCGGCGGAAGGGAGTCGGATTAACGTTTTGGATTCGCCGGACGTGATCGCGCAGAAGATTAAAAGGTGCAAAACAGATGCCATAGAAGGGATGAATTACGACGACGAACGACCAGAAGCGAAGAATTTGTTGACCATGTACGAGTTATGTACCGGTATGAGTAGAGAGGAGGTGTTGAATGAGTGCGCGAGCATGCGATGGGGGGAATTCAAACCGGCGTTGACTGAAGTCGTGGTGGATCATTTGAAACCGATTCAAGAAAAGTACGAGGAAATTATGAACGAGGAAGGGTATTTAGACTCGGTGTTAGAACAAGGGGCGGTGCGAGCGAACGAGGTGGCGGAAAAGACGTGCGCGGACGTGAGAGATGCCATGGGATTTGTTCATAGAAAGAGCAGATATATGTGATTTTTATTGTCTATATTTATAACTCCGCGTGCACTTTCGTCTTCTCCTTCTTCTCCTCCTCTTCCTCGAGGTTCTCTTTCTTCAAAGGCACGTACTCCGCGCACTCGTCGTCTTCCGGGAACAGTTCGCAAAACGGTACCGAAGCGTCCGCGCTCGAGTTGATCGTGTTGTTATTCGCAGTCGCGTTTACCAACAAGCTCGAATTGTTATTCTTTAAATCTCCTTCTAAACCACCACTCGCCGCGGTCGCATTCGCGGACGTCTCGTTAGAACCTTCCAAAAACCCTTTCTTTAAGTGAAATTGTTCCAATATCGCATCGTGCGCTCTCCCGACAATCTTCAACGCCTGCGTCTTTTCCGGCGCGATTTTATACACCCCGACCAACGCGCCGCTTAAAATCCCTGTCCCTAAAATTCTCTGCACGATTCCAATCTTCCCGACCACGTTTCCGCTCGCGTCCAAATCGTCAAACATCCACATCGGCGAAAACACTTCGTTGATTGGAATCTCGTCGCTGGCAATGTTTGGTAAAATCCAAAAGTGTCTCCCCGAGACCAACCACACGCCGGCGAAAACCACCCCTCGCGCGACCAAAATAACCGTAAAGAACATCAAAATCGCCACACACAAGTACAAAATAATCTTCTTGAACCAAATCGGCGCCAACGGAAACAAGCACGCCAGCATGACCAAAATAGCCACCGCCCAAGAGGCGATCAAAAACGTCCAACTCATCGGCTGGTCGTACGTCCACGCGTAAAACGAATCGTCGTCGTTGGACGGATACGCGAACGATTGATTCTTCGTCTTCTCCAAATAGTGCGGATATTTCACTCGTTTCGTCCTCCCTTTCCTCGGCGCCTTATATATCCGTTCGCATCTTTGAATCAACCCGCAGTGTAACAACACGTTCCCGAGATATTCGATTTTATCATCCATCGTCTTCCCTCCGATCGTGCACTCTTTCTCCACGAAATCCGGATCTTCCCGTAAGCTCCGGTAGAAATCTTTCGCGCGAAAAAACGACACCCGGTCGTCTCTTAAACGCGCCGACCGTTGTTCCAACGTCGAGTGTTTCGACGCTCGCAGGTAATGCGCGATCGATCGCGCTTTTTCTTTCAACTGTTCCTGGTGGTTTAACGCTCGCTTTTGTGACGATGATGATGATGATGATGTTCCATCTTGTTGTTGTTTACTCTCGTTCGCAGCATTGCGCGACACCCCGGATTGACTCATCGGGGAAAGAACGCGCAATACCACGCACGAATGAATCTCTCTTTACACTCTTTCGTTTGATCGATAGTATTTTGCGCTTTTCCGTGCAAAAGAATGAAGAATTTGGAGGCATTTCGATGAGATCTCGAGAGGAAAGTCGCCACAAAGAAACACGCGAGAGAGAGGTGTTTCGACACACAAACAATGTCCTCAATTCCCTCTTCAATCGATAAAGACGCGAAAAACGAGGAGGAGGATTCGTACGCCTCCGAAATCCTCCAGCGTCTGGACGATTTGGGCGTCTCAATTCCTCCAAACACCTCGCCGAAAACGCTCCGAAATCACAAACATTCCCCGCTGGAATTTACAAAGATAGCGCAGCACTTAGCGTGCGCGATTGGACCTTTAATCAAAATGACCGGCGCGGATAACGTGAACTTAGCGTTGCAATCGTGCGTGACCTTGAAGAATATCCGAGGGGCGAGCTACGAGGATTGCGCGAGCCGAGCGTTAGGAGCGCTGGCGGTGTTAGCGACCATGCTGGACGAACGATTCAGAGATAAAATCGGGACGTTTCGAGTGTTTGAAATACTCGTGGCGTATTTACAAGCGGCGAGATTGATGAAGGAAAGCATGGAGAAAAAGCAACGAGAGAAGGAGAAGACATCACAACAAACGACGAAAGAGGACGAGAGAAAGACGATTCAGACGATGAAAAGACCGCCGACACCGAACCCGCTATTTAACGAGGTGTTTCGAGAGTTGGAGCACGCTGCGGGGGAGAAGGCGTACGGGTATCACGCGGCGCACACGGCGAAAGAGATTGCGATTGGCGCGAAGCGCGTCGCGGAGACGTTTTCGGCGAGCGCGAAGGATAAATCGGTGTTAGATAAGCATAAGGGTCAAGTCGTTGAACGGAGAGAGATCGAAGCAATGACGGAACAGGAAGTGGAGATTACGAGAGAGGCGAACGACGCGATCAAGGCGGAGTTCAAGAAGAGGAAAGAAATGATTGCGAAGAGAGCCGGCGTGAGCGTCCAGTCGTTGACAAAGAGTAGCAATAATAACAACACCAACAATAGTAGCAATCAAGGAACGAAACGGACGAGAAAGATGGAAGATTTGGATAGCGCAAAGTACGAAAATGATGCGTTTTCGTTGGCTTCGTACGATGGAGGTAACGGCGGCGATAACCTCGACATCGCCTTTCCGGATTCGTTGTTCGATATGAGAGGCGCAGATGTCGCAAAATCTGGTCTGAAAGCTGGAAGTGGTAGGAGTAGACAAAAAACGAGGTTAGTTGGCGACGATGGGTTCGATGCAAAGACAGTAACGATTGGCGCGGTGCCAGACAGAGGAGGTCGAGTGGACGAGAGCGGAAGGTTCGTCGCTAAATTCAA
The DNA here is from genome assembly GCF_002220235.1 of Bathycoccus prasinos. Taxonomy (NCBI): domain Eukaryota; kingdom Viridiplantae; phylum Chlorophyta; class Mamiellophyceae; order Mamiellales; family Bathycoccaceae; genus Bathycoccus; species Bathycoccus prasinos. The sequence continues at coordinate 460,162 of NC_024004.1, forward strand.
AGGCGGAAAGCCGGGAGGAAGCAAAGGCGAAACCAGCGAGGCCACGACGAATAACAACAAGCGTCAATGGAGAAAGCGAAAGTAAACTAAAGTAAGCAGTAGCAGTAGTAAAAGCACGCGGTGTGTTGGCCATTCTTTTTCATCATGCTATTGTAAATAAAACCGAAAATAATGTACATAAGGTTCTTTCAAAAGAGTTCTAAATTTTAGTAACATAGTATATTATTAGTTCGACGACGACACCATCTTTTCCGCTTCCATCGTCGCTTGTAACGTCTCTCCGATCGTCCGCAAGCGCTTCCCAGCGCACGTTTGCACGACCATACCCGCCACTCTACTCGGCACGTTTTCTACGTTGACGACGCGAATCTCCGCCGACTTCACCTTTGGCCACTCCAAAGGCACTTCCAAAACTGCCACTGGTCTTGGCTCCGTGGACGAAGACATTGCCGCTCTCACGTTTGCATCAAACGCGGACCATTTCAGAGGCGTTCGACTCGCGGCTGCCGCCAACGCTTCGCATCTTTGCGCCGTGGCGGCGATTCGATCGCGAATGTTGCACAAGGCGCTCGCGCAATCCGTCGTGCCTAAGAACATCCTCGCCACGTCTTCAATCGGCGCATCCGCAGGATCTAACGTGATTGAGTTCAACCGAGCCGTTTTCTCGATGAAGCCTAAAGTTACCACGTGCGTTACTCTCCCCACTCCTCTCGCTCGTGACGACTCCATCGCTTCAGTATCTGTCTCCGGCAAATGGCTCGCCAATCGCAGCGAAATCGAGTCTTCGCCAATCTCCAACAACTCCGTTCCTTGCAACGCACTGACCAAGTTCATTTGCTCTTGGATTCTCATAGACATTTCCGCTAACGTCTTGGATGCCTCCGACTCTCTCGCCGCCGCTTTACTCGCGCCAATGAGATACTTCGATTGCGCTCTCAACTCTACGAACTGCGCGTCCAACGGCGCAATCTCCTCGTCAATCTTTCGACAACTCGCCTCTTTCTGCGCAATCCCTCGGTTCATTCTCTTCAACGCGTTATCCAACTCCTTCAATTCGTTTTGTAACTCCTCCTTCGTCTTCTTCTCGTCCAGCAACTCCGACGCTCGATTGCTCGTTTGCAACCCTTGACTCCTCGCCAACTCTCGCATCTCCGCCGCTTTCGACTCGTCCTCCAACTGCGCCACCTCGTCGATAATCTTCTGCAGCTCTTCTTTTTCCTTCACGTATAAACCGTACTCCTCGTGCACACGCGCAATCGTTTCCTCGGTCTCTTTTTCTCTCTTCTTATTCTCCTCTTGTAACTGTTTCACTTCCGCGTGCAATTTTTTATACTCCTCCGTCTCCTCGAGCGCCGACTTCGCGTGTTTCCCAAACATAACCTCATCCTCCTTTCCAGATAACAACGCTTTCAAAAAACCTTGCTCCGTGCTCAGTTCAATCGTGCCAAACTTTAAGCGTTTCAACGCCGCGCGTATGCGATCCAGGTCTTGTTGATTGTTCCCGACTGCTTTTTCCTTGGCCACTTCGAGTATTTTTTGAATCGATTCCTCCGTGTGGTTTAATTCTTTCAAAGCGCTGTTTTGTATTTAATTTAGACAAAAGAGATGTAAAAAGAGGTCAGCGGCATGCTTTTAAAGAACGGAAACAAAGAGAGACTTATATGTACTAAACACGCGCAAAGTCACTCTCGTCCGACGACGACGACGAAAACGACCCCTCCTTTAAGAGTCTTGAGAGAAGTCACTCCGTAACGAAAAGAATTCCAAGGGGAAAAATTCAAATTTTCAAATTTACCTTCGTAAACTGTGCGCGTTGGGATCTTTCTTTGCTTTTTTAATCAACGTCACGTCTTCTTCTTTTTCTTTGTTATCGTTACTCTTAGTACCGGGAAAGAAGTAACGCTCGTACTCGGTGACGCTCTGCGTCAACTCGTGGGTCGCGTCCACGAACGTGAGCTTTTTCGCCGGGAGTAAGTCTTGCGTTAACGTCGTGTCTTGCATCATTTCTTTGTCTACTTCTGAGGAATGATTTGCTTTGTAAAGGGGGAAACAAAAGCAGGTCTCTATTTAGGGTTTTTGAATTTTAGGCAAGCACCAGAGCTTTAATATATTAAGAACGCACTATACTCAAATCAAATCAAATTGAACGTGACGACGGCGCCATGACCAGTGGCTATATTCCTCATCAAGTTATCTTTCCAATTGTAGTTGATCCATTTTTTTGTGGTGAGATCTACAGGTTTGCCACCTAAAGGTAAAAAAATTCGACACACGTCGACGTCTTCGCGTTTCATTCCGGAAAGCACGGACGCGGTCGCGACGTAGGACCAACATTTTAAGCTCGTCTTGTTTTTCGCTTTTTTAAAGTGCTTCAGCTCGAGAATAAAGGCTGAATTTTCGGGGATGTGTCCAACTGTCGTTTGAAAGCAGCACTCCGCGCCGGAGGTGTAATAAATATTCGAAGTGCCGCTCAACTTGCGCTGAACTCCTTCTCGCACCTCTTCACTCACGGCGTCGTTTCGAACGTCGAGACAATTCCATCTCTCAATAACATCACCTTCTTTACTCGCGAGCGACAGCGTCACACTCACTCCTTCCATGAGTTCCGCATCTTTCAAATTCGTAAACGCGTCGACGCGCATGAATATCGTTCTCGTCGACTCGGCGTTTACCACGTCGGCGAGCGTCTCGATGTCCGCGCTACTCTCCACCTTGGCTATTTCGAGCTCCAGTCTTTCTTTTTCTCTGTCCAAAATCCGTTTCCCTTCCTCCGTGTTGTTTACAATCTCCAACAGTTCTTTATTCGTAAACTCTCTCTGTTCTCTTCTCGAGAAAAATTTCTCCTTCTCTTCCAACTTCCTCGCGATTAACCTCGCGCGTTCTCTCTCTAACTTCTCTTCCTCTTCCTCTTTTCGTCTTAACTCTTCTTCCTCTTCGATTCGTTTTTTTTCTTCCTCGATTCGTTTCTCCTTTGCCATTTGTGCCATCGATTCTCGTTCTTCCGTGTTTTCGCGTTCGCGTATTATTTTCGCCACCTCGTCCGTGTACTTTAAAAGCCTCTCTTCTCCGCTGCATAATACAACCGTCTTGAACTCTCTCTGTTCGTATTCGTTCAAGTAAGTGCAAAAGAGATTTTCGTAGCATTTGGAGCACACGACCGGGTTCATTTCATCTGTTGTTGTTATTCTTTTCCCGCACTTCGAGTATCCCAGGTAGACTTTGTCGTCTTCGTTTTCGTTCGAATGAATATTCTCATCGTCATCATCGTCTTCGTTTATTACCTTCATCTTTGTCTTCTTCTTCTTCCCTTTATCCGTTTTTAATTTGTTGATAAACAGTCGGCATGAAAACGATTTTACCGAAACCTTGTCCACGAGTCTCACGAAACGAGCGCACTCCTCCGGTGGGTCCCGGAAAGGAGTAATTACTCCTACGCGCGTCTCCTTTTCGTCGTCGTCGCATTCAATCTCGCTTTTGTCGGTGGTGGTCGAAGCGCTCATATTGGTATTACGTTATATTGTGTTGTGTTATCTTCAATTAAAAAAAAAGGCCCCCCCTCTTCAATTAAAATAAAGAAAAGGCGAACAACAGAGGAGCAAAAAACGTAACCATGCCTGAACCCGCTAAAGATACGGCGATAGAAATCACGCCGAAAGCGCCCCCAGTACTTAGTCGCGTTCAGAGCATTGTTTCAGAATTCAACCGCGCTACCAGTTCGCGCGTAGGTGGTAGAAATAAAAAAGAAGAAAAGAATGATGCTCGAGTTTTGGAAAACGACGAACCAACGCCGTCGCGAAATATCCCTGAAGTCACGCGGATTATACGAGAGAATACCGTTCCCCGCGTCGGTGTAAGCGTATCTCTACGGGTGGTTTTGTGCCTTCTTTTAATCGTGAATTGCGTTTTTCTCGTACGCATAGACGATGGTATTCGCACGGGTGGCGCCAATACTGGTTTGGGTATTTGGACGAACGAGTCCCCTCCTCCTCCTCCTCCTCCTCCTCCTCCGCCGCCGCCGCCACAACCTTCTCCACCACCACCTCCGCCACATCCTTCTCCACCACCTCCGCCACCGCATCCTTCTCCGCCACCGCCACCGCATCCTTCGCCTCCTCCTCATCCTAAACCACCACCACTCGTTGTTGCAAGAGAAAGCTTGGAATATAAGTCAGTTGTTTGGGACAGCGCACGTCAAGGAAACCTTGAAGATAGTTTTACGGAAGTTCTCAAAGATGAAGAAATTACAGAGGACGAGATATCTACATGCTCCTATGGTTCAAGCAGTGGTGTATTATTGAGTTGGGGTAGTGCTTCCACCAAAACCAGAACGTGTGTCTTGATGCTATTGATAAATAAGTTGGGACAGGAGAGTTGGAAGATGGTCAGCGTACCTGAATATTGGGATGATAATTACAGAGGTGTGACTTTCACAAGGTCTAGTTCTGGAGGTTCTTCTTCACGCACACCAAGCCCCGGGGTATCTGGTACAGTCTCGTTACACGACGACACGTTCTATACCGCAGTCAGAATGTGTCTCGGTGAAGAGCCTTATTTTGGTTTGTGTGAAAATGAAGGTTCAAGTACTGGTTTTGGAACCATGCCCGCTTGGAATACGAGTTTAATCACAACAATGAAGGGACTGTTTCAGAATAATTATAATTTTAACGGTGATTTGAGCGCTTGGGACACGTCCTCCGTGACCGATATGAGCGAGATGTTCCAAGGTGCATTAGCTTTGGTCAATCCTGAGATTGGTACTTGGGACACTTCTCAAGTCACGACCATGGCTTCCATGTTTTATTTTGCCTCTTCGTTTAATTCGGATATTAATGATTGGGACACGTCTCGTGTTGAGGACATGTCGCTCATGTTTAACTCTGCGTCGTCGTTTAATCAGGATATAAGTTTGTGGGACACTTCGCAGGTCACGGATATGGGACACATGTTTAAGTATGCTTCTGCGTTCAGTAGGAACACTGAAAGTTGGAATAAAGTGAAAGTGAGAAATGCAAACTCTATGTATGGTATTTATATCACCGACGACAACTTTTTACACGCCATTCAGTCGTGTTTGAATACGAACCCCTCCGACGGTTTGTGTGCATACAGTGAGTACGGACAAATGCCGAACTGGGACGTGAGTCGTGTTACGAACATGAGGAGTGCATTTTTGAGTAAAAGTGGGTTCCGTGCAAATATTGGAAGCTGGAACACATCTCAGGTTACGGACATGACTTCTATGTTTCAATCTGCAGGTAGTTTTAACCAAGATATAGGGGATTGGGACACGTCTCAAGTGACGGATATGACTTCTATGTTTCAAAGTGCAGGTAGCTTTAACCAAGACATTGGGAATTGGGATACGTCGAAGGTGGTGGGTATGGGCTATATGTTTTATAGTTCGACTGCTTTCAACCAGTACATTGGCGGTTGGGATACGTCAAATGTGGAGAGTATGGCTTCAATGTTTCGAAGTGCCGGTAACTTTAATCAATATATTGGTGGGTGGGATACGTCAAAAGTGACGACTATGACTTTTATGTTTTACAGTGCGTATAACTTCAACCAATACATCGGCGATTGGAACACAGGACAAGTGACGGATATGTCTTTTATGTTTTTCCAAGTTACTTTCTTCAATCAAGACATTGGGAGTTGGAATACAGGACAGGTAACGAGTTTATATCAGATGTTTTACCAAGCCACTTTCTTCAACCAGGATATTAGCTCTTGGGACGATTCAAATTTGAGAAAGGACGCAAACCAGTACTACGAAAGCTATTATGGTAGTATTTATGACGATGGTAAAGCCAATATGTTCTACCAAGCGACTGCTTTTCAACAAGCCTTTTTCTGTGAAAGCGTTACAAGTGGTCCACCAAGTTCGTGTAACAATACGTTGGATGATTATTCGATGAATAATGCAATATCTCTCTGTTTAGCCGAAGCTCCAGTTGATGGTTTGTGTACGAAGTTTGGGTCGGCGAGAAAGATTGGAACCATGCCGAATTGGGATACGAGTTTGGTGACAAATATGAATGGAGGCTATTCCAGCTATTACAGAATGTTTAATCGAAATCCTTCCTTTAATGGCGACATTTCTAAATGGGATACATCGGGTGTGACGAGTATGCAATATATGTTTTATTCCGCTACTTCGTTCAACCAACCTATTGGGAATTGGGACACGTCCAAGGTGACGAGCATGTATTCTATGTTTCAATCCGCCACTTCGTTCAACCAACCTATTGGGAATTGGGATACGTCCAAGGTGACGAGCATGTATTATATGTTTTATTTGGCTACTTCCTTTAACCACTACGTCGGCGATTGGGACACGTCCTCGTTGAGTTCTTACTCGTATGTCTTCACTGGAGCAACATCGTTTCAGGCAAAATATACGTGTGCTTCCAGTGGTACCGGAACGCAGCAAACACCAAATTCACACAAACCGTCGTGGTGTAAAACGGTTCTCTCAACTTGGGTCGCACCGCCGCCTCCAGCAACTTCCTAATATTTTCAAATTGTAACATAAATAACATACCTAGGTACCTAAGTCAACACACCTACTCGTATTTTTAACTGCATACGCTCTGCATACATTATCTCATAATCGTGCCGAAAAAACCCTAAACCAATAAAATAACGAGCGACGGTTCGTTTGCACATTTGTCTGCACATGTGTTTCGTTTTTACTCTGCATCATCATCAGAAGAGAAACACACGCCGCGCGTAATAAACACTTAAATCGATACGAAGGAAGGTCCGAATCACGACAAAAAATAACTTTTTTCTTCGTTGTTGAGAGAGCAAACACGACGCGCGCATATAAAATACACACACCTTGACCTCCGGGAAGGGAGAGGTAAAGAGCGGAAAACATTCCTTCGCGGGGAAAAAAAGTCAACATTTACCGGACTGATTTTTATTGTGTACGAAGACTACGTACGAAGACTACGACTATGTTTTCGATGTACCAAGGCGGGACGCACGTGGAAGTGTTCGACGCCGGGACGACGAAATTTTGCACAAATATCACAACATCAACGACCAGCAGTCGCGGGTTGAACGCGTCATCAGGAGCGTGTGGTGACGACGATTCGTCAAAAAAGTCTTCAAAGTCACTTTTTGCTGCTTCAAACACCAACAACGCGCAGTCGGCGCTTCGCCAGGCGAGAAACCAGCGAGGCGTCCAGTGGCAAATTTCAGACGCGAGGAAAACGGTCAACTCGAGGAATAAGAAGTATTACGAGTCTACCGCGAAAGGGTACGTGTTGCAGCTGGAAAACGCGTCCATTGAAACCGTCGTTCAACAACACTCGAATAATACTACCTCTTCTTCGGCGAAAGCGCGACAACTCACGCAGCCGATGGTGTGCGCGCAGATTTACGTCGAGAAACCGGAGGATAAGTTTACCATCGAGTTTGTGTTTTCCGAAGTTGAAACGAGGAGAGACAGGCGGAGAGTGGTTCTCTCGACCGCGTTCTTAGAGACGAAAACGTCGCCTTTGCACTGTCAGGTGCCTATCGTCGCGAAGAAGAGGAGAGTGACGAAGAGTGTTTCGGCGAAAAGCGCAGTAGTTCCAAACAAGAAGAAACACCATCAACAACACGAAGATGAGAACGATCTCACGAGAACATCGAGAGATAGTACTCGACAGTTCACGTACGACTCGTGGGTAAACTTTATCGTTCCTATTCCGAAGCTTTTGAAAAAGTGCTTCGGCGACGCGGCTACGAAACAGAAATACGCGATTGAGAAAATTCGCATCTCCGGGACGTGTTTAATCAAGCGCGTGTTGACGTTGCGAGGAGACCGATTATCATCTGGTGGATTCTTTGGTGAAGACGATTACGTCCCAGCGAGCGTGGACTTCCCGAACGGAGTCGACCGAAAATCTATCCTGTTCTTGGGCGAAGAAGACGAAGAAGTTCGCGTTGATTCGAGATCGACGAAAACCGCCGCGGTGCGCGAAGAAGGTCGATCCCCCGCGAGGAAGAAGCAGAAAGACAACGACATCATCGCACATATCGCTACACCTGCTCGACTTACGTATCGCGAACGTCGCCAGCAGAATCATCGACAAAGTAACATCAACGCGGCGATCAAATCTTCGCTTTCGACTGCCCTCAAAGCCATCGATACGAATTACGAAAAATTGACGAAAATTTCGTCACGTTCGCCGTCACCTCCGTCACCTCCGTCGTCGTTTTCGTCGTTTTCATCATCCGCCAGATCGTCTCGAGATGACAAGAACGAGAAAAAGACGGTCCGATTTGCACCAGATACGCCGCCAAACGAGGTGGAAGATGTCGAGGAAAAGAGTGAAGACGCGCGTTCGTCGCATTCGGATGGATCGATAATATCGAGATCATCGTCTTCTTCATCTCGCTCGCAACCTATGATCGGCGGCGGCTGCGGCGACGAAGACGACGAAAACGACGACGAGAATGGAAAAGATTCTCCTGAAAAACTGATCTCTTTTGTCGACGTTGTTCCGTTACCGAGAAATGATCTCTCGGTCCGAGTGCCCAACTCGAGGCGGTCAAACTTGTACCGCGACTCGGCTGAATATAAATCGTCCTCAGAAAGCGACGACGACGACGACAACGACAAGGAAGACGACGAAGAAAAAGAGGACTTGGATGAAAATGGTAAAGACGAACAACTACCCCCTTCGAACTGGGACGCCGCGCTCGGTTTCAGCAGCGATGATGATGAAGAAGAAGAAGAAGCGTAAAACAGATGTGACTTCTCTCTAAATTTACTACTTGAAAATACAACGCGTTCTCTATGATAGAAGCGTAAAATCTCTCTCTCTCTCTCTCTCTCTGGATGTGTGTGCGTGTTATTATCCACATTCACATCTCAAACTAATACCCAACGCTCACCGCGGCGTTGACGACGATAAAGTCGTCGTTCGCTCGCCCGTCCGCGTCGAAGCCGTCGCCCATGGCTTCTATCGCGATCCCACTCGACGCCACCATCCCTCCTCTCACTAACTCCACGTCCACCGAACCGTACGGAAATACTTTTTTCACCTCATCCACGTCCACTGGATACGCATCAATCGGCGCGGCTACGAGTACGTGTAACTTCATCCCGCCGTACCCGCCCGGTATCAAGTCCGCGATAGCCGGTAACGAGTTGAAACTAATCGCATCTTTACACGCTCGCACCGCGGCTTTCGTGCCGTCTTGTCCGTGTTGATCCGACCCAACTCCGAGTTCCACGAACAAGGTTTTCGACATTTTGTCGTGCTTTTCCACGTTTTCTGTTCTTTGTCGCGTCTCCGATGATGATGAAGCTTTCGCGCGCAGAAGGAATCGATTCACCATCGCTCTTTTCCCGAACGAAAGACTTTTACCAGAGGAGGAGGAGGAGGACCCGGAAAGGAGTACAAACGGAGACGTCGCTCGCACGAACATTACTCTCTCTCTCTCCTTCTCTCGTTCGAGTGAATGGTGCGTGTGATGTGCGCAGAAGAGAAGCGCGCGCAAGTTTGTGAAGAATTCCAGTTCCGTTCGGGAAATACCGTTAGAGATACGAATGGATTCCTCATTCGACGCGCGCTTTGCGGGCGAGAGATACATACTAAAGACAAAGATATGAACGCTCCCAGAACACGCGCAACGACCAAAACGACCACCACCACGGCGTGTCAAATGTGCGACATCGCGCTCGAATACGACGCGCTGTCGGCGGAGTTTTTAGCGTCTCGAAAAGTCCAGTGCGGCAGGTGTACGTTCGTCAACGACATCAGAGTCGACGCGGAGGAGAAGACGAAGACGAAGACAGCATCGTCGTCATCATCATCAGAAGGAGTAGTAAAAGGCGACGAAGCATTCGCGAGACGATTACAGAAGGAAGAAGACGCGAGAGGAAGTCATCATCGCGGGAGGAGTTTTGGGTCGTGGATGAAGGATTTGTTTTCAGCGCTTCCTTTGCCTCAGGAGGAGGCGAAGAAACGACCGCCTACATGCGCCAAGTGCGAACGAACGGTGACGGACGTCGGGGTGTTCGATCCCGGCGAGCGAGTGACACAAAACAACGTGTTCTCTCGAACAACGACGGTGAGATATTATCAAACCTCGGAGTATTGGAACGAGTTTTTGTGTCGGGAGTGCTTCGAGGGCGAGAGACGCGGATATGTGGTTCGGTGCGACGGGTGTCAAAAGATCGAAAGCGAGCGGTGTAAGCGAGAGTTGGGTGGATTCGTGAGGCTTCCGGAGGAAGAGCAAGGACCAGGGAATGCTGGTGCAGATGGTGGTGGAAGATATTTGTGTTTAGAGTGTTCTGGGTCTGTCGTGGTCGATAACGAGGACGCGTGGATATTGTACGAGGAAATAAAGCAGTTCATGATGAACGAGTTAGATTTAACGATGCCGGAGAGGATGCCGCCGTTGCACGTGGTGACGGAAGAATCAATGCGCTTATCCATGGGGAGAGACCAAAATACAACAGCGCACGTGTACAACGACGACGACGTAAACGACGACGACAGAGCAGGAGGAGGCGCAGATTTTAGCAACACCCGAACTCGAGGTTTATGTCTGTCCACCGAACACACGCTCACTCGCGTCGTGCGTCGCCCGGAATTCTCCTGGCAAGAAGGCCTCACATTCTCTGAGACGCCCATCCACGTCGGCTCTCGGAGCAACGTCACCGCCATCATCGTCGTCAACTGCCTCCCGCGACTCCTCTTCGGCTCCATCCTCGCTCACGAAATGACCCACGCGCACTTCCGCCTCACCCCGGGCTACCCTCGAAAAATCAACCGCAAAGTCGAAGAAGGCTTGTGCCAACTCATCGCCTGTCTCTGGACCGAACGCGAAGCGCAAAAGATCGACGGAAACGACGAGGAGGCGAAAAACCAGCTCGCGTTAGCCGGATGCATAGCGCACAACATCCGCAACGAACCGTCGGAAATCTACGGCGACGGCGCCAGAATCGCTCTGCACAGGTACGAAAAACTCGGCAACTGCAGAGACGTGTTCGACTGCGTCAAAAGTACCGGACAGTTCCCCGAGTACGACGCATGATCATCTCTCTCGATAGTTTTAGATTATTAGAATACTCTCCATAAATAAGAGCTTGTTTTGTGTCTTTTCCTTTCTTTTTTTGCTTACAAATTCCTCATTTTTATCCACAAAAGAAGTAAAAATGTCCTCGGATACGGCGGAATCGGTCTCTGCGCAAATCGCCTCGCAAGGCGCCATCGTGAAAGCGTTGAAACTTTCCGGGAAAACAAACGACGACCCGGACGTGTCTTCGGCCGTCTCGCATTTGAAACAGTTAAAAGCAAAGTTAGCCGAGCTCACCGGCGTGGAAGAGATTGTTGGCGGCAGGGAAAAGAAGAAAAAAAAGGACGGAGGAGGGAAAAAACCAGCACCATCGTCGACGAACAAAGAGATGAAGAAAGAGACGAAACTGGGGATGCACGTCGGGATCAACGAAGATTTCGGGGCGTGGTACTCCCAAGTCGTCGTCGAAGCGGAACTGATTGATTATTACGACATCAGCGGGTGTTACATTTTACGTCCGTACGCGTTCACGCAATGGGAGTACATTCAGGAGTTTTTTAACAAGGAGATTAAAAAGTTGGGCGTAGAGAACGCGTACTTTCCGATGTTTGTCTCGCAGTCTCGATTGGAAGCGGAGAAGGATCACATCGAAGATTTTAGCCCAGAAGTCGCGTGGGTGACGAGATCGGGGGATTCAGAGTTGGAGTGTCCAATTGCAGTCAGGCCGACGTCGGAGACGGTGATGTACCCGCACTACGCGAACTGGATCCGGTCGCACAGAGATTTGCCGCTGTTGTTGAATCAGTGGTGCAACGTCGTGAGATGGGAGTTTAAACACCCGACGCCGTTTATCCGGTCGAGAGAGTTTTTATGGCAGGAAGGGCACACGGCGCACGCGACGAAGAAAGCGTGCGACGAGGAGGTGAGGACGATTTTAGATTTGTATCGACAAGTGTACGAGGACTTGTTAGCCGTGCCGGTGATTCCGGGGGTAAAGAGCGAGAAGGAGAAGTTTGCCGGAGGTTTGTATACGACCACCGTGGAAGCGTTCGTGCCTTACACTGGAAGAGGGATTCAAGGCGCGACCAGTCATTGTTTGGGACAGAATTTTGCAAAGATGTTTGACATTACCTTTGAGAACGATAAAGGCGGACGATCCATGGTGTGGCAAAACTCGTGGGGGATGACGACGAGAATGTTGGGCGTGTGTTACATGGTGCACGGTGACGACGTCGGGTTGAGGTTACCACCGAGAATTGCGCCGATACAAGTGGTCATCGTGACCATTCCAAACTCAAAGTTGAGCGAAGAGAAGGCGCAGATGTTGAAAGGTATGTTTTTCGTCTCGCGACATAAAAATCGCGATTTTGTTTTTGCGCGTTTGTTTCTCGTACCGACTCTCTTACCTTGTGTTTGCGACTTTATTCGTGTCGTCGACGCTCTTTTCATAAAGAGTCGAAGATTAAAGATTAGAATTACTCCTTTACCAATAGTCCATCGAAGTTATCGTTGGGTTATAATGGCTTGGAGCCGACATTTTTTTTTTCATTTCTTTCTGTTGGTTTTTTTTTGTCTCTCTCACTCACTCACTCACTCACTCATTCACTCACTCGCGCTTTCAAAATCAAACACAGATAATGCTGAAGCGATCGGGAAATCTCTCACGGATAGCGCGAATGTCCGCGTCAAGACGGATACCAGAGACAACTACACGCCGGGATGGAAGTATTCGCATTGGGAAGTTAAAGGCGTTCCGATTCGTCTCGAGTTTGGACCGCGGGATTTGGACAACGAAACGTGCGTTTTAGTTCGCAGAGACACTCGCGAAAAAGAGGTGTGCAAATTAGCCGACGTAAACGCGAGAGTGCCAGAGCTTTTGGTTGAAATTCAACAAAACATGTTCAATCAAGCCAAGGCGATTCGCGACACGTCTACGATTACGGTCACGGAATGGAAAGATTTCGTCCCGGCGTTGGACAAAAAGAAGATGGTGTTGACCCCGTGGTGCGAGACGAAAGAGTCCGAAGAAGAGGTGAAGAAACGCTCGTCGGAAGAAAGCGAAGGCGGGGCGGCGAAGACGTTGTGCATCCCATTCATTCAGCCGCCGTTAAAAGAAGGAACGAAGTGCTTCATCACCGGGAAACCTGCCACGGTCTGGGTGTTGTGGGGAAGATCGTACTAAGGAGAAAGAGGAGAAGGGGAAAATATCTATTTAAATGAATATTGTTATTGTAACCATCTACATTCTCTAAAACTACCAGTCGGTACTATGTTTTCGTCTTACTATCATCTAGAACTAGAACGAGTTTCGACTTCTATTCGCTACGTTTGGTCCCCACTCCTCGTACGCGCTTTTACTAATTTGTTGATTCAAGTTCCACGTCACTTTACCGAGCACCGCGCCTCCAGTCCAGCTCAAGTGCTCCATACTTTTCTCGTGCAAATAGTCCGGCGCGGATGCGACGACGTTCACTTTGGCACTTTCCGGTGCAATCTTTGTTCGAATGTCTTCGCCTAACCGTTCGCGGAGACCTTTGACGGAACTTTCCGTGCCGTGCGCGACGACGCACTCGAACGCGTTTTCTTTCCCGTGAGAAAAGAAATGCCCAGCTTGCGCGTGTCTGAAGGAATTCTCTACCGCCGACTGTATGGCTTCGACAATTTTACTATTCGCGTCGTCGTCCGTATTTGAGGAACAACAATACAACGCGTCGCCGAGCGCAAACGCGTCTTTCGTTTCCACGCTAATCTTATTTCCATCCGGCAACTGATACGACTCCATTCCCTCTCCTCCTCCGTTCTTTCCATCATCATCGGCGTTCCATCTCACCCTCGCTAAGTGTCTATTCACAATCATCCTCTCCCATTTCTCCATCTCCGCGTAAATCTCTTTCCCTTCTCGCACCGTCGTTCCACTCAACGCTTTCTCGCAACACCGCTCGCCCCCGCCTTCGATCCGTCGACACGTGCTCTCCACAATCTTCCCGTCCGAAACCGTCGCGCAATCCACCGTCTCCGCGCCAACGTCCACCGATATCCCGTTCAACCTCCCGACTCCAGCTAACGCGCACACCGCCGCGTTCTCCGCCGCGTACCCGGACACTCGAAACTCCTCGAATAACATTTGACACACGCGTTCTCGTTCTCGTCTCGAGGCTAAAATCGGTTCCACGATAAACACGTTCTTTTTGTTCTTCTCTTCCTCTTCCTCTTCCTCGGGTTTAATCCACCCGAAATTCTCGTAAAAGAGCGCTTCGAACACCGCTCGCAAGGCGTCGAACGATTCCACGCGTCTCCCAAGAATCGCGCTTTCCAAGTTCGACCTTTCTTCGACGACGGTGCAGTCCGAGGAAACTCTCGTCGGTTCTTGCGTTTGATGTTCTCGTTGGTGTTTGCTTACCATCGACGAGGAGGAGTACCCGCCGAGAATATGGTTTCGATTGCCGTAATCGATCACGACGATCGGTACCGCGTTGTTGGCTTTCGACAGGTACGCGTCCATTTAGAGAGAGAGATGATTTGAGTGATGCTGATGTCGCGTTGTTAGTGTTTTGATGAGATGAACTTCTGCCGCACAATTTCCCCGCAAAACACACTGCTTTCGTGTTAAATATGTATTACCAAACCTTAACGACGAAGATGTTTTCTCTCGCGACGACGCGAAGGATGATGCTCGCGCGGAGGAACTACTGTTACGCTTCTTCTTTTCACGCGAGTGCTGCTGGGAAGAGGAAAACGTCGTCCTCGTCGTCGTCTTTCTCGGCGTTAAACAACGACAACGACGAGAACAACGTCGTCGTTCTCGTCGAGGATGATGATTACGACGACGACGCGAGACGCGAGAGTAGCAGCAGCAGCAGTAGCAGTAATAATACGAATAATAATGGTCACATAGTGCTCGTCGACGGCATGTCCTTCTTATTCCGCGCGTTTTACGGCTTCCAAGCGCGCTCGGACGCGACCAAACTCATAAACAGCAAAGGCGAAGATGTGGGCGTTTTGCACGCGTACGCGCACGCCATGTGCGCTCTGTTGGAATCGAAACCGTCGCATTTCGCGGTGTGTTTTGATAGCAAAGGGAAGACGTTTCGACACGAAATGTTTGTGGATTATAAAGCGAATCGGCCGCCAACTCCCGAGGCGTTGATTGCCTTGATTCCGAAGGTGAGCGAGTTAGTCGAGGCGATGGCCATCGAGACGGTGAAAGTGAGCGGCGTGGAAGCGGACGATATCATCGGGACGTTAGCGACGCGGTCGGTGACGGAGAAAGGGTTTAAGGTGTCCATTGCGAGTCCGGATAAGGATTTTTGTCAGTTGTTGAACGAAAACGTTCGGATGTTGCGGCCGGGCGGCGGAGGGCAGTTTAGCGCGTTCACTTTGAGAGAGTTCGCAAAGACCCACGAAGAGTTGATTCAGCCGGAACAATTCGTAGATTTCTTAGCGTTAGTTGGAGATTCAAGCGATAACGTCCCTGGAGTCGAAGGCGTTGGACCGAAAACGGCGAGAAAATTGTTGAATAAATACGCCAACGTGGACGCGATATTAGAAGCGGCGAAGAACGGCGAGGACGAGTTTGAAAAGCTGGGCACGAAGAAAGTGAGAGAGGCGTTGAAATCGGAGAAAGGACAAAAAAGCGCGCAGTTATCGCGAAAGTTGGTGGAAATTCGTACGAAACTGGCCGCACCAGACGTGAATGGTGATTTAGACGCGTTTCGCGTGACGACGCCGGACGATTACGGGCGCAAAGCTATGGACTGCTTCGAAAGGTACGAGTTACCGAGCGCCGCGGATAGATGGAAAGCCATACACAACATCATACTTTAGATTTCTTTTTATATCATCATTATCGCTAAAGCCTACGTACCTACGCTATAGTATTATCATCATCTTTGTGTTTTATTATTCGTCTTCTTTACTACTACTACTACTACTCATATCTTTCGCGGTTGTTCCTACTAACAACGCGAACACGAGAACCACGTTCATCAACGCAAACACATCCAGAAACCAAAATCCGGTGATAGATCCTAACCCTTCAATCGGCGAGGCCGATTCAAACACGTTCGCGAGCGCGTTCGAACCTTCCGTTGGCGGTTGCCAGACGGTTACTCCCGCGATGGATGCATCTTCTAACAACTGTGGCGTTGATGTTGGGGAAACGTTCGCTGCTTTCGATATATTCACACCCCTCCTCTCGAAACTGCTTTTGTTGTTCTTCTTCGTATTATTTATTCTCCTTCTGCTGGAGGTGAAAGGCCCAAACGCATAGGATGGTGGAACACGACAGACGGCTGCGTGGTGCATCTCTCGTTTTATTAATTTATGCGTAGTACAGAGAGCGTCTTGTTTCGCCTACTTTGTCGAGTTACACGTGTAGGGGAAATTTCAAAATGAGGGAAACTAAAGTGCACGTTGTTGTGTGGTTCTTCTCTCTTACGATACTGAGGTATGGTTGAGATAAGAATCTCAATTTGTTTTTGCTCTCGTTGTTGTTACCAACAGCGAGAAGAGGCCGTGAACGCTTACGCGGAGGTAAACTCTGTTGTTTTGATGATGAGAGAAGTAATCATAAAGAGAGAATTGGAAAGGTGAGTAAATTTCGACCCGTTGAAGGAATTTAAAAAAAAACGCACTGGTGACAGCCTTGGTCCCTTCGGAGACGGCGTGCTTGGCCAATTCACCCGGCAAGATCAATCGAACGGACGTTTGGATTTCTCTGGACGTCACGGTCGGCTTCTTGTTGTATCGGGCCAATTTCGCGGCTTCAGTCGCGATCTTTTCGAAGATGTCGTTGATGAAGGAGTTCATGATGCTCATCGCCTTGGAGGAGATGCCGGTGTCCGGGTGCACTTGCTTCAAGACCTTGTAGATGTAGATCTTGTAGGTTTCGACCTTCTTCTTGGAGGACTTCTTGGCGCCGCCTTTGACGGTCTTCTTTGCTGGTTTCTTGCCGGCCATTTTTGTTGTGTGTGTGTGTATGTGAGTGTTAATAATGGCGTCTGTATTGGAGGGGAATGGTCAGAGGCGTTTGAAAATTTGAATGTCGAGTCCTCGGATTTTTCTACAATTACAAAATCTGTTGAAAAAAAGCAGAATCGAATGGATCGCAGCTTCTTCTACGCGCGATCAATTGGCGCGCAAAATGTCACGCGCGGTTCCAATTGGTGTAATGAGTGAACAGTGAGCATTGGATACCTTTTAATGGAGCATTGGTCACTCGAGACGAAGAACACTGGATTTGTCCGAATTTGGCTTCAGAAAGATGCATTTCGAGTGGACACTTTTTCAGTTCCCCCTAAAAAACACAAAAACGCCACCAACTTCCTCATTAAAACAAACAAACACAGAACACAATGTCTGGACGTGGTAAAGGTAAATCCTCCAAAAAAGCTGTCTCGCGATCCGCGAAGGCTGGCCTCCAATTCCCGGTTGGCCGTATCGCTAGGTACGTTTTGTTATATCGTTTACATTTTTTACAGTCCCAAAACCCAAAACCTTGACGAGAGCGATTTGGATGAGTTGGAAATGCGTCCGTTCCTCGAATACTACGATTTTGAAATTACAAGCGCTGACTTTAAACTCTCTTTCTATCCATAAACAGATACCTCAAGGTTGGCAAATTCGCCACCCGTGTTGGTGCCGGCGCCCCGGTCTACTTGGCCGCGGTCTTGGAATACTTAGCGGCTGAAGTTCTCGAACTCGCCGGGAACGCTTCCAGAGACAACAAAAAGTCCAGAATCGTACCGAGACACATCCAATTGGCCATCAGAAACGACGAGGAATTGTCCAAGTTGTTGGGCACGGTCACGATCGCGTCTGGCGGTGTCTTGCCGAACATCCACTCGGTCTTGTTGCCGAAGAAGTCCAAGAAGTAAACGATTAAAGTTTCTTCTTGAGATGTTGTATAGTAGTACACACGAACAAAAACAAAGGAAATTCTTATTTCCTCCAACAACTGAAAACGAATAAGATTCCAAAACAACACACACGCGCACACACGCACTTGTACCTATTACCATTCCTACCGCACGGGATGCTCATAGTAGTTACGTTATACTTCGCGTTACGATTTTTTTTATAATCAAACAACAAAAACAAAAAGAATGTTCTACTACTGTACGTGAATGAGGTGGTGGTCTTTCTCTCTCAATCTCAACTACTCGTTTTTTTTTCGGCGGATGATGAAGTTTTCTTCGCGTTCAACACCCCGGAACTGTCGATTTCTCTCATCACGTTTTGTCCGACGAAAAACGCCAAGATCAAATCCAAACAACCGGATTCAGATATGGTACCACCGAACAAACTCGCGCCGCAGTTCACGTACATCGGCCCGGGACACACGCCGGCGAGCCCCCAACCGGCGCCGAAGAGCGCTCCCCCGACTAAGAGTTTCGGAGTGATGCCTTTAAACGGTTCCGCGAACGCGCTTTTTTCCGGGTGAAATGTCGGTCGTTCTACACCGTTTTTAATGACATAAAACCCTGGGATCAACACGGCCAATGCCGAAGCCATCAACACCATCAACGACGGATCGAAGCTTCGTTTGGTGAATTCCAAAAACGCCGCCACTTTTGCCGGGTTGACCATCCCGCCGACGCACAAACCGACGCCGAAGAACGCGCCGGTGGCGTATTCGTGCACCGCTCGAATCGCCGCACCGACTTGCCCGCTTCTCGGTATCAATCCTTTCCTTCCAGCCAACGCGATTGTCCCAGAGATGATAGCTCCGGTGACCAAAAACGTCCCGAACAAAGAAAACTCCTCGCTCGTCAACCATCGCACGGAATCCAACGTCCTCGCTCTTTGCGACACGCCCAACGCCCCAGTCGTATCAAACATCAACGCCGTGATCGCCCCAGACGCCATAAAAACGCACGTGTTAATCAAACTCCTCACGGACAATCTCCCAATCCCGGACAACCCGTGTCCACTCGTGCATCCGTTTCCGGCGACGCTTCCCACGCCGACCAACAAACCAGCCGCGGCTCGCCTCGTCGAGCTCGCGACTAAACCAAACCCTCCAACCGGGATTAACTGTTGCGAAAACCCGAGCAAAGGAATCCACTTCGCGCTGGTGAACAACCCCGCTAAAAACGGTAAGTGATTCAAGCGTTCTTCGAACGCGATTTTTTTATGCGTAAACGCGCGAAAGAGTCCACTCGCCCCGACCGCTTTCCCACAATTTAAGTAATGCGCCAAAGAGGAAACGCCGAGGATTAAGCCTCCGGCGATGGCGGCGCCTGGAGTGAACGCAACTGTTTCATGTGTTAAAGTTTGTGTTGTTTGTGCGCACCCGTAGTGCGAGAGCACACGTAAAGAGAGTAAAAGGTGAGCGCACATAGCATATCATCTTTGCAATAATGGAATAATCACGTAATGGAGAAATATCTCATAACGTCATGGAAACATGGAAACATGGAAAACAAAGACACCGAGGGAGAGAGAGAAAGAGAAAGAAAGAAAGAGAGAGACTTTTCAAAAAGACGAGAGACGACACTTTTTTGTCGCGTTCGAGTGCAAAGTCAGAGCAGTGGCAGAGAGTAAGCACTCACGCGGGAGGGAAAACATGTGTGATGTTGATGTTGGTATTTTATGAGTAAAAGGAGAGATTTTTCTCCATATTAAGCGAGAGAGAACAAAAAAGATTCGTTTTCGAAAAGCGGAGAAAGGCGGAAGAAGGCGAGAGCAGGCATATATACATATCTTCTCGAATATATATACATAGATTCGTCGGTGTTACAGGTAGTATTATTATAAGTATTAGTATCGTAGTAGCAGTAGTACTGGTAGTATTAAAACAGTTCGTAGCGCAATGCGTAATACGTGTATAGTATCGCGCGTTCGATCTCGCGTGGTGCGTTTATATTATTTCTTCTTAAGCGGAGCCCTCTAACACGTCTCGGGTGATTCTCGCCAAAGTCTGGCCGACCCAAAATGAAAGCAAGGCCAATCCGCAACCACCGGTGGCGGAAATAGATTGATTCGTCAACGCGGCGCCGACGTTGACGAATAACGGGCCTGGGCACATGCCGGCTAATCCCCAACCGGTGCCGAAGATGGCACCGCCGACGATGAGTTTGGCGTCGATATCAGCGGTGATTGGATCCGGGAGCTTGAACGCGTCGCCGAACGTGGAGGTATTGAGTTGATTTTTGATGATGAGGATACCAGGGATTATTGCAGCTAACGCGGCACCCATGACGACACCTAACGACGGGTCCCACGTGCTTTGCGTGAACTGTAAGAAGGTGGACACTTTCGCCGGGTTGACCATTTGGGAGACGACTAAACCGACGCCGAAGAGGACACCGGTGGCACCGTGGACCGCGGATTTGACGACATCCGCCATTTTCGAGCCACGCTTGATGAGAATGTTGTTTTTAGCGAGATAACCGATGGTGGCGTACCCGGCAAATGCCGAGGTCAGAATTTTACCGTACAACGCTTTATCCGCTTGCGTCGCCGCGACCGTATTTGCGATGGCGTTCACCGCGGTGGCCGCTTTGCCTTTCCCCGTTGTCGTGACCACGTGTAATAACGCGTTCGTGTTGAACATCGTCGCGGCGAGCGCGCCAAACACCATGAAGGTGCACACGTTCGCCAACGATCGAACCGACAAGCGCCCGATGCCGGACAACCCGTGTCCGCTCGTGCATCCGTCGCCTAACTTTGAGCCAAAACCGACCAATATCATCGCCAAAACTAACCGCGAAGTCCCTTCGATGACTTCATATCCACCCGTCGGGAGTAAATGTGCCAAACCTAAATAGGGTAAAACCAACGGCGTGGCTACGATACCCAGGAATAAGGGCAATTTCGTTTCCCAAGCGTCTTTGGAGACTCCTGAAAATGAAAAAGGCGAGACCAGGTGCGAACATCCAATCGCTTCCCCGGTGGATAAATATCTCCCCAACACCGCGGCGGCTAAGATTACACCTCCAGCGGCGGCGTTTTCTGGTTCAAAAGTCGCCACGTAATCCGCTCCGTGGTGCGCGATCGAAATCTTTCTTCGCATTTGCTTTCTTCTTCTTCCTTTTACACTCGATTTTAATGCTGAGCTGGCAGACGATTGCATTGGATTCGAAATCCCAATTCTCCCATTCAACTTTGACGTGAGGTTTTTATCACGACTGGATCTTCTTGCACAAGCAGCAGCATTAGATGCTGAAATTTGTTGGGCGAATAACGATTGCATTTCGAGATATTGTCTCTCTCTCTCTCTTATAAATATATAAATATACCTTCTTTGCGTATGTTCCGCGCAAAATAATTGAGGAGTTCTTCTGAAGCAAAAATCATCAGATCGATTTTTTTTGTTTAGGGTTTTTAAAATTTTTTCCAAACGTTTTTTTTTTTCTTCCTTCCAAACAAACAAACACATGTCACATTTTGAGAGTGATCAACGCGGGTTTGACGACGCGAGAATGCCAAACTTTGGAAGCAAGAAGAAGCGCGCGAAGAAGACGAAGAAGACGAAGGATTTGGAGGACAAACTTTTGGATTTGAATTTAGAAACGACCACCACGGACGAAGAAGAGGAAGAATTGGAGGCGAAGAAGGCGAGGCGAAAGCAGAAAAAGCTTTCCGAGAAGAAGAAGAGAAAGACCCCGAAAGAAGCGGAGGAGAAGACGTCGTACCGGCCGCCGTACGAGTGGCTGGACGACAACGAGGAGGATGGGGACGACGATGCTTCGTTTCTGCCGCGCGTGTGCACGGAAGAAAACGACGAAGAACGCAACGTCGCCTTTGAAGGGTTCGATATCACAACCTTTTACGGATCAGAGAGGTGGCAGTTTGAAAGCGACGTATTTGGAGAAGATCGAATACACAGAGGTTCGGAGAAATTCTCCTGCGCCTTAACGTGCGGACCGAGGAATGAGACGGTGTATTTTCATTTCAAAAGTAGAGTGAACTTGTTAAAGTTTCAGAAACGACCGCGACGGTTTCTTCCGATGTGCGGCGGCTTCTGTTGCGTCGGCGTGATTTTTTCAAGCGATCCGGATTCGTGTTGTTTCAATCGTTTATTTCGAGGGGATCCATCGAAATTTGCGAGAAAAGATCAGAAAGTGTACATGTTTGCGGACGAAGCGAGCAAACAGTATTTTTTATCGTACGCGCAGGAGTTGTCGAAGGTGTGCGAGGAAGCTTTCGAAAGGAGAGGGTTTCAAGAAAACGCAGAGGTATGCGACGGAGGGTATCACGATGGTCACTATGCTCCGTTTGGAAAGATTGATGGGTATCCAGAACACTTTAACTAATCAAATTTTGTGCATGCTTTTACTACTACTTTACTACCTTCTGCTTTTGCTCATATCGCTATTTGTTAATTTATTGAAACGCCTTCAAGGAAATCTTGCCCGGCTTTCTCTCGTCTACATCATCACCATCATCGCAATCATCGACGACGACGCTCGAATAGTCCAACAAAGCCTTAAACTGAACTCTCGTAGAAGAAATCATACCAGACACCGCGCATCGAGCGGCGAGCGGTTGTTCGCGCACCGCGGCGTTCGAGAGTCTAGAGGCATCCAGCGCCATTTTTTTACTGGTAACGTTACTAGTACCCAAAGTCTCAATCGCAATCGCAAACATCGCCGCCAAGATATTCGCGGATAAGTTCTTCGCATCCTTTTCTGCCACATTTTTAAGGAACTTGAGCGTACTTGACACGAATAAAACATTCAAATCGGCATCAACTCGGTTCATGGATTCCGAATTCTCCCCTTTTGCCGTTTGTCTCGAAAATACAGCAATCGAAGGCGCAAGTTTTCGCAAGACGACGACGTCGTCCTCCGACGCAGAAGATTTGGAGTCAAGATAGACATCCAAAGCCATCAGCGCCACCAAAGCGCTGTTTAAATTTGTCG
Organism: Bathycoccus prasinos; assembly: GCF_002220235.1. Lineage (NCBI taxonomy): Eukaryota > Viridiplantae > Chlorophyta > Mamiellophyceae > Mamiellales > Bathycoccaceae > Bathycoccus > Bathycoccus prasinos. Next base: position 483,054 of record NC_024004.1, read on the forward strand.
AAATAGATTCTTCACTCTCCAAGCGCTCCACGAGTATCTCTTCGAACTTTTTTCGATTAACTTTTTCCATTTGCGCGAGTAAGTTTGCCAAGGCGATGAATTTCTTTTCCTTCTTCTCGTACGAAATCGAAGCTTCGACGACGTCGTCTTCGATCAAATCCATGAGCAAGTTTTCATCCGTAAAACCACTGGTCGTCGTTATCGACACTTTATTCGGGGATGCTTTACCGTTGAATGGAACAGCAGCCGATGATGACGAATTCAAAAACTCAATCGCGGCATCTCGAATCTTACGATACGCCTCAGAGGATTTCGTGCAATCGAACGCAGCTTTTCCAAGCTTGTCGTTTAATAAACTTTGCGCCGCAGATTCGGCGAAAGAATGAGCGTTCTCAAACGTTTTCAACCCGCGCAAAGCGGTTTCAACTTGCTCGACATCATTGGTACGGGCGTTGAACATGAAACTCAAAGGTATGCGCGCGGCGTCTACTTCTTTGGCATCCGGAGTCGGATTGAAACGCTCGATCGCGTCGGAACTTTCGTCAGATAAAGTTCTCGTACACGCAGCGAATGGTTCGTCCAAAGAAGCGAGTAAAATAGGTTTCAAATAGTGCTCGCGAAGAGTCGACCATTGCTGTGTATCACTGACTCTCACGGAAGCTTTCACACACGGTAGAAACGCCTCGGCGACATCTTGTACTAAACTTGGACACGCCGTGACGAGCTCTCCGGGTAAAAGTTCAAACTTGTCCATAATCATATTGTCCAGCATTTGTTTCTCGGAGCCTTCACGAAGCTCTACGCTTCGTTTAATGAGTTCGACGTCGTGGGGTAGATACGTCCACGCAGGCACGAACGCCTCGACGACGTCGGAAGGAATGGATGTAGAATCTTCTTCATTGCATATGTATGCCGTCGCTAAACACATGCACGCGGCGATTCGCGCACGCACCATCACAGCTTCGCAACACGCGTTCATTAAGGTTAAATTGTTCAAGGATGATGCTGATGATGACGACGACGACGACGAAGCTTTTGGGTACACCGGCAGCCATTCTTTCGCAAAATCAACGATGCATGCGTGCAATCGTTTCGACACGGAATCGTCCGAGCCGTGCACTTTTGCAGAGAGTGCGTGTGCCGCTAATCTCGCGCCCGCGACACGCACATCGAGCGGTGTATCGGAACTTCGAGAAGCACGAACGGCGGAGAGGATTTGTGCTTGAAATTGTTCGAGCGTTTTGATGGACCTTTTCCTATTTCGCGCACTCGGGATGTTGCGCTGATGGAAGCCATCTCCTCCGTCCTCGTCTGAGTCGTCGTCGTCGATGTGATAAAACGCGTCCGGATCCTCGTCATTTCCCCATAATTTGACAAGAAAAGACATCATTTGTAATCCTCTCGCGCGCAATTTCGAAGCACTTGCCGTGGATAATGAATACGCAATTTGGAAACACCTTTGCCCGTGCGTCGGTAAATATGCGTTTGGAGAATCCGATGCGCGACTTAATTTAACGCTTCTATGCTCCGGAATATTACTTTCTTGAATCCAGAAAGGGATTCTCGAAAGTAGCGAAGCTGCAAATATGCGCGCCGGGAGACGCGGGTGATTATTCGCACGATTTGCATCGATATCGGATTCGTCGATTTCTTTCTCGTCCATCTCTCCCTCCTCGTTTTCTTCGTCTTCATCTTCGTCGTCGTTAAACGCATCTTCGTCGTCTTCCGATTCCTCGTCTTCGGATTCTTCCACGAGTCGTTGGTCGTCGAAGGAAAGCGCCGATAAAGCTTTGAGCGCCCGTTTGGGGTCTCTGATGGATAACTCTCTGGCCAAGACTCGCGCGCAGTTCTTTGCGTCTCGGATGACTCTTCTCGAAGCGCCTTTCGTCACACATTTTACAATGTCTCTCAACAACATCGACCCAAATTTTGACGATGATTTCGTTGACTTGGAGGCGTACTCGAAAGATATCCCTGAATTGTTTTCGTCATCGTCTGGGTATAATAATTTATGAGCGTCTTTCATGGCGAGAAACGAGAGCGTTTCCAGGGCTACTGGCTTCGTCGCGTAATGCCGCAAGGCGTCTCTAAGCGTTACGGTGACAGTCGTCATATCGATAGCGTTCGGGGCAAACATAGCCATGTGTTCAATAAAAACAACTTCAGCGTAAACAACGTCGTCGCTTTCGTTGAAGTTATCTTCAACATCATCGTTTTTCGACGTTGCCGACAGCGTCGGATATTGCTGCCGCAACTCCTGCTGAGAATTCGGATTTCTTTTTCCTCCACCTACTCCTTTACCGTTTCGGTTATCCAACGCTAAGCGGAAATTTTGAAAACGTGAATGGCTTTGCACGTCGCGTATAATTGCAGCAACATTCATCGCTTTTATGAACACTTTATGTTCCGCCGATAAGTCCGGGCCAATGGCAATAGCAGCCGCATTCGCCAGGTGCCCACATTCCGGGACGAAAGAGACGACGTTTTTTAACAGCGCTTCTTGCGCGGGTAACGAATCTAACATATGCATAGACAGATCAACCGCACGATCCGAATCTCTCGCAAATCTACTACCACAAACTTCTGCGACGTGTGCTAATGCCCGAATTGCAAACGCGTGCGTAGATCTGTGCGTAGGATCTATGTTGAGAGAAATTTTTGAGAGCGCCTCGATGAGCCTGCGCAGCGTCGTTTCACCGATGGACATCGCGCCAATGTGCTCGATGGATTTTGAGAGGGATAAACATTCAATGGCGATGTTCCAAGTGCGCCTGTTATGTCCAGTATCTTGCATGTCCATATCGCGTGAATACGTTTCGAACAAATTATATGCGCGCTCTCTGACTTCCTCGCTCGATGCGGTTTGCTCGATGCACTTGGCGCAAAGTAGCGCAGACTCGAGAGGTGCGTGTGATGAGAGAGCGTTCTGAAGTGCTCTAGAGTACCTCGAAAACATCTTTAGATGTAACTGAGAACTTTCGTTCGCATCTTCGCGCAGCATGTGAGAAACGCTCAGTATATCCGCGAATCGCCTCGATACAGCCGCATCGCATCTCAAAAAATCAGTCAACACAGGCTTTTTCGGGTGGTTGAACAGCGAAACATGTTTTTTCCGATACTCAGACGAGTTCAAATTTACGAGCATTTTACTGTGCTCGATAACCTGAATGCACCGTTCCTCCCATGCATAGAGAAGTTGTGCTAGCGCTGCTTGTAACTTTGCATCTTTACCCCCGTCAGCGATAGCAACCTCTACAGCGCGAGAGAAGCAGGCGCGACTCGCCTCGTCTATCTGGTCGACTACGGTTGCCGCAAAAGGGAAGACATCTTTCCTCACTATGTTATCGCTCTCTTTACTGTCATCAAACACGTGCGATGGCGAATTTGGAGGTGCGTTTGAGTTTCCCCTGTACGCTCTCAGATCTGCAAACGCTTGCGAAACCGTCTCGTCTCCGTTTTCTAACGTCACGACGTGCGTGTTCACGAGCAATTCGCGTTCCGCTTCGTCCAAGAAAGAAGAAAGCGACGTCAAGCGTCCAAAATCGAGTCTATCCGTATCATCGTCGTCGTAAACGAGATCTTCTTCATCTTGATTGAACAATACATTCTTGTCATCTTCCCTCACTTCTTTTGCAAACGCTTCAAAGTTAGAAATCAAGTTTGCAATCTGTGGCGTGAAATCTTGAAATCGGCACGCCTTCTCGACATCTTTCGAACACGAGGCGTACGCAGACATTGCTCGTAGATGCAAAAGCAACTTTCGACGAACGATTTCGATATTTTCGATGCTAATTTGCGCGTCTCTCAGTTGAATTCTTTCGCAGGCGCACAAAAGAGATCCGAGCATAAGTTTTGTCGCTCGACCGTTTTCTTCCTCCGCGCTGGCGAATCTGGCGTACGCCTCGACAGCCTCTGCAGCTGCGCACGCCGCCGCCAAATCATCCCTACTCGTCGTTTCTTCTCCTTCAGAGCTTGTTTGCATCGCGGATGCTACTTCATCAAACGTGGAAGAGATGACAAATGCGATGTTTTCAAACTTTTTCCTCTTCTCCTCGTCGCGTCTTTGCGAATAGATGAAAATCGAGGAGCGCGCTAACGAGGATGCCGAGAGACAAATAAAGCCAGCTTCTCTCGCTTTTGCCGAGGCGTTCAACATGCAAAGCCTCGCGCCAACTTCTTCGACGCGATCGATGGCGTCTATGGGCACACCAAGCGGCCAACTCGCCGTTTTTTCACCGATGAGCGCGCAAATAAAGCGCGCATCGGCAATGAGCTCGTCGTCGAATCTATACGAGGGAGCGTTGCTGTCTGCGCCATGTGCATTTCCATCTTCTTTTTCTCCTTTTTCTTCTCCTCCTTTTTTTCTATCACTATTATGCATCGTTAGCGGAAACTTGACGAACATTTCCAACTTTGAGAGCGTTCTCGCGAGTTCTCGCGTCGCCATTTCATGTCCAGCAGATAACGCCGCTTTCGCCAAAGCTCCTGCGCGTTCGTTCACTCGCCATTTCGTTCGAAAGAGCGCGTCGCCGTGCTTACTCGAAAACACGTTTTTTATGTATAAAAACGATTCGGCGTCGACGTACCCGATCGCATCTATCCCGTCTCTCACCGCGCGAAGTATAGAAACAATTCGTAAATCGTTCGTATTGTCGATTAATTTTCCTCTCCTCTTCTGCTTTGCGTTTTTCAATTTCTCGTCGGCGGTGGACACGATTTGGCAACGTAAAATATCGAGAATTTGTTTTAACGTCGCTTTTCTCGTCGACTCGTCCACGCGCTTCTCGAACGCGGCGACTCGTAACACGGCCAACCCACATGCTGCGGCAAAACAGTCGTTCTTTCTTAATTTCGACGCGAAACCTACTTTGACGATATCTCTCGTGCACTCCTCCACCGAGTACGACTTGCCGCTGAATTGTGGGTTGGTCGCGTAGCGCATCCACGCGCGCGCGACGGCATCTTGTATCGCTCTCGAATCTTTAAAAGTCGTTACTTCACTCGTTTCAAACAAAGGTTTGATAAAACACGTTTTTACGGTGTACAAAGAAGACGACGAGGATGACGTCGAGAGGGCGCGATCTTCATCGGCGAACTCGCCCCCCATCGTATCGTCGTCGTCTCCGATATCGTCCACTACACCTTCCTCCTCGGTAGATTGGGTCAATTGACTGCTACTTCCTCTGATACCAACGCTAGCAGTAGTACCTATTTTTCGCTCCACTTGACTCGCCACGGTTGCGAATGCCGATATGACTTCCACCCCAGAATTACCTAAATTTTTCGTCTCGGCGATTAGATTCAGAACGTTTTTACCTTTTCCGTACTGCTCGATTTCGCCCAAAGCGTGATACCCAGCCGAGTATACGTTATTCGAATCGCCGCGTCCGTTGAACGCTTCTATTTCTAGTTTTATGCTATTTGCATCGCTTTTCTTCATCGCCATCAACATTGCCGCTCGTAACTCCAACGCTCTTCGCTTCGCCTCTTGCGTCGCTCTCGAGATTTCCGTGGAGGCTCTTCTCCCGCCTTCTAAAGCGACAACTCGTTTAATCATTCTCCGCATATGATCGATAGTCTTTGCGGTTAACTTTAATCCGCCATCACTGACCGCGTCTGGATTCCCAACACATCTCGCCGCAACCTTTAACGCCACGGTGGCAACTTTAATCCCCGATATGTCGTCCTTGTACGCCCGATTATCAACCGCCTTCATCGCGCTCGCGCACGCCGAATCGCAAAATTGCCCAGTGCCCAGCTCTTTCCCGAACGACCAAATCAAAGCTTCCAAGCAATCGCACGCGCCGTAAAACCGTTCCATTTTCTCCCACACATTTTCACCCACGACACCTTGAAACGCGCTCTTACGTTTCGGGAAATCGTCGATATCGTTTAACCGTTCGTTCGTGAATCGGAAGACGCTTTGTCTGTCGTATTATTAAAGAGAAGATAGATACGGTAAGAAAACACGTGAAATGCTGATATTAATACTTAGTAGTAATGACTCACCTGTTACCGAACGAAAACGTCAGCACTAAACAGTCTCTGGCGATCGCCCTCGCGCTTCGACCAAAAGGTACGCTTTGGTACCCATTTTTTTCATCCTCCCTCTTCAACACCCCTACGACGGCAATCTGAAACAACACCTTCTCCAATCGATCGTGCAAACGCTTGATTTCGTTTTCTTTGCCGCTGTTTTTTGCTGCGATAAAACGTGTCCGCGAATCCACCAAAGCCGAGCGCAAACTCGCGAGTTTTGCGAACAACAACGTCGACGACGCGCTTTGTTGTTTCGATGATGATGCTGATTTTGTCACTGATTTTGTTGCGTCGCTTTTTTCACCAAAACGTAAAATTATGTCCTCCACGTCCTTCACTCTTTGCTCTAATTCGGATACAACATCCTCCTCCACCTTCTCCTCTGAAGCTTTACCATCATCGTTCGCGCTCGTCGTCGTCGTCGGAGGAGGAAAAGTCGAAGCAGAAGAAGAAGAAGGAGAGGAGACAACGCTCATCGTGTGTGTTCTCTCTCTCTCTCTCTCTCTCTCTCTCTCTGTAGTCTGTAGTTTCTAACGAGAATTTTTTGCTTCTTGCTTTTTTTTTTGAAAACCCTAAACACTCCTTTTTTTAGGGGAATTCTTTTTCGGAGGTACGAAGGTACTTACTACAGAAACCGACCGCTTGCTCTCTCTTCTTTGAGGAGCTTCGAGGAGCGCGAGAAAGACTACCGCGCATATACCTGCTATCAGAGGATATTTTTTGTGCAGGTGCTTTTCCTGCTTTAAAGAGCGAGAGTTTAAAGAGAGAAAAAGGGCACATCATGGCATCGGAAACCACGTTGGATAAAATCACATCCAGCGGCTCATCGTCGAACACGAACGCGGGGATGGTGAATCACCAGATGAAAACCTTCGTCCTCGTCCTCCTTTACTTAGGTTTGAACAGTTCGTTAAACCTTTTAAACCGGTACACGCTCGGGCACGCCGGGTTTTCGTTTCCGATTTTACTCACCGTCGCGCACTTATCGTTCTCGGTGATATGTTTATCTCCAATCATGTTATCTCCAAAGTTGAGCTATGCGAGTTCGCACCAGGAGATATTACCGAGGGTGAAAAACGCGGTGGTGAAGATTGGTTTGTTCATGAGTTTGAACATCGCGATGAATAACGCGAGTTTAGTGTCTATGCCGTTATCGTTAAATCAAGTGATTCGAGCGTCCATTCCTGTGGTGTGCGCGGTGTGCGCGATGTTCGTGGAAGGACGAGTACCGGGCGGGATCGAAAGTATCGGGTTACTCTTCGTCGCCGGTGGAGTTATGTTTTGTATTAGTGGGAGTTACGCGGCAGCGAGTAGTGGTGGTGGTGGTGGTGTTTCATCGAAGGAGAAGGAGCGGACGTTGAGCGGATTATTGTATTGCGTAACCGCGACGATTTCAAACGCGTTGATGATGACGTTTAGCGGGAAGATCATGGGCGGAGAAAAATTGGACGCGTTGCGACTGACGTTTTATACCGCTCCGGTGACATTGTGCGCGTTACTCCCCGTCGCTTTACTCTTAGAAGGCGATCGGTTCGTCAACAAATATTTCGGCTCGAACTCGTTCGACGTGCAATCGAGGGAAGCTTTGATGTACGGCGACGAATACGTATCGCCGATTAAAGTCTTGACGTTAGTCTTACTCGGGTGTTTGAACGCGGTGTCATATAATTTCGTTCACTTCGCGTTAGTCGGGGCGACGTCGGCGGTGACCACGACAGTTCTCGGAAACATTAAAGTCGCTCTGTTAATCTTATGCTCGCGCGTGTTATTCGGCGAGACGAAAGATTGGAGCGTATCCATGGTTTTCGGAGCGTTCGTCGCTTTGGCTGGGTTCGGTTTGTACTCTTTCGCGCGAGTCAAGGTGTCGCATCAGCAAATGAATACGCACAGCGCTAAGAAATAATACTAATAGAGAGAGAGAGATTGTTTTATGTAGCAGTAAAGTTTGGCCATTCGCGAAACGCAAAACTTCGCCTCGAACTTTTTTTTCCTCATTGTAAATGCACAGTTTGCACACGACAAAACCGCAGCTCATCCTCGCGCAAGAGCGACAGAAACAGACCTCTCGTCGTTCCAAAACCATCGTCGTTCCCGTCATGAGCAACGACACCGTTGAACTCTCCTCGTTAGCGACCGCATTCTCGCGACAACAATCCGGTCCGGGCGCCTTGTGGGCCGAAATCACCGCGCTCTCTCGACAAGAAGGGGTGATTGATATCGGGCAAGGGTACCCTGATTTCGGTTCGAACGCGATCGCGAAACAAAGCGCGAAGCGAGCGATATCGATGGACGAAAAGACAATTTCGGGAGACGTTCCAGACGCTCGAGCGAATCAATACGCACCGATTCCAGGAACGGCGGATATGCTGGATGCGGTGAAACGGTATTACAGAGACACGGCGAGAAATGTATCCTCGGTGGACGAATCGAGAGACAGTTCGTTGGTGACGACGTCGGCGACGGAAGGGTTGTACGTGGTGTTTCGAACGTTGTTGAACAAAGACGACGAGGTGATGACGTTAAGTCCGTTCTTCCCGTGGTATTTAGCGCACGCGACGGTAACGGAGTGTACGCTACTTGGAGTCCCGTTAAATCCGGAGGATGGATTTGCGGTGACCGAAGAGATGTTAGAACGAGCGTACGCCAAGAGCAACAAGAGAGTAAAGATTTTCGTGCACTGTTCGCCGCATAATCCAACCGGTCATTGCGCGAGCGAAGAAGAACTGGAAATTATCGCCAGGTTTTGTAGGAATCATAAGATCGTGGCGATCGCGGACGAAGTGTACGAACGGTCTACGTTTCTAGAAAGCAAGCCGCATTTGCGTTTGCGAGAGTATTTACCGGAAAGAACGGTAACGGTTGGCACGTCGAGTAAGCTGATGAATTTATCGGGCTGGAGAGTGGGATGGATATACGGCCCAAAAGTCATCGTCGACGCGTGCAATACATTCCACTCCTACGCCTCTTTTTCCACGCCAACGCCGTTACAAGCCGGCGTCGCGGACGCGTTAAACGACATCTGCGACCGAGCGAAACCGGGCGAAGGCGTCACCCCGGACGAAAACGCCCAAATCCTCGCCTCGAACGCCCAAATCCTCGCATCCGCGCTCACCGCCTCCGGCTTGAAAGTCTACCCACCCGAAGGCGGCTTCTTCCTCGTCGCCTCCGTCAAAAACATCAAATCTGTCGACGGCGACGCCATCCAATACTGCAAAAATCTCGCTCGCCGAGGCGCCAAAGTCAGCGCGGTTCCGATGACGCCCTTCTACGACCCATCCTCCCCCGAAAACCCGACCGATTTAGTCCGGTTCGCGATATGTAAAAAACGCGAAACCATCGCGGAAGCCGCGAGGAGAATACGCGAGAACCCTTTGTAGAGAGAAGGAGTTTCCATAGCCAGATATTATTTATGTATCCATCGCACCGCTTTTTATAGTAAAATTAGAGATGTCACACCCCTAAAAAGTAGGACAAAATTTGAAAAACGCGCTCTTTTGTTCTCGTTTGGCCCGGATACGTGCGCACACTCCTCGACGCGCGAAAATGAAAAAAATCTTAACGCACATCATCAAACGCGCGTGCAAACGCTTTAATATCGAGCGTGAGGACCTCTTTGATGCTCCTGACTCGTCCGCGCGGTCGAAATCATCACCGCGCGAACCCGTCGCTGAAGGTGACGAAAATGTGGATTGGCTTGCCTTGGACGCGACAAAAAGATGTACCGAAAAAAAGCGGACGAGGATGTCTGGAGAAGGAGTCGCGACGAGATCGCGGAAGAGGAAGATTGCGCAGAGAGATTCTTTGTGGGATTTGATCGTGAATAACGACGATATTTGTTTCACACACATTCTTCCGAGATTGGATTTGAATGATGTGAAATTCTTGTACGAAGTGAATAGTGAAACGAGAAAGTTGGTGAAGAGATCGTCTCGCAAGGGGGAGTTGAAAGAGACGTTTTTTGTGAGCGAGATGTCGTCGATATCGACTTTGAAAGTAGCGTGGGAGCATTATCCGTGGGAAGCGTATGACTACGATGCGGAAGAAGAGACGGACGAAACATATTTCTCCGAGCAAGTTGCTAAAACGAATAAACTCGAGTTGCTCAAGTGGGCGCGAGAGGAGAAAAAGTGTGAGTGGGATGATCGGACGATTTGGGCGGCCGCACGTCAAGGTAATCTGGGAATGGTAAAGTATTGCGTTGCAAATGAGTGTCCTATCGATGAGAACGCGTGTGCATATGCTGCCGAAAGCGGTAATCTCGAGTGCCTCAAATACTTACACGAAGAAGTCAAAGCGCCTTGGGAATCTTGTACTGCCTCTTGGGCGGCTGAAAGTGGTCATCTCCACATACTCGAATATCTTGTTGAGCGTGAGTATGATGAATATGGCGAAAATGCGTGTTGGTATGCTGCCAGGAACGGCCATTTAGACTGTTTGAAGTACTTGCACGAAACCGCCAAAGCGCCTTGGAACTCTTGGTGCGTTCAAGTAGCGCACGAGAGCAACAACCCCGAATGTTTACAATACCTCCTCGACAACAACTGTCCTCTACCAGACGGTTATCGATACGAAGATGGAGAGTTATACGTACCAGAACCAGAATCAGAATCAGAATTAGAATAATGAAAACATGTAATACCACGCGCGTTGTGATTTTTCCTCGAAAAAAGTCCAAGACTACGTCACACTTTCATATCCAAAATACACACACACACACACACACAATGCTCGCATCAACCGGCATAAACGCGTATTCTTCGCGCTCGTTCGCGTCCAGATTCGCGTCTTCTTCGTCCTCTTCTTCTCCTTCTTCCTCTTTTCGCAAAGCGGCGGCGGCGAAAGCTTCGACGACGACTAATCGATTCAGCGCGTTGTTCGTCTCGTCAGCATTTCCCCAAAGCGACGACACCACTCCGAAAGGCAACACCAAAGAAAACGACGACACAAACACCTCAGCACTATCATCATCATCATCATCATCATTTAGCTTCTCGAAAGATGCCATCGATTCCGCGTCCATTACGATTGGTTCGACCGCATTCGCGCACTTCGTGACTGCGTTTCCAGCTTTTGCAGATGAAGGTCTCGAGGCAGCTCCAGGGGTCCTCGACGGCCAAACGAGCAAGAGTTACTACGCGACGTTATTTTTGTTCGTGTTATCCGCACCTGGGTTGTACTCGTTGGTGAAACGGTCCGCGAAATCGAAGATTTCGAGAAAGACGTTCGAACTTCCGGGTCCGATGGCGGCCGGGGACGCCGCGTTGCCGTTGGACGACGTCGCGAGAGAGATTTCGATGTACTTCAAGAGGAACAACTACGTGGTCGCGGACGCCGGGGAGGTGATTACGTTTGAAGGGAACATCGCGCCGGAACGAGGGACGGCGGCGTACATTACTTTTTGTATCGCCGTTGGTCTCTTGTGCGTTGGTTTGGTGTGTTCAATCGCCTTGCCCGGCGGGAATCTCTGGTACTCTTTGGCGTTAATTTCGCCTCTGAGCGGAAAGTATTACTTGGATAACGCCGGACGAAAAGAAAAAGTAAAAGTGAAAATGGTCGATAACGAGGTCACGACAGATGTCATCGTCGAAGGCGACGCGGAAGAAATCGAAAGGTTTCGAAGAGATTTGAACTTGTGCGAGAAAGGGATGGTCAGAGTGAAAGGGATATTGGAGCAGTAATAAGGAACGCGCCGCTCGCTTCTATTTAAACTATACTTTTACACACGTTTTAACGATACACGGATACTTTACCAGGTACTCATCAATACGTATTCATCTCATCTTCTGTTCCTTTTCCTATTTCCTTCTGGACATCATCCGCGCGCTCTCGCGTCGTTGTATACCATATTCCACACATCGAAAGAACTTCACAAACACGCACAAAGAAAGAGAGCGCGAAAAGAAGAACATGCCCCTCGCGAAGTATCCGTCTCGAGGAAGCGCGTTTACGAATCATCATCATCATCATCAGCAGCAAACGACATCGATTCAGACGACGTCGTACACTCCGAAACAATCCTCTCTCACGAACGGCTTGAAAGACTTTCCGAGACAAAAGCATCCGTCGACGACAGATTCATTCTTTCCACCACCTTCGCGTTTAACATCCGATCCAACGTCGATTGTGATCCGCGCGTTGGAAGTCCATCGCATGCGCGCGGAACGTTTGAACAAAGAGAAATCGGAACACGTGAGAATACGAAAAGAGAACGAAAAGAAACGCTTGTTGGAGGCGCAACGAGAGGCGACGTTAGGGAAGATTCAAAAAGTGAAAGAGGAGCTCTTTGCTTCCACGAAGACGGATACGAGGACGAATCCGGAAGCCGGAGGAGGATTCACGGCTTTTGCTGTTGTTCCGAAGAAAGAAGCCACCTTGGAGACTCGCGTTTCGCCGAGGAAGAAGAAAAGAGAAGAGGAAGTAGAGGAGGAGAGAGGTGGCCGCGTTGGCGAGAGAAATCCGTTCGCGAGAGGGAACGACAAAGGCGCTACTGTAAAGAAAGCGAAGAGAGGAGGAGGGAAGAAAGGGAAGAAGTAGAGAGTTGCGGATTAACCGTTGGCGAACATGACGACGCGGCCAGGGAGGAAAGGATCGAAGATATCTCGAACGCATTTCGAGAGCGCTGCGAAGGCTCACGCGGAAAAGAGAGATGCGACGGTTTGTCGATACGTCGGGAGAGGCGACGATGGGAACGAGGAAGGCGCGTTTTTGGCGTTTCGAAATGTTGGGACGGTGGCGTACGAACAACGAGAAGAGGAGGAGGAAGAGGACGACAACGAAGTCGACGAAGGATATTTTGAAGAAGATGTCGTCTTTATTGTTCGCCACCGTAAGAATGACACGAGTAAAGCTTCCTCGAGAGCTCGAGTAGAAGTCGACGTCATCTATTCCCCATCCTACGAGGTCCCGGTGTTGTGTCTCCGCGCGTTTGATTCGCGGAGCGGCTCGGCGCTGAGTTTAGACCAAACTAATCGCGCGTTGGTGACGAAGCTTCACAACAAAGATAACGACAACGACGACGACATCTTCGCGCAACTTCTCGCCCCTTGGGATCGACAACAAAAACTTCCAAAGTGTTCCGTTGGCGGTGGATGGGTGTGCGTGCACCCGTGCGAAACGTCCAAATCGTTAGATATGCTGAATGAAACGTCGCAAACAGATGAAGAATTCGAGTTCCCGTTCGAAAGATGGCTTCGGTACGCCGCGTCGCGATTGAAAATAGAGTTATTTTAAAACTTATTAGGTTTAGAAAATTTTGTACACTACGCAATTCACAGAACGCGCTAAAAAGCTAGTATCCGCTAAACTATCCACCGCCGCTCTAAATCTACTTTCCTCCTCACCTCTAAAAAAGCCCGCGCGCTCCTCACCATCTCTCCTCCGTCACTCGCCTCGCCACCATCGTTCTTCTTCTTCTTCTTCTCCTCCGCCGCCTCTTCCGCCGCCTCTCTGCACAACCCGAAAAGCGCCTCGCACGCGCTCGTTTCTTCCCCGTAAAACCGCCACGACGCTTCTATCCTTTCCATCGACTCAAACATGTGCGACGATGCTTGTGATTTCTCATCAAAGCCTCCTCCCGTTTTTCTCGATTGCGTTTGTTCTCGATTTCCTCGACTGACTACTTTTTCCATCTCGTCCACGAACTGTTTCATTCGATCTCGCTCTCGGTCTAACTTTTCCAGAATCACTCCTAACTGTTCCATCTGTTTCGCGACCGTCTCTTTATGCACCGAGTTGGATCCCGCAACGCGTCGTCGATGCGTCCGTTTTTCTTTCTCAATATTCACCACACTCTCATTCTCACCGTTATTCTCATCGTCATCGCACTCTTCTTCTTCTTCTTCCTCCTCCTCCTCGGACGAAGGAGGGTACAAACGTTTCTCTTTCAACATCGGCACTCGGGAAACGACGTCGAGGACGACGTCGAAAAGCTCGAACGCGTGGTCGCGAGACTCGCGCCAGGTGCGGACGAACGCGCGCATTTTTTTATTCTCGCGCTGCTGCTCGGAGTCGTTCATCGATCGCTTCGTTTATCCAGGCATGAAATAAGAGCGCAACACGATTCGACGTACACGACGACGCGAGACGACCACAAACCAAAAGGTTTTCGTATGACGCAAATTGGACGAAATGCCTCAGTTTTATCTCACACAAACCATCGCATATAAACGCGCGTAAAAGAAGCCTTTGAGCGCCTCCCGAACGAGAACAGCAGCGGCAACATTCGTTTTAGTAGTATTATTAGTAGTATACTCTGTAGTAGTAAAAGAAGCGGAGGAGTAAAAAAGATATGAGCGCGACGACGACGACGACGAAAAACGCGCAAACTTTACTCGCGAGAATGCTTCGCGTCGCCAAGTCGTATAAAGATTACAACGTCCGCGAGTACCTCGTGCGAAGGACGAACGATGCGTACGAAGGTACGAAAGAAAAACCGGAGGAGTTTGAAAAGTTCGCGGAGAAAGAGCTGAAATGGATGGAAAGGCAAGAGAAAGTGTACGAGATGTACGGGAGCGAACGGAAGAGCGTTTTGGACGATTCGACAGACGACGTGGCAACGACGAGGAAGTAGAGAAAATTTTCATCAATATCTGTTGTACAATGTAGTGTTTCTTCGTTTAAATAGAACTGTGCACTTCTCTTTCTTTCTTTCTTTCTTTCTTTCTTTCTCTCTCTCTCTCTCTCTGCCGCGGGTCTGTCTATTCGTGAGTGAGGAACAAAGCTTCGCGAACTGTCTCGATCGCGCTCGATATTCCCGACTTTTCGTCGTCGGCGAAAAACAACGCCTTCTCTTCTCGAAAGCGGGAGAACAAATACTGAACTCCCGCTCGAGCGCCGATGGAACACTCTTTACCACCTTGGAACGCGTTTTCTTCGTCCGACTTTTCCGCTCTGGACGCGACTGCGGAGGCGGTTTGTAAAACTGTTTCGGGTAAACCGGCTAAGCGAGCGACGTTGACGCCGTGGGATTTCGGGCACGAACCGGAGACGACTTTGTGCGTGAACGCGACTCGGGGCGGGACTCGAGTGGAGTCGACGAGCGCTTCGACGTGTTTTAATATCGCGCTAGAGGCGAACGCGAAGTAATCCGCGAGTTTGTGGTAGTGCGTGCTGAAGAGCGTGCGGGATTTGTTTCGCAACATCAAGTGTTTGCCGCAACTTAAAGCGATGGCGCAGCCGTCGGTGGTGGACGTGCCTCGACCGAGTTCATCGACACACACCAAGGAATTTTTCGTAGCTTCGCGCAACGGCTTCGCGATTTCGGACATTTCCACCGCAAACGTGGAAAATCCAGAGCGCAAGTCGTCTCTCGCGCCCATGCGAACGAAAATGGCGTCGCATGCGGAGAGGTTGAAAGTCTTCGCGGGGACCGACGAGCCCATGTGCGCGAGGATGGTGGCTACGCAGATTTGTCGGAGATACGTGGATTTTCCACCCATGTTCGCACCGGAGAGAAGGAGGAAGTTTTTATCCGCGGAAAAGTGACAATCGTTTGGAACGAACTGCTTGTTTAAGAGAGATGCACACGGGTGTGTCAAAACGTCGCACTCGAGGAATGCGCTCTTACCATCCCCGGGAAAAGGCGAGACGTTCGGTTTCACCGCGTGGCCTTCGCCGAGCAAAGCGAACTCATCCGAAACCACCGCGAGCGCGCCGAGCGCGTCGACTTCGGCGATGCACTCCGTCGCCAAACGCCACTCGCGCCAGTTTGCGCGGAATTTTAAGATTAAACCTTTCATCACGCCTTCCATGGCGGTTTCTTTTGCCTCCATCGCGTTCGCGCGCGCCTCTCTCAAGGGATCAACCGTCTCGCACGAGAATCGCTCAAACCCTTTTCGCTTACCTTCTCTCGTCCACATTTCTGGAACCCGTCGAGATAATCGATCTGGGATTTCAATAATGTGCGTGTCGCGCATGACGGTGACGAATTGTAGCTCGGATTTTTGACACTGCAACAACGCTCTCGCTTCGTCGAGCCAGTTTTCCAACTTTGCATCTGCTTGTCGGATGGCTTCGTCCGCGGCGTCCACGGCGGCGTCTACACCAGCGGCTGGTTCGATGCGGCCGCATTCTTTCGCTTTCACCCAATCAAAGGCGGTTTCAAACTCGCGCAAACCTTTAATAATTTCGTCTTTCGGGAAGAAGAGGTCTCCGCAGTAATCTTCTTCGTCGGCGTTTGTTTTTTCGCCGGTGACTAAAGCTCTGAGCAAATTTGATTTTTCCAACACGTGCTCGTTGCTCGAGATCTCCTCGGCGACATCGCGGACCGCGCGAACGCTTTCTAAAGCCGCTAAAAAGTCATTCAACTTTGCTTTGCGCATGTCTTCGTACAAAACGACGCGATCGGCGTTTCTGTTTGAATCCCCGCTGCCGACGCATCTCGCCACGCACCGCTCGTAATCTGGACTCGCTTTCAACAGCGCTCGAATTTTTTGAAACGTATCGACGGAGTCGTTCGAGCGCAACGCGTCTATTGCCTTTTGCTTCGATCGAATCACTGACGCGTCGCACGATGGGCGACAACATTGCATTCGGAGGACGCGCGTGCCTGGTGCAGATGCCGCTCGGGAGACGAGCTCTAACAAACTTCCCGATCTCCCGCCTTCAGTGTTTTCTAGAATCTCGAGACCGGACAAAGCAGCAGCGTCCAGGCGCATGAACGCGTGTTGGTATTGTAACCTTTTCGTAGTCGCAGCCGATGTCGTTGTCGCTTCTTGTTCCATGGCGGATGGCGAAGGCGGTGCGGAAGAATTCACAACACTTCCTTCGACCCCGAAAAACGTCTCGTCGTTGGCGATGGTTTCGTATTTTCCGTAGGGCACAACATCGTGTGCGACCAAATTATCGTTCAAGTAGAGCAGACACGTGCCGAAAGCTACGAGCGCAGCTTCGGCATTAATATTACTTGCGTTGCCAAAAAAAGTTTCAATAACATCCGGGTACGCCGCGAGTGGTTTAAAATAGCCTTGTTTTTCAACTTCCTCTCTTACGCCTTTTGAGGACGTCATCGAAGACGAACACACGTATCGAATGTGTGCATTTGGCACGCAATCTCTGAGCGCCGCCGCCACGGCCGGTCCAGGGAACTCTTTAGCATCCGTCTCGCCCCTTCTAAAAATAATTTCCACCGGGTTCAGCTCGCACAACGTCGTTCGTAAACTCGACAGGGTTTCTTCGTCGCCGCTTCCTGGCACGACCTTATACGCGCCGAGAACAAACTTCCCCGCCGCACATTCTGCCGCGCAGACGCCAAAATGCATAGCCCCATCTTCATTCTTTCGAAACTCTGAAATTGCCAACACGTGAGACGCATCCGGACAACTTTCTACCATCACGCGATCAATCATCGTCCCTCTCGTCACCACCGCAATCTTCTCGCGTTTCACCACCGTATCTTTGCATCTCGAGTCTTTCTTTTTCCTCTCCGCGAGCATGGCGGGCGTTTCTGTTTGCTCAATCGTGACCACTTTGTGCCCGTTTCTCGCCAATGTTTCGGCATTCTTCTGGTAGTTCTTTTCCGGGAAACCCGCGTGTGGTTGTTCTCCTTTCATGTAAATCAATCCGAGTTCTTTCACGCCGACGTGCGCGTCCATCTCGTACATTTCGTAAAATTTGCCCATCTTGAACAATAAAACGGCATCAAAGTGCGTGGCTTTGAACTGCCACCACTGTTGCTGTCCCGGAGAGATTTTATGCTGAGAGCCATCCGTGCTCGGAAAGCTCTTCGGGAAGGTTTTCGGGAGTAACAACGTGGTTGGATCGTATTTTGGGCTGTCGAAAAGGTTTCCGTTTTGATCCTTCAGTTTCGGAGGGAACATGAAGGAAAACAAACGACGCTCTCGTTCGTCAAACTTTGATATTTGGTCCGCTTGGAGTCCGTTTTGTTGCTGCGACGAGGACGGTTGTTGTTTCGGCGGTGACGCGCGTTGCTTTATCGGCGCTACCGTCGCGGACGCTTTCGAAGCTTGCGCCGACGGAGGCTTTTTCTTCGTCTTTTTGTTTGCCACCGGCGAGTCTTCTTCTTCGAAGTCGTCGTCGTCGTCGTCGCCATCCTCGGACTCTTCCGGTGCAAAGTCCGATTCGCTTCCTCCTTCCTCCTCTTCGTTCTCGTCATCATCGCTCGAATCCATAATCACCGTTTTCTTCCTCTTCCTCTTCGCCTCTTCCTCTTCCCGCCTCGTCGCCCGGGTCGGTCGTTTCGCGATCGACGACGCGGCGTTCGACCGCTTGCGCTTGTTCCTTCGCGCGAAGGAAATTGGATTTTCCTCCTCCTCCTCTTCTTCGAAATCTACGTCCACGTCCA
The DNA here is from genome assembly GCF_002220235.1 of Bathycoccus prasinos. Classification (NCBI taxonomy): domain Eukaryota; kingdom Viridiplantae; phylum Chlorophyta; class Mamiellophyceae; order Mamiellales; family Bathycoccaceae; genus Bathycoccus; species Bathycoccus prasinos. The sequence goes on from NC_024004.1 coordinate 501,394, forward strand.
TCTTTTCCTCTGTTCTCTCGTTCTCTTTTACCGTCGATGTGGTTCTCCCCGTCGCTCTCGTGGCTTCCGCGATCATCTCGACGCCTTTCCTCTCCTCGCTTACGCTCGCCAAAGAAGGTGCATTCTGGGCACCATTTTTCTTGGAAACATCACCTCCTTTTGTTACTTGCTTCGCATCGTCATCAGCAGCGATTGCCTGCACCTTTTCCTTTTCCTTTGCAAAGACGATTCCGATGGACTCCTTTTCTTCTTTCGCGTTCTCCTTTTCCCCGGAGAACGACGACGAAATATGCGTTGGTTTCCTGTTCTCATCGTCCCCGTGCGATAATTTTGAATCCTCTTTCTCCCCTAAAGTCTTTTGAATCATCTTCATCGCATCATCGCTCTTCTTTTTCTTGTTCGAGGAACTGACAGTCGTCGTCGTGGAAAAGAAAGATTTGAGCGTTTTTTGCCGACCACCGTCGCGAATTTGGGAGAGAGGCGTTTTGTTGGTGGTGGTGTTGTCGTCGTTTGGTACCATTTCGTTCGTTGTTCGAGATGAATTTTTTTTGTGAGAACCGATTTCAAAAATAGTGTTTCCCTGATGTGTTTGATGACGACGCGCGAAAAGACGCAGTAGTAAAGAAGAAGACGCGATCGATGACGAGAAGAAAGAAGAAGCTTTGATTAAATTGTATTTTAAATATATATATATTACGTAAGTGTTTACACGTGCACAACAACAAATTCTCTACAAATAGTATTATTAATCGCCTCGAAACAAAGTCCTTTTGGCCACGGAAACGATATCGGCTGGTTTCGGCAAGGCCATCGCTTCCAAGTTTGCGGCGTAGGGCATCGGGATGTCGACGCCGGTGACTCTTTCCACCGGGGCGTCCAAGTAGTCGAACGCGTCTTCGTTCACGCAGGCGGCGATTTCAGACCCGACGCCGCATTGCGGCCAGCCTTCTTCGACGATGACGACGCGTCCGGTTTTTTTGGCCGATCGAGCGACGGCTTCGCGGTCGAACGGACGCAAAGAGCGAAGGTTGATGACTTCCGCGTTCACGCCGTCTTTTTCGAGCTCTTCGGCGGCTTTTAAGCAGTAGCCGACCATTTTGGAGAAGGCGACGAAAGTGACGTCGGAACCTTCTCGCATGATTTTTGCTTTGCCAATTTCAATGGTGAAATCTTCGTCTAAGGCTTCTTTCGGGAGTTGGAAGCTTTCGCCGTATAAGAGTTCGTTTTCGAGGAAAACGACTGGATCCGGGTCGCGAATGGCGGCTTTCATTAACCCTCTCGCGTCTTCCGCGTCGTACGGGGCTAAAACTTTCAAACCGGGGATGGACATGTACCAGGCGGCGAAGCACTGGGAGTGCTGCGCACCGACTCCGGCGGCGGCGCCGTTTGGACCTCTGAATACAATCGGACACGAGATGGTACCGGCGGACATGTATAGCGTCTTCGCGGCGGAGTTGACGATGTGATCAATCGATTGTAACGCAAAGTTGAACGTCATAAACTCGACGACTGGTTTTAAACCCATAAATGCGGCACCACACGCGATGCCGGTAAAACCGGCTTCGGTGATGGGCGTATCTCGAACGCGTTCGGCGCCAAACTTTTGGTGCAACCCTTTGGTGATTTTATACGCGCCTTGGTATTCGCCGACTTCTTCCCCAATGATGAACACTTTTTCGTCTCTGGTCATTTCTTCGGACAACGCGGAGTTCAAGGCGTCGCGGACGGTCATACTTGGTGAATCCGCTGGGAGTTTTGAAGCCGTGGCGGTACCGCCGTTCAAATCTTCGTCTTTCGATCCGTCTAAGTCTCTCCCAGCCGCTCGCGAGTTTCTCGTCAAATCTCCTTTTTTAATCGCCTCGTACTCCGGTCGTTCCAAAATCGCTTTCGCCGCGGGTTCGTCCGCCGCGGATGCTAAAGAAGTTTCGCCACTGTCCAACACAGAAGCATTACCAACGGTATCTTCCGCCACGTAATCCGCGAATTTCCCCACGTCCTCCTCGTTTTCGCACGTCACCGCAATCGCTCTTCCAATCGGTATATCGTCCGCTTCTCCAGCTGGAACCAAAATCTTCGCCAAGTACCCGTCGTCCATGCATTCCATCTCCATGGTCGCCTTATCGGTTTGAATTTCCGCTAAAATATCCCCGGCGTTAATCTTCGCGCCTTCGCTCACCGCCCACGACGCGACGCCGCCTTGCGTCATCGTCGGCGAGAGCGACGGAAACGGAATCACCGAGTGCGGAGGGTAATCCTCCGGAGATTTCGCTGCCGCTGCCGCAAATCCTCTGTTAGATCTCGCGATCGTTTTATTATCATTCTGGAAAACGCTGCTACTGCTACTATTCTTCTTTGGTATTTTTCCTCCGATTGCATCATCGCCGCCATGATGAGAGTCGTTCTTCTTCTCTTTCGTCGTCGTTGTCACCACCCCCCTTCTTTGTTGTCTCTTTTGCGACGACAACAAAGACGACGAAGAGGACGGAGAACAGCGCGCCGAGTTTGAGGACGAAGAGGAGGAAGAAGAAGAAGAAAACACCACCAACGGATGATGATGATGATGATGATGATGAAGATTTCGAACCGACGTCTGATTTTGGGAGGAGAAAAATCGCGCCAAAATCTGTTGACTCGTCGTACTTTCAACGAACTGTCGTCGTCCTCCTCTGGAAATCATAGTTAACGCTCTCGAGAGATCTCTACGCAAATATTCTATTTCTTGCGTTACCGTGACTTTTACGCCTCTCTGAAGCCTCTCTAAAGCCTCTCTTCAAACAGAGCGAAAACAACACGCAACGCAACACCCCTACGAAATGTTCGAATTTTTTCTAAAGAACAGAACAAAAGAGAGAAACGAGAGAGATCTGAAAAGAGCGACGCTTAAACCCTAATTAGGATTGATACCCTAAATAATTTTTTTTTGACCTTTTCTCTCTTGAAGAAAATAACAGACACGACACACATTTTACGCGCACCTACAACAGAAGTCCGAAGATGACTTTACGACGACGACGAGAGATTCCTTTCGATGCGCGCGACAGTTAAGAAGAAGGAGGAGGAAAGCGAGAAGAAGAAGAAGCTTGATGAACCCGCGTCTTCTTCTTCTTCTCTGGATGTGTTGACCGAAGGGTTGAAACGATCCATTTTGCCTCAGATTCGCAAATTGGACGGGACGATCGCAAACGCGAGATGGATGCAAAAAGAAGTCACGGATGCAACCGATCGGTGTTCTCTCGAAGTGGAGAGAGTGATTTCTACCACGGTTGGAGAAGAAGAAGAAGAAGACAACACTACGAAAGGAGAAAGAGAAAGAGAGGAAGAAGAAATCGACGAGCGGTTACGAAACGTGCTCGAATCGGTCTCCAAATTGCGCCAAAGAATGGCCAAAGTGGTCGAACGAGAGCGAGCGCAACGAGAGAAACTTTTACGCATGCGGAGGTGCGATTTGGACGTTCTCCGAGCGAATAAAGGAGAGGAGTGCGATTTTGAAGCCGTTTTGAGAGCAGAGGCGTACGCGAAACAGCAACGATAAAGACGATAAAACGAAGACGACTCTACCGCGGGGGCGACGCGTTGAATATACGTAAAATGTATTACGAGCGCAAAGCGCGATATGTGTGTTTGCTACTACACCTTCTTCTTTCTATTAGTATTTCATCCCTCCGTGTGGTCTTCTTTTTCTCATCATCTATTTGCCTTTCGGTCCATTTAACCCTAATCCTAACCTTTGTTCCATGACTTCGTGCGTCGTCTGTCTCGTCCTCGCTTCCGGTTGGAACTCCATCTGCCCTAAATAGTCCTCGAATCCGATCCGATCGACGTTCCCGCTTAAAATCTCCAACCCGAATCGTTTGCTTTTCACCGTTTGATTGTTCGGTAATCGTTCCACGTTTTGTAATATTTGTCGTTCGATGTCCATTTGTGCCGGTAAGGCGATGCCGTAGATGTGCGCGAGGTGGTTTTTCTTCGTTTGAGAGAGCACGTACGGGTGCGAATGGTTTTGGATCTGCTCGACGGGATGGGTCGTTGTCGTCGTCGTCGTCGTCGTAGTGTGATGTAAACCATCGCGCATGGGGTCCCTCGGCACGTGCGAAAAACGCTCCCTGGTGAAGTCAACACCGTTGGCCTCGTTATCCTCCATGGACGTAGAGTTCATCAGAGTTCTTTCGTGCGTCTTTGTTGTGTGTTTGTTGTGCAAGCGTTTTAACTGACGATCTTGGTGTTGTTTGACCTCTCTCTCTCTCTCTCAACGAGCGGGATACGTTTAGAGTAATATATAAGTACAGATCTGATTATAATTTATGTGCCTTTTCACGAAATGTTTTACGCGCGCGTTTGTTCTACCATTTCTCTCTTTTTCTCTCTCTTCGTCTTTGATCGTTTTTCTCGAAACGACGAGTGCGAGTGAAAGAGGTCGCTCTCGCAAAGCGAGCGAGCGTTTCTTTATTATTTCGTGAACCGCCCCAAAGCGCCTCCGAAGAACTTGAATATCCCTTTCACGATTTCTTTCCTCAATGCGGCGAGACCTTTCCCAAACTCCCCTCCCGGCCCAGCGTTCGTCTCTCGAATGAATAACGTAAATATTACCCCCCAGACGCCGTTTATGAGAAAGAGAAAGAGGAAGCCAACCGCGATGGGCGGTTCGCGCTCGATGAAAATCTCCAAGTCTTTAAAGAACCCTTGGCCGAGTTCCGGTTTGTTTTCTTCATTCACGTTGTTGTTATTATTATTGGCTACCGCGTTGTCGTTCAATTCTTGCTTCTCGGAAGAAGAACTGCTCGTCGCTATTTCAAACATCCTCCGCCGCCGTTCCTCCGCGTTCGTACTAAAAAGTTGTTCCTTCGTCGTTTCCTCTGAAGAGGCAGAGGAGGACAAAATCGTCGACGCATTCGCGACGTTACTACTTTCATTTAGCGCGAGAAACGCCGACATCACAAAAGCGCTAAAAATCATCTTCGAACCGCTAAAACTCCGACCGCTCGTCGAACAACAGCAGCAGTCTTCTGCTTCTTCTTCTTCTGTTCCTCTTTTAAACGCGCGGGTTTGAGTTTCCGTCAAAGTTTTTCGATCTTCGATGGAAAAATAATTCGTTTGTTTGTCGCGAATGAATCGAGCGCGAGGACGACGACCAACTGCGCCGAAATGCGCGGAAGAGTACGCCGAGGAGGAGGAAAGGGATTTTGACGACGACGACATCGAGAGTACGATGCAATTGGTCATCCTGTGAATGAATAAATATTTTTTTATGCGGGGGAGAAACAACAAAATGTTTTGCTCAAGTATTCATTCCCAAACAAACTGCCAATGAAAACTCTTGGAAATCTCTTTTTCCTCGCTCTTTTGAGAGGAAGAGGAGGAACAGAGCGAAAAAAGGCCCGTCGAGGTAACGTAGTATTTCGGCAGTATTTAGGTGTTCTTACAAAAAAAACGTCTCTATATACGCACGCGCGCGAGGCTATCTATGCGTGGTGAATCTTTTCTCTCTCCTAGTGTGAATACTTTTCCAACAACTGGTTTTGAGTATCTCTCCTCCTTGTTCATTCAGCGGGCACGTACCGAAACATTTGCACTCTCGAGTGTAAGCTGTGGTAGGTCGTTTGACTTTCTGAGGAGGAGGCGGCGTCCGCGCACGCCAACTCGAAGACGAACGCGAACGCGGATTTCCGGCCGCCGTCGAAATCGAACGCGAGTTGCGTTCGCGGCGCGTTTTTTAGAAGCGGGATGCGGAAGTCGCCAATGTGCTCGGCGTCGTCTAAGGTTTCGTTTCGGAAGGAGGAGACGCGGAGGCACCAGAAGAGAGAGGAAGAGGAGGAGGAAATAGAGGAAAGGACGGGGATCGGAGGCGGCATGAATTTGAACCCGTCGACTTCGATCGTTGGCGATGATGTCGGTGGTGATGGTGATGAAGTCGATGGTGAACCCGGTACGCTGAGTAGTTTCCTCGACGATCCTTTCGTCGCGGTGAACGCAACCGCACAGTAAATGTGGCGTCCGCGAAGAGTCAAAAAGTGAGCGTCGTCGGGAGTCTCTTCCGCGACGTCTTTCACGCGTTCTCTCTTCACTCTCGAGCGCGATTTCAATTCTTCGAGGATAGCTTCTGCCGTGTCGTCGCTCTTTGTGTCGTTCACAAGGCGCGAGGATGGAGATTGATCAAACTCTTGCGAAATTCTCGCCGCTGATGCGTTTCCGAACGAAGCGCTGTGCGAAAGAACATCCGCGGATTCGTCTAAAGATATCGCCAAATCGCGAAGGACGGAAAGCTTTGTCAACACGCGCCGTTCGTTCTCGTCGTCCAACCGCTTCTTTTCTACCAAGACCGGTGAGATAGGAACGATATTATGAGAGACCATCTTTTCCGGAGAGGAGTGACTGCCTCCACCGCCGCCGCTGTGGATGGAATCTCCTCTCCCAGTTTCGTTCTTATTCGAGATAGATAACCCCTCCATGGCGGCGGTAGAATCTTTCAAACTACCGCTAAGCTTAGAACCTGCCGTATTGGCGATTGAGTTCGCAAATCCGGCAAATTTACTCGCCGCCGCGGTAGCGACGGATGTTAAACTCGCGGATGAAGTCAACGCGCCGCCGAGTATCGGTGTTTTCGATCGAGACATCGTTTGAGCCTCTTCCGGAAAATACGTCGCGCCTGACATGGTTTTATCCGCAGTAGAAGTCTTTAACGATACATTGCCGACGCTTTGAGACGCATTTGTAGCGTTGCCGACGGCGCTATGCTTCACTGGATTCTCTTTCTGTAATCGAAGATTTTCCAAGATTCGCCTGGCGCGTCGCGTCCGCAACATGGTCGTCGGGTCGAGTTTCTCGGGATCGACGTTTCGTAAGTTTGTAAACTTTGCGTCGCGAAACTTTGACGTCAAACGCAAACGTAAACGCAAAATCTCGAGCATCAAGTTCGCGTTAAGTCGGTCTTCGAAATCTTGGGTATTTGCATGCTCGACAATCTCTACTGCCACGCGCTCGTAGGCGTCTAAAGTAAAGTTTTGCTCGAGATACGCCTCATCTTCCGGGCTTAGTGTACCAACGATATCTTTGTCTGAAATTGACGCGCCATCATCGCCACCAAGTATTTCAACGCGACCGAGCGCCATGGTGAGCGCTAACGCCGACGGTGACGTGCCCACCGTGCGTGGTTCAAACGTCAATTTGATCTTTGATGTGGCGCTTTCGCTGCTCGGAGTAATCTCATTTTGACGTTCTCTGGCGATACCTCCTTCTTGCTCGTAGAACTCGACGTCTTCGAAATTCCTATCCAGTCTCTTATAGCTGTACTTCCACACGCCTTCTTCGGCGTCGAACGGCCCGGCGCACTCTACGAGAGGCAATGCCATCGTCGCATGCGTTGGGATTATTGGAAGCTTGAGTACGATAGAAAATTTCTTCTTCCTACTGGCAGAAAGAAAGGTTACGCGAACGCGACCTGGCGCGAAACGTTCGTTCGCCCCTTTCGGGTCGGTTAGCAACAACCAATTCTCGACACCACCGCTGCTATCGACTTGATCACCAAACTCTCGCACTTCATACGTGAGCGATTCGGAACGCGAGCTTCGTGGACACGGCCAAACCGATTTAAAAAACTGACCGATCGCGACTTTGTCGTTACCATTACTTTCGTTGCCGTAAGAAGAAGCGCTACTACCACTAGTTTCGGATAAACCAGACTCTTCGCCGAGGAAAAAAGATTCCTCGGTGAGCATTTCACCGTTCTGTACTAAATTAATGGCACATCTCGGTGCCGCTAATAATGCACCGAACGAAGCTCGTGACTTCACCACTCTTCCCTTTTCTTCCAGCGGGTCTTGCACCAAGCTTGGAAAGTAATATTTCCGTCGAAGGCCTAAAAACAACTCAAACTGCGTCTGACGGAACCCGTCCGAGACTAAGTTTACGAACCGTCTCTGAACGCTAATACTCAGGTTCGACGCCGTTGACTGCGAAGACTTAAACCGCGAGTTTGAATCGTGACTTGTCGTTGAATCCAACAAATGCATCATCGCCGTGTGCGACGCTCGCGTCGACGTGTAAATCAAAGCGTGTAAATCCCCGTTTTGCAAGTATACCTCCGACGCCGCCGATAAGGCCGCTCGAGACATATTCACTCGCAAAGTGTCCACAGTTCGTTCGAGCCAAACGTACGAGTCTTGCTCGGATGGAAATATCGAATGTTCAGATACGTTTGTAGTCTTATCCATATCGAACAGTTTTCGTTCAGCTTCCTCTTTCTCCTTTTCGCGTATCACGGCGTCGTCCTTGCGTTTTTGAAGAATAGCTTCGCGTTTTGTCTGTCGTTCTTTTCTCTCTTCGTCGACGACTTTTACGAAATCGTCCGGTAACGCCCAAGACGTTGAGCGCATGTTGTGGTCGATGTAAAACGTTCTTCCAGTCGTCGTGTCTAAACGTGACTCCCACCCCTCGGGTAATCGCGCGCTTAAATCTTCATCAGCCGAGCGCAAGAATTGATCCTCTTTCGCCTTCTCCATGAGCTTCGTCGATTGTAACGAGTTACTCTCAGGGTCGGTGAGCACGTCCGCTAATCCTAGACGCTTTGTTTGCTCCGCGAGCAATTGAACTGCAACAAAAAATCCGGCTAAGTTCGTTCGATCTAAAGAATCCGCGCAGTTGTATCTCAACACGCCCGCTTGTTTCCTGAGCGTTATCATTTCCCCCGTGGCTTCGTCGAACGTCCCGTAACCGTAACCGTGCTGTCCAATCTTATCGCGAAGTACTTTCCACATCGCTTCGACTGCACTCGCATCGCCCATACTTTTCACATTCGTGTGCCAATCGAAATTCGTCACCGTCAAGTTTGGATCGTTTGGTAAAATGTTGCGACATAATTCTACGCACTCGTGGAAATGTCTGGACAACTCCGCCTCGGGTTTCCCGGGTGCAATCCGCAACAAGTTCACGCACGCGATCGGGTTGCACTCTCCATAACTTTCGCGCAGTCGGGCAAAATATCGATCGGCATTCTTATACGTGTCTTTAGTCTCCACCTCGATTTGTGCGTCGCCGACGGTTTGTTTGATCTCCTGTTTCCATCGAAGCGGCACGGAACCTCTGCGCCACACGTACGACGTCCAAATAGTTTTTTTCCTACCACTATTACTACCACTACTATTACCATTACTTGAACGCCAGACCATTTGTTCCATCTCAACTTCGTTCCCTGGATTCCCGTCCTCGTTTATTCCTCTCGCTAAAAACCTCGTCCCCGGGTGTAATCGACTCCGTTTCCCAAACACCGCAAAGTGCCACGATCCTTTCTTCGGATCGGTCGCGTCCACTAAAATCTCTCTGCACTCCGCTAAACCTTGAATCATAACTGGAACGTATCGAGACGCATCGTCCTCTAACACATCTCTCAACGGTTTTGCAATCGCCTCGTTCCACACCCACTCGCTTTCCTCCTCCTCCTCCTCCTTTGGCGGCGGCGACGCCAAAGACGAAGAACGAGACGAATCTCGAAACGCTAAACTCTTCCTCAAATCAAACGTCTCGCTATAAAAATGTAACCCATCGATTGGAAAATCCATCAACGCTCTCGCGTGTTCCTTCTCTTGCTCCGTCAATAGTCTCACCGGACTCGAAATTGAAGTCGTTTTAATCCACTTCGTCTCGCAAATCCGAAACACGTCCTCTCCGGTAGGTAATCGCATCGCTTTTTGCACTTTCGTCGCCACCAGCGCGGCGACTTGGTCGCCTAAACGCGCGATGCCTAAAACGCACGTCCCTCTCGTCGCGTTTTTTACTTTCCCGAGTTCTTTGAGGTACGTCAACGCGTCCAAATCGGATGCAAAAAACACGCTTTCCTCCTCCTCGTCGTTTCCCCAACCGCGGGGTCTCTTCACGCGCAAAAGCGCGCCGGATGTCGGACACACTCGCACGACTCTCGCTTTCGGCGCGTATCGAGCGGCGACGAGTACGATGTGAATCTCCGACGCGTCCGATTCTGTCACCACGCACGAGCCTTTCGGGAACGACGAACCATTATCGGAGGAAGAAACATCGTCCGAGGAAGAGGAAACGGCAGCGCTGTGTCGATGCATCTCTCGATGACCTTTCGAGCGAGTTATGATGAGAGAAGTTTATTCGAAGAAGAAGCTATACACGTTTCAAGAACAGTATTCGTCTTTTTCGTCGCAGCAGTCTCGAGATAAAGAAGGCTCAAACATCCTCTCGTGTACTATACGCGGAGCGTTCTTCTTCCTCTCTTTGCGTTTGCGCTTGTGAGTGTGTTTATGTGTATGTGTATTGTGCGTTAAATAATTTGTGCGGAAAATGCTTCATTCTTTCCCCGCGTAATCGCTTTCTCTCTCGCATCTCTGTCGTCCTTTTGTCTCCGTCGTGAGATGCAATTTACGACGTCGTCGCGGTCTCTTGCGTTTTTACCCTCACCCGCGGCGAAGAAGGCTTCTTCTCGCGTAATAACAACGAAAGCGCTTTTATCATCGAAACGGTCTCGTCGTAAACGTCAAATTCTGAATCATCATCATCGAGCGAGAGAAGTGAAAATGTCGACCACATCGTCGTCGGAAATGATTTCCGTGGAACAACTCCTGACGGATTGCATCGAAAGCTGCTTTCTCGGATGCGTCCAAATCCGGGAAGTGCGATCGAAAGGAATATCTTCGGTGCGATCGAAAATCGAAGGCGACGCGCGGTCGGCGTTGACCGAAGCGGACGTGAAAGCGCAAGCGGTCGTTATCGGGAGCTTGAGGAAGACGTACGGTGCGAGATTGAACGTCGTCGGCGAGGAGGACGGGAACGAGGACGCGACGCCGACGGAAAGCGAAGTGTGCGAGAGTTTACGGAAAGACGTGCGGTTTAGCGAGTGCGTGAAGGAGGCGGTGAGAAAAGCGTGCGAAGATGGTGGTTTTCGACAGGGCGAAGACGCGGTTTCGATGGAAGACGTGTGCGTGTTCGTCGATCCCGTGGACGGGACGAGGGAGTTCGTGGAAGGGAGATTGGAGAACTGTCAGTGCTTGATTGGTATTTCCGTGAATGGACGCGCCGTGGCGGGGGCGATTGGGTTGCCGTTTCCAAAAGGCGCGAAAGGGTTTGAGGAGGATAAAGATGACGCGGAGAAATCGGCGATTGTGTTTGGTTTGTGCGGAATGGGAGGCGCGGACGATCCGGAGAGCGATAAAGGCGTCGTCGGGGTGTTTAACGAACATTTACTAGCCGATGGGTACGTAACCACGAGCGAAGTAAATGGAAGTGAACGGTTTTCAATTACCACAGGGGATAGTAAGAACTTACTGTTGAAAGCGAGCGTAGACGCCGTCGTCGAAGCGGCGAAGGAAAACCAATCGTATTTACAGGACATAGATAGACCTTTAGTCGGAGGCGCGGGCAGTAAGATTGTCAACGTCGCGTTCGGTAAAGCCGACGTCGCGTTGATGCATCCGACGTGTTTGTGGGATAGTTGCGCACCAGAGGCTGTTTTGAAAGCGGCTGGAGGGTACGTGTCGGATTTTTTCGGCGCGCCTTTGTGTCACAGTAAAGACGCGAGGACGGTGGAAAACAATCTCGGGATCATAGCATCTATGCCGAGAGAAAAGACGCCGAAGAGAGCGGAAATGTGCGCGAAACTGCGCGAGAGCGAGACTTTGCGCGCTTTGTTCGGCAAAGAGGCGGGTTTTTCCGAGGACGGTAGTGTAAAAAAGAGCGACGTTCAAAAAGCTCAAGCTTTTGACATCGCGAGAGCGTTGGACGGAGCCCCGTTGACGGTAGATTATTTAAACGACGAGATTCTTTGTAGTTTGAGTAGGAAAAGCGCGTACTCGGACGACGACGAGAAAACTGACGATGTCATGTCCATGACCTCATCGAACGCGTTAGTTTCGTACTCAGTAAACGAAGACACCGCGGTTCGAGGATTGATGTCCGACGCCGTTCGAATACACTTGGAGTGGAAAGACAACTCGGAAAAATCGAGGACGCCAAAATCGTTATTTTATAAACGCGTGGACATGCAAAGTCTCGCGCACGTTCGTTTGAAGAAAAGTACCGCGCCGATGAAAATTGGACGCGACGTGAGGTCTTTCTACGTCGAGTCTGCGTTCCTTTCTTCGAACGCGGCGAGAGCTTTGCACTCCGCCGGCGTCGGCGTGCCCAGATGCTACGCCTCGGCGTTTCAACTCAACGAAAATTCCTCCGTGGACTCGAAATTCGCGCTGTGCTTGGAAGATTTCTCGCCTGAGGACGGGTGGTACCAAGAAAAGTCGCTCAACTTGGCGCAAGCGAAAAGCGCCGTTATCGCTTTGGCGAGAATGCACGCGTTTTTCCTACCCGACGCAAACTATTTGAAAGAATCAGAAGAGAACATTCGGGAATTAGAAAGCGCCGTCTGGCGCTCGGGAACGTACTGGCAACCGTCCATGCAAACCATGGACGAGCAAGTCGCGAATCTTCCTCAACGATGGGAAAATTACTTGAAATCCTTCGAAAAGGAAATCGCCGAACACGTACCGAAAACCAACGACATCGGTACCGTCGGCGAGCGGTTACAAAAAGTTGCGGTGGCCATTGGAAACGAAGCGTTTCCGTTCGACGTTGACGATATCGCCTCCGTTCCAGAAAGACTTCGAAAGCAGCGCACCATCGCTCACGGCGATCCAAAGGCGGGCAACATTTTCTTAAAAGAATCGTCATCGTCTTCGTCGTCGTACGACTGCGGTCTCATCGATTTTCAATGGTCCGGCTTCGGTCTTCCCGGCACTGACCTCGGCCACTTCATCTGCGCCTCCGTCACCGCCGACGCGCTCTTCGACGACGGCCAAACCTTAATCGACGTCTACTACGAAAACTTTTGCACCTTTGCTACTGAATTCGGCTGCGGTGCAAACGTTTCCGAATCCATACTCACCAAAGACGAACTCCGGCGTCAAGTCGACGTTTCCATTTTAGACACCATGCGGTGCATCTTCGGCTACCAATGGCACCGCGCGAAAGCCTCGCCAGATATGTTAGAGAGGAATAAAAACAGCGTAGGGAGGAACTCGTACAATAAATGCACGTTCAACGCCGTGTGGGTCATGCGAAGGTGCGACGAGTTGCTCCGATTGAATGCTTTCCATCGATAGCTTTTAGAGCCTTGTTTCTACCAACCAATAATCAAGCTAGACCTATACTAAGAATACTATGCTATCTAAAACTATTCTCTAAAACAAGTCACTAAAGATCCAAGAGCAGGTACAGACCTGCGGAACTGTGATTTATTCGTAAAGGACAGACAGACAGAAATTCAAATTTTCTCTCAACACTTCACAACACACACGCGCTTTGTTTTATAAAAGCAAGAAAGAGAGAGACGTAGAAATCACACTCATGGACCGACCAACGCTCTCGTCACCTCCGAAAGACTTCTCGCAAAAAGAGGAGCTGTCGACGTCCACGACCACGCAAACGACGGCCACGCGAGGCGTCGGAGAGAAGTTTCAAAGTTTAAGCATCGACTTTTTTGGAAACAAGTGCGCGAACGACGACGACGACGACGGTTTGACGACGACGAGGAATACGAAGAAGAAGAATGCGAGAAGCGCGAGAGGAAGAATGAAACGAGAGGACGGACACGTTCCGAGCGGGTTTCGCGCCGTCCACGGGGAGCCTTTTCCCGCGTTTGAGTGTTATTCAATACCCGATGAGGAAAAGAAGAATCGAGACGAGAAGAAGAATACAAAGAAGATTTTTATGCTCTTTCCTGGCAGTCGGTTGTCCGCGAGGAGGAACGCGCGCGCGAAAAGAGCATATAACGCCGAACACGATGAGATTGTCGCGTTGGAAGAAGGAACGACGAATACTTTGGTTTGGATGTCGTCGTCGGAATACGGGCGAACGGTTCGCGCGAAACTGGCGCTTCCGAGCGACGTTTTAGACGTTCAGTTTTGTAGGTTTGGGCTTTCGAGAAGCGGCGGTGCGGGAGGCGCGGCGAGTTTGTGCGCGTTGCACGAAGACGGCGTTTTGGTGTATAATCCGTTATCGGGAGATATTTTGGACGTGCCGAGACCAGAGGGGTGTCGGGAGATGTGGCCGTGCGCGTTTGGTTTAATATTCAGGAGGGAAGAGGACGGGAAGTTGTTTTTGGTGGAGCACCCGACAGATGCGCCGCACGAGTTGAAAAGAATTGGCGGTGATGGAAACGATCACAGTGAAGTAGATATATCTGGCGTAGAAATTGTTTGGAGTGATTTGGATGACGCGCTCATCGTGTGCAGAAATGTTGCATCAAATACATTTTGCGTGTTCCGAGCGGAAACGGTCTCGGACCCGTCTTCGATTGATATCGAAGCGAATTTAGCGACGAATTTGATTTATAGAGAGAAGTGCGTGGCGTTGTTTGAAGCTTGGACGGAACCTACGAACACGCAAGATAACGTTGAGTTCATCAAAGCGAGAGGAATGGAAGTAGAGTTCGCAGAGTCGACGGGAGCGGGCGGGTCCAGGCGTTTGCATTTTTGTTTCCCTGAGATAAAAATGCGCACGAGTATCGATTTGGCACCAATGACGATAAACAAAGCGAAGAAAAAGAACAGTCGTCACGAAAGGTCCACACAAAATTGGGTGCTCTCGGGAACACCGTGTGCATCAATTACGAGCGTCCAGTCGACAAGAGCGCCGTATTTAGACATTCTCGTCGTCGGTGAGGACGACTGCGTTGAATTGTATCGCGATAGCAACAACGAAGACGTTCTGGTGTGTCGTTTGGCAGTTTTGCATTCGAACGAAGGCCAGGCTATCGATACCGACGACCAAGCAAACGCGGGCGTTAATCGATCGGCAATAGTTAAGTGCACGGGTAAAGTTTGGGGATCGATAGGTAATCTCGTTAACGTCGACGTCTCGGAAGATGCGAAGAGAAGGACGCTTAGATGTATTCTCCCTGGCCCTCCTTCGGACCCGGCGGTAAGGAACGTTATTGATGCCATGGTTGAAAGCGATGATAAGTCCTTGATTTTATCTAGATTTTATGAGAAATACTGTGCGGGTTCGTTGCAAGCAGATGCGGAATGGGCGAGTTTTTGCACCGTCGCGAAAGAGTCGTGTGGGTTCCTTGTAGGGGTAGAGGAGGAGAAAGATGACGCAATGGCAACAACATTACAAGACGAAAAAGAAAATATCAACAAGAACGAGATGTCAATTCTAGAAGACGACGATGCAAATTGGCAATTCACTATAGAAAGTGATATGCATTCGAAATACGCGAACTCTTTTGCCTTTTTGAGAAAGCTCGAAAACAGAAAATCGACTGACTCGAATAGAGGCGGTTCTGTGAAGGACAAACAAACTACGAGACTAGAGCGCAATAGGCAAACGACGGCAGAAGTGACATCGGCATCAACGATATCGTTGTCCATATTGCGTGATCCGAATGCGTTTTTAGAAGCCTTGCACGTTGCCTATGAATGCGCAAAGCTCGATACGACACAACGTTTGACGACGCTCGTGAAACTCGGCGCGCTAATTAGAGAGCTGGCGTCAGGGTTAGGGCATGGGAATTTACTCGCGTATCATTCGCTCGAGTGTGGTAATCCGATTGCAACGGATGTAGAACATGTTACTAATGAACACAAGATTTTTGACGTGATCAAAGCGTGCGAAATGGCTTTGAAAGGTACCTTGACAGAAGAGTACCTTCCGAAGGTTCTCGGTAGGGTTGTTTGCGATGACATGTATCGAATCGAGTCGAGCAACTCGAGCATTTGCGATTGGGCTAGCGATGTCCTTCGATGCTGCCACGAGCTTTCCCCAATGCGAGCATTCGCTGACCTTGATGATAACATCAACTTGAGGAGTGACAGAGATCGTTACAGAATGGAATCGAAGTTTGCTTTCAGGCATCTCGAGACGTCGAACCGATTCGCCTATCTCGCCGCGCAGAGAAATTTTACGCTCGCGAGAATAGCCCGTTTACCATCCGGTTTACAGTTGTGCTTTCGTTCGGCATTGCGGCTAAGTCGCGAAAATCCGCCTAGAAATTGGCCATCTTCGGCGTATCTTCTCATCGGGAGAGACGATATGGCGGAGCTTTCCACGCGCGACGCTGCGGCGAAACATAAAATGTACGCCATCGCAAATAGGAAAATTGAATCGTCCCGCGACGGTATCGATGACGATGATGATGACGATAACTTTGGAACGAAAATTGCGTCTGCGCGAGCTTCCGCATCGTCTGCCGTCGGTTTGAAATCCGCCGATGACGCTTTCGATGCGTACGACGGAATGGATCACATCGAGGCGTTTGTCGGTCCGCTTCGGTTTCCCAAAGATAGGCGCATCGTTGAGTTGAGGAATCTACTCGCCACGGCACGTCCAGCGCCCATATACTTGGGAAATCCGAACGCATCAAATGTAGATGGTGACGATGACGACCAAGAAGGACAAAATACATCGGCTGTAAATGAAGATGACCCGAACGCGGCTAGTGATCCAGACGCTGTGACGCAGCAACAGGCAAAGTTGTGGGCGCGTGCCACTCGAACGTCTGCAGCACCGGTCGGGAGAGGTGCGGCGACGCTGAGAACTTTGCGTCCAAAGCCTACGGAACCATTGAAAGTTCCGAAATTGTGTTTCTCTGGAACATTACCGGCGCAACGAAACGCAGTCTTAAGATTAGATTTGAACGCGAATCCCAAAGCCAAGGCGGATTTCACAGATTGGCCCGATTTTCACAACGGCGTCGCCAGTGGTTTAGCTTTGAAAGCCGCCAATGAAATTAACGACCTAAACGGAGAGTCTACATCCAACCGTAACAACAATAATAACAATGATGGTGAAGTTACTCGTTCTTGGATTGTTTTCAATCGACCAAAGCAGGCGAGTCATTCGCACGCCGGCGCGCTCATGGCGCTCGGCTTGAACGGCCACCTCTCCAGAATGACGGCGACAGACTTGTACAGATATTTAGCGCAAGAACATGAAGCTACGACGGTTGCGGCATTAATCGGTATAGCTGCGGCAAATCGAGGTACCGCTGACCCGGCCACGGCACGCGTGTGCTTTTTGCACTTACCAGCTCGACATCCGTTATCGTTCCCGGAGCTCGAACTTCCCGCGCTCGTTCAAGCCGCCGCGTTGCTTTCGGTTGGTATTTTACACGAAAGTACGGCGGATAGAATGATGGTTGAGATTCTTTTGGCTGAAATTGGCGCGCAGCCGTCTGGTGAGCGTGGCGATTTCGGCCGCGAAGGCTACACGCTCGCCGCAGGATTCGCGCTTGGATTGACCACTTTAGGGTTGGGGGACAACGCCATCGGTTTGGCCGATTTAAAGATTAAGGAGCGTTTGCGACGATACGCTATTGGAGGTTCTGCACACGCGAAAGGATTTTCTGGTAACTATGGAGGTGCGAATGGTCCTTCTCTTCGCAAAACGTCGACTTATTACTCCGACGGTAGCTCGGGCGGCAGCAAACGCGTCGACGATAAGTACATCAATTACGACCCAGTCATGGCTACTTTCGAAGAAAGTGAATATCAAACGGAAGATGATATGATGATGAATGGTAGAGCTGGGGGTGGTACTGGCGCAGGTGGTGGCGGATCTATGAGTAACGGTTACGTGCTTGAAGGTAACGTGGTCAACGTGGACCTTTCCGCCCCTGGAGCGATGCTCGCGCTCGGGTTGATGTATTTGAAAACGAACGACGAAGACGCTGCGGAACATTTGTGCGTCCCATCAACGCGGTACGAGTTAGATCACACGCAACCTGATTTCGTTTTACTTCGTGTTGTCGCCAAATCGCTCATTTTGTGGGATTCCGTACGACCGACGAGGAAATGGGTCGAGTCGAACTGTCCGAATCTCTTGAAACGGTCCGCGAAGGACTTGGATCGAGGGTACATAAAAACAAAAGATATCGTGAAAAAGACTAATAATACTTCGAGCGAAGACGATGTAGAAGGAGACGACACCGATGACGACGAACAACCGAGAAGTTTTCGTGAAGGTTCCGACCGCGAAGCGGAAGCGCAGGCTCGCGTCCACGCCATCGCCGGCGCGTGTCTGTCCTTGGGTCTTCGGTACGCGGGTACAGCGGACGAAACGGCGGCGAATACTTTGCGCCATTACTGCTTACAGTTTCTAGAATGGAAGAAAGCGGCTTTGAATGCAGGTGAACGCAAAGCGGTTGTCGATAGACCAACTTTGGAAAAATGCGTCGGATGCTGCGCGATGGCTGCCGCCACAGTCATGGCGGGAACCGGTGACGTCCCCACGTTGCGTCTTCTCAGGCACTTGCGCGCGAGACTCGAAGCGCCCGAATCGAATCAAGCGCAATCCTCGAACAAAGAAAAGGATAAAAATAAAAGTGGAATGTCTTATGGTGCACACATGGCGATTCAAACTGCCATCGGGTTTCTCTTCCTCGGCGGCGCCGCTCGAACGTTTTCGACCGAAAATGATGCCATTGCGTATCTTTTAATCGCCATGTATCCGAGATTTCCAACCGACACCAACGACCACCGGTGCCATTGCCAAGCGTTCCGACATTTGTACGTGTTAGCGAGTCGAGAACGATTGTTAACGACAGTTGATGTGGAATCGAAAGCACAAACGTCTGCGTCGGTGGAAATTGAGGTCCTCGTCGACGCAAAAAGAAGGAAATATAAAACCATCAAAACGACGACGCCGTGTTTGGCACCCGATACAAAATCCATTCGAGAAATCCGCGTGACTTCTAAGAACCTCTGGCCGACATCGAGACGTTTTTTTTTCTGTATAGGAGAAGATATAAAGAATCGAATCGTCAACTTGGAAATACCAGTCATGCAACGTCTTCGGGGCGATATTGCGGTCCAAAGTAACGATGCGTCGGACGACGTGAACGCGGCGTCTTTACGTCCACCCATCATCGATGCTTTCCTTTCCGTTGGCGGTGACGGCTATAG
This sequence comes from Bathycoccus prasinos, assembly GCF_002220235.1. Taxonomy (NCBI): domain Eukaryota; kingdom Viridiplantae; phylum Chlorophyta; class Mamiellophyceae; order Mamiellales; family Bathycoccaceae; genus Bathycoccus; species Bathycoccus prasinos. Next base: position 520,299 of record NC_024004.1, read on the forward strand.
CTCCGCATCGCTCGACATTGAACTCATTCGTAACGAAGGCGGCGGTTCAAATTTGAACCCGCGAACGCACTCTGAAATGTTTGGATTTGATGCCTTATCAAACGCCTCAGTTTTGTTACCTCCAGATTTCAAACGGAGCAGGATTGATAAGAGTTGGATTGATCGCGTAAACTTCTCTAAAGCTGCACAACGCGAGTGCACGAGACGTGAGATTCCAGACGCGTTGCCATGTTATGTGGACTTGTACAGTGCGCTCGAGCATCTCGCCGCAGCTTGTTCGGATGTTAGTGATGACAACCGCGCGATTGGCGAAACAGACGTTCGAAAATTTTCCGCGTTTACATCGGATGTGAAAATCTTGCAGACGTTTCTAGAGTCTCGATGTTTCACCAACGAATCGAATTTAGTAGACACCACGAAAACGACGTCGTTTTCAAAGTTTATCTCGCTTATGCGCAACATGAGCGATATCGGAGACGATTCCAACGACGCGTTAGCGACGATGGCGATTCCAGCCAAATTAATCAACGCCATTCGAAGTTCGACGGAAATTTTGGTAGAGCAAAGAACGAGAGCGTATCTTTCGCGAGCGATTGCGTCTGAAGACGATGGATTTCAGCCAAGTAGCGGTGGTGAATTGTTGTGTGCGTATTCGAGATTACTCGAATTACCGTCTCTGAGTATTTTAAAAGCCGCCACGCGTCTCGCCATGGACACGTTTGGAGACGTTTCAGCGGCGTCTCTGGCTTATGCGCTCGCGGAAACGACGAAGAATGCGGGGAAGGTACCGTCCTCGAGCCTTTTAGTAAAGTTTGCGAGTTTATTTAGTTCATAGTTCATAAATAGCGCATACATATAGATACAAACGTGTGCTTAGATGATGATAGTTACTGCGAGCTTTGCTCTTCGCCTGCGCCATCTTCGCTCTTTACCTCTTCACCAGATTTCGTGGATGCCACTTCCCCGCAATTCAACAAGGTCACTTTCGCAAACGGTTTTCCAAAGCTTTTCTCGGAAACCAACGCTCTTTTATCTCCGATGCTCTTCGCAACTTGGAAAAACGGCGAATCGCTGTTATCTGGCACCGTCGGCAAAGAACCAATCTGCGCTAAAACATCAAACCCGCTAATAACCTCCCCAACTACCACATTCGTCACGTCTAAATCCTCCGAAGGCGCGTACGTGATCGAAAAGCTCGTCCCGTTTGGCTCCGGCGGCAACGGTTCATACACCCTCTCAAACTTCCCTCTGTTCGACACCAACTTCGATTTCGGCTCTGGTTTCGGCATTCTCGGATCGTCTCTCACCTGAACGCTCACCAAATTCGCCCGGTCGTGTTTCATTTTACCCAAATCCATCAACAACTCTTCATTCGTCAATCCTCCCGGCACGGTATTAATCGCCTCGCCCGTCCCGGGCGCTTCAAACTTGGCAATCGCGGACGAAGTAATCCACAAAGGCGTCTCGACCGTTTCGTCCTCGTTCTCCTCGATCCCAATGATTGGTTTTCGTCGATACGAAAGCCCTTGGATTCCTTTCGACAGAGCCAGGAATCTTCGCGCGGTTATTGATTCGTTTCCGTACACGCCAACCACGACTCGGCCGATTTTTGTCCCATCGATTGCAAATTCAAAGAACACTTGATTCGTAATCAACTTTTGATGTTTCGTTTCATCATCATCCAAAGCCGCCGCCCACGCGTTGAACGCGTTCGTTGGGAAAACGAAAGCAGAAGATGTGAGCATCATTAGGTCTCTTCTTCTTCTTCGCGGGTGGTTAAACGCAGTTGTGGTGGTTTCCTCGTCGTCCTCGTCTCGGGAAAGAATGGATTCGATGGTGCATCCATTTTTGATGTTGCGAGGAGGAGGTCTCCTCTCGCGCCGCGTCATGAACGCCGCTCTGGACGATACCGAGTTTAAGGACGACGACGACGAGGAGGAGGAGGAGGAGGAGGACGAAACGTGCGCGAGAGAACGCATCATCATCATCGAAATAAAGCGAGTATAATCAAACTTGAATGAGCGAGTAAATTGTGAAGATATTTACACCGAAACAGAATCTAAAAAATGCCACTCGAAGCGCCGCCGGGCGGCGCTAACACTCTGGAGGAGTTCCTTCCGGTTAAAAAGTTCCCAACGTTTTGCGAATTCGAACGCACGTAGTTATTGTTGTTATTGTTTTCGTTGCTCAGTGGCACGCGATTAAGCGTGGTAGTACTATTCCCGGTGTTGGTGTTGTTCTTCGTCGAGGAGGAAGGCGGTCCGAGACTACTCGTGGTGGTCTTTGTCTTGACCGCCAGTACGCTCACGCCGCGCGCGATCATCTCTTCCAATCTTTCCACCAGCGTCTCTTTACACCCGGCGGGCTGAATGTTATTGTATCGGCAAAGTATTCTCAGGTCTGGTAAAGTCATCGATTTTAGCGCGGACGGGTCGATCGTGCTCGACGTTTCCTCTTCGTTGTGTCTCCCCGAAACAGTTGGGAAAGACGGTTGGGCAGCTAATCTGGACGCCCCTCCGAGATACGCCTCCTCCTCTTCCTCCCCCAGCGTGAAACTTTGCGTCCCACCGGGCGCTTGTAAAACCCTCGAGGTATTTCTACCGGTCATGACGTTGCCGCAGTTTTGGTCGCCGCCGGAGGCGAACGCGTTCGCCGATATTGCCGTTCTGTGTTCATAACACCAAAGCGATAGTTCCCCGTTAAAAAAGTGAAGTGCTTCGGGAAATGCATTTATATTCTCGCGGCGAAAGAGAGGAGAGAAAAAGTAAAAAGGAACTGAGAAAGAGTAAGAATAATACCAAAGAAACACTTACGTGTTGTCGTGACCGAAGTACGCGTGCATTTTACGAGCGTATGTATCCGTGATGAAAGAGGTGTGGTGGTAACAGAATGGCGTTTTGAGAAATGTTTTGACTTTTTGTAAATTTTGACTGTGCAGCTGCTCATTTTGTCTCTCATTCAGAAGTGTTCAAGTGTTCTTCGAGTGGAGAAGTTGTTCTCGACGAAGCATCCGAGGAACATCGGCGTTTTTATCTCAAAATTTGACATTAATCAAGAGGTACCCCAAAGCCGTACGGATTTCTTCCTGCTTCAACAACTCATTGCCTTTGCGTTTGTTACATGTCGCGCACGCGGTCGTTAAATTCGTCCACGACCTTTCGCCGCCTTTCGACCGCGGAAGGATATGGTCGATGGTCAAATCGTCACTCGCGTATCGTCGTCCGCAATACGTGCACACGTGATGATCTCTAATAAACACGTTCTCCCTCTTCAACGCGACCCACTCAATCTTTTCATCAAATCGACAACTATTTAAAATATGCAAAGTTTTAAGTGTAACAGGCGCCCCGTTGTCGACGACGTATTTCAAAATCCCACAATCGTCGACATTGTTATAATGGATACTTGCCGCTACATTTGCGGTTCCTTTTGAAAACGAATAGTGAAGATGCTCGTGCGCGTAGCGAACCATCTCCAACTTGCGGGTTTGTTGTATGATTGTGTTTATATGCGTCGGAACGTGATCCAAGGAAAACGCAAGAATTTGATAGTCTTTCGCCGAGAGAACTGTTTGCATCGCCACTCGACTCTCTCGATTCACTCGCCTCAACGTGACTCGTTCTCTTTTCCACAGTTTAGGTAACACGTGCTTTTCGAACACCTCTCGCTGCTCTAACGTGAACACTTTAAACAGCACAGACATGTTTGTATTCCTCTTTCTCTTCTTCTTTCGAATGCTCGTATTTTTTGACGACTCGTCTCGATATTTTTTTCGTATCTAAAAAATACTTCACAAAAGTAACAAACACATATCACACAGCAACATTCATTCATCAACAGCGACATCATCCACGATGTCTTCTCAAAGCAAATCGCTCAATGCGATGACACTTCTCGTCCTCGCGACGGCGATGTTGTTTTCGGTTGGTTTTTTAAAAGGAGTTGAAGGAAGAAAACTTCTCCAAGAAGAAGAAACGTTCCCAAGCGAAGATATTCTCGAAGAGCAAGATCTGATAGGAGAAGAGTACGCGATGGCAATGGCACCAGCGCCGGCACCAGCACCTACAATGATGACGATGGAGGAAGAATCGATCGTTGTTGAAGGAGAAGGAGAGGTTCCAGCGAAGCGCCGTCGATCGCTTTTGCAAGAACTCGGGAACGGTCCAGTTCCGAGTGGTGAGGAAATTCTTGGAGAAATCTATGACATCTACGACGAGATGTTCGCGCCGGCGCCGGCGCCGGCGACGACGACGGAAGAAGGGGAGATTTTACCACCGGTGAGGAGAAAGTTGCTCCAGATGATGGAGGGTATGATGCCGGATATGACTGGGATGCCGGATCCGTTACCTTCAACCGGCGACGGCGCCATGGACGAAGGCGAGGCGCCTTCGCCGGCGCCGACTGCCACGACCGACGAAGAGATTCTCGACGAAGAAGTTATTCCGCCGGTAAGAAAGTTGCTTCAAGAAGAAGGTGACGTCATAATGGACGAAGTTATCGCAGTTCCGCCGACAGAAGCACCTATCGCCGAAGCACCCGCGCCGGCTCCAATTGAAGACATCGGGATGATCGTCGAAGAGACTCCCGGTCGAAAGCTCCTCCAAGAAGAACTCGAACCGCAACCAGTAATAAACGGAGAAGAAGAACAAGAAGTACCGCCAACGACGGAAGAAGAAGAGGCTACCGCCGAAGCACCGTCCCCAATCATCGGTACTTTTGAAATAACAACAATCACCGGCACCATCACTGCCGCGGAAGATTATGACCCAGACATGACGGGGCCAAACTAAAAGCGGCGAGAGCAAGACGGTGAGACGGAAAGAATCTCAAAGAAAGAAAAACGAGAGACAAATGTACAAGTGTACACGTGCACGCTTTGCAATTACGACGAATTAAACTTTTAACAAGTTTAAAAGAGAGAGAGAGAGAGATAGAGAGAGAGATGTGCGTCTCGCGTAAAATGTTGTGAACTCAAACTCCTTCCCTCTTAATACTCCACTATAAAACTCAATCCCCCCATTTCTACAAAGAGCATGAACGGGGAACTCGCGTTCGCGTACGTCGGCGAATATTCCAAGCAAAACCCAAACGTACCTCACGGACACGGGTCTGTTCTGTACCACGACCAAGGTGGGCTGTATCAAGGTCGCTTTCGAGAAGGAAAACGACACGGACAAGGGGAGTTGATTTTAGGGGATTCCCCGTTCGAGGAAAACGCAAAAACGTCCTGCGCGAAGTTTAAAGGCGAATGGAAGGACGATTTGTTCGATGGAAATGAGAATGAATTCTCCAACGGACAAGGGTTGAAGCTAACGGGAACGTGGAAAAGAGGAGAGATTCAGTTCGGGGTGGAAATCGACGAAGAGGATGGTAATGTGGTCGTGTACCACGGCAGTTACAGAGAGAAGAAAAGAGAAGGGAAACTGTGCTACGAACGCGCGCGGGACGGCGGCGAAATTTTCGGAGGGTTTAAAGAAGGAAAGATGCACGGCTGTTGCGTGTACGTGTATCCAATGAGTAGCAGCACTAGGAGTAAATCGAATAATTTAGCGAAAGAAAGTGTGTTAGAGTATTGGGACGAATCGAATCGACCGGCGTTGCGTGGGATTTTCGTCGAAGGAAGGTTGCTGAAGGATACGGCGGAGTATTTCGAGAAAGGCTTGAGCAGAGAGAGTGTGAAAGAATACATAGAGAACACGCCGGTAAAATCAGCTATTCGAGGATGCGTATTTGAGGATGATAAGAGAGATCCGAGGGAGCGGGATATAGTGGAGATGGTGAAGGGTAAGTTGGTGGCGAGGAAAGACGTGAGATGGAGCGGGAAAGACACAAAGTCGGTAGAGTTTGTGGCGTTAGTGACGGGTACTCTCGTTCGACACGATAAAGGTGCGAGTAAAGTGAGGTGGTTTCCAGAGCAAAGAATCACTGTTTTGGACGATTTAACTTCCTCAGATGAAGATGACGATGACGATGGCAACGGTCGAGGGAAAAAGAAGGGAAGGAAGACGAACGACGGGGGAAATGTCGCCATCGGAGGCTACTTTTTTGAATACGATGGGAAGTTAGAACACTCGTTGGGGTGCGAGGCAACTATCGTGCGGAATGCAAGAGACGCAAACGTTAAACGCCGCACGTATTTTAGCCCGTATCTAGGTAAATGCATAGCGCTCGTCCCTACTCGGCACATCAAGAAAGGCGAGGATATCAAGGTTCTTCCCGATTATGCCGCCGGCCATCGCCTTGGACCGAAACGGTATCGTTCTCTAGTCACACGTGAAGAAGAAAAAGAAGGGTGATACCAGTATGTATAGTAAAAATAATAACTACTACCTGGTAGGTACCTAGTACCAGTATCTAATACATATACAAGAATGCTAAAGCAATCGTCGTCGAACAACCGTTCCGGATCGAGACGCGTGTCCGACTTCGTTCACCGCCGCTATGTACCAACACTTCTCAAACACTCTAATTCTATCGCCAAATCCTCTCTGTTCCATGATCCACTTGACGTACGGAAACGAAATCTGGTCTCTTCCGAATGGTGAGCGCAAGATTTCGTGCGCCCACCTGGCGCTTAACTCGAACCCAATCGCATTCGTCCTTCGAATGAACAACCCCGTATCCGGCAATCCTTTCCCTTGGAACCCTTCCTCTTTATACCTTTTCACGGTTTGACTCAACCATCGGCTTCGATCCGAATCGTACGTCTCGTTTACGCTCAACGCTCCGTGAAACATCTTCGTCAACTTATCCGCCTCCGCAAACACATCCTCCCTGACATGATTCTCACTCACCGCCACGTCAAACTCGTACGGCCTTTCGTGTCTCTTCACCCTGGTAATCTTCGGGTGCGTGTTCGCTCTCAACAAGACATCAACCACCGCCGTCGCGTCTTCGCTCAACTCTAGCTTTGAATCAATCCACACGGTCACTTTACTCTCCGGAAAATGAAATGGCAACAACGCTTTCACTAATCTCGCTTTCATTCGACTGTCCGGGAACCCCGGGTGTGAATACTCGACCACGTTCCAAGCGTCGAAACACCCGCTCTGGTACCCAAACTTTTCAATCGTCGGCTTATCCACAAACGCCACAAAACACACGTCATCTTGCTTATACCGAGTCGGATCCGCACCAATCGGTCTGTGCAACGTATCCTGCGCGCCAAACGACGCAGTCACGACCACAATCTGGCAATACCGAAACCTTGCCAACTGTTCGTCGATGAACCCGTCGCGCCCGCTAAACAAAATCGAAATCGCTTTCCGGCCTACCGCTTTATCCGTATCATCGAACGCGCCGAAATCTTTCCCCTCGTACGCGTACTGCTCCAACTCCTTCAACTTCCCAACCGGAGGAAGCGAGACTAACACCTCCTCAAACTTCACCTTCTTTATCGCCCTTCCTTCCTCGTCTCTCCGTCTCTGGTAATGAAATCGAGACGACACTTGCATCTGCTTCTTAAACTTCTCCGAACACTGCGTCCGCCATCCAGGTTTCGCTTTAAACAGGTCCTCGCGTAACACGCTCAGCGTTTTCGTCTCGCACAGAGGCGGTAACCTGTTCGGGTTCACGTCTTTTGCTCCTCCCAAGCCAAAGGAAAGTGAGACAAAATCGGACGATTTTTGCATCACATCGAGCACCGCGTCGTGGAGCACGGAGACGAACGCCGCCACGAAAAGGACGAACAAAACTCTTAGCAAGAGAGTTTGACGTTTGCTTCGTTTGTTCTTCACCATCATCGCACAAAGAAAAGGCGGGAGTTCCTCGTTTTCATGCGAGAGATGTGAGTGGATATAATGGAGAATCTTTGGAAAATCTCCTCAAATGTAATACGCGCGCAATAAACAACAACAAACAAACAACTTTAACTCTCGCGATCTCTCTTTAAACACGCGCAAGACGACGTCACCATCTTTGCGCTTCGCTGCTTCGGCGGCAAAATCATCGATATTATCCATAACGAACCGAAGAAGAAGGAGTAAGAGGAACATCATCATCATGGAGCGGTTTCTGATTCGAAAATTCGCGACGGCTTCGTCGTCCCAAGACGAGACGACGACGAAGAAGCAAAAGACGAACGAGAAGTGTGTAAAATGGCACGCACTTCACGCCTCGTTACTCCTCCGCGTGGATCATTCCTGCCCGAACAAAAACGCGAGCAAAATCGCGTGTTTTGATCTCGACGAAACGTTGCAAAAGACGAAATCCGGCAAGAAACCGTTCATGACGCACGAGAACGACTTTACGTTTCGAGACCAATCGGTGAGAACCGCGTTGAATTTGTTACACGAGAATGGGTATAAGATTGTGATTTTTTCGAATCAAGGGATGGTGAAAAGCGCGGTGGATGGGAAGAAAGCGGAACAGATTCGGAAACGGGTTGAGATTTTCGCGGGTGAGGTACGTGCGTTTGTGTTGTCGCTTCTTGGTCTTCGCTTCGTTCTTCGCGAGCGTTTTTTGTTCGTTTCTTACTCCTTTCATCGCGCTGACTTTTGATCGTGGTCGTTTCTTTTCTTACCTTTAATTGATGACAAAAAACAGCTCGGGGAGGCCAAGTTTGACTTTTACGCGGCGACGCAATCCGGCGAGAGAGACGTCAAAGGGTACCGCAAACCAAACGTCGGCATGTGGCGAGAGATGCTTTCGCGAAGAGAAAAAATACAAGTAGAGGAATTAGAAGGAAACGAAATAACGAGCACATTCTACGTCGGCGACGCGGCGAATCGTCCGCAGGACCACTCCGACGCCGATATCGCTTTCGCTCGAAACTGCAACGTTGAATTTTTCCTCCCGGAACAGTTCTTCGAAGGCGGGGCCTTTCGAAAGTTTCTTCAACGTCTCGAAACCGACAAAGACGACGACGACGATTCACCACCAAAAGAAGAAACGGAAGAAGAAAAACAAAAAGGAGTGACACGAGGAGATTAGTGGCAGAAATAACAATAGCGCGTGTCTAGACATTATATAAACAAGCAGCGCGTATTTAGAACGCTCGCATTCATTCCCCCAATTTTCCTCACAAGTAGCCCCTCAAACACATTTCCCCAAACACTTTTCAAACGGGTATCACACACTCACTCGAGAGTAAACACGCAATAAACAGTAAAAAGATGCCACCGAAGAAGAGCAAGAAACCAACATCACTGAAAGTCCCGGAGACGGAATCGGCGAGGAAGAAGCTCACCGTCGCGCAGCTGAGAAACGTTTTAGTTTCGTTAGGTTTGTCCGTGGACGGATTGAAAGCGGATTTGTTGTTAAGATTGGAAACGCATCTTTTGGAGGAGAAGAAGAAAGACGAAGAGAAGGGGGGAGAAGTGGGCGCGAGGAAACGAGCTCGATCGGAGGAGAAGAAGGAGAAGGAGGAGGAGGAGGACAAAACCGCCGTTCCCGAGAAAGAAGAAGAATTGAATACAGAATTGGGGGACACGTTGGGAAAATTTTCGCCAAAACCACAACCAACCGAAGAACAAGAAGGAGCGGCGAAGAAGACAAAGAAGGCGAAGGTGGAGGAGGAAAATGGTGATACGATCGCAAAAAGAGAGAAAAGCGCGAAGTCGTCGATGCCGCGAGTAGATTTAACGCAGATTGGCGCGTACGAGCGTTTGCGCGCGAGACGAGTGGAGATTCGCTACGAAAATTTTCCGGCGGATGCGGACGAGGCGCTGGTGAGACGCGTCTTTGAGACGTACGGCGACGTAAGAGAGATTTTCAGCTCTGGTTCGAATGGCGTCGTGAGGTTTCAGACGCAAGAAGCGGCCGAAAGCGCGTTAGCTGCGTTGGAAAATGGGTCGTACGTGATGGACGGGTGCGAAAAAGGTGTGCGAGTTAGATGGGCGACGTGGGAGGAAGACTTGAAGTCGAACGCGACTGAAGTGGAGTTGGATTTACGAAAGTTTGTCGAGGAGGAGTGCGACGAGACGACGAGAAGTTCCAAACAGATTTGGATAGGCGCGTCGTCGAAATTAGCGAGCGATGAGCTAGTCAAGGCGTGGCTGGAACGGTTCGGCGAGGTTGAATCGTTCAAAGCGTTTAGAAAGGAGAAGCATTTTTCGTTCTTGGCGACGTATGCGAAAGAGGAGGATGCGAAGCTGTGTTTTGACAGCTTAAACGAGAAACAGCCACCAGGTTCGTTGGTATATCACGCGCCTTTAAGGGTGGACTTTACGATTGTAGACGAAACGACGAGAATGAGTTTAGAGAAAATGGCGCAAAAAGTAATCAACCCGCAACAACAACAACAACAACAACAACAAAGTCCAGGCGGCAAGGCTTTATTGACTCCGGTTGTTAAAACAACGGAGAGTCCTGCGAAGAAGCAAGAAGGCGATCACATGAAACGGTCAGACTCTCGAGACGCCATGCCTCCTGGAATGGTCGTGGAACCGCCGTCTTCTTCGGAACCGACTACGCCCGATGTCATCGCCAGGTACCTCCGATCCGTGTACTCGAACGGTAAAAAATTACCGAGACGGGGTCAGTTCGACCCACCAAACGTACATCATTATGGACCTCCGTCTGAAAAACTCTATGTCTCGAGCATACCCGCGTGTTTTGATAAAAACGCCGTCGCGCCTATGTTTGAAGCGTTGGGCGAGGTAACCGACGTGCACATTTTATTCGACCGCCATACAAAAAAACACAAAGGCAGTGGCTTTGTCACCTTTCGAACGGTCGAAGAAGCGGAGCGAACGATCGCTTTGCTCGACCAAAATTACATCTTAGACAACAGAGACCCGAATCTACCGACGAACAAGCCGATTTATTTCAAGTTTGCAAAAGGTAATCAGCAAGCTTCCGCACAGCAACATGTGTTCCAGCAAGGCGCGCCGCATCAAGGATATCAACATGGAGGAGGAGGAGGAGGAGGAGGACAAAGCATGCAAAGCATGGCGATGCAAAACCAGCATCAGTATTTGCAAATGCAGCAGATGCAACAAATGCAACAACAACAACAAATGCAGCAGCAGCAATACTGGCAAATGATGGCGCAACAGCAGCAACAACAACAGTTTCAGCAGCAACATCTACAACAAGGCCAACCGTTCATGCCGCCGCAGCAGTTTCCACCGCCTCAGTGAAGAATATTACGAGTAATTAATAGTAGTTTAGTGGGTAATTTATATAGTTAAGCACCAATATTATTGAATGGAACGATACGTTCTCTTTATTAAAAACTACGAAACCTTCTTTTCTTTGTACACTTCATTATAAAGCTAATACGGCGACGATCCGGGAGCACCACCACCACCTCTTCCGCGCCCACCACCTCTGCCACCTCTGCCACCTCTGCCTCTCCCTCTTCCGTATGGCATCATCATCGGAACCATCATCATTCCGCCGGGAAACCCACCGAATCGTCCTCCCCCTCTTCCCCGGCCTCTCCCGCCAGCCTTCATCCCCGGCACGTTCGTTCTCTTCGCGCTCACTTTCAACTTCCTCTGCGGGAACTCCTCCAACCCGGTCCCATCCAGCAACACCGCCGCATCCACCGCGTCCTTTTCCAAAAACTCAACGTACGCGAACCCTTTTGGATTTTCAAACTTATCGGTTAAAATAGTCACCCGGTTCACCGTCCCGCACTTCTTAAAGTGTTCCGCCAGCATCCCAGGTTCCGCGCCGTAATCCACTTGGCCGACGAACACCGACCGAGAGTCAATCTCTTGTCGCTCGGCTTTCTCCTTCTCCAACTCTTCCGGCGTTTTTTGCGGTTTTCCACCCTGTCCTTGACCGTTATTGTCGGAATGGTGATGTTTCGCCATTTCTTCGTCCAAAGCTTTCCCGTCGATCCCTTGCTCTTGTTCTCGCAGCGAGGACGCTTCGCGTTCCATTTCCGCCAGTTTTTCTTTCATTTTCAAGATCTCGTCGTCCTCGGCCGTCATCGTCGCTTCCAGCTGTTGTGTGTTTTCAACATCGCATCAGAGATAATAAAACGTTTCAGGTCAGACAGAGCACGAGATTGAATGAATTGGATGAATTGAATCGGCAACTCGTTGCCGTAAAGAAGTGAACAAAAGAGCTCGAGAAAGAATACGAAAGCAAACAAAAGCAAACAAAAAGAATACTTACCTCCTCGTGGCCTTCGGCGTCCATGGCGTCGGAAGTATTCGCGTTACCGCGCGTCGATTTGCGCGCTTTAGGCATTGTGTATTAAATAATAATAATTGTGTGCGTCTTTTTGTTTCCAAATGAGGGGAATTTTTGTGTGGTAAAGAGAAGGAAAAACAACGTAAGATGTACGCTGTGCACGAAAGAACACTTTCAACTTAACAACTACTCGCATTCGTAATTAATAGTATTGTTATTATTCGTCGTTTCCGTTATCGTTCCCGGATGATGACGAGGAGGCGTCGTCGAAGGATGCCTCGATGATTTCCCCTCCTTCGAAGAAATCCTCGTCGTCGTCGTTTCTAGTATTCGTCCCGTTTGCGTCAATCACGACGTCGACGTTTCGACCAACCCCTCCTCCCCCGACGCCGTCGACTTCAAAACTTTCTCCGTTTCTTAAAGTGGCGACGACGGTGACGTTTTTCTTCCCGGTCGTGACCGATTCCATGGTGACTGCGATCGAGGCTACTTTGTTACCGCTCGAGGACGAAGCGATCATCCCAATCCTCGTCACGTCCGTCCTTTTCCCGTTGACGTTCATCGAGTTGCTCATTTGCGTCGTAACCGGTCCAACGATTACGTCCTCGCCGCCTAAAGCTTCTCTCAACTTCCCGTCCTTTTCGCACTTACTCCTCGCGATTTCGTACGCGTCCTCTACGTTCGTTCGCATCTCGGACATCCCTTCAGCGAGTTGACCCGCGAGATTGTTAATCACACCAGTCGCTACTCGCCCCATTAAACCTTTCCCGAAGAGTTGTTCTCGCTGCGTCGAGTTAATCAGTTCGTTCTTTTTATTCTTTCTGTTATTCATATTCATCTGTTGTTCTCGTTCGGTGGTGGTTAATGCATTCTCCTTCTTCTTGAATGGATTCAACTTCTCGAAGAACGATTCTTCTTCCGCTTTTGCAAACACTCTCCTTTTCCTCCTCTTCGCGCGATGACGATGACGATGCTCAAGACGATGAAACGCTCCTCTCGAGGATACCCCCGCAGATGATGATGATTGCGTCGCAGATGATGCAGTCATAACTCTCGCATTCCCGGGAAAGATTGCAAAACTGCTCATGAGATATGAATTTTGGAAAGATATATTGCCGCTGCTACTGCTGCTCGAATACTGCTGAGACGAAAGAATGAACCCTCTCTTCCTCCGCTCTCCTTTGGCTTCTTTAGCGACTTCGAAAGTGTCGTATTTGTTTGTGGACACGCGCGATAGATATGTGGCGTTTTATGGGGGAAATCCCCTTCTTTTGCTGACTCAGACATTTCGTTTTGTCCGCATAATTCGAACACGCGCGTGGATGAAGCGAGGCGAGCGCTGATACCGAACAAAAAGGCTTTGAAAAGATACACGGGCGAATTTTAGTGACGGCGGTATCATACCAATGCTGAGCTTCGTTCGTATCGTCGTCGCGCTTCTTTGCTTTTCCTCGATGGTTTCGAGTTCGTCGTCGAGTTTTGGTTTTGCCGTCGAGGACGACGAAGGAGGAGAAGGACATGACGTCGTCGGTGGTGTTGCCAGCAGAAATACGGGGAGGATAAGGACGACGACCACAATAAGGACTCGTAAACTCCTCTCCCGCTCGGGTCTCCCCATCGACGACTTGGAGGAGTTCGAAACCTGGGACGTTGGTGGAGGATTCGAGGAGCGCGACGACGACGATGCAGACGACGACGAATACGAAGATAAAGAACGCAAACGCGCAGAAAAACGCTTACTCGAGAAGCGAGAGAAAGTGCGAGTGCGCGTGGGAAAGCTTCGCGCGAGACGGGCGGATAAACGCCGCGCGAAACGGTTAGCGAGCGGTGAAGACGTGTTGGAGGAGGAAGAGGACGAAGCACAACACACGGAGTTGACGGATGAAGAGATATTGGCGGAATACGAGGACGAGGACGAGGAGGAAAACGAAGAGGAAGAAGACGCGTTCGATCGAAACGATTTGAGAGACCGCGATGATCCGGACGACGAGGATGACGATTACGCGTTGAAGACGACGGAGGAGTTGCGGCAAACGAAGAAGGCGATGGATTTGTTCGACGAAGACGACGACGAAGAGGAGGAGGATGCAGATGGGGAGGATGGGGGTGAGAAGAAGATTAAGAAGAAGAAGAGGCCAACGTCCGACTTAGACGAGTACGAAGATATCGACGAGGTGGATTTGGATTACGACTCGGAAGGCGTGCACGCGGACGACGAGAACGATGTTTTCCGAGAAGACGACGAGTACGAAGACGAGCAAGAGTATGATTTAGATAGCGACGACGACGAGGACGTAAACGATGAAGAATATAGCGGTAAAGAAAAGGATTTTTAGAAAGAAAGAGAGATTAGAACACGTGAAATACTACGGTACCCGAGGTACGATTACATTCGCACGCGAATGAGAGAGAAAGACGACGTTTGTATAGAAAGATTGGAAAATTTTCATTTGTATGTATATCTCTTGGTGCGTGTATTACAAAATTTGTGTGTGTGTGCCTGTGTTTACAAGCTGTGTAACTCTCCATCTTCGTATCGCCAACCGATTGGGAGAGGACAGCGTTTGTCGAGGAGGTATTGTACACATTCGGTTTGGTTGTTCTCGTGCGCGTAGCGTACGGCGCGAGAGTCCCACGGCGCTTTGGCGGTTTCGCGCAAGTACTTCAAACAGTCGAAGTGGCCGTTCCTGGCTGCAAGCTCACACGCCGATACGCTATATTTATCATACTTACGCTCAACAAGATATTCGAGTATGTGGAGATGACCCTTTAAAGCCGCCCAACTGGCAGTAAGATCATCCCAAGGCGCTTTGACTTCTTCGCGTAAGTATTTGAGGCACTCGAGATGACCGTATCGGGCAGCATTTGCACACGCCCACCTATTAAAAGGACACTTCTTTGCCACGCAATACTTTATCATTTCCAGATTACCTTTTTCTGCGGCCCTATTAATCGTCCCTTCATCCCACTTACACTTTTTCTCCTCTCGCGCCCACTTGAGCAACTCGAGTTTATTCGTTTCAGCAACTCGAGAGCAGAACCATTTTTCATCGTCCCAGTCACTCGGCCACAACGATCGATTCTCCCACACAAACTCCAAAGTCGATATCGATGACATCTCTTCAACTTTGAAACTCTTCTTCAAATCTTTTGCACGAGATGATCTCTTAATCAACTTTCTCGTCTCTGTATTCACTCCGTACAAGAATTTCACATCAGTCGCATTCAATCTCGGAAGAATGTGTTTGAAACAAATATCGTCGTTCTTCACGATCAAATCCCACACATCTCTCTCCCCCATCCGTCTTTTCTGCCCTCGCGTCCTCACTCCGGAAGACATGACGCGAGAGACGACAAAAACAGAGCAGCAGTGTTCTTTTTCTTCTTCGTCTTTACGTGTCCATCATCTTCATCACAAAAGTGCCGTTTTGGGCGAAAAAAAGAAGAGGAAAAGAGATACGAAAAGCGACACAGAAAAGCCGCATAAAACTCTCTCTCTCTGTCTGCTCGTATTAATGCTCCTCCTGAGAGCGGTGGCGTCTTCTTTTCCGTCTTTTCAAAACACCCACGCGAGGAGGATACCACTGAAGAAACGTTTGGCAACACTATCGTCATCATCATCATCATCCAAAATGGAAACGACGACGAAAACCATCGAAAGCGATGGAACGCAAACGCCGTTAAAAATCGTGCAACTCCCGGCGCTTTCCGATAACTACGTGTTCCTGTTG
This sequence comes from Bathycoccus prasinos, assembly GCF_002220235.1. Taxonomy (NCBI): domain Eukaryota; kingdom Viridiplantae; phylum Chlorophyta; class Mamiellophyceae; order Mamiellales; family Bathycoccaceae; genus Bathycoccus; species Bathycoccus prasinos. The sequence continues at coordinate 536,117 of NC_024004.1, forward strand.
CACTGCGCGAATACGAAATCGACCGCGGTGATAGACACTCCGGAAGTTGGACCAATCTTGAGAGAATTGAAGAAACGAAACTGGCAATTGACGCACATCTTAAACACGCACTGGCACAGCGACCATACCGGTGGGAACTTAGAGCTGAAAAAAGAGTTTCCCGAGGTGCAAATAATCGGTCCGAGAGGTGAGAAGGCGAAAACGCCCGGCGCGGAGAAGATTCCCGGCGTCGATAGGAAAGTAGAACAAGACGACGTCGTGTTCGTCGGGGACGTGAAGTTACACGTGATGGACGTTCCCGGTCACACTTTAGGGCACTGCGCGTACTACTCTCCGTCGGCGAATTCGGCGTTTGTCGGCGACTGCGTTTTCGCGATGGGATGCGGAAGAGTGTTCGAAGGGACGCATCCCCAGATGTTTGCGAGCATCACGAAGATTATGAGTTTACCGGAGACGACGAAATTGTATTGCGCTCACGAGTATACTTTAGCGAACATTAAGTTTGCAAAGAGCGTAGATGGACAGAACGAGGCTTTGTTGGAGCGGGAAAGGAAGTGCAAGGCGTTGCGAGAGAAGAACGAGCCTACGGTCCCGACGACGGTCGGTGAGGAGAAGAAAACAAACCCGTTTTGTAGAAGCGGGGATGAGAAAATTAGAAAGTTTTTAGGGATGGAGGAGAAGAGAGACGTGGAGGTGTTCGCGCAGTTGAGAACGATGAAGGATAATTTCTAGAATTTCCTCTTTTTGTATCTACTACTCGATTATGGTGAAGACATATCACGATATGTCTTCGAAGTTGTCTTAAAGTTGTCTGGAAGTTGTCTGTGCCGGAATATATTTTGGCCTTAAAAAAAAGGGGTACTGCCTTGGTGCTGCCTTTGTACGACCTAAATATATTCCTTTTGAAACATTTTTCTCGCCAGACAGTTTTGGTTTGAAGGCACCCTCCTGCTTCTTTTTGTCGTGTGCCTTTTCGACAAAAAGAATAACTAACCTCATCACTATTCAAACGCGAAGATGAGCGATTATCAAACACCGCAGAAGGACGGTGAAGTTGATATCTTATTCAAGAAGCCGGGTGCTGAGGCGATGTCCCGCAACACCAAGGGAGACGTGATGCCGCAAACCGAAGCGCTGGCGTACGCTTCTGCCCTTCCCCCCGCGCAAAGGTCAGACGTCAGCGGTTGCTACTGCCTGAAATGCGTCCCTTGTGGGTCGTTTCCCATCGCGACGCACTGTGTTTGCGGCGGTGATTCGCTGTGCTGGGGGTTTGGAACGATTCCATTCGCGTGCTGTTCGCTCCCGATGCCTTTCATAGACCCATACTTTAGGAGCGTCAAGCGAGACTGCACGGTGATGTTAGTCGACGCCGAACGCGGAACACTCGCGTGCTATCCGGGAGAAAAAGCTGAGAAACCGTGCTGCATCTGGTCCAAGCTTTGGTGAGAGGGCTGACCGCGACTGGAGGTGCGGTGGCGTCGGGGGGCAACCGCGGGGTAGCATCGTGGTGGAGGTTGATCTACCAGGAGTCGAGAACAAGAGGGACATCAAGTTTTGTAGTCTGTTTTGTCTTAAATCTGCCACCTGGCATATTTGTGATTTTAACATATTATATAATTTACTGGTTCAAAATTGTTAATGTTTTCAAAGATATGTACATAAAATTTTAGGAGATTATTCCACACAGTTTTAAGTCTCGTTCGGGGGGAATGACAACGTAATGACAACGTTCGGGGGGAATAGTAGAAACGACTTTCAGACGCCAACGAGACGAGAGAGAGACGAAGAAAATGTTGAAGAAACAAATAACGAACAGGGAGACGAGGACAGTCCTTTATCATCGGGGGACGGTGATAGAGGGAACGCTCTAAGGTTTCACGGATGTATATATACAAATGTTACTAAATTCTTTTTTCTTCATCATCACGCATAAAAGCTGCTAGTTTTCTCCACGGACATCTCCATCGCGTGGACGTCCATGCTTTCTCTCGTGGCTAACTTACACGTCACCAGCGCGTGTCTTAATAATCTCAACAATTCCTCGTCGTCGCCGCAAGCGTCTAACAACACCGACCGCCTCGGACCCATATCTTCCCACTTACCAAACTTTCCAAAACAAAAGCCCCAACCAAATGGCGTCTCGTGCAACTCTCCAGCGTTCGTTTTCGCCGAAGTGCTCGCGAACCGAGGTCGTCGACGAAGCATCAAAGGCGTGTTCATGATTGCGCGAAGGTACGTCCCGGTGCGATCTTTCGACAATAAACGGCGAATGGTCTTCTTTTGCAAGGCGTTCCCTCCAGCTCCGCCCAGAACGACGTGAGCGACGGCGTGGACGACCAGAGCGACCGCGACTGGTGGTGCTTCGAATGGTAAACGGGCGCCTCTCGAACCAATGCCGCCGTAATCCCACCCTTCGAATTTCTCCCACGATGCGAACCATTTATCTAAATCGCCCGATTCTAACGACGAGATGTACAGCTCAAACATTTCAGGATCTTGCTCGCCTCCGCGAGGTAACATGACGTGCGAATGAATAGGCTCGACTAACTTTGCAATACTCGGAAGTAGATGTAGGCTCAAATTTTCGCGCAAAGCGATCCAACAGGAAGCTCGAGCTTTGGCGGGAACGTCCGCGCGGAGCCAAAAACTGATGTGTCTTCCAAACAAAGCATCCGCGTAAGAAGTTGTGCCAAAGGCAATCGCCAAAGCGGAAGACACGGATGCGTCTCCAGACCCTTCGGGAACGTGTAAAGGGTCGCTCAACGATTTTTCGTTCGGTTTGATTCTTTTCGTGTAGCCTAAAGGAGAGGATGACGATTGCATGGCATCGTTTTGTAAAAACTCAAAGACGGTTTGCGACCAGTATAAATCGGTCAACGCGGCTAACGGCGCCGTGACGGCAGGATCGCGCCATATAACCATTTCCTTCAAGAAGACGTTGGACAACGCGGAGAGCTTTTTTGAAGAGTTCAACTCGACAATTGTCGATGCGTGTAACTTTTCGTAACCGAGAACAAGTGATAGATTGGACGCGATACTCGCGACGTCCCATCCGCGTACAGCGGAGGACGGAGACAACGGAGCGAAAAACCAATCGCTAAAAGTTGGCAAAACAGACTTCATCGGATCGCAACCGTATTTGCGTGCCTCGGAGGCGGTGGTGAACTCAATCGTGTACCCACCAAGAAGCGCGTCGCGACAATCCTCCGCGGGTGGTACGAGCGATTTCGCCGCCAAGGACAGAATGACTCCACACTCTTGCGCTGCGCTGACGACTTTGGTCATGTTTGAAGGCGTGATGTTATTCGCCGTATTTATGAAATCACGCTCGGCATCCAACAACGCAGTTCTCGTCGAATCTAACGCAGCGTCAAGCGACTGCGTCGACATGACGCCGTTTTTCAGGGCGAGTTTCGCCAAGCTGCCCGCACCCGGCGGTAACGAGCGCAACAACGTCGCCGTCGCGTATAAACACGTCTTTGTGTACTCCGCGCGTTGCTGCTTCTTGCGACATTTCTTCTCTTCTTCATCCATCGGCGGTGCGAATTCATCTTCGACAATTTCCGGCAAACCAAACTGTTCGAGAATCTCCAACGCTTGCACTAAAGCACGTTGAATGGGAAGCGTCGCGGAGGCCCAGAACACGCGCAAACCCATAAATGTGGTCACTTCGTGCGCATGCGCTTCTTGGACAGACTCCTCGCCGGAATAGTTCTCAAAGTACAGTTTTTCCAACTCGTCGTTTCTGTCCGAAGCCCTATCAAAGTCTGCGCCGCCGACGCGTTTTTGCGCCGATGATGATTGATCCGTGGTAAATCCTTCGCGCACGGCAACTAAAGCCGGAGATGGGCTGTTCGTTTGACTTCTGTTTGGAAGATTTTTATCCTCGGCAACGAGCGTCGCGGCGACTTTTTCTGTATTACCGATGCGTGCTTTTTGCTGAAATGCAGCCGAAATCTGGTTAGATGTGGTATCAAAAGACATGCGCTTCTTCGTAAACGCCTCGTTTGTGTGGATGAGACCACCACCACCACCACCACCTAAAGGCGGCGATGAACTTAAAAGACCAATGTCATCGCTCGGACTACCAGCAGACCCAACGAGCGGCGGTTTCTTCGTCTGCGGTCTACTGGGAGACATTCCTGATTTCGGTGAAATTTGTCCTCTCGCAGCTCTCGCGTCGCCGCTCCGAACATCCAGCGATAACCCGCGGTGCCGCGCACGTTGCTGACGCATCTTCATGTCAGCACGTCTCGCACGCTCAATACCAACTGTCTCTCGATACATCGCAGCACACAGCGTATCGATAGCTTCTAATGCTTTATTTTGAGCGATGGTCTTGATGTATTCGTCCACGCTCGATTCGCGCATCTCTTCGTTCTCCTCGTAGCTTTCGTTTACACCACCAGCGAGCGCTTTGAGAACGCACAGCACGCCGTGCATTGCAGCGCCTCTGGATGCTCTCGCTTTATAAAAATCCGAACTAGCAATGATACCTCGGGCGTAATCTGCCGCCAACTCTCGCAGTAAAATGTCGCACGCCTTTGAGAGCGCGTTTGCGAGTCGTCTTCGCGTGTTGGAATTTACATCGTCCTCGTTACCCTCGTTCTCGTTACCTTCCTCGCCAATTCCGGCAAGATTCGCAGAATCGAGGAAAAAAGCAGCGGACGCAAACGTAAAGCGAGAACGGGCGCCGCCTACTGAAAACGACTCGTAATTCTTTAGAATCCAATGGCTCGCGAAGCCGGAAATTTTCTCTAACAGCGGCGTCGACGCTTTCATGTTCTTATGATTTGAGCAAAACGACGAGAACGCGTTGAATGCCTCGCGAACGGTTTCGTAACCTTCATTTGAAACATTTTTAGGGTCCACATCCACGCAGTTTGCTAACAGTGAGAAATAATCGTCCGCGTTCGGACACGTCGGGACCCCTCGGTTGGCGCAAAGCGACCACAAACGCATGGCTTGGCACCAGCAATTTACCGATGCAGGTTCGAAGTCTTCCATTGGATTGATAGAGGACACGAGCTGTATCGCGCTGTGTGCGATATTTAATCTATCGTTGCTCGCATCCGATGGTTCAAATACAACGCCTGTACCGGCGACGCGTACGATGGAACATATCGTTTCCAAAACGTACGCGCGCGAGGCAATTGAGTTCGCACCTTCTGGCGGCGCCGATGACGACGACGACGACGCAAAGCTCGTCACTCGCCTACACAACACGTCCAGCAGTCTCGGACACTTCGCAACCGCAACCGCGGCGGACGTTGAGTGCGTCGCCGCCGTGGACAAAAACTGTAACAGAGGGACTTCCGCCACTGGACTCCGTTCCATCTCGAGTAAATATCTCACTCGTTCTAAAGTCTTCGCTCGCAATAAAGCCGCGATTGGATCGACCGCTCGTTCGGATTCTATCCGTCTCAGCTCGGCTTCTGCTTCCGGATCTAGTTTTGCACCAGTCGTGGCGGCTTGCATGACACTGTTTGCGATTTCCTCGTCTTCCTCGTCGCAACACACCAAATTTGTGCTCTGATCAATCTCGATGACCCCTCCGGCGGGTTCCCACGCTTTCGGTTCATACCCTCGACCGCCTTTAGGTGCGTCATCTCGCGATTCTCTCCACATGGGCGCGTGGCACGTGACCGCAGAATACGCCTTCGAAATCGCAGGGACGCCTGCAAACGATTCTAATTGTGACATTAACCGTTCTTCGGTCCCGAACACGCCCCCGCCGCCTCGGCCGCAACACAACTCTCGCATCGCCAACGCGGCGGAGGAGAAAACGAGCGGGTTTGAATCGTCCAGCCCTCGTCGAACAAGCGATACGGCGCCAACATCCACGACTGCAGAGACCCATATACCGGCCCAGGTGCTTCCTAGTGGCAACTCTTGCGGCTCCTCCGTCGCGACTCTTTCCGGCGCGTGACCAAATCTTCGCGCCGATTTGAACACGTTGGCTAACAAACGATACCCTAATGCGCGCTGGCCTGGAACCGACGAGACGCACAACTGTCGAGCTTCTAATAAAGTGTACCCTGGATCGTCACTCTCTTCTGCCGACGTCGAAGCCGCGATGTTTGGTTTATTAAACAATCCCCCGGCGCGAACAAAATCGCGTTCGGTGGGCGCGGGAATCCGTCCTTCCTGCGCGGAGATGTTTTGGTAGTGTTCCACCGGTACGATTGGTTCACCGGAAGCTGTAAACCGAACATCAGCAGCGTGCACTCTGGACATTGGATCCACGTTCGCTTTCATCAGTTTCATCGCGTCTGGTTTCTTACTCGTGCTTTTGTTGTTAAGTTTACTACTATTCCCCGACGTTGTTGTGGTCAAACGAGGCGGCGCCGCTTCAGACGCCCCCGCCTCTTTTTTATCCTCGCTCGTCGCATCCATCTTCTTTCGATTGCGATTCCTAAAGAACCCCACAATTTTTGGATCCATCTTCTCCTCCAGTTCTTTCCTCTGCTTCATCGCCTCTTCCACGCTCATGGACGCCAACACTCTCTTCGTTTCCGCCGCCACGTCTTTATCCTCGTGTTCCGGAATCATCGCCGCCGCCGCCGCCGACGACGCGCCATCCGCTCTCCCCTTCTTCATCACATCCGGTTCGTGCACGTCCAAAATCTTCTCCCCGCGCATCTCCGCGCGTCTCCTGGCAAACTTACTCAAAATTTTCGGATCATTATCATCACCACCTTTACCACCGCCTTCCTTCGACCGATGCTCCGCTTTCGGAAAACCTCTCGTTTCGCTCCCATCGTCTCTCTTCATTGGCGGTGTTGGTATCACCGTCGACGTGTCCCGCTCCACAATTTTCAGCGACGCTTCTTCCACCACGAACGGTTTCTCAACGTTGTTACTGTTCTTGCTCGCATTCGTTTCCTCCTCCTCCTCCTCCTTTTCGTCGTCGTCCTCGTCGTTCGTTCTTTTCTCTTTCCTCAGCGCTTTCGCCGCAGGCGTTTCCTTCCTCTCCAGAAACGCGCGCTGTTCCTCGAGGAGCTCTTCCTCCGTCGTCGGCAAAGGGCGACCGAAACGAGACGAAGGGTGCATCTTTTATTCTCTCTCTCACACTCTTTCTTCAAACAACGGGCGAGCAAGCGCGTGTGTGTGCTCCGCGAGTAAATGTGAAATCCGCGTGCAAAAAAGTGCCGCACAATCGTCACTTGAAGAGATACAGAGATGGGTTTCGTATTGCGCAAGAACAAGCCAAACGATGCGACGACGACGAACGAAACGAAGAAAAAGTGTCAGCGATGTTTCTCTCTCGAGCACTGGACGTTCGAGTGTGTATTAAAACCCGGCGACCAAGGGACGTACGTGAAACGACAGTCCAAGACGGAACTGTTGAAGAAACGCAGAGAGGAGGAAGACAACTCGGGGAAATCGAACACCAACAAGGGGTTTCAAGAGTTTATGAAAATCGGGAAGAAGGAAAGACGGGAGGTGTTTCGAGACCCGAGAGAACGACGAGCGCGGGCGTTGAAGAGGAAAGTGGACGCGCTGAGAGGGACGAAGAAGAGAAAGAAGAAGAAGAAGAGCGGACGAGGGAGTTCGAGCAGCAGCAGCAGCAGCAGCAGCTCGAGCGAAAGTAGCGGTAGTAGTAGCAGCAGCAGCAGCGGTAGTTCTTCTTCTTCTTCTTCTTCCTCTCTTTCTGTGTCGTCGTCGTCGTCGTCGTTATCGATCAGTAGTGGTTCGTCGTCTTTGTCGTCGAGCGGAAGTTCTTCGAGTTCGTCTTAGCGTCATTTTTAATAAAGCTTCTATCTATTGTTCTAATAAGAGGATGTCTCGCACGAGCTCGAACACGAACTCCGACGAAGTGTCGGTGTCGTGCTCGTCGCTTTCTCGAGCGTGCGTGTCGTTCTCGTCCTCGGCGTGCGCTTTCGCGAATTCATCGTCTAAAACCACCCGTAACTTTTTAAACAAAGTCGCCGTGACGGCGTCGACGTTTAACACTTTCAGCCAGTCGTCCAAAACGACTCGTTTCATCTCGTGTTCCACGTTCACTTTTCTGCCGGCAAAAAGCAAAACTTCAACGGGCGAGACTTTCGTGCACTCGCGCAAAAACGTTCGCGACGTTTTAACTTTCTCCGCGTACACGCAGAATTGTCGAGGTGGGAGTTTTGTTCCCGGCGAGCGCGAGATTTTAGAAACGAGCGAGGACGGGTGCGGATACACGTCCGCGTTTCGCGAGTCTTTCCATTCGAAGATGGTTTTCTTATCGGCGGCGTTTTTCGGGCCTATTTCCACGGCGTCGGCGTAGGCGAGGTTTGGGTATAATCCAGCGACCAACGCGGCTTTGATGAGCTTTGGTCTCTTAGCGTCCGCGTTCCACGGAGAGAGCAGGTTGTCCATGGAAGAGTAATCGTACTTTGCGTTGTTCCCATCGAGGACGTTCCCGGCTTTCAACGCATCGAAAAACTGTTTGCGTAAATCGGACAGTTGTCGCAACACGTCGTGATCAAGGCCGCTTTCACGAGCAAACTTTTTCTGAGTGGCTGCGTTATTTTTGCCGATTTCGTTCCATTTTTCGTACGCGGCGGCGTGGACGAGATGGTCGGAAACTTCGTTTTTCGCCACACTGCTGTCGTTTTCTTTCACGTTTTTTGTCAAGTTTTTCTTCATCACGGAAGCGGCGCTCGTTTCGTCGTTTTCGGAGTCACTCGCGCGCCAGGGAACTTTATGGCTGACAATTGCGGCAATTGTGAGTGCTGGTGAGAGACATCGCAACAGAACTGCAAAGAGGAGCATTTTTGCCAACGCGGCGTCGAGCGGGAGCATCGAGAGGCGCTTTCCGAGAGGCGTGAGCGCGAGAATTGTGTTTGCGTTGTTCATCTCCCCGTTTACGTCATCGTCGTCCTCGTCGTCCCATCCTACCGCTTCTTCATCGTCGTCGCCATCGTCCTTATTACTCGTAGAATTTCGCTTTCTTCTCGCTCTTCGCTCCAAGGCACCAATGTTCACCAATGTGTCTACCGCGCGATCGATGGACTCCTCCGAAGGCGGTTCCGGTGCTCGCGAGAGTACTGCGCGAGGATCGGCGTCGTCGTCGTCGTCGCGACCACCTCCTAAGGATGCAATTTGCAAAACTACTTCCGTCAACGGTGCTCGTTTCATCTCCGGTTCTTGGTGAGACTTCATCAAAACCTCGTGTCGCTTGGACGTATACAAAGAGAAGCATTTACCTTCTCTCACGCGACCTGCCCGACCACGTCGTTGTTTCGCGGACGCTCGAGAGATGAAGCATTCTTCTAAACTCGCCAGACCACGCTTTGGGTCCCATCTTCTTTCTTTCACGCGTCCGGTATCAATTACGCACGTGATGTCTGGAATAGTCACGGAGGTTTCCGCGACGTTCGTGGCGACGACAATCTTACGAACGTGAGAATCGAGATTGACATTGAAACAAATCTTTTGGTCACGATTGCTCACGTTCGAGTGTAACGGCAACACGATTGCGTCTCGAAAACGTTTCGAGCCTCTCAAACGATCGACCATCCTTTCGACTTCGCCTTTGCCGGGTAGAAAGACCAAAAACGCGCCTCCGCCGTTACTCGGTCCCGCGCGTTCTTCGGTCTCGTCGAGATGCGCGAGTAATTGTTCGATGAGATCGTAATCGATAGCGTGTTCGTCCAATCGAGATAGACACAAACGTGCCTTCGAGCTACAATGTTCAAGAAAAGCGTCGTTGGCGTCATAATCTGGATTTTCTGGATACTCTTCCCCGCCAAACAAGGAGTTGGCATCCTCGCCCCAACTATCGATGAGTTGCGCGTTTCGTCGACGATCGCTTCCTCCTCCGCCGGCTCGCATGGCTGATTTCGCCTCGTCCTCAAAGCCGCGCGGGCGGCGACACGCTCTATTTTCCGGGTCTAAAACGTATTCTAACGATTCGTATATGTTTTCCAAAAACGAAGTGGACACTGGAAACGTTCGTCCCGGCGCAGTTACCACAGGCGCGTTGTCCAAGTATCTGCTGAAAAGGTCGGAGTCGATGGTCGCAGACATCAATACCAACTTCAGCGGCGGCAAACTCATTCGCCGTCGTTGTTCAGGCACGTCGCGAAGTAATGCAAGCGCAAAGTCTGAGTCTAAACTCCGCTCGTGTACCTCGTCTAGTAAGACGTGCGTCACGCCTTTCAAGTATCGATCGCCTTGCAATCGTCTCAGGAGAATACCGACCGTACAAAACGTCAACTTTGTCGAGCTACGATTCGTCTTGTTGTCGCCTCTGACCTGATATCCGACATCACTCGTTCTTCCACCGACGCCATCTCTTTCGCATCTTTCGAAACAAACGCGTTCAGCGACTGAAGTTGCGGCGACGCGACGAGGTTGCGTGCAAATAATATTCGCGCTCGCGCCACGCAGATTTTCAATCTCGTCGTCCAAGACGAATTGCGGGATTTGCGTCGTTTTACCGCAGCCAGTTTCGCCGCACACGACGACAGTATCTTTCACAGATAATGCGCGCAAAAAATCGTCTCTGAGTTTGGCAATCGGTAAGTCGTTACGCTTGGACTCGATATCTTTCCACGCCGGTGTTTGTTTTTTTTCGCGAAAGGTTTGCAAAATACGTTCGGAGAGCGCTCGTTTCTGTTCCTCTTTTTCTTTTACGACGTCAGAATCTCTTTCGCGATTTTTATTCGCAGCAGTAGTCGATGTAGCCGCGCGGTTCTTCGATGGTGCTTTATCGGCATCTTTATCGGCATTACCAAGCTCTCTTTCGAATTTCTGATTCCACTCTGTTCGAGCAGCGCAGAGCGTTTTCCGAACCCGCACCGCAAACGTTTCCCAATCTTCTTCATCTCCTCCCTCATTTCGTGTTTTGTCATCACTACTCTCGCACGCTTCGCCTCCATCGATTCCAGAGAACAACTCGCGAAGTAACAAGGATTGCCGATAGTAATCTCGCCATTGATGATTTAACTCGCTCGGTACGACGAATTTCATCTCCCTTTCGACAAACAAGATACGGAAAAGCGCGACACACGCGGCGGCGTCCTGCGCTTCCGTCACGCTCTTCCAACCACCGTCCGGCTCGTTACCAGCTTTCTCTTCAAAAGAGATTGTCTGCACTAGTATCGTCGGTTTTCGAAGATATTTTGGCCCGGAAGATCGCTCGATTGTCGCGCTGTATCGAATTGTTTTTTTATCGTCGGTTTTTAATCGATCGTAGCGAGGCGTCAACCATTTCTCTTTTTCACACATCTTGGCAAGAAGCGCTTTAGGCGCGACCAGCGCAGCCGATGCACTTTCAGCCACTCCTCCGCCCCCAACTTTTTTCTTGGAATATTTCGTCGCTTCGATGGCGGCACCAACGGTGCCTTCGACGTGTAAGACTGGTCCAACAACTACCGAAGCTTCGATATTTTTGCGCTTCGCTTTCGCTTCGTCTTCCGGCGTTAGCTTCAACGCTTCAGGCTCGTCGTCACCGAAAACGTCAAGAATTTGGAAATCATCGTCGTCGTCGTCGTCGTCGTCGTCGCTGTTGGCATCGCGTTTTATCTCTTTCGCTTCCACTGTCTTTTCTACTACTTCATTCTTTGTTTCTAGTCTATCCAGTTTTTCTTCTACTTCTACTTCTACTTCAACCTCCTGCTTTTCTGCGCACGCCCTTTCTTCCTCCTCCAATTCTTTCTCGCCAATCTTAAACGTCTCCGCGATATTCAAAATCTTCCTCACCCCCTCCGCTAACTCCTTCGCTCTCTTTTTATCCATCTTCTTTCCAGCTTTCCTCTTCTCCTCTTGCGCCGTCTGTTTGGCTTCTTTCAATTTTTTTCGCAGTTCGCTCACAAACCCGACTCTGTTTTCCGCGAACATTTTCGCGTTCCTCTTGTGACTCTTCCTCCGCGCGATTTCTTCCTCGCTCAACCCGAAATTCTCGAGAGAATCCTCCGAATCCGAGGATGACCCTTCCTCTTCCGACGACCCAGACGCCGCCGCCGCTGCCTCCGTCGCTCGAACCATCCTCATCTGCGCCTCGCGAAACGCCTTCGCCTCCGCTTTCTCCCGCTCTTCCAGTTTTTCTCGTCGTCGCTCGTTCGCCACGCGAACCATTTCCTCGCGCTCTTTGATCACCTTTATCCTTCGTTCTTCGAGTTCTTTATCATCTTCATTTCTTTCGCATATCGATGTCGTCGTCGTCCGTACTTTTGGTTTCTCAACTGTCACCACGAGCACCTTTTCCAAGTCTTCGCCTTCCGTCGTAGTATTTGTAGAAGCGACGGCGCCGCCTCGAAACGCTCTCGGCAGTCGTTGCCTCTCCACCTGCATCAGTAATCGGTCGAAGCATTTCTCCACCCACTCGTTATTCTTCCACTCTTTTTCATCATCTTCATCGTCTTCGAGAAGTGCGTCCAAAACGCATCGTTTCACGTCCGCTCGCGTAAATCCTCGAGACTCGATGTCCGCGCAGAGTTTCTTAATCGCGCGCGCCGAGGGAAGGAAACGGTTTCGCTGGTTCTTCTTCCTCTTCGTCTTCCTCTCCTCCTCTTTCTTCGAGACGAGGTCGCGGACGCGCTTTTCCAATCTCGCGGTGAGCATTTTAATTCTAACGAGAATTTGTAAATTGTGTTCGTGCGTGATGCAGGAGGGATGGAAAAATGTCAAACTTACTTCAGATGCAAGAGATGATGCGCGTGAAAGAGCGCTATTATATTCTCTCTCTTCTCTCTCTCTCTCTCTCTCTCTCTTATATATCACACGTGTCTACGCATATCTCTCTCGCTACTTTTACATGGCGTTGTTGAACAACATCCTGGCGCTTTCCATGGCGCTTTCCGAGCCTTGGACGACTAACAGGCTGTTCCCGGCGCCTCCTTTGGTTTCGTCGATGTTCACGCGGACGACTTTGCTTCGCTCGGAGACGGATTTGATAGTCGCTCCGCCTTTACCGATGAGTCGACCGCAAATGAGTTTTGGGATGACGACTTCGATGGTGTGTTCGGTTTTTGGAGGTGTTTTTGTCACGGACCGATCGAATTTACCGTTGGCGTAGGACCACGTGTATCGACCGTCTTTTCCGGCGTCGCCGTCGAGTTTGACCGCGTTGAGGTCTTTCGCTTTATTTTTGGCATCCTCTTCTTTACGTTTGAGCGCTTCCGCGGCTTCGCGTTCGGCTTTTTCTTTTTCGAATAATCGTTTGGCTTCCGCTTTTTCCGCTTCCTTGCGTTGTTCGTCCGTGAGGGCGTACATGAACGTCGGTTTCGATTTTTGCTTTTGTTTTTGTTTGCGCGCCAAGAGCGCTTCTTCGTCGTCCGAGTCGATGGGTTCGTCGGAATCTTCGCCGTCGTCGTTATTCCCGGCGCCGCTAATGACTAACTCTTCCATGCGTTTCAAATTTTCCGCGTCTTCTTTCAAGCGTTTTTCCAGGGCTACTTTTCTCGCTTTTTCCGCTTGTTTTTCCACGAGCTTCCGTTTGAACTTTTCTTTTTCCTTCTTTGACATTTTGGACATGCGCTCTTCGAGTTCGGATTCCGTCTCAGAAACGTCGCCGTCTTGTTCTTCTTGTTCTTCTTTTCCGGCGTCTCCCGTCGTCTCTTCTTTCTTCTCTTCTTTTTCTTCTTTTTCTTCGTCTTCGTCTTCGCTTTCTTCTTTCTTCTTCTTTGAACTTTTCACCGCGTTCCCGGCTTTCTTCGCCAATCCCGTCTTGCAATTTTTTCTCACGTACGTTAAGAGCTCCTTGACGAACTTATCGCTCTTCCCCATCATCTTTTTAATCTTGGAGTCCTTGATCGGATTATCGTCTAAATCAATCTCACGGACTTTTTTCTCTTTCAACTCGCCCCACTCTCCCGGTAACTCTTCGATGTTGTTCTTGTTCAACAAGATTTCCGTCAACAGCGTGCACTTCCCGATATCCGACGGCGCATCCACGATTTCGTTGTTATTTGCGCTCAAAGTAATCAACCTCGACTTGGAGCCTAAATCGAAATCGTCCAACGTTCGCAATCGATTGTTATCCACCACTAAAGTTACTAAATTATTCATCTTTTTCAACGCGCTCAAATCTTTGATCTGATTCCTCCCTAAACGCAAGATTTCCAAATTTTGCAACTTGCTCAACTCCTCCGGCAACGCTTCCAACTTATTCCCCTCGCACTCCAACACTCTCAAGTTCTTCAACTTTCCAATCTCTTTCGGTAAACTCGTCAACCCGTTCTCGCTCACAATCAACGTCAACAAACCTTTCAGTTTTTTAATCTCTTTCGGTAAACTCGTCAACGATTTCCCGCACTCGATTTTCAGCGTGTTCACGCTCGAACAATAAAACATCGCCAAATCCAATTCCTCCCCATCTTCCAATTTCCTCGAAATCGTCAATTCCTTCGCTTTTTCCTTCATCGCCTTCTTCACTTCAGGCCATTTCGGTTCCGGCGCCTCTTTCCCGTCGTCCTCCTCTTCGTCCTTATCCTTCTTGCTCTCTCCCTTCTTGCTCTCCTTCGCCGCGACCGCCGCGCCGCCGCCGCCGCGCTCCTTCGCTTCCATCTCCTTCTTCTTCCTCTTGCTTCTTTGCGTCGCCGTCTCGCCTTCCACTGCGTTTGCATCTTCCTCTTCCTCTCCCTCTTCTTCCTCCTCTTCGCTTTCTTCCCCGCCTCGTTCGATCAGGCGTGCCAACTTTTCGTTTTTCCCTTCCGCTCTCGCGTAATCCGCCGCCGTCTTCCCTCGTCCACACTTTACCTTGAAGTCACACCCGGCGTCTAACAGTTCCGAACACGATTCTTCGTGCCCAAACTTCGCCGCCATCATTAACGCGGTCACGCCGTCCCCGTTCCCGTCGGTTAAATCCAGTTGTTCTCGCATTCTCGCCCTTCGAGTCCAGTCGCAAAGCATCTGCAACGCTTTGTGTTTGTTCAAGGAGGCGCAAATCATTAAAGCGGTCATGCCGTTTTCGTCGCGCGAGGACGGTTGTTGCCCGCCGGCGTTGATCCCCCAACGGACCGTGTCCAACTTTTGGTTGCGACACGCGGTCAGGAATTGGTCTTTTTTAGAGCTCATTTATTAAAGTTGTTGTTTATTATTATTACGTTCGTGTGTTGTGTGTGCGATGATGTTTTGGGGAAAGTAAGGAGGATGGATTTTCTTTGCAAGAGAGAGACGAACGATTTTTGCGCTCGATTTTAACGCAATGATCTGCCAACAGCGATTGGCTTCTTCAATGTAAAATACAATCTCTCTACTTTCTATGACTATTGGTACGTCTTCTACGCTTTCTTCTTCTACTCGCTTTCGCGCGAATTTTCTTCTACTACTCGCCGCTCTACTCGATTTTTTTCATGGCGGATGCTTCTTCTTCTTCTCCCGGCAGAACGATGGCTTTATTCGAGCTGGAGGATAAGAACGAGCTGGCTAGGATTAAAGCGCCGCCTATGTAGCCGTTTATACCCATGCGTTCGCCTAACAAAACGTACGCGAACGCGGCGCCCCAGAGCGGTTCCGTCGTGTAAATCACGCTCGCTTTTTCAGACGGGATGTATTTCAGCGCGACGGTTTCCGCGTATAACGCGAACGCGGTGGTTACAACGCCGGTGTACGCGACTAAGAACCACGGAACGGAGTGCCAATCGAATGTGGAGAGTTCAGCGAGGCTGTTGGTGAAGAGGGTGGATAACTGTCCATCGTCGCGCGGGACGTCGTTCAGTAAAGTTCCGCCGAAAAAGAGCGTCACGACGAAGAGTTGAATCGAACACATGCCCATCATTTCTTTCGTGCCTAAGTGTTCTTCGTTCGCTAGGACGTCCGTGCGAAAAACTTGCACGGCAAACACTACGGCGGAAATAAGAATGGCGAAGTCACCGTATAAGCTTTGGACGGTTTCCACCGTGGCGACTTCGGCGATGTCGGTTACGCTTTCCAAAGGAAGCGACAACGCCGAGTCCAAGACTTCAAACGGGTTCGATTGGACAACCTCTCCAGTCAACACGGACGTCGAGACGACGTCAGAAACCGCATCGGAGACAATTGATAGCGCTTCTTTGGTATCGTGCGCTTCTAAACCGGGTATAGGCACCACGCCTTCGATTAACGCTAAACCAAAAATAGCCACCGCGATGGCCGCCCACGTGCTCTTCGGCACTTTCCTCCCCGCCCACATGGCAATCAACGGCACGGAAATAACCGTAAACGATGAAATGAACGACGCGGACGACGCGTCCGTGATATCCAAACCAACCGCTTGAAAATAATACCCCACCGCGCACCAAAACCCAAGCTCTATTCCCATCTTCAAAATCCTCGAATCTCTCAAAGCGTACTTCGAAAACGGCAAAAACGTCAAACTCGCCGCCAAAAAGCGAAACAACCCAAACGCGTCCGGACTTATATTCGTCTGCGCCATTTTCACCAAAACTATGTTCGAACCCATCATAAAAATGATCAAGTTAAACAAAAGAAACCCTCTGGTTTCCGCGCTCACGTTTCGAAACAATTCATTTTTCGACAACGACGCCACGAAATCTTCCTCGCCTTCGAAATCAAAGTCATCCGGATCCTTCTCTAACGCGTCGACTTCTCGTCGCAACTCTCCCTGAGGAAAAAGAATGTCCTCAATCGTGGTCGGTTCGTCTATGGTTGAATCAACACCCAACGTTAATAAAGAGTTGTTTTCAATCCTCTCGTCGTTTCCTTTTGAAGTAGTATTAGTACCGCTATTACCGCTCGTCTCCTCTTCCTCCTCCTCCTCCTCCTCGTAGGACGACCCTAACTGTCTTTCGATCCGCTCTTGCCTTTGCTCCTCCGTCGTCCCGAGTTTGTACTCAAAAAACAACTTCTTTTTTGCGTTGTTGTTGTTGTTGTTGTTGTTGAAAACGTCGTCCATCATCTCGTTCGCGTATTCGGCGACTAAAGAGAGTCTTCTTCGAAGGGCTTCGTCCATCGTCGGATTCAATTTTGAATTCTTCTTCTTCTTCGATGATGAAAGCGACGACGAGGACAGGAGGAAAGAGAAGAGCTTTTTCGGAGTTTGCACACGACGTAAACGACGAAAACGCGTCGCGGTCGTATTCTCAATACCGTCGTCCTCCTTTTCGTCGCTCTTTCTGTTGCCGTTGTCGTTGTTGTTTCTGAGCATCGCTCTCGCGATGCAATCACAGCGGCGGCGATTTTTCCCCTCCTGTTTCGACGAAATCAAAGACTTTGAGGACGGTAGAAAAGCGCTTCTTCTCGCGACGATACCTCTCGTCGACGAACGAGACGACGACGAAGAACATCCTCGCGTTTGGCAAGGGAGAAAGGTTTCGAAGACGCCGATCATTATATATATATGTGTATGTATATGTGCGTGAAAGTCCTACCCCCCTAAAAGGAGAGGAAAAAGTGAAGATATTTTTATTCAAATAAAGAAGAAAATCAACACCTCTCCGCAATCGAAAGAACAAAAAAGAACGCCGCGCAAACGTCGGACGCATCTCTCGAGAAGCAGTCGATCGTTTCGCGCAGTTCTCACGGGAAACGCTTCCGCAGTCGAAGAGACGCGTGCGTTGACATTCTGCCTTTTTTTCAACACCAAAAGTATTTTCAAGGGGAAAAGATATTTTTGTAGTCTGAGTTTGGGGGAGTTTTAGTACTCTCCAAAATGAGAAAAAAGAATCCACACCCGCAGCGCGCGGTGAACGCGAAAACGGTGGTGGTCGCGAGCGACAGAGAGGAGAGAGAAGAACGATTATTGAAGCGAGAAGAAGAAGAACGAGCGCTGTTGCGTTTGAGAATCCCTGATGATGAGGAGGAGGAGGAGGACGAACAGATACGAGAAGAAGAGATGACTCCTGTTAGGAAAGGAGCGAAGAGAAAGAGAGCGTACGAATGTGATGTGTGCGAGAAGGTGCTTCGATATCCATCCAAATTGGCCGAACACATGCGTACGCACACGAAAGAGAAACCGTACGAATGCGATGTGTGCGAGAAGCGTTTTCGTCATTCTAGTGCTTTGCAAAACCACATGCGTATTCACACGAACGAGAAACCGTATGAATGTGATGTGTGCGAGAAGCGTTTTCGTCAATCTGGTAGTTTGACACAGCACAAGCGTACTCACACGAACGAGAAACCGTACCAGTGTGATGTGTGCGAGAAGCGTTTTCGTATATCTAGTAATTTGAGAAGGCACGTGCGTACTCAACATTAAAGCTTTTATAGTCATAGTGTACAAATATACATTAGTGCAGAAGTACCAGGTACCATGGTACCTTTTACTATTCATTATCGATATCATCGTCACTTTTCGTCGCATTTATCCAAAAACTTGAAATGGTCCTCCAAACTGGTCAAAGTGTTCGCGCAAATAACGCCACTCCCGGCCGCCGCGGGAACGCCGACGCCAGGCGCGACGCTATCGCCGACTCGGTAGAGGTTTTTGACGCCTTTAACTGCCGGCCCTGGGAACATTTTCGGCGCCGGGATGACGGCGCCGTAGGTACCTCGGTACCTTCGCAACCATTTTTCGTGAGAGGCCGGCGAGGCAAGGAGTTCTAGGACGACGCGAGAGCGGACGTCTGGGATGACCGTTTCTAACGCTTTAAAGAGAACGTCGCACTTTTCTTTTTTCTTTTCTTCGTAGGCTTTTCGGTCGGTGGCTTTTAACTCCGTCCAGCCGTCGTACGGTTCCATGGTGTAACAGTGGACGCAGTGGTGTCCGTCCGGGGCCATTTCTGGTGACCACACGGTTGCGATGGAGATCATGCACACGTTTCCGGGCGCATCAAGCGGTTTCGATTTATCGTTCACGACGACGTGGTGACCTCCCAAGTGCGAAAAGTCTAATCCATCTGCTTTAATGCCCAAGTGAATGTGCATGAACGAGTCCGAGCAGTCAATCGTCGTGTTCTTTTGGTACTCTTGAGCGGAAATTTTCGCATCTTTTGGGAGTAGTTTTTCGTACGTGTCCCAAACGCTTGCGTTGGACAACACCCCTTTTTTCGCTTTGATGACAACCTCGGGATCCATTCGCATTCTCACCCCGATGGCTTCATCTTTCTTATCGTTCAACGCCACCTCTTTCACGTGCGCGTTCACGCGAATTTCTCCACCTCTCTTTTCAATAGCTCTCACCAACGCATCCGAAATCGCTTTCCCTCCTCCCACTGGGAACTCGGATTTCTTAAAATAATCCGACGCGCCAAACACGCTGGCAAACTCCGCGCTCACCGTTCCGCTCGCATCCATACCGCTCAGCAAAAAACACTCTAAATCGCATAAATATTTCACCCACGGATCTCTCACGTCCAAGAAATCTAACAACGCGTTCGTCGGTTGTCCCAACACCCCGCCGTACTTCCCAAGTTTACTCATCTTCTCCAAATATCTTTTTCCTATGACTAACAAAATCCGCCAATCCGTTCGCAGCGCAATCGTCGGTAACCCACTCAACGCTTCAAACATATCTCTAATTTTCGGCACCGCCAACCTCACTTCCTTCGCGCCACCTTCGCTAAATCTTTCGATTTCCTCGCACAACAAATCTAAATCCGCGTGCCTTCTCAACCCGGGAACGCCTTTCTCGATGTGAAAGGTTCCCAACGGATCGTATTTCACCGTCTCCAACGGTTCTCCGAGCACCTCCAGAACGCTCGCCAACGGATTCAGCGCGTTTGGGGTGGTCAATCCAGCGAAGAAGGATGGACCGGTATCGAACACAAACTCGAGACTTTCGTTCGTGTCGTCGTCTTCGTCGTCGTCTTTACTCTCGTTCTCGTCGCCCTTTTTACTCTTTTGGCTGGTGTCAATCTCATCTCTTTTCTTCTTCACGCGTCTGGTAAACCCGTGCGCGGCGCCGCCGGTCTCGTAGTGCGACTCGAGCACTAACACTGAATTCCCGTGATACGAAAGCATCGCGGCGGCGGTGAGACCGCCAATGCCGGAGCCGACGACGATGTAATCGTACGCAGACGAAGATGACGACGACGAAGCGCAGATACGCGTTTTGTGGTGTCGCTCACATCGCGCGGCGGAAAGACGACGCGACGATGATGCGCGAGGCTCCTTCCGTCCGACAGAAGATGTCGAGCAACACAAAGTGGAAGATGCGCGCATTTTTGAGACGTTTTGTTCTGCAGGCGCAGAGTAGCCGGGCGTGTTTAATAGAAGTGGTGCATTTTCATATCCAAAAGAAGAAGTGTCTTGGGGGCAAAATGAAAGCGAGAACGCCGATTGATTCTTATTGGCGAGTAATAGCAGTACACGCACATACCTTCTCTACAAACATAAACTAAATAAACCCTTTCCGAGCGAGCGTGTCATCTCTCTCTTTTTTTCTCTCTCTCTCTCTTACATCTTAATTTTTACAGCCGATTTGCATTCTGCTCTCGTCCACCACGGTCGGATTTAAGCACAACAACTTCACGTCTTGGTCTCCGATCAAAGCCTCCTCGAAGTTCGCCCCGGTCAAATTCGCGCCTTCATAACTCACGCCGGTTAAAACTGCGTTTTGAAAATTCGCTCCCGTCATATCGCTCCCGTCAAACGTCGCTCGGTCTATGACCGCGTTCGTAAAGTTGACGTTCTTAAAGCTCGCTTTCGTCGCGTACACTTTACTCATAACCGTCTCGCTAAAATCCGAGTTATCGAAAACGCTGTCCACCATCAACGCTCCAGATAAGGTGATACCTTTCACGGAAACGTTATCGTATTGGCACTTGCGCAAATCCAAAGTCTTATCCGAAACCGCGTTGGCTTGACCAATCGTGTTCCCGACAAACGCGCGTTCGCATCTGTTCGGGTCGTTGTCGATGGGTGGTAATCGGACCTCGGTGCCTCGATCGGCCATCGCAGCGAAAGGAGTGGCGAGCGCGAAAGTCGCGGAAAGAGATGCCGCAAGAAACGTTCTCTTTATCGTACTCGCAGAGACTGGGAGGGTCGCTTTGTTGGATTCTTCTTCCTCTGTTTCTTTCGTATTCCTTCGCACATTTGTTGCCCACGAAGCCGTCGACGTGGATTTTATGCGCCGGTGTTGTCGTATAAAAGAAGACGACGAGCTTTTGTTATTACGATTAATAGTATTAATCGTCGTCGTCGTCGAAAAGGACGACGTCAAAGAAGAAGAGGAGGCGAACATGGTGGTGCTTTTATGTGTGAGCGAGAAGTGTTTGAGAGTCTCGAGCGGCGCGCTTTTTAATGGAAGATTTTGGTGTTTGAGATAAGAAGGAAGAGGAGTGTGATTTTACGTAGTAGTAGGAGTAAAGCGTACAGGATCGATCGATCATTTCAAGGCTCAATGTCATCACCTATTAAGAGCCGTCTACCGGTCCAAAAGCGCTTTTTTCTTTGCTGCTGCTCTTGCCTTTGTTCTTGCCCTCGCTCGTCGGCGAGATCTTCTTCATACTCTCCGTCTCCTCCTCCGAAGTCCTCCGAGGAAGTCGCCTCTCCTTCCTCCCCTTCTCCGCTACGCTCTTCTCCTCCTCCGGACGTTCCTTCGTCTTCCCACTCGATCGTCGTCTTCACCGGCTCCACTTCCACCTCTTCCTCTTCTTCGATCCTTGGCATCGCCTTCTTCTTCGCTAAAATGGCTTTTCTGACCAACCCGCTCGCTTTCCCGTTACTCAACATCGCCAACGCGCTCAAGCGAATCAACCCGATCGAGACGTCGTTTTCATTCTTGGCGTCCGTGCAGTGCACTCGTCCTTCCAAATACACCACGTCCGTCAAAGGAAACATCCCAGCAAACTCTCTTTGCACTTTTTCCACCCACGCGTCTTGCTTTTCTCTCTTCAAAAACGTCTTCACGGGAATCTCACTCGCTTTCTCCGGCAACCTCTCCAACGTCGTCTTCAAATATCTCAACGCCCGTTCCGTATTCCTTCTCCTCTCCGCTTTCTCCACCGCCCATCCACTCTCCATCTCGCACGTGGCCACGCCACCGAGCGCGCTCGGCTTCACCGTCGCCAACGGAACCACGTAACTCATCGAGACTCCGGGCGCGAACACCACCGGTCGTTTCATCTCCAACTTTTCAAACAGTTGCTCTTGGAACGAACTCCTCGCCAAGTCCGAGCTCGCCGCGAACTTCTTCTCCCCTTCCGATCGTCCGTATCCCGGCATATCGCACGCCACCGATCGCACGTTTTTCTTCGCCAACTGATTCCCGATCGACTCTTTCTTCTCGTACCAATCTTGCGAGTCCGTCGTTTCGTCGTGCCAGAGAAACACGTCCGAAAGTTCCATGCTCTTGTTATCTTCCGTCTCCTCGGCTTCGTTTTTCTTATTCTTTTTCTTTCCTGCTCGCGGTTGCATGTCCAAACACCAGACTCTGATCTTTTGCGCTTTCGTCGTCGCCAAGACGCCTCTGTTGAAGAGGACGTCCGAGCTGTCCACCGGGACGGAGGCGGAGACGACGACTTTGAACAAAACGCCGCTTTCCAGCTTTTGTTGAGAGATCACCGTTTTCTGTTGTTGTTGTTGTTCCGACGCGTTCGCACGGCAGCAAGACAGCAGCAAAAGCAGCGGTAAAAGAAGCGAGGACGAGAAACTCGTCATCTTTTCGCCGCCGACGCGGTGGATCTTCTTCATCTTCTTTCTCTCTCGATGAGGATGCTGTGACAATACTACTACTACTCTCGCGTTCAAAAGTGGAGATTTTCGAGTGGAAAAAGAGAAACCAATCCTCCAAAAATCCCCTCAAAACGTCTCGCACGCTTCTTCCTCTCGTCGCGAACTCCTTCTTCGATTTTCAGCGAAGAACGCGCTCGAAAACGCGTTGGTAGTGGTTCGTCTGTTCGCGCGTTTTGTGTGTTTTTGCGTGTTTAAGAGAGAGAGAGAGATCGTCTTCATCAAGAGCACGTTCACAAATACATTTACTCTATAAAGCGACGGCTCTCTGGATACTTTGATGGAGAATAACAGCGAGGACGAGGAGGAGAGGAGAGAGGAGAGACAGATGGACGGAGGACGACGACAAAAGGTACGACGCTTTGTTGTTGTTATTATTATTAATCGTCATCGTTTTTGTGTTTTTCGTTTTTGTTGCAGACGAAGACGTCGAGAAGTCGTCGGTTTTGTCAAAGCTTGTTTGTTCGCTCTGTGTTTCCTCTTCTTTTCGCTGACTTTGCGCATATACGCGCCCGTTTCTTAATGTCTCTTGTTTTTCACACAGGGCCGAGGCTTTGAGAACGCGGACATTATCGACGACGAGGTCAAACACTCTCGAAACGACCGGTACGAAACTTTGCGAGACAGCGAAGGAGAAAGAGGCCAACCTCAAAAATCCATCGAAGGCTGGGTCGTCCTCGTCACCGGCGTCCACGAAGAAGCGCAAGAGGAAGACGTGCACGAAAACTTTGGCGATTTCGGGGAGATTTCAAACTTGCACTTAAATTTAGACCGGAGAACTGGGTTCGTTAAGGGCTACTGTTTGATTGAGTATAAAGAGAAGGAAGAGGCGAAGAGTGCGATCGAGAACATGGACGGGAAGTTGATGTTGGACCAGGAGGTGAGAGTAGATTGGGCGTTCGTGAACGCGCCGGAGAAAAAATCGAGAAGGAGTATAAGGCGATAGAATATGAGATTCAGAGAGCGAGAGTAGAGTAATAGTAGAAGATTGCATAAGAAGTACGACATTTGTTGTATGCTTAATTCAAGTTTACGCGAAGTTCTCGTGCGCTTCGTTCTTTTGAATCTCTTCTCTCTGGTGATTTCAAACTCGTCTTGGATTTGAAAATCGCCGCACAAAAAGAACGCTCGAGAAAAGCAACGTACCTTTCCATCTCATCATCATGTTCGAAGCGCGCATTCTCCAAGGGTCCATTTTGAAAAAAGTCCTCGAATCTATCAAGGATTTAGTCACCGATGCGAACTTTGAGTGCACCGCCAACGGGTTCGCGTTGCAAGCGATGGATTCCTCGCACGTTTCTTTGGTGGCGTTGATGTTACGAAGCACCGGTTTTGACCACTACCGATGCGACCGAGACGTGACCATGGGGATGAACTTGTTGAACATGGTGCGTTTCGTACACATCTTTGTCTTCTGTGCATCGCTCTCGATCGTTTCGATAACGATCGAGAGATGCAACGGATACGCGACGACCGCGTTGTATCGAAGAAGAGCAAAGTTTGTTGTTGTGGTTTTCCCAACGAGCAAAAGTCTCACATTTTTGAATTTTTCCAACGTAATCCGATCTTTTTCCTTTCTCTTTTCCGCGCGAGAGAGACGACGGGCGCAGCGAAAGAACGGGAACGTTCCTTTCGGTGGACTCGTCGTCGTCGTCTCGTTGTTTGCGCGATGAAAGTGACAATGCGAGAGAGTGACCGCCGAAAACAAGGACAACTTTTCCTTCTTTTTGTTTTTGAGAGATCGTATGTTTTAAACGAGAGAGAACGAGAGACTGACCAAAGCCAAAAATCATCCTCTTTTCGATATAATTTTTTGTTTCGACATGATAACAGAGCAAAATGTTAAAGTGCGCGGATAACGACGACACGATAACGATGAAAGCGGACGATGCCGGCGACGTGGTGACGTTCATGTTTGAAAACCCGAAAGCGGATAAAATTTCCGATTTTCAAATGAAGTTGATGGATATCGACACGGAACATTTGGGCATCCCGGATACGGAGTACGAAGCGACGGTGAAGATGTCCTCGAACGAGTTTCAAAGAATTTGCAGAGATTTATCGTCGATTGGTGATACGGTGACTATTGCGGTGACGAAAGATAGCGTGAAATTTACGACTTCGGGTGATATTGGGGAGGCGAATATTACGTGCCGCCGCACCTCGGACGGAGACATGAAGGAAGAGAAAGTGAAAACGGAAGAAGACGGCGAGAAAGTGCATAACACGAAGTCCTCGGAAGGCCAAAATGTAGACATCGATTTGCAAGAACCGGTGACGTTGACGTTTGCTTTGCGATACTTGAACTCTTTTTGCAAAGCGACGAGTTTATGCGAGAACGTGCGTTTACAGTTGAGCAAAGAGTTACCGGTAGTCGTGCAGTACTTGATAGAGGACATGGGGTACGTCCGGTTTTACTTAGCGCCAAAGATTGAGGAGGAAGACGCGGACGAGAGTTAAATTGAGAAGAAGATAATAATACGCGTCGTACATTGCTCTTCTCGAAAAAGAATTGAAGAAAGAGAGAGAAGAAGGAGAGAGCGAGGAGAAGAAGGGCGCTAGTATTACCGCCGCTATACAAAATACGCACCACTTTAGCGAGAAAGGCGAAACAGACAAAAGAGAGAGAGAGCGAAAGAGAAAGAAAGACTTTTTTACATACTAATAAAACATTAATAAAGCGTACATCATAACACATCGCAAGCCTCCTCTCTTCGTGCCTCTTGGAATCCACAGCGCGCGACGACTCGACGCGCTTATTACAGAAAAATCTTCATAAGCCTCCTCCTCCTCCTCTTGCAATCTCTCGAAAAAAACAAACAAAAACACCAAAAGAATTCCGCGTCGCGTCGCGGGCGGCACCATCACGAAGACGAAGACGAAGAAGCGCTCTCTGTCTCTTTCTTTCTCGCATCATGGCCGGCGTCGATCTCGCGATGGAAGGTATTCCCAGGTACGTAAAAGATCTCTTCTTCTTCTTTTTTCTGTCTTTTGAAGTCGACGCATTCGAAGCGCGACATGATGTTTCAAATCAACAACAACATGCGTTTTTCGACCAAGATTCGACTTCTTCAATGTTCGGAATGTCGTTCTCTCCCCGCATGCGTGTGCGCTAAACGTGCACACGCTTCTCCGTTGTTGTCTTCTTTATTCAAAAACAAATTCCTAAAACGTGCGCACTAAAACGTGACGAAAACAACAGAGGATCTGGAATATTCAAAACCGCCGCGATCTACGTTTTACGGAAAGAGAAAAGGTTGCTCACCACCGGACAGATTACCAGGTAACGTTATTCGTAGTCGCTCGTTCGTGTGGTTTGAACCGGATTTGAAAGGGCAAAATCTGGGCACTTAATTGTCTGTCCTCTCATTTTTTTTTTCACTTGTGCCTTGCCTCTTTTTGAAACGATGCGCGAAACGCGTTGTCTTGGGATGCCGCGATGATGATGATGTTTTTAATGTCCTCATTCGTCTTGTTTTTCTTCCTCTTGTTCTGTATCTTTCTTGATGGCGTTTTTATTCACTGACGCGTGGTTGCGTCGATTTTTTTGTATAGGTACGCGCTCGAGAACGACCTTCTCGGGAACCTTCCCGGGAAGACGCCGGAAGCGACCATGGCGTCGGCGTGTTACACGGACTTGAAGAAGAAGGACGTGAATAAGAGGGTGTTTGCGAGACCGTCGGAA
Source organism: Bathycoccus prasinos (assembly GCF_002220235.1). Classification (NCBI taxonomy): domain Eukaryota; kingdom Viridiplantae; phylum Chlorophyta; class Mamiellophyceae; order Mamiellales; family Bathycoccaceae; genus Bathycoccus; species Bathycoccus prasinos. Next base: position 562,341 of record NC_024004.1, read on the forward strand.
GGGCACTTTGGTTTGAGAGAGTGGGCGAACGATCCGGAGTTGACGCACTTGTTGCAACCGAAGTTGCACAGGTTGGCGGAGACGTTTGAGGAGGAGCAGAAACCGAAGGTGGAGAAGCCTTGGAAGCAACCGGCACCGATGGCAAAGCGTAAAAATAATACCGCCGCTAAGAAGTTCGTAGATGGGAAGCCGCGCAGGGATAGACACGGGTTCGTGCACGCGATCATAGAGCCGAGCAGAGGTGAGTACGGGCCGCCGAAGATGCAGATGCCGCCGCCGCAACAGCAGTACGGATCGCTTTCGACGCACGATACGATGGATTTAGATGCGTTGGTAGATGCTGCGGCGAACCAAGAAGACGAGGACGACTACAGGAACAACGATAACGATGAAAACGACGACCAAGACGGCAACGGCGCGTATAATGGAGGAAATGATGATCACGAGGAAGAGGACGCCAACACGAAGGACCAAAGCGGTGTAACCGCCGGTGTTGATAAATCGTTCGATAACGATCCGAACGCCGAGGAAGCGAGTCCCAGCAAAACTAACATCATTAGGAACAACAACAACGACGACGACGACGACGACAACAAATCGGAAGGAGAAAGAGAAGATATCGCCGCCGAGAGCGAGGAGGAAAATAAAGGAGAAGAAGAAGAAAATGCGCCTCTGGTTTTAATCAACCCGGACCCGAACCTTTCAAACGACGAGTACGAAGCGCACCTCGCGAGTCTCGTTCAACAGCAACAAGAGAAAGAGTTGCGCGTGGCAAAACGAAAAGAGAGAGAAAAAGAACGAGCTAGGACGCAGGAGTTGGTCAAAGCCGGATTGATTCCGGCGCCGCTGTCGGCAAAGAAAAAGTCCAGTTACGTCCCAGTTGCATATAAAAAAGACGGTCGTGGGCGTCCGCGAAAGCATTTCGACGGGATACCGCCGGCACCAATTTTGTCTGTCTCGGCCAACGAAGCGGAAGAGGCACCGCTTACGAACAACAAAAAGGCGCGGTTTACGAGTACTGCTGTTTTGCATCAGCAGCAACAGCAACAACAGCAACAACAATTGCAGCTTCAACAACGACAGCGACAACAACAACAGAAAGACGGTTTTGAGCAGATTCAAGAGCACCATCAACCTCGCGCTGGGCACGATTCGTTCGTAGTTGACACGCAAGGTGTCGACGGTATATCGCACGAAGAAATCGCTAACGAAAGTATCGTTGCGAAAGCTACGCGAGCGGGCATGAAGAATTGGAACTCAAAGGTGAACAAGTTCTACTCCACTGCGTTTTTCACGGAGATCATCGATCCAAAACTTCCAACGAGTATTCCGGCTTTTGCGTTCAAAATGTCCCAGAACGATGCGGAACGCGAGAAAATTTTGACGCAAAACGCAATGCGACGCGTCTTCAACGAATTCGCCGAAGGTTGCGATCCTGTCAAGCAATCTTTGAACGAACTTTCCGCGTCGCTCGAACGTTTACGCGCTCAACAAGGTAACCATGAAAACGTCATGTATTCCGCTTTGATATACGCCGTTGCGTGCTATCGTTCGGATTATCCAGAAGAGGCCACTTTGGCGCTTTCGAAAGCTTGGGACGTCTACTATTCTCTCAAAGGCGGCAACGAAACGAATGCGCAAAACGCCGCGTTCATGGATAAAATCCGAAAGGACTACGAGAAAATCGTAAGCGAAGCGTTGGATGCATAATATTCAACATAATCAACGATATGATACTACGATAAGATACGATAAGATATTTTTGTACTACTATATGTACCCGAGAGAAGTACATATGTGCCCATATATAACATCGACGTGGATATATAATAGTTCTTCTAAGAAGTTTGTTAATGCGCGATTTGATATTACATAAAAAACATACACTACTACGTACCATGGTACCTGGTACTTAGGTACCTACCTACCTATTCATGCTCCCTTCCTAATGCTAACACTACTCATACGAACCCGTCTTTCTTTTGGAAGCTGCGACAGCATCGGCAACTTTAGCGATATCTGCGTGAAGTTTCACGTCGTGCGCTCGAACTGCGTTTGCGCCATTCATCAGAGCAACAATCGCCGCCGCCGCCGAAGCTACGTCGCGCGCATCTTTCGGAACGTCTTTCCTTTTTTCATCAACGAGCATATTTCCTACGAATCGTTTTCGCGACATACCGACGAGCATTGGCGCTTTCGCTAGGCCGCCACATTCGTTCTTCGCAAGCGACGCGCGAACGTCCTTTAAATCCGATAACAATTCCACGCACTGTTCCTCCGACTTTGCAAACCCGAATCCGGGATCGATCCAACATCGCCACGCCGAAATACCCGATGGCAAAACTTTGCGCAAATACTGCGACGCGATTTCATCTCCAACCGTTTTTGCCACCGAACCAACCGGGTAGGATGCATTCTTACTCATGACTTGTGGGTTTCCTCGTTGATGCGATAGAACATATCCTAGTGGCACTTTTGTATTCGCCACGGCGGAAAGCATCCCTTCGTCCCAATCGCCTCCGGAAACGTCGTTTATGATATCCACCCCGATCGCATCCGCAACTTTTACCACTTCCCCGTAAAACGTATCCACCGAAACGGCAATATTTCTCGGATCGTTCTTAAACCGTTCGCATATTGCCTCTAAAACCGGTGCCACTCTCGCGATTTCATCCGCCGCCGACACTCTAGACGCGCCAGGTCTCGTCGACTGTCCTCCCACGTCGATAATCCTCGACCCTTCATCAGCCAACTGCTCCGCGCGTCTCAACGCCGTACTCACGCTCGTGTTAAACACGCCTCCGTCGGAAAACGAATCCGGAGTGACGTTCAAAACTCCCATAACTTTCGCTCGTCCTTCGTATGGTTCCAATCGCATGTTCCTCTTAAATGGCGCTACTCTTTGGAGCAAAATGTCATCCTCGCTTGCTTCTTCAAAATTCTTCGTCGGCGTCTGCATTATCCGTCTCTCCTCCTCTTTCCAAAGTCTCGCCATGGCCGTCATTTGGTTTGCCATCGTGATCGACACGTCTCCGCTCTTATCAAAACTCATCTTTTCCGTCAAATCCGCAATCGGTGCTAACACGAACGCGCGCTCTTTGATCCTCCCGTGCGGCACTTCTAACCAAAACTTCTTTTCGTACGACGACAAAGACGAGGAAGACGAGGAAGGAAAAGGAGGAGGATCGTACCTCACCATCGGTTCTTTTTCGCTGAACAAAATGTCTAAATCAATCACCCGCGGTCCTTTATCCGTGTTGTATACGTCTCTGCCCATTTCTCGTTCGATGTCTTTCATTTTCCCTAGACATTCTAAAACCGACCACTCTCTCGGGTGCCTCAACACGCACGCCGAGTTTAGAAATTTCGGCTGGTTTTCAATCAAAGTGTCCACAGGTTTCGTCTCGTACACGCTCGCGAGCTTTTTAATCTCGAACCCTCGCTCTTGGAGAAGACGCAAGGCGACGTGGAAGTGCTGAAATCGAGAGGAAGAGTCTGCATCTTCGCCTTCACGTACGTCGAGGTTCGACCCGATGGCGACGCACACGTCTGCAAATTTCCCCGAAGTCGAGGAGGAAGACGATTCAGACGACGACGAGGAGAAGAGACGCACGCGAAGAGAGCTCGAGAAGTACTTCAGAGTCACCGCACGGTGAGCTCTGCGCATGTTCTTGGACTCGATGCGTATAAATATATCGCCGCCGCCGCGAATAAAAAGTGAGGAAGAGTTTGTTACATTTATCCAAAAAGTCTCGAGTGCCCACTCCGCGGTGCGTCTATACAAACGTTTACTATTACTATCGCTACACATATCTATTTTACCTCAACTACGCCGGCATGTACGCGCTACAGTACAAATCTCTTTTTCTTACGACTACTTCGGCTTGAACCCTCTCGGCGGCGTCGGATCTTTATCCCTCGGAAACGTCCCGAAACAAAACCTCTTCTCGTACCCGTACGTAGATTCGTGCACGGTCACCGTCGGTTGCGTCCGGCACTTGCTCTTGCAGTGCGAAAACGCGTCCGAAAAATACCCAGTCTGCGGCTGCATGCGTCCAATCGGTTCTCGCGTTCGATCGGTTTCCGCGGTGGAGACTTTCGCGTTTTGGCAACACGACACGCACGACTCGTACGTTCCGCAGCACTTCTCGGTTTCGCCGCCTTTGGCGAGGTCGCACGCGGAACACCCGTAGCGTTTCTCGATCGCTTTCTCCGGTGGGCAACACCCGGTTGGAGGGAACACGTCGAACCAGTCGCACGTGTACCCGTTGTCGTCGGTGATGTGATGTAAGCCTTGCTTGGTATTTACGCACTGACGCTTCTCCTCATCCATCGGTCGAATCGCGACTGCGGACAAACACCAAAGCGAAGACGAGGAAAGAAGGAGCGTCGTCATCATCACGGTCAACATCACCCCTCCTCTCCTTTGTCTCGTCACCCTTACAGTCCTCGTCCTCGTCCTCGTCCAATCCGCTTTTCCAACACCACGGAATCCCATCGCAATCACCTCTTTCTCTCTCTCTCGTGTTCTCGCGTAACGTTTGACAGAAGACAGAAGAGAGAGAGAGAGATAAAGTTGTTCTCGTTTCGTCGAGAAAGAGAGAGGAACGAAGGAACGAAGGAAACGAGAGAAACGTTCAGAACGAGGACAAAGACCACCGCACAGAGCGCGCTTTCTCGTTCTCTCGAAATCTGAGGCATTAGACCTTTTTCCCCCGGGGAAAAGTCTTCACTTTCATCAGAGCAGATAAAACCTTTCCGGCGGCGCGGGTGGTTCGTTGCGGAAGAAGAAGTTAAAGAAGAAGACAAAGCGCGCACTTTTATTTGAGGCAGTTGTGCTCGAGAAATTCACGAACGACGAGTGGTACGTTTCAGAGAGAGAAAGAGATGGAGGAGGAAGCGCTGACGGAGAAAATGTCGGAAGCGAGTGTGCAGGAACCAACAACGCACCCGTCGGGTTTATCCTTGGACGAACGAGTGAACCTTTGCCTGTCCATCGGCGAAGAGTGCATCCAACCGGACGAGTTGAGACGTTTGCTGGAGAAAAAACCAAACCCGTGCGCGTACGATGGGTTTGAACCGTCCGGGCGAATGCACATCGCGCAAGGGGTGATGAAATGCTTGAACGTGAACAAATTGACCAAATCGGGGGTAACGTTTAAGTTTTGGATCGCGGATTGGTTCGCACAAATGAACAACAAAATGGGCGGGGACATTAAGAAGATACAAAAAGTTGGGTTGTACATGGTGGAGGTGTGGAAAGCGGTTGGGATGGATTTGAGTAAAGTGGAGTTTATTTGGTCGAGCGAGGAGATTAATAGCCGAGCGCACGAGTATTGGCCGTTGGTGTTGGACATCGCGAGGAAGAATTCGTTGGGGAGGATTATTCGGTGCTCGCAGATCATGGGACGGTCGGAGAGCGACGATTTAGCGGCGAGTCAGATATTTTATCCGGTGATGCAATGCGCGGACATATTTTTCTTAGGCGCGGATATTTGCCAGCTCGGGATGGACCAGAGGAAAGTGAACATGTTGGCGAGGGAGTATTGCGACGATATCAAGAGGAAGAATAAACCGATCATATTGAGTCACAAGATGTTAGCTGGTTTGAAGGAAGGACAGGAGAAGATGAGTAAAAGCGATCCGAACTCGGCGATATTTATGGAAGACAGCGAAAAAGACGTGCAATCGAAGATTAAGAAAGCGTATTGCCCTCCAGGCGTGGTCGAGAAGAATCCGTGTTTGGAGTACATCAAGTACGTGATTTTTCCGTGGTGCGAGGAGTTTAAGTTGTACCGTAAAAGCGAAGAAGAGCCGGAGACGGGAAAATTGGAGGTATACGAGTCGTACGAACGGTTTGAGAAGGAGTACGTGGAGGAGAAGATTCACCCCGGGGATTTGAAACCGAGTTTATCGAAACATTTGAACGCGATTTTACAACCGGTCAGAGATCACTTCGAGAACGACGAAAACGCGAAGAACTTATTGAAAACTATCAAGGCGTACAAAGTGACGAAGTAAAAGAGTTCTTCGAGGAGGGAGAGAGAGAAGGAAGAGAAGGAAAGAGAGACGTGCGCAGATCATGTGGGTATTAAAACTTTGAAAATAAAGTGCAGAATTTATTTAATTTTCTTCTTATACATTACATTGGTACAAGCGTCGCGTTATATATACTAAAACTTACTGGCAATCGCGCTCGCGACACCTAACGACACGCCTACGGCTAAACCTACGCTCAGCGGCACCGAGCCGGTGATTTCATTCATAACGAAAACAAGCGCTCGAAGAGCTTTCCCTTGGGCCGAATCTTCGAGCGCCAACTCGACTTTACGAAAATCGCCGGTTTTCGGCTTCAACGACCCTGGTTTGAACACTCGAGCTTCGCAGTTTTCAAACTGCTCGCCAGTCAAGGAGAAGCAGACCCCCCAGTGCGCGACTAAGGCGATGACGTCTTCGTCTCGGTCGTTTATCCAATCTATCAAGTCGTCCATTCTTTGCTCGAAGACGTCCACGGGTTCTAAGGAAACTTCGCCGAACGTTTTCTTTTCGTTTTCAGCGCCGACGTACCACCACGGTTCGGATTCAGACTCAATGTGCGAGAAATCAAAGTCCGCGTGCGTTTGTTCGAGTTCTTTTCTCGTCTTCCCGTGGTCGGAGGCGTGAAAGACTCTTTCGCGCGCGAAAACGCACACCGCTCTCGGCGTCGTTTGGTCGTGTTCGAAGACGTACTTCGCCGTTGCGATGGCGCGAGATAACGGCGACGCGACGATCAATTCTGGTTTTGGTTCCAGTTTTTCCACGAACACTTGCGCTAACTGCGCGCCCGCGATGCCGGCTTTCGACAGTTTCGTGTCGTATAAAAGAGGATCTTTGAACTTTTCATCCGCCCAATGATTTGAGGCGAGATATTCATTCATTTCCGTTTTCCCGTGTCGCACCAGGATGACTGTTTTTTCGTTCGTTTTACTACTCTTTCTTCTATCAGCATCCATACCGCTCGTCGTGCGCACCAACGTCGTCGCGCTGCTCATTTTTCTCCCGATTATTCTTCGCTGTTTTCTTCTCAACGTGAACAACACCTTCGAAGACGATGATGATGAGAATGATGTCGGTGTTGGTGTTGACGTCGCCATTCAACAAAAGAAAAGTCTCGAACAAACACCGCCGGTTTTGGGTCCCAGCGGCAGAGGTATAAACAGAGCGCACAAAAAAAAACGTCCACAAAGTCACGCAGTTTCTCTCTCTTTCTTTCTCTTTCTCTCGGCGGTGTAAACGACGGAGAGGAAGGCGCAGACCGTGCGACGAATATTCCTTTGAAATGGAGAGATTTTGGTTTTTCCTCCCCATGGGAAAAAAACGGCTTCTCGTTTGAATGTCACATGTGCTTTCACTTTTTCTCAACGCGCCAGACTGCGCAAAAAGACGATGTCGAGCGAAGAGGTGGTCGAGGAAAACAACGCGCTGTGGAGGTTGTTTCAAAACGCCGGAGAGTTTTCGGGAGGCGTGTGTCGCGATGTCGTGGAGAAACACGTGCTTCCGAGATTGAATTCGAACGATGTGAAATTCTTGTACGGAGTGAATACGGAGACGAGAAAGTTGATTAAGAGATCGTCTCGCAAGGGGGAGTTGAAGGAGAGGTTTATAGTGAGAGAGATGTCATCGGTATCGACTTTGGAGTTTGCGTGGGAGAATAAATCGTTGTAGCCGAGTGACTGGGATGAAACATGGTTTTGCATTCGAGTTGCTCAAACGAATAAACTCGAGTTGCTCAAGTGGGCGCGAGAGGAGAAAAAGTGTGAGTGGAATGGAAAGACGATTAATGCGGCCGCAGGTCAAGGTAATCTGGAAATGATAAAGTATTGCGTTGCAAATGAGTGTCCTATCGATAAGATCGCGTGTGCATACGCTGCCGAAAGCGGTAATCTCGAGATACTCAAATACTTACGGGAAGAAGTCGAAGCGCCTTGGGGGTGGAGAACTGCCATTTTGGCGGCTGAAAATGGTCATCTTCATATACTCGAATACCTTGTTGAGCGAAAGTATGATCAATACGACGAAGGAGCGTGTGAGGGTGCGGCCACGTTCGGCCACTTGGACTGTTTGAAGTACTTGCACGAAACCGCCAAAGCACCGTGGAGCTATTTGGCCGTACATAACGCGCACTACAACAAACACCCCGAATGTTTACAATACCTCCTCGACAATAACTGTCCTCTCCCACGCGGTTGGCGATACGAAGGAGGAGTGTTACGCAGGTGGTCGGATACACAAAGAGAAAGAGAGAGATAACGAGAGAGAGAGATAACAAGAAGAAGAGAGAGAAATACTACTACCCAAAAAACAAGAAAGAAGTTGTGAGAAGAGAGACACCCCCCCCCTTAATTTTCATTTACGAAAACGTTTGAAAAAAAGCAAAACGAACCTCCTCTCAAACGCACGAGAGTCACTTGTTTTCTCGACTCGAGATGAAAGATATTCTCTCTCGTGGTCTCGTTTAACCGACAGCGAAAGAGTCCTTACTCGTTCTCGAATATCTCCATTAGTATTCGCACAGACAACCTCTACTTAATCAACAATAAAAATGTTCGCTCAGCAGCAAACGCAACAACTCGTCGGTTCGGCGCGCACGGCTCGCGTCGTTTCGTCCAGGTACGTTTTTCACATCGACGAACGCAAAGACGAAGAAAGAGAGATCTCACTCGTTCTTTGAATTCTTTCTTTTTCCAATTTTAAACGCGCGGCGGGGCCGTCGACGTAGACTTTGGATCTCATTTCTCGCGCGTTTCTGGGTCAACGAAATGATATCAAAAAGGAGCATTTACAGCAAAAAGGAAAACGAAAAGGGAGAACGAGAACGCGTCACCTCTCTCGTCTCGTTCGAAAGAGAGAGAGAGAGAGAGAACGAGACGTTTATTCCTCGTGCAACGCGTTCCAATTCTTGTTGGAGGAGACTAATCTTTTTTCTTTTTTTCTCCCCAACTGCCTCTCTGGGATGGACAAAATTTTCGTTTCTTTCTCACAAAATACTCACAAAATATCACTCTCTTTCGAACGCAACAATATAACACAGAAGACGAACCACCACGGTCGTCTCCGCCAAGAAGACCACTACCACGACGAAAGTGGAAAAAGAACCGCTCGTCGTCCCGGACGTGGCAGAAAGACCGATGAAAATCGTCTTCGTCTCGACCGAGTGCGCGCCGTACTCGAAAACCGGCGGCTTGGGCGACGTCGTCGGCTCGTTACCGATTGAATTGGCCAAGAGAGGCCACAAGGTGATGTCCATCTCGCCGAGATACGATCAGTACGAAGGCGCGTGGGATACCTCGGTGTCTACCACGGCTTTGGGGGAAACGGTTGGTTTCTTCCACGAGAAGAAGAAGGGCGTCGATCGCGTCTTTGTCGATCACCCGTTGTTTTTGGCCAAGGTTTGGGGCAAGACTGGCGACAAGTTGTACGGGAAAGCCTCTGGTGCGGACTACGCGGACAACGCGAAGAGATTTGCTTTGTTTGCCAAGGCTGTTTTGGACGCGCCAACGATGTTGCCGCTTGAATACGGCGAGGACGTCGTTTTCGTCTGCAACGACTGGCACTCCTCGTTGGTGCCGGTGTTGTTGAAGCACGAGTGCAAGCCGAACGGCAAGTTCGTCGACGCCAAGAGCATCATGTGCGTCCACAACATCGCGTTTCAAGGAAGATTCTGGCCGCAACCGTTGGAAGAGTTGGGCATTCCAGCCTCCGCGGCGGATGACTTCTTCTTCGAAGACGGCAACGCGAAGATTTACGACGAGACGAACCCGATGAAACCGGGAGAGAAGGACGAAGCGCCGACTGGCCAAATCTACCGCAAGATGAACTGGTTGCAAGCCGGTTTCAAGAACGCGGATAAGTGCGTCACGGTTTCCGTCAACTACGCCAAGGAGTTGGTCTCCGGCCCGGCCAAGGGTGTCGAGTTGAACAAGGTTTTGAGCGCCATCGGTATCGAAGGCATCGTCAACGGCATGGACCCGACGGAGTGGAACCCGGCCAAGGATAAGTTCTTGGACTTCCCGTACGACAAAACGACCGTCATTGAAGGTAAAGCCTGCGCCAAGCAAGCGTTGCAAGCCGAAGTTGGTTTACCGATCGACCCGGAAGCTCCGTTGTTTGGTTACATCGGTCGTTTGGAAGAACAAAAAGGTTGCGACATCATGTTTGAAGCCATCCCGAAGTTGATCGAACAAGTCCCGAACGCGCAAGTCGTCGTTTTGGGTACCGGTAAGAAGTCCATGGAAAAGACGCTCGAACAGTTGGGTGAAACTTTACCGGCGACGAACTTTGCCGGCGTCTGCAAATTCTCCGCGCCGACCGCGCACTTTATCAACGCCGGCGCCGACTTCTTGATGGTGCCGTCCAGATTTGAACCGTGCGGTTTGATCCAGCTCCACGCCATGTCCTACGGCACGGTCCCGATCGTCTCCACCACCGGTGGTTTGGTCGACACCGTCAAGGAAGGCGTCACTGGCTACCACATGGGCGCCATGGATGCCGACAACTTGATGCCGGAAGACGTCGATGCGATGGTTGAGACGTGCGTTGCCGCCGCCGCGGACTTTGGCACTCCAGCCTACGAAAAGATGGTCAAGACGTGCATCAAGCAAGACTTGACCTGGAAGGAACCGGCGAAGAAGTGGGAAGCCTTGTTAGAAGAACTCGCGTTTGGCACGGAAGAATCCGCCAAAAAGGCTGAAGTTGTCGAGCCGGAGAAGCTCGCGACGGGCATCGCCGCCGTCACTGCGTAAACTACTTCCTTGGTTTTTACGCTCCAACTACTAAATTTTACTTTTTACATTTTGAAAAAAGAGCGCTTAACAATAATAATAAGATAGCCAACATGTTGTATTACTTGAATCAACGCTTTATACTACTACACTAATACTAAATGACAAATTTGTACACGCGGTACCTCGAGTTTGGGTCGTCATCGCAAAAACAATAATAATATAAATACGGATTACTCTGAATAAATATACTACTAATATTATTACAACGCTTCTCGCTCTTTCATGCGTTCTTCTAAGAGCAAACCTGGTTTCATCTTGACGTCCGCGTACGGCTCCTCTTGCTCCACGTCTAAATACCCGTGCGTACGTAATACCAACACTTGGTAAAACATCTTCGCCGCGTCCGCTCTCGTTTTGCCTCTGACTTGTTCTTCTAAGCTGAGCTCGTTCGAGTCGGTTTTATCAAACTGCGCGCTCAAATGGTCGAGCATTTTCTTCGATCCAACCGACCAATCCATGGCTTTATCGCCACTTTCTTCCGCTTTATCGTAATTATCGTCGCCGTCTAAGCTGAATCCTTTTCTAGGCGTATCCATGTTGTCGTTGTTATTGTTGTTGAAGTCGTCATCGTCGTCAAAGCCATCCGCGCCTCCTCCTCCTCCTCCAAAGTCGTCGTCGTCGTCGTTTTCTACGTTTCCACCGAACAAATCCTTCTTCAAGCCATCCTTCGTCGCGTTTGGCGTCGTCGGTTGACTTTCAAAGTTCACCCAGCACGATTGCGCGTTTCTGGCGTAAATAGCCGCTAACTTCGGATGCACTTCGCCCGGTAAACACCTCTCCTCCGCCGCGCAAGCTCGAGGAATTTGAACCGGTGGACCTCTGTTCGCTCCACGGGCGCACACGATATCGCTCGTATCTTGCAACTGGTGACGAATTTGATCGTTCGTCAACGACGTGATTCGATCAAAGACGATGACTCTTTCCACTCTTCGTCTTTTCGCGTTTGGGCCGGCGCGAGACTTTTGCGCAGTTTTCCCAAACACAAACTCTTTGGCTTGTTGTGGATCGTTTTCTGAACCGGGCGTTTGGTACGGATTCGCACCAAACAACACGACCCTCTTCTCTTGTTGTTGTTGTTCTTGTCCTTTCTCTTGCTCTAGCCTTTGCGCGTTCACGTTGACGTCGCCTAAAATAGCCCCTTCCAACTCTTTCCTCGCGTCCTCGTCCAACGGCAACGGCTGCGCGTCCTCCATATCGTCGTCATCATCATCATTACCACCACCCGCGTTGTATCCCATCCCAAACTCTTCGTCCATATCCGCAGCATTTCCTTGCAACGCTGCTCTCGCGTCTGGATTCGTCCTCATCCCGTCCCCGTCCTCGTTGTTATACACCGCGTCGTACAAATCCGCGCCTTCCTCGCCCTCCGCCACCGCCAATTCTCTCTCTTCCGCCGCTCTTTGAAACTCCGTCTCGAACTCGTCCTCTTCGAACTCGTCCATTAACGTGATCGACTGTCTGTCCACTCTGAGTGCTAACCTCACGTGCTCCCCGTCCTCGCCTAAATCTTCCATCATGACTCCGTACTTGGCGTTCGGGTCGTAATACATCTCCAAATCGTCGTAATTCTCCGGCAACGTGATCGTCCTCTCCTCCGCGATCGCGGATTCCGGGTCTAAATCCACCTGTCCTTGAGAATCTCTTCGAAACACCTGTTTCGCTTTCGCCAGCGCTTCCGAGCAGTCGTGGAAGAGATAGTTCATTTTCCTGTCGTACACTTTCACCACCCCGAGCATGAGTTGTCCGCTCGTTCTCAACGCGATTGGGGCGTCCGGGTTTATGATCGTTTGCACGGCTTGGATGATGTCTTGCTTGGTGATGGTGTCTTTGTTCAGCTTTCGGTCCATGTGCGCGGCGAGCCAGATTGTCCCCAGAGGGCCTCGTTTGGAGAGGATTTCCGCGGAGTAGAACATTATGGTTTCTCTTCTTCGTCGTAATCCAATTCAAACGATTCTCAGGCGAGAGGAGTTCAAATTCAAACTACGTACTCTCGAATGGAATTAAATCACAAGAATATTATGTTTTCTTTACTATCGGTGTTGTTTATATAAATATAAACACACGACGAATAAATAAATAAATAAATAAAGTTTTGTCGTCTCTCTTCGTGTGTCGTCTGTTCGTCAAAATCGTAACACGACTACTCGAGAGAGATGATGAAAGCGCGACTGAAAGAGGAAGACGTGTGACGAGAATTTGAAGAGATTTTTCCTTTAAAATTGAAGCAAAAAGTGTTAAACCCTAAACACTCTTCTTTATCTCTCTTCTTCTCAAAAAAAGACTATAAAGCTACGCACGCGCGGGGCGTCTGCCGGTTGGAACATTTCGTCTTCTGTAGCCCTTTTCATTCCCTCCGGGAGGTTAGGAAGTTCGCCTTCATCCGTAACGAGCACTTTATGTTCTTCTATAAAATCGAGAGGAAATCTTCTATCTCGAGGAGAACGCCCTGTCGTCGCGCGACGACATCAATCACGAGGAGCTACCGGAGAATACATACTATACGTATATATTCTTAATAATACTATCACATTATTTAAAACATCAATACCGTTTGTTCGAATCCATCTTATCGATGATAACACCAACCCCGTCCGTTTCTCGAAACTCTATTCTATCGTCGCAGAGCGCGGCGACGACTTCGGGGAACACCTCGTGTTCTTCCTTTAACACGCGGCGAGCGACCTCCTCCGCGGTCCAACTCGGATCGATCCCTATGATTCTCTGGGCGACGATTTTACCTTCGTCGAAGTTTTCGTTGACGAAATGAACGGTTGGACCGGTAAAGCGTGCTCCAGAATTGACCACGGCTTCGTGGACTTTCGCGCCGTGCATGCCGCGACCGCCAAACGCCGGTAAGAGCGCCGGGTGGATGTTTAACATCTTATTCTCGAACGTTCGGCACAGTTCCGGCGGGATCAGTCTTAAATACCCGGCTAATAAGACCACGTCGATTTTATATTCGTTTTTGAGAAACTCGTTCAATTCGGACGGGGATATTCGTTCCGACTCCTCTAAATCCTTCCCGCCCGGGTAGAGCAACACCGGCACGTCTCTGTCCATCGCCCACTCGACGCCGCCTGCATTATACGAAGAGGTCACGACGAGGGATATTTGTCCGTGAATTTCCCCGGTTTCGCACGCGGCGTGAACTGCTCGCATGTTCGACCCTCCGCCGGAGATGAACACGGCGATGTTTTTCTTCGGTTTCTTTTCGTTTCGTTGGTGTTGTTGCTTCGTCTTCGTCGCATCTTCATCTTCATCTAAATCATCATCGTTTCCCGATGTCCGTTGCGCAGCACAAACGCGGAGAAACAAAACTCTTCTTTGACGACGAGAAGAAGAAGAAGAAGGACGACTTTGACGACTTGTGCGTCGAGAACAACGACCACCACCCACTCCCTGATGATTTTGGAGGAAGCACGACGCGCACGAGGAGAAAGAGGAAGATGTCATTTTTGCGCGCTGATTTTGAATTTATTATGGCGGGTGCACTCGTTGGTAAAAATGTCAAAAACTGCTACTGAACGCGCTTTTGCGTCGCTTCTCGAACGCAGCAAAGTGATGATGATAAATGATTTTGAACGTATGGCGCGTTGCATTTGTGTGTTACAAATGTCAAGAACTGCTACTGAACTCGCTACTCGTGTCGCTGCTCGAATTTTCGCCGCTCTCGTCGGCGAAACTCGCGTGGTGGTTTCGCCGAAAGTTGGTATTCTTGTGCAACGGCGGGAGCGAGGAGGAGGAGGAGGATTCTTTTTCTTCTTCTTCTTCCTCTCTGTTCTCTTGGCCGATGATGAGCGTGTTGTTCTCGGCGACGGCGGTCCCCGCGACGAGCGGCGTGGCGGCGGCGGACCACCCGTTTTCGCCTCCTTTTCGCTTCTCTTTCCTCTTACTTTTCTTCCCTCCGTTTTCTATCCGCAACTTTTCCTCGATTTTTAACAAATCGTCCGGAGATATCGTCCGTCTGACGTCCTCGCTAATTTTGTTCGTGTATTCCGTGTCGTCTTCGGCGAAGATTTCCGGCCACAGCGCTCTTCTTTTGACGCTTTTGATTTGCTCGCGAGTCAACACCCGTTTCAGTTCGCCGGTGACTTTGCCGCCGAGGCCGCCGTTGCCGGACGACGATACTCTTTTCGTCGTCCTCGTCCGTCCCACCGACAAATCCGTGGACGTCGAAGCGACCAACTCTTGTTGCTGTCGTTTTCGCATCTCCCGCTCTTCTTCTTCTTCTTTGCCTTCTTCTTCTTCTTCTTCCGTCTTTTGCGCAAAACCAACGAATCCAGTGCAAAGAATAAAACACCCTCTTCGAACGAAGTAAATGTTCGCGAAGCGACTCGGAATGCGCACCATCGCGCGCTCACCGCTCGGTTTCGTCACCTGTGATATACACACGCGCGCGCGCGTAAAAGAGAGCGTCAGAGAGAGTCATTCGCGACAGTCAGAGAGAGATAAACGATGTCTCGAAAGGTTGTTACACACCGGGGAAAAACAAGATACAAATATACACCCGTCGTACCTCAATCACGTTCCCGCCTTTCACGTCTTCGACTCGGCACACCACGTCGCCTTCCTTTTCGTGAATCTCCACGTCTAAGTCGTGGACGTGCGCGCGGACGTGTTTCCGTCTCGCGCTCATTTATTTATATCTACACAGAGAGAGAGAAAACAAGCGCACATCGAGGTGGTTTCCACGCGTGTTTTTCTGTCCAAATTCGCTCGACATTCGACACATTTTACGGAACAAACTTACCCACACTCTCGAGCGACGTTTGATCGTTTCAGATACACACACATACAACACACAAAAGATGAATCCAGTGGAACGATCGGGCGAATCTGGCATTTTCTTCGACACGCAAGAGCCGCAGTTTTTAAACCTAAAGTGCGTCGTCGTCGGCGACGGCGCGGTCGGGAAAACCTCCATGCTGCTCTGTTACACGACGAACACGTTCCCGACCGATCACATGCCGACGATTTTCGATAACTACAGCAAGAACGTGACCATGCGAGATGGGCGCGTGGTGAATTTAGGGTTGTGGGATACGGCAGGACAAGACGAGTACGCGGACTTTCGACCGCTGAGTTATTCCGCGGCGGATTGTTTTATCGTCGCGTTTTCCTTGTGCGATCGGGAGAGTTTTCGGAACGTGGAGCAAAAGTGGTTGAACGAGTTGCGGTCGAAAGCGCCGAAGACGCCGATTGTTTTAGTGGGGACAAAGTTAGATTTACGAGGAGGTGGGGGAGGAGGAAATTCGTATAATAGCAAGAGAGGTGGAGGTAGTATGGGTGATAGGCTTAGCAACGATATGCGAGCCGGCGGAGGAGGCTCGAACGGAGAAGAGGAATCCGAACCGATAAGCGAGGCGGAAGGGCAAGCGTTGGCGAGACGGATCAAAGCGGTCAGTTACGTCGAGTGTTCGAGTTTAGTGCAAACGAATTTGAGTTTAGTGTTCGAGGAGGTGATCGAGGCGCACGTCAATCCGGCGGTTGTGAAAATCGAAGAGCAAAAGTCGTGCTGCGCTATTCAGTAAAAATAGAGCAGTTTTAAGAATATTGTACACAGCCGCACGCGGGAAACGAGAGAGAGAGAGAGAGAGAGAGAAAGAAAGAGAGAGAAGGAGGGCGACTCCGCGCTTTTGCCGCGCTCATAATAATAGTAATGCGCACTCGTTTAGGGACGCGCGCGCACTTGTAATGTAACATGTATCAGATGTATTAAAGCGCGTTTGTTGTTAAAACTTCTTTGTTTAGAACGAAGCCTCACAAATATTTCGCCGCCACCTCCGTCAGAGGAAGAATACGAAGAAAACATGTCACCAGCTTCGGCGAGGAAAAGAGAGGAAGAACCTGGTGGTCACGACGAGGAGGAGGATGAGACGACGACGAAGAGTAAGAAGCGAACTTTAGTGGTGGTAAACGAGGACTCGGGCGGTCTCGACCCCGAGCTCGCGACAAAACTTCCCCGTCGACACCAAATCAAAACGGACGAAGATTTCCTTCTCAAGTCCGGCTGCGCGCGCATACACCCCGCGAATCAGTTCCAGCACGGGTGTTTGCACGATATGGTCTGCCCGGAGAACTACCAACCGTCGAAGAAGAAAATGCCGAAAGTACCGGCGAAGAAATATCCGTTCGAATTGGACACGTTTCAGGAGCAATCCGTGCTCTGCTTGGAAAGGCAAGAGTCGGTGTTGGTGTCGGCGCACACATCGGCCGGGAAAACGGTCGTCGCGGAATACGCCATCGCGATGGCAAAAAGAGACGGGCAGAGAGTGGTGTACACGAGTCCTCTGAAAGCGTTATCGAATCAGAAGTATCGAGAGTTGAAGGAGGAGTTTTCGGACGTCGGGTTGATGACGGGAGATACGGTTATAAATCCCAACGCGAGTTGTTTGGTGATGACGACGGAGGTGTTAAGGAGCATGTTGTATAAAGGCGGGGAGGTCACCAGAGAGGTTGGGTGGGTGATTTACGACGAAATTCATTACATGAGAGATAAGGAGAGAGGGGTTGTGTGGGAAGAAAGCATCGTGTTGTTGCCGGATACGGTGAAGTACGTGTTTTTATCGGCGACGATTCCAAACGCGAGAGAGTTTAGCGAGTGGGTGTGTAAAGTGCACGATATTCCGTGTCACATCGTGTATACTGATTTTCGGCCGACGCCGTTGGAACACTACATTTACCCGAGCGGCGGAGATGGGATATTTTTGATCGTGGATAAAACAAGCGCGTTTAAGGAGGATAATTTTTTGAAAGCGATTTCAATCGCCAACGAGAAAGGCGCGGAGGTGGCGCAAGCGAGGACGGCGGCGAGGAAAGCGAGCGAGATGAACGGTGGAGATGGAACGCAGGCAAAGTTAGCGCAAAACACGGACGTTTTTAAGATTATTAAGATGATTGTAGATAGGAATTACGATCCAGTGATTGTGTTTGCTTTTAATAAAGGCGAGTGCGAATCGTTTGCAAACGCGTTGCACAAGGTGGACTTGTGCGACGAGAACGAGAAAGAGATGATCGATGCGATTTATTGGAACGCGATGGATGCGTTGAGTGAGAGCGATAAGAAGTTACCGCAGGTTGCGTCGATGCCAAACTTGTTGAGGAGAGGGTTAGGCGTTCACCACAGCGGGTTGTTGCCAATTTTGAAAGAAGTGATTGAAATTTTGTTTCAGGAGGGTCTGATTAAAGTTTTGTTCGCCACGGAGACCATGTCGGTTGGTTTAAACATGCCGGCGAGAACTTGCGTATTCGCGTCGCCGAGAAAGTTTGATGGCACCGGGTTTCGTTGGATTACGAGTGGAGAGTACACGCAAATGAGTGGCAGAGCCGGGAGAAGAGGAAAAGACGATCGCGGTTTGGTCGTGCTCATGGTAGATGAAAAAATGGACGCGCCGACGGCGAAAGATATGTTGAGAGGCCGATCAGATCCGTTGGATTCGGCGTTTCACGTGAGTTACGCGACGTTGTTGAATTTGATGCGCGTGGAAGGCGCGGAACCGGAAGATATGATTATGAATTCGTTTGCGCAGTTTCAAAACATGCGACGAGTGCCGCAGTTGGAAGCGAAAGTTGCGCTTTTGGAGAAGAAAAGAGACGAGATTAAGATTGAACACGAAGAGCAGGTGAATGAATATGTGAAGCTGAGAGATGGTTTAGATGCGTTGACGAGTGAACGACGCGCGATCACGAATTTACCGACCCATAGCGTACCGTTTTTACAACCCGGTCGATTGGTGCGCGTTTGCGTGGACGCGCCTGGTTCGTCTCTATTTTCGAGCTCCGATACAGAGGCTTTGACGCGGATGACTGTAGATGCAGACGACCAATACGACGACGAAGTTCGTAATCCGCTATCGTTCGACGAAACGCTGCTAAGAAAATCGGTCGAAGACGGTAACGATAGCGTCTGGGGCGTCATCGTCCATTTTGAAAAAGTCGGGAGCAAGAAACATTCAAAGCATCAAAAGTATTTGGTGGACGTTCTCGTGAAATGCGCGGAAAAGTTGAAACTTTCGGATGCCGATCGCGAAACTTTAAAACTTAATGACCCGGTGTTTTCGCTGTTGAACAGCTCAGAGCGACACAGTTTGTTGCAATGCGAAGAAAATAGAGTGGTGGACGAACTTCCCGCGGTTGAGTTTCGCGTAGTTCGCGTTCCTTTAGAGCAACTCGATTGCATGTCTTCGATACGCGTATACTTACCGAAAGATTTATACCCGATCGAAGCACGAACACGTTGTGGAGCGTCTATTAGAGAAGTTTTGAAACGGTTCGAGGAAAGAAGTAAAGAGGAACGAGAACGAAAAGAACAAAAAGAAGAAGAGGAAGAAGATGAAATTGTCATTCCGATGCTCGACGCCGAGAAAGATATGAAAGTTACCGATAAAGCCTACGCAAAAACTGTCCAAAAGATTCAAATGCTTTCAAAAATGATGCAAGATCATGGTTTCAAAACGTCCGAAAATGCCATCGAAAGACTTAGAAAGCACGTCGAGAAAAGGCGCTTGGAGTACTTGGTCAAACACGCCAAAAAAGAAGTCACGGTGGCGTCTGGGATGATCAAAGCGGACGTCCTCAAACGCATGCGACGCGTGTTGAGACGACTCGGGTACGTTTCCGAAGACGGCGTCGTCACTCAAAAAGGTAGGTGCGCGTGTGAGCTTGCCGGAGCGGACGAACTCGTCGCCACGGAGTTGATTTTCAACGGTACGTTTAAAGCGTTGCCGTTACACATGCTTGTCGCTACGGTTTCGTGTCTCGTTTGGAAAGAAAAAACGGGAGGAAAAGGAGGTAAAGATGTCAACGGTAAGAAGCAAGGCATGAACGTGAGCGAAGATGTGTTCAGCGCGCACTCTAACGTGAAAGACGCGGCTCGAAAAGTGTTCAAGCAGCAGTTGGAGTGCAAGTTAAAAGTCGACGTCGAAGACTCGATCGAGCGTTTGCGTTGGGACTTGATGGAAGTCATGCTTGCGTGGTGTAAAGGCAACACGTTTAGCGAGATCATGAAAATGACCGAAGCATTCGAAGGATCAATTGTGCGCGCGATCAGGAGGATTGAAGAGTTGATGCGACAGCTCGCGTCGGCGTGTAAAGTCATCGGAGAGTCGGATTTGGAGAAGAAGTTTCTGGACGCCTGCGAGCTCGTGAAAAGAGACATCGTCTTCACGCCGTCGCTCTTCGTGTAAAGAAAAAATATATGCAGCGATTAATATTAGTAAAGTAGCAATCAATCTAGCGAGTAGACGATGCGGCGCGATATTAGTTATTCTAGGTGGTGTAATTAGTGTAAAAACACGGTTAAATCAACCATATTAAATTATTAAAGTTCTGCTAATGTCTACAATTTTTATAAAAGTCACCCTCTTTTGCTTTTCTCGCTCTGTTCTATGAAAACTATACAATGCTCTCCCGTCTCCCTCTCTCTTCCAACTTAGTTGGATTTGATACCGGATCGGAGCTTTGCTTGTTGTCTTCTAGTGTATTTCTTCGGTTCTTCCGCTCTCGCTACCGGTTCTTCCTTTTCCTCCAACATAAGCTCGACGTGGCACGGCGAAGACATGTACGGGTTGATGCGACCGTGCGCTCTGTACGTTCGTCTTCTTTGCGGGATGGCCTTATTGACTTGGATGTGCGTGATGTAGAGATTGTCAATGTCCAACCCCTTAACCTCGGCATTCGATTCCGCGTTCTTGAGCAAGTTGATCAAGATCTCCGCGCACTTCTTCGGCCATCTGCCTTGGCCGTTCGTGGAGCCTTCTTGCTTGGCTTGGGCCGTTCTCCCGACGCCACCGCAAAATCTGCGAAAGACGACGCATCGCTCCATCTTCATAACAGAGTTCAAGAAACCTGTTGTATGTGGTAGTGTTGATTGAAAAAGAAGCGTTGGTGAAGGGTCAGCGTGATGATGATGGTGACGATACATACAGACGACGACGCGTAGAAAGATACGTCGACTCTCAAATCGTTTGGAGTAGTTTGTAGTCCTAAAATTTCGAGGACCTAAAGAAGAGGGCGACACCCTGCTGCGAACGAACGCACAAAAGAACCATCGAACGAGTCGCTCTCGGATAAAACCCGCGCGAAACGAGCGGATAAAACGTTCGCGCGTTCAATTCCACTCGTCCTTTGCGAATTCAACCTTCGCGAAAGGGTTGGTGTAACCCTCCTTCTCGCCCAAAAATTACGCGTTAAAAGCCTCCTCTCTCTCCGCAGGCAAAATCGATTGCGCTCTTTAAAAAAAATTACAAAATGCGTACCTTGCGCGTCGCTCAAACTTCGCCCCTTGATGTTCATCGCCGTTTCTCTCATGTTCTTAAAATGAACTCTCAAATCCGTGCCTCGAGCTTTGCACGATTTCGTCGCGTCGTTGGACTCTCGCGCGTATTTCACCATGGCTGTTTTCCGAGAGAATTTGTTCTTGTGTTTTATCACGCCAAAGCAGTCTCTCTCGAAGAAAGAAAGGAGAAAAAAAAAGGAACCAGACCAATTAGGGTTTAATACCCTAAACATTTTCCTTCTCGTTTCTCTTTTCAAAACTTCGCGCAAACGCGAGAGAAAAAGGAGAAGAAGAAGCGTAAGAAGAAGAAGACCAAGAAGGATGACGAGCGAAAACCTCTCGGTGTGCACGCGCTACCAAACCTTACTCCTGCACTTGAAATCCTTGCAATCGTACGAGTATCTTTTAATAAGAAGCAAGAAAAGAGAAGAAGAACCTTTAAACGATGACGGAGAGGAAATCACCAACTTTGCAACGGCGCTCGAATCGACGTTTCCGATTTTGAACAAATACGCTTTGTGTTTACAACGACCGATGGAAATTTCCGGTAAAAACGCGCGCGAGAGAAACGAAGTGATGCAGTCTCGCGTGGCCGTGATCCCTTCGACCGGTGTGAGTGTGCCTTTAGGGGATATCGACGTCGAGAATGCGATTTTGATTTCAGACCAGTTCAACGTCTCGGAGTTTCACGCGATAGAGGCGTTGGCGGGAAGCGCGGGGAGAATCGCCCCGGCGAGAGGAGGCGACGAAGACGACGCAGAAACAACGAGACTGTTTGCCGCCGGGAACATCTTTCAGGAACGCGCGAGCTGTTTGGAAAGTTTGAGCGTTTTGTTGAGGGCGAGGCAAACGGTGAGAGCGTTGGAGAGAGACTCGAACTATCGAGGCGCGAACGAGGCGAGTCGAAACGCGTTTCGAGAGTTTTCAGGGTTCGTGGACGAGGTTGTTTTGATGGGTAAACGCTTTGATGGTGGTCGCGATGGGAACGCGGCGGCGGCTTCTTTGGACGAGCAGAGTTTAGCGAATAGATTGGCAAAGTTGATTCGAGCGGCGCCGACGGGCGGGCCGTTGGGTGGTCAGCCGGCGCAAAGGACCGGGCAGCCTCCAGCGATCGGGGGTGGTCTTTTCGGTGGATTTGGATCGCAGCAACAAAACCAACAAGTGCAGATAATGCAAGCGGACAAGTTTGAAATTATATACGATTCGCGCAACCGGGCAAACTTGCGCTCGGATGTTTTAGCCAAGGAAAAGACGCAAGTCGCGGAGTTATTATTTTTAGCGGCATCCTTGTCGCCGCCGTTATCGCAAGGCGACGCGGTAGAAGTATTCTCACTCGCCGGTTGGGCCGCAGAGCAAATGCGGTTTCCTTCGCAAACGCCGCCGGATTATTTGCCGACGTGTTATTCGACGTTATTCGCCTCGGTAACGGCGTTGATGTCTCCGTTGGAAGACGTGCGGAACGTTTTAGACCAAGTGCACGACCCGAAAAGAAAAAAGTTGGAAGCGTTTTTGAAGTCCATCGAGACGACGGTAAAGTCACCAAATCCTCCCGCGCCGTTTGCGATCGTTCGCTTGGCGTGGTCTTGCGTTGCCATGCGTCTTGGGTTTGAGAGCGGCGAGGAGGTCGCGAAGAGCGCGATACGAGACGGCGCTTTCGACGCGATGACGGCCATTTTACAAACTGGCGCGTTTCAAGACGATCGGGAAGATAACAGAAGAAATTACTTGCATCTCGTCGCGAACGCTGTGTTAGGTGAGTTCACGAGTTTAGCTTTAGATAGACCGACGCTATCGATTTCGTTAACGGACGGGACGTGTACGCCGACGTTTATGGAACTCGAAGCCGCGAATAGGATTTCAAACGGGGACCTCGGCGACAGTGAATTCGAAGAACCGTGTCCTACCAGCGCGTTGGCGTCTTTGATGATTGCTTTGGCAGAAACGTGTTCGCAAGATCCTTCGTTGGTTGGTGACGAAGAGTCTGCGGCTGCTTTCAACGCCGCGACGACGTCGCCGGATTACGACCCAGAACAGGACGATTACGAGATGAGTAAACAATCACCGGCTTTACGATTGGTAGACGCGTGCATCGATCTCGAGCACTCCGTAGTTTCTCTCATGGCGCTTCTCGATTTGTGTGCTGCGGTTTCCAAGCACGATATTGGATCTAAAATTGCCTTCAAAGTTTTAGCGAGAGGCGCCGGCGGGTGTAATTGGGACGAATTGTTAAAAGGGATCACCGGCTACATAGCGAGGTACGATTTATCGCGAGGCTTGGAAGAAAACACCGCGGACGGATCGATGCGATCGCTAGTGAGCGAAGAAATTGAAGGCTTGGGTGAAAATCAACAGTACGATCCACGAATGGGCGAACCAGAAATGAACGACGCCGACGTGAAAGCTTTAGAAAAGTATTTGAAAGCATTAGCTGCGTGCTTTTCTACGCAAGCTCGCGAATACGAGGAAAGTAGAGGTGAGACCGGCGCGAAAGCATCATCGTCTGGGCGAGAGCAACACAAACAACACAAACAAAACGATTCGAATGACAACAACGACGGCAATAATACCATCGGGACATCCTCTAGAGGCGGTTCGTTTGATCAAGTCGGCGCGGCTGCCTTGGAGGCTGCCAGAGGCGAAGATCCGAGACGAAGATGGATTCGGTACCTTGAGGAACGCATGGATATGGATTTGTGCGAAGCTCTTTTGAATCTGTACGTCGACCCGGTTCCGCCAAAAATGAAAGCAGCGCTCTTGAATTGCATCCAGTCGCTTTGCGAAGGGTGTGTCCAGAAAACGAACGATGCTTGGGGATTTCTCGAAATGAAAGGCGCTTTACACGTTCCCACGCCAGTGGACGCGAGAGTTGATCTCAAAGACGTTTCTTCTGCCTTGACCATTGTGCCCACACTTCCAGGCTCAAACATGGACGTGGCTTATCATTACTATCAAACGGAACGAAACCATAGTCAATACGAGGGAACTTTAGCGTATGCGAGGTTTTTTAACTTTGCGTTGGAGACGACAAAAGATGCGGGATATTTGGACGGTGCTCTCGATATGGATTCGGCGGGCGCGTGCTCGTTTAATGGACGATCAGCGTGGCATCACGCGAGGTTTTTGAGATTTGATGTCTTTGGACAGCTCCAAAGCAGACGACACGTGGAAGATTCAGAACGATGGATGTTAGCTGGCGAGTGCTTGCGCGCATTTCAGTCGTGCTTAGAACTCTACGACGTCGCCGACGAAGAAGAGAAGATCATTCCGATTAAAACGAGTTCAAACAGGGGACAATTCAACGATCATGACAGGCAACCGTTAGAGATTGGATTCAACGTATCTTTGCCTTTAGCAGCGGCGGGTGAGATGCGCGACCGTCTCGAGCTCATAGCTCGAGACTCCGTACCACCCGGCCGCGATTTGATTCTCGATTTTCTTCACGATGGAATCACGTTTCGAGGTATCTTGGACGTCATCTCTGTCGGCGCAGAGCGCTTGAGTCGAGAGCGATCAAAACCGTACGGTGAATCCCTCGAAAACGCCGTGTTACGATCTTTGAACGTCCTTTCCACGGCTTTAACTATGGATCTCGAGCACTTGGAGCGTTTACACGATGCCAAGCGCGATGTTGGATTTAAAGCGTTGGACGTCTATTTAGTTTTCAGGGAGGACGGTCAACGCTTTGCGGATATTGTGTCTTATTGTCAATACCCCTTTAATCCTTCACTCGCGCTCGCGGCTTTGGAGATTGCCACGGAAATCTCTCGTCGCGTCGACGGTTTACCGAGGATGCTTCGACCGGAAGTGCGAGCGGGATTGATCGAAGGCTGTTCGACGTTGTTGGAACAATCCTTTTCCTTACAACCTCCTGCAACTAACGATATGTATGAAAGTGGTGACACGTATCGATCCGATCGCGAACTCTTCGCAGAAGCATGTGGCGAAAGCGTTTTGAATTTGATCGACGAAAGCATCGCGTCGCATCCTTCACCGAACATGGCGGAGTTACTGCTCGGATTTGACATCACTGGTGCCTGTAGAACGACGCCTTTGCGACCGGATCTCGAGTTTACGTGCTCGACCGTACTCATTGAATGTCTCGAATCGAGTCCGCCATCGATGGCGGCTTCGTTCGTGGTTCCGTTGCGGGCGCCTGAAATAGGGATGAAGATTTTGTTCGAGTGTTCTCGACGGTTCGAGACGGCACCGAGTACGCTCGATTTTCTTCGATCATGGAACGCTTTTCCAGTGTTGGTAGACGATGCATGTCGCGCTGCGATGGCGAGTAATGACACGAATCAAATCGCAAGCTGCAAAGTACTCGAAAAACGCATCTCCGTCGCCGCTCACAAGGCGTGGATTTTCGAATTGGCGACGAATATGCTCATCGCGGATTCTCCGTCGCGCAAAAACCAACGAAGTGAAGGCGAGGTTCCAACGTGGGTTGTGGATATCGTCGACGCTATGTTGGCGTTGCGTCGACGCGATCAGTACGAGCAAGACGCGATCGACGGTCGTGTACCTGCGCTCGATGCGGCGTTGACTCTCGGTGAATCCATCGACAACGTTTTGGTCTCTCGGACCATCTCTCGAATCTCGTCCGAGGTAAAGCGAACTATCGACGAGTTGGACTGCGAAAAGTATTTGAAACCAGGCGGAGGCTGTGAAAGAACTTCGAGTCGAGGCGATATCGTTACGGATGTTGGGAAACTCAAGCGCAAATTACTCGCGGAAGCCGTTGCGCGCGACGATGACGGATCCAACAGACAAGGGAGATCATCGCGAACGACGAATAGTCCAGGTGACGGACTTTCGGGAGTATCTTTAGCGCTCATCGACGAGAGCGATGCGTACGCTCAAAGCATCCCAAGACTCGTTTCGCGAAATCGAGAACGAGCTATATTAGCTGCAGCGGAAATTGCTATAGCGAAAAATCTAGAGATTGAAGACTCGAATGCGCGACGTCGCGCTTTTGAGGCGTGGGAGACGTGCGTCTCGACGGCTATTTGTCGCGCGTTGCCGTCGGCGGAGTTTGTGCAAGCTATGAACGGTACTTACGATCAACTCATAAACATCGAAGGCGGCAGTGGAGAAGACCAGATGACCGCGTTGCGAAGCCGTCCGAGAACCGATCGCGCGTTTCTCGCGTACGAAGTTTTGGATGGTTGCATGCGCCTTTTGAACGATTCGAACCGGGGCGGCGGCTCGGATTCTCCCAAATCTATCGCGTGCTGCGCGCTCGCTGCAAAGATCATGAAGAAATTGACGTACTTTGCGAAGGAGAAGCTTGAAGATGCCGCACCGCTATCGGTGTCCGCGTGTCGCACGACTTTGCGCGGTATCTTTGGATCCTTAACGCATAGATTTCGCGTCAATGCGGCTTCGAGGATGCGGTTGATCGATTGCTTGAGAGAATACTTGGAATACTGCAGAAGGATTCGCGAGGACCCGAGGTCTTCGAGCTTCCTAGAGAGCAAGAAAGCACGAAAAAGCTCCGAGTTTCAAAACGGAACAATGGGTTATCCAGACTCCGTACTTCTCGATGGCGACGTGGAGAAGGCAAACGCGGATATAATTCGTCGCGAAGCCGGTTTGATTTTGGAACAACTCTCCAGAGACGTTTCTCACGGCAGCGAAGAGGCTCGAGCGGCAGCGGCTGATGCTTTGGAAGCTATACTCACGGCGGTTTGCGTCACGACGACGACGACGACGACGTCGTCAAGTAGTGAACCGTCCTCTTCGAATTTTGGTTTCGCGAGCAGTGCGAACGTTTCCACGTCTTCTTCGACAAACTTGGAAAGGGAGTACGTGCGACTCGGGATATTCTCTCGAGCGTGCGATATCATTGCCAGTTCGAAGATGTCCGAACTCGCGCTCGAAACGAGTTACGCGGAAAGTCGCTTTAAAACGACGCTGAGTTCAATTAAATTACTCTTGACTGCATCTATCGCGTGTCCAAACGCAATTGCGTTCAATGAACCAAACAATAACATCCTTGGCGCGTTTGATGCCTTGATACATTGCGATACTTTGGACGCTTACGCAGACGTGAACGGAGCGGCGTGCGCGGAGTCGAGCGCGAAAGCCGGTACGCCGATTGCGCCCTTACCGCTCTCGAGAAGACGGCATCACGAAATTTTCGTCAACGCGTTGAGAGTGATTCATTCTTTGTTGAAGTCTGCGCAAGTTGAAGACGATGAAGACGTCAAGAATGCTAAATACGACATCCTCGCCGGCGAAAATATTGACGGAAAGAATCAAACGTACGAGCAAAAGCAAAGGAAGCGGGAAGAATTTTTCAAGCACGTTCAGCAGAGAAGAGAAGCGGTGTACGCCGCCGTGGTCCAAAAGACTGAACAGTTCATCGATAGACACAGAGACGTTATCGCGCGAGCACTCGCCGATCGCGCGTTGGTGCCTCACGTGGCTGATTTGAGCGAGCTCGAGGCATCTTTGTGCGTCGTCTCTTCGCTCTTGAAGATTTCTCCGAACGATTCGCCCAAATTGCGAGAGACGCTCGATCACGTGACGGTTCGATTTTGCGGACCAGAGTCGCCGATGGATAAGTATTTGAAGTATTGCAGAGATGCAGAAACAAGAGAATTGACTGGGAAAGGGAACCGTATTTATGATGATGATGATGATGATAAAGAGGACGATTACAATAACAACATCAACGAACAGGATTATTACGGCGTTCGCGAGGCGCGAAGGCAAGAAAAGATTGCGATGCATGCAAAGCAAACGCGAATCATTCGCGAATCTGCAGAAAATCTTTTGCGAGGTTCGCGCATTGTTCGCTCGACGACGTGTAAAGCGCAGCGAGATTTACTCGTACGCAATAAACGTCCGTCGTTACAAGTGTCCTCGATAACTTCTTCTTCGATGAACGCCGGCGCCGCGCCAACGTTGTCGATGTTTGCGAGCTTAGCTTCGGATGTTGGAAGAGAGTTACTCGTCGAGCTTCGCGCGAGGGACGAGATTATTAGAGAAGCGAAACGTGCCGATGGCATTTACGAAGAAGAAGAAGAAGACGGAGATGAGAATAATAATGAAGAAGACGATGGAGAAGATGCGTTGTACGATGAAAACGAAAACATCCACGGCGCGCTTCTGGAAAAGAATTCTTTCGTACCTTCCGACGCCGAAACACGATCGGTTCTGGCTACAAAAGACGGTGCGATTGCAATCCTCCTCGAAACTTTCGAGGCGAGTCTAGAAATCGTTCTCTTACACGCTAAAGCGAGCCGATTGGAGGATTCGAGCGCGTCTTCCGCCTTTGCTCGAGAAAAGAAGGACGCGAACTTCCTCTCGACGAGTCGTCGCCACCACAACGTTCTAAACAACGTCCTCGTGCGCGAATCGCACGAATACGTCCGCACGTCCGCTTTTAGCCGCCACGACATCGAACAGCTCTCCCATCTCTCCTCCGCTGCGTTAACTTCTATCGACAAAGCCACCAAGAGAAGGCGCAAGTACATCTTCTCTTCCAACGCTCGCTCGTTTCTTCGCGCGAAACGACTCGCCGAAAACGTCAAAGTCGTCTTATCCGTAACCAGCGAAATGAGGTCCATTTTGCAGCAACAACAAAATCAACAATACCAAAGAGGTGTTCTCGGTGGTAGCACGAATACCACGCGCACGTGGTAGAGTATATAATAAACTATTGATAGATAACTCAAACCACATACTGGTACTTTCCTGTTATTTTTCGCTTGCAAAAAATCCATCCTTCGGAAGATTTTTTTTTTGAAGTTTTGAGAGTTGATTAATTAATTAATCAATCAACCTCGCGCGAATATCATCGTGCGTCACTTTTGTTCCCTCCAACGCGCCGATAACAAAACGTCGCGTTCGTTTGCTCGGCACGAAAGTAACGATGTCAAAGAAAACTGGCGTTGGTACGTTGAAATCAATTTCGCATCGGTCTTTGTTTGCACATTTCGCGTCATCTCGTATTCCCTTTTTCGTTCGCTTTTTACCTTTTTCTCGACGATTTGTAACTGACGAGGACTAAAAATCCGAACGATCACTCACGTCATCCTCTTTCTCTCTTCCGTCTCTGTCTCTTTCGCGCGACTCCAAAATGAAATAAAAAACAGTCAAATGGTTCAACGCGAGTAAAGGGTTCGGGTTTATCATCCCGGACGACGGGAGCGAGGAAATCTTCGTCCACCAGTCGCACTTGAAAGCGGAAGGATTTCGCAGTTTACGAGAGGTACGAGATACGCTTTTTGGCTTCTTCCCCGAAAAAAGGGCGGGCGTTTTTTTTTCCACGCGCTTTCCCTCTTCAAAGGTCCACGTGGAAAACAGGAGGAGGACTTTTTCCTTTTCCTCATTCCTTGTCTCGTTCTTTGTCCATCAGCAATTAGTATTCTCCTCGCGAACGGAGGGGAAAGGACGGGAGGAAACCCCCAAGAAGAGTCGTTTTATTGTTTGCTGCGGTGGCATTTTTCTTTTTTTGAGATACGAGGCACTGACACACTTTGGCGCTCCTCAAACGAATACAACTATACAGAGCGAAAAGGTAGAATACGACGTGGACGCGACCGAAGGCGAAAAGACGAAAGCAATCAACGTGACTGGACCAGACGGGTCGAACGTGTTAGGTTCAAAACGGCTGTATCGCAAGCATAAAGGAGGAGGGAGTGGAGGGCCGGACGGCGAGGAGGCTCCGGGAGAACCGGAAGCGCATTGACGCGACGATACCGCAATAGCTACTATATATAAAAGGACGACAAGAACAACAACAACAACAACAACAACGAAGGAACTCCGAGAATAATGCATATATTCAAATAAGAGAAGAGGAGAGAAAGAACAGAGAGAGATTTAAATAGACGTCATCACCATGTACATCATCAAAGCGCGTGAGAGAAAATTTGCGCATATTAACTCACGCCTCAGTGTTGAAATTTAAAAATCCTTATAGTAAGAGTTGACATGAACGCACACAACAAAAGTACTCCTTTACACGCATTTACCACCATAATAATGTTCAATAATGAGTAACGACGACGATTCTTCCGTCGCTGCTTTGCAAAAGTGGAAAGAAACGTTCAAACGTGTCCGCCGCGTTTGCATCGATTCGTATCTTTCCCGAGGTGAATTGGAAAAAGTGAGAGAGGAGTACGAACGCGTTCGAGAGAGACATCGTCGTCTTCAAATCCCGGGGTGTCATGTAGGAAGGGGCGAAGAAGACGACGAGCAATGGATCGTGCGCGAGAATGGATGCGTGCTCTCTTCCTTCGTGTGTGATTGCGCTTTTTACAACAACGACGAGAGAAGAAACAGTTGTTGGACAAATACGAGAAAGAAAGAGAAGGAGAAGGCGGAGGAGGAGGAGGAGAACGCGAAAAGAATCATCGCAAAAGCGGTCGCGCACGAGACGTGGAACCATCGAGAGTGCTCGAAATATACTCACTCGGGGAGCATTTTTGGGAAAGAAGTGAGCGAGTTGGCGATGACGGGGAAGATTGGACACGCGGCGGAGTTTCTGTTGAGAGCGATCGAGGAGGAGGAGGAGAAGGAAGAAGAAGAAGAAGAAGAAGAAGAAGAAGAAAGAGAAGAGAAGCGCTTGAAAGCGACGCGAAAACGAAGAAGGGTCGTTGGCGATGCGCGCAAAGAAAGCGATAGAGCGTACATGTTTAACGACCAGTACATCGTGAAACCACCGCACGTGCGCGGCGTGGAGTTTCCGTGGCACCGGGACGGGCAATACGAGACGTGGAAAACTCCCGAAACATCCGTCGCGTTGCCGTACCTTTCTGCGTGGGTGGCCTTAGACGACGTGAGCGAAGAGAATGGCGCGTTGAGGTTTAAGAAGAATGAAAAAGAAAGGTTCGGTCCCGATGTCGATGTTGCGTCGATTCGAGACGAAGAAGACGATACCATAGCGACCATGAACGCCGGCTCGGTTGTCTTTTTTATGAGCGACGTTTTACACGCGAGCGGGAAAAACATGTCGGAAGAGACGCGGCGCGCGTGGATGCCGCAATTTAGTTTAGGATTGCCGAAAGAACAGGAGGATAGCAGTAGAAATAGCGATAGCTTAAGATGTTTGCGGACAGCACTTTCTGATTTTTGATAAATACGGGTGTTGCTATGTACAATCATGCGATAAAAAAAGTTGACTGCACGCATTGTTCTCTACTCGCTCATAAGCGCTCGCCTGTACTATCTTCACGCCGCCGTATGCTGATGTGCAGCTCCAGCACCAGCAAGCTCAGCAGCGGCCAGTTTTGCCTTACTTCTTTGCCGCTCTTTTTTACCTTTCCGTTTAAATACTTGTGGGTGTTGTTGCTGCTGTTGCTGTTGCTGCGGAGGACCTTGAATCATCCCGATTTGTTGCATGACGTTCAAGGCGTTATTCGTCGTAGGCGCGACGATACGATGGTCGTAAGCAGCGTTTGCTTGTTGGTGATGATGACGATTATGATCTTGTGCGGGTGATGGAGGGAGACTGACTGCGTTTTGAAATATCACGTGCAATGGATCTGCGACCGAGTTGTTGTTATTGTTGTTGTAGTTATTCGACGACGGTTCTCCTCCTTGCATCATCGTCGGCTCTTTCCGAACGATGTTCTTTTTCGAATTACGCTTCTTCTTTGGCGGTGAATCCGATCGCTGCTTTTCGTCGTCTCCGTCGTCGTCCCCCCCGGCGTTCTTTTTATTCTTGTTCGGCTTTTTCTGATGCTGAGCCGGCGGGGGAATGCTCATCGTTGGCAACGGCGGAGGAATGCTCATCGGCGCGCGCGGTAGAACCCCAGTAGTATCATTGTTGTTCGGATCCTTCTTCTTGATGTTCTTGATGTTCTTGTTGTTCTCTTTCTTCGTTTTTGCATTCTTTTGTACTCCAACATCTTCTCTCGTCAAAGTCGTCGCCGCGGTTTTCTTGTTCTTCTTATTTTCAGCGTTATTCTTATTCTTACTTTTATTCTTCGCGTTCTTCGGTACAACCTCTTCAAACATCATCGCCTCTTCCTTTTCCTTCCTTTTCTTCTCTTCCAACGCGATCCGTTCTCTCGCCAATCGCTCTCTTTCCATTTCAATCTCCCTTTGTTTTTCCATCGCAATCTTCTCTAAAATCTCTTTCCGGATTTTTTCGTTCCTCTCGCTCGGAAGTTCGTCGTACTCGTCTGGATCTCTGTTCCCTTTCGCGGCTAAAGGCCAAAACGGTCTTGGACTCGCCTCGTCGCTATTATTGCTCGGTCCGCAACCCACGAACGGGTGCGCTTTCACGTCCTCGTCGTCGTCGTGGTAATCTAAATCTACAACAACAACGGTCACGTCGTCTCGATTATCAAACTTGGCTTTTTGCGACAACTTCACCAACGCCGCGGCCGCGTTTTGACAGTTCATCTTCCTCGTCTCCGCACTG
The DNA here is from genome assembly GCF_002220235.1 of Bathycoccus prasinos. Classification (NCBI taxonomy): domain Eukaryota; kingdom Viridiplantae; phylum Chlorophyta; class Mamiellophyceae; order Mamiellales; family Bathycoccaceae; genus Bathycoccus; species Bathycoccus prasinos. The sequence continues at coordinate 594,820 of NC_024004.1, forward strand.
ACCATCTTTGGCGTCGCCGCATCCCACAAGCCATCGCTCGCGACGACAATCCTACACGCCATGACCCCTCCCGAAGAAGAATTCGCTCCTCTTTCCAACAAAACTCTGCTCACGTCCGGAGTCGCGATGACCCCGCCTTTCTTCCCGTCCCGATCGCCGATACTTCTGGAAACCGCTAACCCGCCCGGCCAAACTCTCAGCGGCCCAACTCCTCGTCTCTCCCCATTTGGTCCATCCTCAAACTCCGTCGGTCGCACTTCACCGCCGCTCTCTACAATCCGCTTCCTCTCTCCGTCCGAACAATCCAACCGGTGTTCGTTGCTCAATCTCGACGTCCCTTTCCTATTCGGCACGTCCAAAGTTGCCAACGAATCTCCAACCGCCGCCGTCGTCACGTTCCTCCCGTTCACGATAACGACCGTCGCCGTGCACCCGGAGTGTATGTCTTTCCGTAAAAATTTTTCGTCTAGATTTTCAAACGCCAACTTCAACGCCTGCGGGAGAAGATACTCGAACACGTCTTCCGGATTCTGTTGTCAAACACACACACACACACACACAGAGAGAGAGAGAGAGAGAGTAAAGAGGTCAGTCACAAAACCGCGCGGATGAAACGACAAAGTCATATGGGAGAAAGAGAGAGAAAAGGAGAGATTTTATAAAGACGACTTACCTCGTTCTGCTCCACCACCTTCTGCTTCTCCTCTTTCTTCAGCTCCGCTTCTAAACTGTTCAGCGCTTTCAAGAGCGACGATAACGTTTCTTTCGCGCAAAAATCCGCGCACTCTTTACCACCGTGGCCGTCGAATACAGACAGGAAGAAAAATTCGCACGAGCTGAGGTCTTCCATTCTCGTTTCGTCTTCCTTCGCATCGTTTTGATTCATCCGATGACGACGACGGTTGAGAATGCTTTTGGAAACCCATCGCGCGTTCGGTGCGCAAAACTCAAAGTCTTCACCTTTTTGAATCTTTCTGGACTTGGCGAAACGGACGTGTGGGTAGTTTCTCAACGAATAATGGTCGTCCGAGGGGGGGCGCTGTCTGTGCGACGCCATTTTTTGTTTATTACTTCGCGCGCGAGCGCTTATTTGTGTCGCAAAAGGAGATTGAGGAGAGATCGGTGTTTAAGTTCGTGTTCGCCGCGCTCGCGACATTTTTAGTTATATATACATACATAATACAGCTCTCGCACATCTCTCTCTCTCTCTTTCTTTCTACTGCATATCGCTCACATCTTCCACGTCGACGTCGCAGGATAATTCGTCCTCCAACTTTTCCATCTCTCTCGTAAACTTCTCCTCCTCGAACGAGCCTTCGATGAGTCTCACCGTCGTCTCGCAAAAGTACATCTCGTCGCCGCCTACGCCTGCACCTAGATTAGTATTGTTGCTGTTATTATTATTATTATTATTATTATTACTAAAAGGCGACGATTTCGTGTCCATCCTCAACGTTTCGATGTTTAAACCGCAGTTGGATAAAGTCTCCGTGATTCGCGCGGTTATGCCCGGAAAATTCGTCGCTCGGATGATTAACTTCTTGTACCCTCGCGCTCTCGATTGCTCCTCGTTCTGCCTCGTTTCCGGAGGTACCTCGCGAACGTCGAAGGTAAAATTATCGATTCTCGTATCCAAGGCGTCTTGTAACCGCTTCTTCGTCTCGCACTCGGTTCCCGCGGATGTCGTCGCCTCTCCTTCCTCTTCTTCCTCCTCTTCTTCTAAAACACTGCTTCTGATTTTATGGTGATCCGCGTGCGTTTTCACGTTCGTTCGTTTCCTCGGTTGTTTCCGCGTTCTGTTTACAAAGAAGGACACCAATGCGGTGATTGTAAAATCCGGACCGAGTCTCGCCAATCGACTGCTCTCCACGTCCGCGCGGATGTTCAGCATCGCGCGGGAGAATTGTCCGTAAATTCCCGGTCGGTCCAAACCGTATCCGGTGACCACGAACGAGCGTTTGTTGTTCGTGTTGTTGTTCGAGGAGGAGGAAAAGGAGGAGAAGGAGAGCGGAAAATTGAACGCGACGTCCTTCTTCATCTCCTTCGTCTTCGTCTTTGTCTTCTTCATCAAACTCTCGGAGGGAAAAAGAGGGATTGGAATAATCGATTCGTCCGCTCCAATTCGCCGCCGGGGTGGTCGTAACGGTGACGACGATGATGATTCGAGAGGAGGAAACGAAGACGAAGAAGAAACGAAGAAACCGCGCGAGAACAACAACGCCGAGAAAGAAGAACAACGAGACAAAGCAGTCGCCGAAGAAGCTCTCATCGTCCTCGTCGTCATCTCTTTATACTAATCGGTCTCTTCTTGTTGCGCGTCGTTGCATTTTCGTCCAGAGAGAGATTTTTGGCGGTTTTTTTTTGTTTAGGGTCTTCAACCCTAATACGTGTGCATGTCTTTCGTTCCTTTCTTTTTCTCTATCTTTCTTGTCAGATGTTATATAAAGGAGTGCGCGTACAGCAGTCACGCAAAGGGAGAGGGTTTTCAGAGAGAAACCGACACACACACACACACAGAGAGAGAGAGAGGTGTGTGTGTGTGTGTGTTTGTGAGAAAATAAGATGAGCGTTTTCGTCGCTTCTTTTTCTTCTCCTTCGCGGTGGTGTTCTCTGTTAAAAGGATCGACATCATCATCAAAATCATCATCTTCATCGTCCGGAAGAAGAAACGAACGAGGCGCGACGATCCAAAAGCGAGGAGGCGCAAAAACGTCCGCATCGTCTCTTTCCTCTGAGAACCACTCGCGAGGAAAACCGAACAAATCTGAACCGTATAAGTTCATGGGGCGGACGGTCAAAGAGAAGCACGTGTTTGATTCTCAAATGGCGAACGAATTAGCCTTGGAAGTCGTCAGCGAGGAAACCGGAGTGGAGAAAGAAGAGTTAAAGAAGACGTTGCAAAATTTGCAAAGTTTGTTGCCGGAACTCTCATCGTCGTCTTTATCGAGTAACGCGGACGCGTATCGAGCGTCGCTGGATATAAAATTGGTCGCCAGAAACGCGATTCAGATTAAATCCGTGTTTCGAGAGTTGCGGTCGAACGTGTCTGAGATGATCGCGAAGGATTTACGGTTGGCGTTGGATCCGAGAGCGAGCGAAAGGTGCGAAAAGGCGTTGGAGGTTTTGACCGGTAGAGGCGAGATGACGAGAGAAGAGGCGGAAAACTTGGTATTTGCGACGCACAGGTATTGCGCGGATAAGAAGAAAATGCTGGCGTTCTGCGAGGAGGAGACGGTGTTGGAGGTGTGCGAGAACGTGAGGAGAATACGTTCGGCGGTTGGTGGAGAGGCGTTCTTAGCGCACAAAGTGTGCGAAAAAGGTGACGCGGCGGCAAATATGCTCTTTGAATCCGAGAAAAACGAAGCGGCGTGCAATGCAGCGAAAGCTTTGGTCGAGAGAATGCCGAAAGATTGCAACGTGGCGTTGATGGTGTCGGACTTTCCGAATTTGTTACTCATGGATATCGATCGGTTGTTTTCCGATTTGACGAACGCGTTCAAATCGACGCCGCCGGAAGAGACGTTGCGAAGAGATCCTAGCGTTTCATTCAGGGTGCGTTCGTTTAATAATTCGTACGAGGATGATGGATTTTCTGAAGACGATCGCATCTGATTCTTCGTTTTCGTTGTCGTCGTTGTCGTCGATTCGCGTTCGGCAACTACTTGTGGTCTCAAAACTAATTTCTCTCTCCCTCACTCTCTCTCTCTCTCTCTGCTCTACTCTCTTCTTCTTCATGATGGATGCGTATAAAAAGTTTGAGAAGAACTCGAATCGCTTTCGGAATCTGCGCTGACGAAGAAATACAATCATCTCTTTCATTCTTAATATATACGCGTTATATATATAGTTTGAAAATAACAGCGCAAAGTCCCAAGCACTCGGGCCGGCGGCGAATACAATGCAAGCCGAGGAAGACAATTTTGGGCTGATGCGCGAGATGCCGAACAGTCGCCGCGATATCTTGGCTGGCGCGTTCGCGGCGTTTCTTTTTGGCGGCAACTTATCGCTCACAACACCGCAACAGTTTGCGTACGCGTATTCCGAGGAATACGAAAAAGACACCTTAGATTTGCTCGCAAAGACCAAGGCGTTTATCGCCAAGCAAAACTATTACGAGGACGTGTACGAGTCGTACGCGAAGTGGAACACGAAATACAGCGTTCCTGGCGCGGTGGATACGAAGAGATTTGGCAAGAGTTTTCTTTTAACGACAAAGATTTTCAGCTTGGTGAAAGGCGGAAACATCGAGGGCTTGGAACAAAAAGCGAACGAGTGGGTGAACGTCGCCTCCGCCTTAACCGACGGAACGTTAAGCGGCAAAGAGGCGAGAGATACCTATGGAAATTTGGTCTGGGCAAATAACGATAAGTCTGATCCGAAGAACAGAATCGGTCTGTGCGCGTTTGGCGAAACCGCGGGAACGAAGTTCTTCAATATTAACTGCGATGGATTTTAGTTCGTTTGTATGTAATGTTGTACAAATAGTATTCAAAATGAAAAACGTCCGCTATCGCGAATCTGGCACCACTGCATCTCTCGGTCGAACGACTTGTCCAAACAAACCGGCGACTTCCGGTATGTTAAGCCCGCCCAAATCATCCTGCGCTCGACTCGCCAATCGCGCGCTCAATTTGCTCGCAAACTTTGAGGACATGTTTTGAATACCCGGCGCGGCTTCTGGAATCAAACTCATCAACGCCTCGATTTCGTTCGGCGCGAGCATTCTTAAATTGTTGATCTCCGCCTGCGGTAACTGTCTCGTCTCGGCGGCTCTTTCGATTGCTTTACCGAGAGACGGGACGCCAAATAACTCTAAAATAGATCTCAACAACGCCAAATTTCTCTTATCGTCCATCGTGAGCGTGATTTTTTCTTGATTATTCGCCGCTAAAACGGAGAGAAGGAACGGCAAGTTTAAGCCGGGGATTAAAATCGCTCCCGATAACAAGGACGAGGCGGCGATGACTGGCGATAACGTCGCCAACGCTCTCCACGTAGCCGTCGCGGATTGCCTCGATAACGAATCGGCAGCGCGAACGGCTTCGTCTACGACTAATTCTTGCAAATAGTTTCCATTCTCGTTGAACAAAAGTCTGACGACGTCTTTCGTCGCCGGGTCGATGTTCGCGCCAGTCATCGAGGCGTTCATTTCCGCGGTGCCCATGCTATTGGTAAACTGCGAAAACCCGGACGAAATCGAACGAACTCTCGAAACCCGTAATCGGTCTGATCCCCCGTAAATGAACGATTTCAACGCTTTCCTCATTCTCGGTGAATCGTCCGATAATAATCGCCTAGCAATGTACGGAAAACACTGATCGACGATGGCGTAGTTCTCATCCGTGCTCAATCCTAAACCTTCGAGCGTCCCGAACGCTCTCAAAATCAGAACGAAATACGGGGGCAGCTGCAGCGGGTACTCTTTCGATAAAGCCTCTAACTTGTTCGATAACTCGCCGACTCTCGAGCTTTGCTGCTCTTGTAATGACGCGATTTTCGTCGTCGCGCCGCCTCCCGATCCGTATAAAGTTTCCAGCATCTCCGCGAGAACCGGGACGACGATGTTTTTGTTCTCCTCGGAATCCGCCAACGCTCGCGGGATGAAGCCTAAATTTACCAAATCATCGAGCGTTTTTGAGTACTCTTTCGCGGACAAGTGCGCTATGTACTCTACGAACGCAATGCGTTGTTCTTCGCCGATTTCTGTCATCATCCCGTAATCGAGAATGGCCAATCTTCCGTCTTCCATCAACATGAAGTTTCCGGGGTGCGGATCCGCGTGGAGAAAACCGGTTTCCAAGAACTGCACCATGTACGAGTTGAGCAAAGTTTCGACGAGTTTTTTTCGAACAGCTAACGACTTTTCCGAGTTATCCATTGCAATTTCCGTCAATTTCTGCCCTACCACCCACTCTTGACAGATTACTTGTCTATCGCTAATTTCGCGGAAGACGTGCGGGACTTTAATCGCGCCTCGAACGACGGAGATTGAGTTCATATCCTTTTCAAATCGAGACGCGTTTCGTCCTTCAATTTCGTAATCTAATTCTTCCAAAAACCGCTCCGCGGCGACGTCGAGAACTGGGATGAATCCCTCGCACCCGTTGACTAAATCAAAAGTTTGTTCCGTTTTCGGGATTGAGGAGAAAATGTCCAGGAAGGATCGAATGACGAACAAATCAATGCTCACGGCTTCTAATATGTCCGGTCGTTGCACTTTAACCGCCACAGTTCGTCCGTATTCCTCGGTTTCCTCTCCTGATTTTTTCAACGCGCCTTTTTTCAGCGTCGCTTTATACACTTGCCCAATGCTCGCCGCGGCGACGGGTTTATCGAAGCACGAGACATCCTCGAAAACGTCTTCCAACCGAACGTTTTCGCCAATCGTCTTCTGAATCAATTTTCTCGCATCTTCCGAAGGAAACGCTTCCACTTGATCTAACAACGTCTGGAATTCTTCCAAATACGCCGGCGGCAACAAATCTGGTCGAATCGCCACCGCTTGGCCAACCTTGACGAACGCCGCGCCTTGCCTCGCGATCAACTCTTTCAACGCTTTCGCCCGAATAGGCGCGTTCTGTTCCACCGTATTCGACGTCACGTCCCCAACCAACGCAGTCGCCCACGTCAACACTTCCGTCAACAACCCCGCCGACCGTTTCATCACCGCAATCGGCCGTCTCGCCCAATATTTTGCAATCTTCTCGCTGTCGTACGCTTTCGGCAAATCGTCTTCGTCCAACGCCCCTCGCTTAAACACCCACCGCGCGACGGCGACGGAGAACGATCCCGACGCGAACGCGGCAAACGCGCCGGCTAAAACTGGGTGCCTCTCTGCGATTGTTTCCATCGAATGCATCATCAAAGGGTCCAGGGATTGTTCAAAATTTTCCAAAGCTTTTACCGCGGAGGCGAGTTGATTGTGAACAAAAATCGACGTGTCCTCGACCGAAGACGAAGGAATCGTCAAGTTCTTCTCCGTGACGCCGCTCATCTCCGCGACTTTCCCAGAGATGCGTTCAATCGTTTCTCTGATTCCACCTTTCACTTTTTCCACGTCAAAATCATCGATATTCATCGTCCCGTTCGTCGTCGTCATCGCTTTTCGCGACTTTGACATCTTTTCGTTGCGACGTCGACAGCCAGAACGACTAATCATCTTTTCCCGCATCATCGTCGAGAGGTTGCCGACGCTTTGTTTTTGCGTCGCCGTCATCACGGAAGAAGTAGAAGAAGACAAAGAAGAAGAAGATAACATCGCACCGTATTCGTTCGGAGTATTCTTATCTTGGGAACAGACAGAGTTCTGTGCCTTGAACAGTTTTTGTGTCGTACTCTCCTTATATCTCTCGAATCTCTTTCTCGTGCGCTTTTTTTAATGACTTTTTGTGGTCAGACGAGTGCGGTTGCTCTTTTTTTTTGTTTTTTTGTTTTTTTTTGGCGGGAGGGAATCAAGCAGTCAATTAAAATCCTTTTTTATTAAATTCTTTGGAGAACAAAAAAAGACAGACCTTTCTCTTTCTCATCAGACGAGACAAAAAGACATTACCTACTTGATGAATTGAAGCGTATAAATGCGCATAAATAATGTCTCTTCTCTGTTAAAACGAACGCCGAGAGATGAAGGTGCTCGCTTTTCATCTTCATCTTTTTTGTCCTCCTTTCGAAGTTTTGGCGTCGTCGCTTCTTTAGCGGGGCGAAATTGGTCCTCTTCTTCCCGTGGGAAAATTAATGGTGGCGCTGCGAAGTCTTGGAGAACGAGCGATGGAAGAAGAACGACCGCCGCGAGGAGTGCTGCTTCGAGTTCTTCTCACTCGACGAACGCGTCGTCGTCGTTCACATCGTCGTCGTCGTCACAGTCGTCGTGGCTTTTACCGATCGTTGGAACAGTCGGGTTAACCTTTGGATGCGTGACGCTCGGCATGGAGTATCAAAAAAGGACCGAGAAAGCATCGAGAGAAGCCTTGGGAGGAGGAGGAGGAGAGACGCCAATCGAGGCCGCGCCGACATCGACGACGACGACACCGGCGAAAAATAAAGAAAAGAAGAAAGAGAAGAAAGAAGGCAGCTCTTCGTCGTCCTCGAACGGAGGGGTGAAATCCGAAGCTGATTTATTGTTTAATTTACACAACAAAGCGAGAACCGTGTTCGTAACCGGGACCATAGACGACCGGTTATCGCACCGAGTGGTGGCGCAGCTCGTGCATTTGAACAACGAGAATGCAAAGTTACCGATCGTGATGGTCATTAATTCAGGTGGGGGTGTCGTGACGAGCGGATACGCGATATTAGATACCATGAAAGCGCTGGATGCGCCGGTAGTAACGTACGCGGTTGGGCACGCGGAGTCGATGGCGGCGATACTGCTAGCGGCTGGGGAAAAAGGAAGAAGATTTTGTGCCCCAAACGCTCGGATTATGATTCATCAGCCGCATCATTCGATGAGCGGAATGACGAGTGACATATTAATTAAAGCGACAAAAGCGGAGGAGACGAGAAATGCTTTGACCATGTCGTTGGTGGAGACGACGGGGCGCACGTTCGAGGAGGTAGAGAAGGCTTTAGATAGGAACACGTATCTGTTCGCGGAGAGCGCGAAACAGTTCGGCATCGTAGATCGAGTGTGCGTGAATTGGAAAGATTTGACGACTGAGGAAGAGAAGGAAGCGACAACAGTTAAAAAAAACGGAGAAGAAGAGAAAGAGAAGAGTGTAGCAACCGTTACTTCCTCGCGCGTGAGCGGAGGGAGAGGAATAGGACAACAACAAGAACAACAAAAGAAAGTAGACGAGACGAAGAAGAAGACAGACGCGACGACGACGGAGACAAAAAATAAATAGAAATTGTTATAGTGAATAGGGGTGTTTTTAACTATGTATTACCTACTGTAGGTACACGGGCTACTTACTACTTAGTATGCATCGCCATCCATTGCTCTTTGGACATTTCGCGCAACATCCCGCTCGAACACTCTCTTCCGATGGTGGAGAAATTTCCATTATAAGCGTGTCCTGGATACACGACGCAATTCTTATCTAATAATTGTCTACACTTCTTCATGCTCTCGTACATTTTCTCCGCGCTCCCATCTGGCATGTCCAACCTACCGCACGACCCGGGAAATATCGTGTCTCCGCTCAACACGATTCCTTGACCTTTCCCCGTCCCGGACGCCACGTCCCCGCTAAATACCAAAACTGCACTTCCCGGAGAATGACCCGGCGTGTGCATCCACCGCATCTTCTTCCTCCCAATCATCTGCGTTGAGTTATCTGCGTACATCTGCACCCTCGTATCTTTAATCGTCGGATTATCGCTCAGAATCCTTTCGGCGTCGTGGACCGGCACGTGCGCCAAAAAGTTCGCCTCCTTCTCAAACTTTTCCAATATCGTCGCTAATCCGGGTACTTTAATCCCCAACGCGTTGAACGGGCTCGGCGGCGTCCCGCCAACGTGATCGAAGTGATAATGCGTCGCCACAGCCCCGATGAGTTTCATCTTCTCGTTCTCTACGTACTCTACGATGCCTTCTACGTCCCAGCACGCGTCCACCACCACGCACTCTCTCGTCTTCGCGTCGCCGACTAAATATATAAAGTTCTGCATCTGTTTCGCCGCTTGAAACACTTGCATCTCCACCATCGCGCTCATCTTCCCGCTCGCTTTCACGCACACGTCTTTCCCCGGCGTTAACTGTCGAAAGTAAAACCCGTTCTCCGACAACGCCTCTTCCACCAGCTCTATGCGTTCCAGCAAACGGTGCAACGTCGCTTTCTCGTTCGTTTTCGTCCTCGCGATTTCGTATTGCACCTTCGCCTCCACGAACGATTTCTCCTCGAACAAACACTCCGCGAGGCGAAAATAACCTTTCTCCCACTCTGGTCTCAGGTGAATCGCGTTTTTCGCGCGGAGCTTTGCCATCGGCATTTTCGCGAGTTTCAACTCCACGAGGGAAAGATTCGATTCGATGGCACCTTTCTCCGCGTTCGTATTCGCGAACGCTAACGCGCACTGGTACTTTTCCAAGGCTAAGGAGAGGTTGTGAGACGCGAGCGCCGCCGCGCCTTCGGCTTTGAGCGCGTCCATCTTTTTTTCTTATTTAAGTGTAAGTGCGTGGGAACAATGAAGAGACAGGGTGAGTTTAATTGAAACGCTTTTCCTTCCGATACAATATACAACTACGCGCTCTACTACGTACGCGCGATCTAAAAATGCTGGCTTATATTTCCTAAAACAACTGTTATATCATCATTTCTTCTTCTTGTTGGAGCTGCGAGTGGTCACCGCCGACGCCAATGTGAGCTTTTTCGGGCTCTTTTGTTGAAACGATTTCTTCGTCGGCGGCGGCGTCTTCTTCTTCTTCTTCTTCTCGGCGGTTGGAGAAGAGGAGGCGTTGGCCGCTTTCTTTTTCGTCTGGTGGTTCTTTTTTGATTTGATGACAAGTGTTGTTATGACTTGTTTCATCTTTTTCTGTTTCTTGCGCTCCGCTTTGTCTTTCTTCGCTTGCATCTTCTCTCGCTTGGTCTTCTTGAACTCGCTTCGTTTGAACTTGTTTAAGTTATCGTTGACGCTATTTTTTGCGTTAGCGAGAAAGCTGTGTTCGGCGGACCAAGGACCGGTTCTATGCGACGTGATGGCACCTTTCCGTGAATGCATGCCCCCAGACTCTTCCCACATGCCGTTGAGCTCTGCTGCGGTTGGTTTTTTGTACGTGTTCGGTTTCGCTCGCTTCTCGCCTTTCAATCGAATCAACTCAGGTCCAGGGCGTTTGAAAGTGAACTTTTTGCCGCCTCGCATGACGTGCACGGTGTTAGCATTTTGCGGAGGTTTGAACGCGTTTGCTATTTCCTCTAAAAACTCTAACCCGTTCTTCGAAGACATGCTTCGTAAACACTTTTCGAACAACTGCTTCACTTCTTTGAACCGATACGCCGAGGCGGTGATGTTCCTGCTCCTTTCCTGCGGGTCTTCGCAAATGATAAACGGTCGAGGTCCAAACGGATTCGGCGCGACATCGACGGAACCGACCGAACAGGTTCCCGTCGGACGCGAGGCTGCAATAGCGGTGGTTTCGTAATCGTGAGTGACCCCAAACCGTCGGAAGAAACCTAAGAGCAAATCTCCCAACCCGTCCTTCTTATCGCGCATAGCCGGCGTGCATTGTTTCAAATGCGAAACGACCAAGGATATCAAAAGGTACCCACCGCACCCGCCCGTGGCGGCGTTGTTCAGCTTATGAATTTGTAACAATCGCTTTAAAACCAAAACGAGTGGTTTCAACGCGGGAAACTCGCCCACTTGTTCCCGGATCCACTGCGCAGCGGCTAATCCGTTGCTCACGCCAATCGCTAAATCGAGTTTGATGTGCGTCTTTGTCTCCGCGTGGTAGGCGTCTAATTTCGCAATCGGAACTTTTGCCGACGATATGATTTCTGCGCGTTTACACACGCCTTTATTTCGCAAAGTCTTCGCAATAGTCCGCAAATGCTGCACCAATAATTGCTTCTCGCTTCTCGTGAATCCACCGCCGCCACCTTTCACCGATTGCGGCCCGACGCCTAAAATGACTAAATCTACGTCCGCATCTTTCAGCGCCAAACCAGTGGCTCCGGAACCAAATCTGTGGACCTGTGCTTTTGAAAACGAGTATTTCTGTATAGTTTCTCGAACCGTTTGTTCTATCTCGTCCCTAGCCGACGTTTCGGCTTCGTTTTGAACGTTTTCCGAAGCGAATCGCTCGATGTCGTCGTGTAATGGGCATCTCCTGATCATCGCTTTTTGTTCTTCGCCGTTCCCGATTCCGCCGCCGAAAAACTTTGCAAACAACGCTTTCTGTCCATCCTTCCCATCCTCATCGTAATCCGACTCGGACTCCGAGCTGTCCGGATCGTTCGGATCGACTAATCCGAGTTTCCTCTTCTTTGGATTCAAATTCGAACCTTCCGCCGGCGATCGACCGTTGCTCAGAACCGAACTCGGCCGTTCGTCCAGCTCTTTCATTGATAAGGAAATTTCGTCCTCTTCCTCGTCGTCTGAGAAACCTCGCAAATTATATTCTAGGTTTACATCGTCAGAGGAGGAGGATATCGATACCGAAACGTCCGAGGAGAAGTCCTCCGACTCTTCCTCGTCCTCTTCCTCGTAGTCGTCGTCGTCTTCTTCATCTTCGTCTTCTTCCTCCTCCTCCTTCTTCTTCTCCTCCTCCTCCTCCTCGCTTTCTTCTTCCACTTCTGGCTTCCCTAAATCCAGCACTTTCTCCACCGCGTCCGTGTACCCGACGTAACTCGGCAGCTTCCCTAAATCCCCGCCCATTTGTTCGTACCATTCTCTCGCCTCGCAAAACTCCACGAAACTTTTACTCAGAGCGTTCGGAAACTTAAACGTCTGTTTCCTGCTCGTGTGCCAGGACGGGTATATCCCTGGGTTTCGTCCACGAACGACCGCGTAGAAGGTTGGTGGTTTCACCGAAGAAGGCGGCGGCGGTGGAGGTTTCCCGGGAGGTGGTTTCGGTGGTTTCGGGTGTTCGCCACGCGTCGGGGGTTGAGGATTCATTTCTCTCTTGGCCGCCAAAAGGAGTCGAGGAACGTTTCTCAAATCCAATTTTGCATCATCGTGTTTTTACTCCAAACAAAGAGAGAGAAAGAGAGAGGAACAAAGAGCGAGGAATACGATCGCGCCGAAATTTAACAATTGGGGCTTTTGTAAGCAGCGATACGACCCGCGTGTGTGCGTATATATCGCGCGCAGGCAAAATTTGCCCAAATTTTTGTGGAGAAGAAGAGAGAAGGAGGCAAAACTTTAGTATATATTTTTAGGCGCGTCGCTCTTATTACACGAGTTTTGTATCTCTCTCTCTGTTTCACTCTCTCTGTGTGAATGTATGTTTTATCACCACGAAGGTGTATGTAAAGTGCCATGTTCGTATCGCCAACCGTCTGGGAGAGGACAGTTATTGTCGAGGAGGTATTGTAAACACTCGGGGTGTTTGTACTTGTATGCTCCTCGTACAGAGTCCTCGTCCCAAGGCGCTTTCGCGGCTTCGTGCAAGTACTTCAAACAGTCTAAGTGGCCGTTCTGGGCTGCAACCTCACATGCCAATACGCTATATTGATCATACTTACGCTCAACAAGATATTCGAGTATGTGAAGATGACCATTTTGAGCCGCCCATTCGGCAGTATGCGAATCCCATGGCGCTTTCGCTTCTTCGCGTAAGTATTTGAGTACCTCGAGATGTCCGTATCGGGCAGCGCATTTACACGTCCACTCATCAACAGGACACTCATTCGCCACGCAATACTTTACCATTTCCAGATTACCTTTTTTTGCGGCCGTTCTAATCGTCCATCTATCCCAGTGGCCCCACTTACACTTTTTCTCCTCTCGCGCCCACTTGAGCAACTCGAGTTTATTCGTTAGAACAACTCGATTGCAGAAAGATATTCCCTTTTCCCAGTCACCCGGCCACAACGATTTATTCTCCCACGCAACTTCCAAAGTCGATATCGACGACATCTCGTTCACTTTAAACCCCTTCTTCAACTCCTCCTTGCGAGACGATCTCTTAATCAACTTTCTCGTTTCACTATTCACCTCGTACAAGAATTTCACATCAGTCCCATTCAATCTCGGCAAAATATGAGCGAAACAAATATCGTCGTTATTCACGATCACACTCCACAACAAAGAATCTCTCTCATCCCCTCTCCGTCTTTTCTGCCCTCCTTTCTGCGTCTTCATCGCTCCCGAACAAGACGGAAAAGAAGACGAAGAAGAGCGCATCATCATCTCTCTCTGCTTCGTATTCTTCTGAAGCACATTTTAGGGAAAAGACAGACTTCTCGAGAGAGAGAAAATCTCTCCAGAGACACACCACGACGCAGAGAACAGAAGCACTTCCCGTGCTCCTCTTTTGCTGCGAGAGGAAGAAAGAGAGAGAAGCGCGACCTTTTTGTGGTACCGCTGTTCTGCGTTTTCTCTCTCTTTAATTCGGCTGTATTGCCATTCTATCGCGAGAGAAGATATATAGAAACACAAATGCGCGCTTCTTTCGTCCAATCCTTCCACGTGGCAATGACGGTGCGCGAAAGATGGAGACGCGAAGGACGCGAGCTTCCAGGAACGCGAAGAACGAGCGGTGCTTTGACGAGGCGAACGAAGAAGGAAATTCTGCGCGCGGTGATGACGACGTCGTCGGATTCTTCTTCGTCGTCGTCGTCGTCGTCGTCGTCGGAAACACCACCGGTATCGATAAAAAATTCGGAGGAAGAAGTCCGGGAAAAGGTCCACGCGAGAGTTGCGAGAGCGAAGGCGAAAGCGATGGAACTGGCGAAGACGACGAAAAGGACGAGAGGAAACGACGACGAAAAACAGGATGAGGAAAAGGAGGACGAAGAGGAGAGAAAGGCGGTGAAGACGGCGTCGTCGAAGCGCGTGTTGGCGGCGGAGACTTTGCAGAAAAGTTTGGACCTTTTAGCGGCGAAAGGAGAGGAGGAGGACGAGGAGGAAGATGTGGACGCGAGGAGGAAAAGGAGCGCCGACGCCGTCGTCGCCGACGAAGAGTTTTCTCGGAGTCGTTCTGAGAGTTTTAGCAGTGATGATTCAACGTTTGAACGCGTTGCAGAGAGCGAGAAGGAGGAGGCGCAAAAAGTGTTGGTCGAAGCGCTCGAAGCGAAACTCGCCGAACGAGAGGAAAACGTGAACGCGTTAGAGAGGAAAGTTGAAGAGATGGAGATGGAATTTCGAAACGCGAGCGAGGCGTTGAGAGCGACGCAAAAAGAGCTCGAAGAGAAGGAGAGCAAAATGCAAGAAGAACGAGACGCTCGAGAAGAGAAAGAAGTCGAGGCGTTTCTCGCGCTCGAGAGAACGTTTCAGTTAGAGATGGGGAGTTTGAAGAAAGAGCTTGAAAGTTCGGAGAGAGACGCGGAGACGGCGCGAGCGGAACTGGAAGATATTAAGAGGAAATTAGAGATGGACATCGCGCGGGAAAAAAAGGTGAGCGAAGAGCTACGAAAGAAGGTGGAAGAATTGAAAGGAAGGCAGTCGGAAGACGCGTCCGGAGAAGTAGAGAAGAAAATTCGCGAAAACGCGCAATTGACGGCGGAAATCAACGTTTTGAAGGATAAAGTGGCTCACCTGACGGCATTAGAGTCGGAAGTGACGCGATTGAAAGAAAAGGAAACCTTGAATGCGTCTTTAGAGAATGAGATCGAAAAAATGCGCGTGGAAATAGCCAACAACAAACTCAACGATTCGGATGCGGTTATCGACGAAAACGAGTTATCCGCGCTCGTCGACGAAAACGCATCGTTGAAAGAGGAAATCGGAACGCTGAAATTGAAGGTGGAAAGTTTGCAAGAGTCGTTGAAAACAACCAAAGCGACGATCGACGTATTTCAAGCGACGACTGAGAGGTTTGATTTAGAAACGAGCGAACTCATGGACGAACGCGAAACGCTGGTAAAAAAAATCGTCGACTTGGAGCGCATGCTCCAGGAATCGATTGAGGAGCAGAAAGCGTTGCAACAGGCACTCGCGGACGAGCAAGAAGAGAATACGAAATTAGTACTAGCGCAAAAAGAAAAAGCATCAGCACCGGTACCGGTGGCATCGTCGTCGTCGTCGTCGTCGTCTTTATCTTCGACGACGGAAAGAGGTATCGTCATCAACCACCACGACGAAAACGAGTTGCGTCGCCAAGGCGTTCCGGTAGGGGAGGAATTAGACGCCTTAACGAAAGATGTCGGCGATCGCGCGTATATAAAGCTCTACGACCATCAAGCGGAAGCGTTAATGATAGAAGCCGTCCGAATAGTTGACGCTCGAAATACCGCTAAAGATTCCGTCAAAAAGTTTGACAACGCGTTTGAGAGCGTCCGAAACGTCTATGCGTGCACGTCGAGACCACTCGCCGGGGAGAAAGTAACCATTTTGTACAATCGAAAACAGTTACTTCCTAACAATAGCGCGGTTTCGGGCGAGGAGAAAGTCATGTTTGCGATGGTTGGATACAACGGTTGGAGTCTTCAGCATGCCATCAAAGTAGATTTACAGCCGATTGAAAACTTCCACTCACCCCCCAAAAATCACGATCAAGAAAAATGCGAGTGGTGGGAATTCGCGTTGGATGTACCGAGCGAAGCGATGGTGATTGATTTCGTCGTAGGTGATTCCAAAGGAAAATTCGATAACAACAATGGGAAAGATTACCACATCGAGGCAGCGGTAGAGACGGATGAAATCGTGGAAGATAACTCGAGAGAGGCGCAAATCGAGCGCGAGTATCATCTGATAGCCGAGAAGAGGAGAGAAAAAAATCATGAAGAGCTGGCGTTTGCGAGAAAATGCGCGGAAAGTGCGGTGAGAGCTAAGGCAGCTTTACTGGCGAAGAAGGCTATATCTTCCATTCGAGGCGAGTTTCGTGTCTTCACGGATCCTTTGCGGCCGAAAGCTGGCGAGCGGGTAACGATTAGGTATCGACCGGATGGGGGGCCGTTGACATTCGCTCGAGCCATTTACGTCGATATAAACTTTAATCGCACGCAAAATCATCCAGCTAAGATGGAAAAAGTGAACATGCGCGCGGGATTAAATGGTGGCGTTTTAGAAACAACCATAGACGTACCTCTCGATGCGCATGTCGTCGATTTTTCGTTCAGAGATAACGGAATTTTCGTGGACGACAACGAAGGCGCGGATTACCATTGCGACGTCATTGGCGCGTCAGGTATAGCACCGAAGTTACGAATTGCACACTTAGCGGTTGAAATGGCGCCAATTGCAAAAGTTGGCGGGCTGGGCGACGTTGTCACCGCTTTGTCGCGGTCTGTTCAAGAACAAGGGCACCACGTGGACGTGTACGTCCCGAAATATGATTGCATGAACTACAAAGAAATCGAAGGGTTGCGCAAAGTCGATCAGTTTCATTACGGCAACGACGTGATAAACATTTATCAAGGCTTCGTCGAAGGTGTGCGAGTGACGTTCATCGATCCAGAATGCGGGCACTTCCGAGTCGGGTGCATATACGGCCGAGGCGACGACCACGTTCGATTCGGGTACTTCTCGGACGCGTGTGTCGCGTACATGAAACGCGCCAACTGTTTCCCAGACGTCTTGCACGTTCACGATTGGCAGACTGCGCCGGCAATATGGAGTCCAGACAGACCCAAAACAACCGCCACGGCGTTAACTATCCATAACTTGCAGTTTGGTCAAGATCTCATTCGCCGCGCGATGATTGAGTGCACGTTTGCCACCACGGTCTCCCCTACCTACGCCGAAGAAATCAAGCACCACCCATCGATTAACGTCATTCCGGAAAACGAATCCACCAAGTTCAAGGGGATACGCAACGGTATCGATAATGACATCTGGGATCCATCGAATGACGAATTCTTACCGCTGCGATACGACTGGCAAACATGTAAAGAAGGTAAACGCGAAGCGAAACTCGAATTGCTTAAACGCATGCGCATGGACGCGACAGATTTTGAATCAAAACCTATCGTTGCCTGCGTCACGCGTTTAACCGAACAGAAAGGTGTTCACTTGATAAAAAAAGCATGTCGATACGCGCTCGAAAAAGGCGCCTACTTTGTCCTTCTCGGCTCCGCCCCGGACGATCGCATCGCGAACGATTTCGCCAACCTCGCCAACGAGATGAAATCCCAACACCCCGGTCGGTGCGGTTTCTTCTTCTCTTACGACGAACCGTTATCCCACCTCATCTACGCCGGTGCCGACATTTTCTGCGTCCCTTCCATATTCGAACCGTGCGGGTTGACGCAAATGATTGCCATGCGTTACGGTGCCGTGCCTTTGGTTCGCAGAACCGGCGGTTTACGAGACACCGTCTTTGACGTCCAACTCGACCCGGCTCGAGCCGCGTCTTACGGAAAATCCTGCAACGGCTACAACTTTGACGGCGAACATGAACAAGACATAGAATACGCGCTCAAACGCGCTTTGGGTGACTACTTCGACCGCGAAAAATGGAATCAAATGAACCTCCCGTCCGTCGGCATGCGCCAAGACTGGTCTTGGACCGCGCCGAGCGAACGATACATCGATCTCTACTGGAACGCCAGGAGGAAAGCGAATAGACAACAGTAATAAGAATAAACAAGCACGTAGAACAAATAGTGTGTTTTGGAGAGAAGAGTTGCTGAGCGCGCGTTGTAATACCACCACACCGAATGCATACCGCCGCGCTCTTCGAATCGCTTTTTGCTCGTATTTCAGTCATCAACTCTTTAAAGAAAAGGTGCCTTTCGAATCTCCACATATTCCCGCACTTTGCGCTGATACTACACACACACACACGAAGCATGCCGCTCATCTACGCCTTCGTCGCCGTCACCAAAGGCCCGACGAAAACTATTTTGGCGGAATACACCGCGTATTCCGGGAACTTTTCCACCATCGCCACGCAGGTACTTCTTCTTCTTCTTCTTCGAGATCTCCCACCGGCAACGGACACTTGTGGGGAACGAAGGACTGACAAAATGTATTCATTCTCTTTTCACTCAAACGTAACAGGCTTTAGATAAAGTCCCTCACACGGACGCTAAGTTCACGTACAACGCGGACCGACACACGTTCAACTACTTGGTGGACTCCGGTTTTACCTACCTCGTCGTCGCGGACGACGATTGCGGGAGGCAGATGCCTTTTCAGTTCTTGGAGAAGGTGAAAACAGTCTTCGCGCAAAAATTCGCCGGATCGATTAACGAGGGGAGCGTGAACGCGCACAGTTTGGACAGGACGTTTGGACCTACGCTGAAAAAAGAGATGGAAGAAACGATGGCGATGGAGCAGTTGAGTGGTGGCGGTGGTGATGGCGTTGGCGGCGCGCAGACCGGGAGTAATAAAGTCGCGTCCGTGCAGCAACAAGTCAGCGAGGTGAAGGAAATCATGATGGATAACATCGAGAAAGTTTTGGATCGAGGGGAGAAGATTGAGGTGTTGGTGGATAAGACGGAGGCGTTGAGGTTTCAGGCGGATAATTTCCACAAGCAAGGGAGGGCGTTGAGGAATCGCATGTGGTGGAATAATTTGAAGATGAAGTTGATATTGTTGGTCTTCGTTATCGGCGTCGGGATTATTATTTTTTGCGTGTTTTGTTTCGGAGGGGAGAAGAATTGCACGGCGAAGAAGAAGAGCAGCGGCCAAGAGACGGCGAGAAGATTGGCGAGAAGACTCTTGTTGGGTTTGGTTGTCGCCGGAGTTGGGGTGGGTGATGGAGTGGACGTGGAGATGGAGAATAACGGAGCGGGGGCGTTTCTCTTGGAAAATTAGAAGAAAACGCACTCAATCGCTTCTTTGTAAAAACACAATTTTTGTTATATATATAATACACATACACGGTACGTACCGAAAAGTGCGTGGAAACATACTCTCTTTACCCGTTCAACGGTTGAGGACTCGCCAACGGTTTCTTTTCCTGATACTTAAGCGCCTTCTCCAGTTTCTCGTGTCGCGCGAAATCGAACGCTCTCCTCGCCGCTTCGACAATGTTTGCGTGCCACATCTCGAATCGAAAGGCTAACCTCCCATCGCGCGTTTTGCAGCCCGCAGCCAATGGTTGACCGTCGACTATTTTGGATAAATTAAACTGCGCGATACCTAAATCGCAAATGTACTTTGAAAAGTCAATCTGCGCCTGCCAGAAGCAAAACGTGTACACGTTCTCGGTGTCAAAAACGGGCACTTTTGCTGCCGGTTCAGTTGAACCCGAGGACGAAGTTTTCTTCAATTGCGCGCTTTTGATTTGCTTGAGGTATTTCAAAATGAACTTTCGCCTTTCCGCGTGGCTTAAATCGTTCGGCATGTACTCTAAAAGATTCGTATCTTCAATCGCCGCGCCGGTGACGTCCGGTTCTTCACCTGGTTTTGAAACGCATATCGTTTGGGCGGCTAATATTAAAGGCGCGCGAATGAATGGTCGCGCATCGGATGGCGAGGATAAGATCATGGTATATTTCGCGCCAAACGATTGACACACTCTCGTGGCGAGTGCCAGTAACCATCGCGAAGGTAAATTAACCATCGGTCGAACCATAAATTGGCCAAACACCAAATCGTCAATTGGGACGGGTTCTTTGAATTTACCTTGAACACAGATTTGTATTTGTCTCGCTTTCCCGTTGAACACTTCTTCCGGCGTTGACGGAACGTTGCGTATGAAAAACACGCACTTGCCGCTAAAAAGTTCCGATTCAAAGTGAAACGGTCTTTGCAACGGCACGTCTCCGCTTTCTTTTTGTCGCTCGGAGACGGTATTTCCAACGAGTCGTTGGAACGTATTCAGAGGAGATAAACGTACACCAACGTCTCCATTTTGATTTTCTTTCCAAGACTTGACGTCATCTTCGCCCGGCGGTGGCGAAGCGTAGTCTTCTGGCATAGTTCGCATCTCCTCGCGCGCGCTGAGTTGCGGCTCGATGCTGCTTCGGCGCAATTTCGACGATAATCGTCGACTAACGTTACCGACGGAAATGACGCTCGACGTGCGCTCGAGAAGGCTTGGATTTGCCGAAGATGATGGCGACGTGACGTTGCCTCCGTATCTCCCTCCTTTAGCGACATTGTCGTCCAACCCCGTCATCTTTAAACTCGTCTCTTCGTTGCTCTTCTCCAAATCGGACGAATCCATAAACATATTCGACAACATTTCACCTCCATCTTGTAAGAACAAACTCACAATCGCCGCAAAGAGCGCAACAATCGCCGTCACTTCCAACGTCCTCGACACGATGATCGACAACACGCCAAATTTAAAAGTAGAATCCGTAGACGCCTCTCCGAAACCACCACTACTCGCGACTGCGCTCATATACATCTTCCTCTGATTAAACACCATCAGCAACACCCCAATCGCCAAAGCGACGACGGCAGACCGCGCCCAATGTAATTGAGTCCGAATAGCCATAATAATCCTTTCCGCTCTCTCCATATTCGCCGCCGTCTCTCGCGCTAAAAACCTCACTCCGCTCTTCGTATTTTCCGTTTGACTCGCCAAATTCTTCATCTCTTCCGTCATCTTCTCTAACTCTACGCTCAGTTGCACGAATCTTTGCGTGGATAAACCGCTATTCGTATCTCTCGCCAACAAATTATTGGAAGAGGAAAACTTTGTATTCTTCTCGTCCACGAAGTTATACCTATACAAGAAACTCCTATTCGCGAACCCGCCCTTGCGTTTCAAAGGCACAATCATGTTGAGCTTCACCATGTGGTTCCCTAACTCTACGCACTCCTTCAAGTTGCTTCGAATCTTATTCGCCAGCATCCATTGCACCGCCACTCTCCCGGTGAAGCAATTCCGATATTGTCTCAATTTTCTTCGGTGCGTCGAGCTGACGATTTGCGTGCTCATTCGTACCGTCAGCTGAAACAGTCTGGCGATTTCATCTCTCGAATCTCTTCTCGCGATGGCATCGACGTCGTCGTTGAGGACTTCTTCGTCCTCTTCCTCGGAGTCGGAGTCGGAATACTCCGAGAAATCCGATTTGTAGCCGTTGTTTGGCGTCTCGCGGGCGGTTTGGAAGATGGTGTGAGTGTGGTCGTTGGTGTCGTCTTTCGTGTTCTTGGTGGAATAATTTTCTTCCCCGGGAGTGGATATTTGGATTTGGCCTCGTCGATCGACGTGTTTACGAGACGGCGACGACGGCATTGTTTACGTCTGCCTTTGTGTGTGTGTGTGTGTGTGTGTGTGTGTATGTCAGCCTCTTTCTCTCTCCGCGTGAGCGTGTGAGAAGCAGAGAGAGAGAGAGAGAATATTTGAGGGAAAGAGGTCGTTGGGTTGACCTTTTAAGAAACGAAAGAAACGAAAGGTACCCTTACCTTACCAAAGGGAATGAACGCGTGGAAGTGATAACTAACGTGAAACTGGTGAAATGCACTCTCTATACATTCAAAATTGATAACACGCGGTGATTAATATAGTATATAAATATATAACGAGAATAAACGCCTCTCTTTCGCTCTCTTTATTTCTCTTCCTCCTCCGCCGGCGCCGCCGGTTGGGTGTAATCCATCACCCGCATCACCGGCTCTTCCGCCGGCGCCGCCGTCTCGGCAACCTCTGCGACAAACTGTGGTTCTTCCGCGCTCAATTCTCCGGGGACGGCACCACCCCACGCGGCTCGCTTCGACGCCTCGATCATATCTTCGCTCACGGCGTCGTTCGCCTCCGCCATCGCTTGACTCGCCTTCGCTTGCTCCGTCATCTCAAACTGCACGCTCGCGTTCATCTCCTTAATCCTCTCTTCATCTTCCACGTTAACTTCTCTAATTGGCGGCGGTGTGACTCTCTTTTGCGGCGCTAACGGTTTCGAGATGTCGTCGATCCCAACTTCGTTCGACAACGTCTCTTGAAACTCTTGCGAGACTTGTTGGAGCTCTTGAATCGTAGGTTTGAACGCTCTCAACGTTTCTCCTAAACCTTTGGCCAAATCGGCTAAACCTTTCGGACCAAACACGACTAAAGCGACGACGCCGATGACTAACGCCTCCGGCGCGCCGACGCCGAAGATTGACGCGGAAACTTGTAACGATCCTCTCTTGTTGTTGTTGTTGCTGTTTCTTTTGTTGGTGTTACGATTCGATCGATTTTTTCCAATCGAGAATCGTGTTCTCGCCGCCGGGAACGACGAAGCGGAGGATTGCGCCGCCGAACAACGGCGAGAGGAGAAGGAAGTGGAGGTCACCGGTGCGTGCATGGTCGCCGCGCGGAGCATTTTTGTTACGATGTTTTGTTCGTGTGCGTGTGCAATGTGAAAGTGTGGTAAAATGTGGATAAAATAAGATTTTGTGTATTAAGATGGTTTGGATTAAAAAAATACGCAAGCGTATATGTGTGTCTCTCTCTCTTTCTCAAACGATTCTCCAGGAAAACGGCAAGGTTTTCGGAACAGAAAATCGCCCCGCGCCGGCGCATCTTCAGGCGATGTTCCCAGTCGGCGCTTCCGTTTTCTTCACCACGGACTCGCCTTTGCCGGGACTGGCGATGCCGTAATCGACCTCGCCGAAGTTCCCCATCGGTACGACTTCTTTTTCGTACGTGGTGTTGGTGAGCTCACCGGCGGCGGCGTAGACCGCCGAGAGGGCGGTCCAGATGCCCCAGCCACCGGTAAACTTCATGAGGAACGAGTCTGAACTCGTTTGTTCCGCCGCGGAGAGGAGGACGAAGAAGAAGGTGAGGTTCGCAAAGAGCAACGCGATGGCCATGTTGATTTTAAACGTTTGAATGAGTAAGATGAACGTGACCACGGCCCACGCGGCTGAGTAGTAGGACAACGTGTTTGCGTCTGGAACAAACACACCGGTCGTTTCCATAATCTTCCAAACGCCGTAGGAGAGCCAAAACCCGCCGTATACGCAAAACGCAGTTGCCGAAAACTCGTTGTTTCGGACAAACTCGATGATACCGGCGAGAAATTGTACGACGCCGCCGAAACCAAACGCAAAGCCTACGGTCAACGCCGCGTTTCGATCTTTTTCGGCGATGGTGCATAAACCTGCGGACAGAATAGCAGTTGTTGTACCAAACGCGAGGAGACCGAGTGGAGTCGCGTTTGCAATCGGACGATAACTCGATGACATCTTTGTATCTGAAGAGAGAGAAAGGTAAAGAAGATAAACGGGTCAGTAGTAGTAGCAGAGTAAGTATTAGTAAACGAGACTTATATATCGTTTGGCTCAGATTACTACTAATCAATCACGTTGATTTCAGTAAGAGGAAACAATCTTGTTAAGTATTTCTCATCATCATCGCCAACGAAAATCTATCCTCTCTCTCTCTTTTCTTTTCTTTCCCACGCAAGCTTTGTTCAGAGTAGATACAAAAAGAAACGCGTCTGTCCAGGACTCAGATCGGAACAACGATCTTTTTGTACATCAACGCATACGTTCAGAGCACTCTCGGGATTTTCATCATCATCGTCCAAAGCATCGCCGAAATCTTCTTCTCCACCCTGGTGCGTTGTCGTCGGCGAAAGAAGAAGAGAAAGAGAGACACAGCGCGCGCGCGCGCGACGCAAAAAAGAGAGAGAGATACAAAAAAAAACAGAGAGAAAGACCCCCAGAACCGAGCAAAAAACGAGAGAAGAGACTTTATCACATGATCACTCTCGCGCGTGGTCTTCAGAAACGTTCTCATCAGATCTGATCGAACGCGCGCCCATCATCGCTCGAAGATATCAGATAGAGCAAAACACACCTGCTTCTCTTTTATGTATGCGCACGTGTGTGTTTTGTAGTGTTACTGAGAGAGGGTAACCGCTTTTTTTTTGTCGCGTATTTTTTGCTTTTTTTTGTTATTTTTTGGTTAAAAATTTTCGCTTACTACTTTTCCGTCCTTTTGTGTCGTTCTTCACTTTTTAGTAACCCGTCGTCTTCTTTATCATCATCGGAAACGAGGAGACACTTCTGCGCCGAGAGAGAGAGAGAGATAAAGAGAGAGAGATTTGAGAGGGAGGTCTTTGACTCGAGGGGCGAAACGCGGTTAGTAAACACACGCGCGCACGAAACGTAAATAACACAACCTTTCGATCGTCATCAAATCCCGAGACGAGAAAAAACAGATAACGGTCTCCCGAAAACAATGAAGAGAAATGAATCGTCGTGGAACGCGATCGACGATGAAGACGAGGAGGAAGATTCAGACAAAGAAAAGGAGGAGGACGCCGCGCGTGGTCGAGAAGACGACGACGACGACGCGATGATCGAGGAGGAGGATCAACGAGAATTGGAAGAAGAGAGGAGGACGGAAACGACGACGACAAGTTCTAAAACGAACATGAAACGAGAAAATTCGAGCAACCATTTGCTGAAATACTTGAAAAAATCGATATCGACGATTGACTTACCGGACTTACCGGATCTGGCGTTTGAGGCGTCGAAGGAGTTGATCGAGGACGTTCGAATGAGGATGACGACGTTGTTAAGCACGAGCTCGGAGAACGCCTCTCGATTGATCGCGAGAATGTCGCAATCGATGCAGTCTCGATTGAACTTGGGATACGAGTTGTATAAAACGAACTGGACGAGAGAGAATAGAAAAGTGACTTTATTTTTAGTCGCGTTTACGTTTGCCGCGTTAATTCTCGTTCTGTTTTGGTTGTTCGTGCTCTATTTAGCGTGGAAAGAGTTAGGGAGATGGTTGACGAGTAAAGTTGTGATTGCGATATCGGCGATTATTGGATCCGCCGTGGCGCCGCCGCTGTTCCCGAACATTTTCGCGCACGTGTTGGCGTTCGCATTAATCGGGATGGAGTTGTTTAGTTTGACGTTGAACTTGATATTATTAGGTGGCGTGCATTTGATCGTGTTTGCAAATCGAGTGTTGAGTTTAAAGTGGTTTTTTGTGAGTCGATTGGAAAAGTCGTCGTTGTTAGTCAACGCGGCCGGGAGCAAGACGAAGGCCACAACCAATCGCGTACAGTTGATTGAAAAATTACGTGTGGCGAAGGATTACAAGGAGTGGCTAGACATCGCTTTGCAGCTGGATGCATTACCGGTGGACACCGGTGAAGGTGGTAATGATTGGAAAAGGGACGAAACGTCGGACGCGTACGATTACGCGTTGGTGAGAGGATACGCGGAGACTATGATTGCGGCGAGGGAAAGGAAAGACGTAAACGCGATTGGTTTAGCGTTGCGAACGGTTTTACACAGAAATTTTGCTGGATTAGATAGATTGATGAAGTTGCAACACTCGCGAGTTGGCACAAAGTTACTCGCCACGCGGTTTAAAGATGAAACTGTGCGCGCGATTGAGTTCATCTCCTCGGACGAGTATTGCGAAGATGAAGATGTCGTGGATACGTTAAAACTCGTCCGCGAGGCGCACAGAAGTTTAGGAAGGACGGGATTGTGTCTCTCTGGTGGCGGCGCGTTAGCCATGTACCATTTTGGCGTCATTCGGTGTTTGTTAGAGGAAGGTTTGTGCCCTTTGGTGGTTTCCGGGACGTCCGGCGGATCTATAGTGGCGGCGTTCATTTCCATGCTTTCCGAGGAGGATCTATTGGGCACGATTAAGGACGATATTAGCGTTCGACACGGCGTTCGATGGTTCCCGCCGGTGTGGAAAATGATCGCGCACTTCCTCCAACATGGCGTCTTAATGTCCGAGGTTGACTTTGGAAACACGACCAAGAAGTATTTCGGCGACATCACGTTCGAGGAAGCCTACGCGATTTCAAAGCGACACGTGAGCATTCAAGTCAGCGTCGGTTCCGGGCATGGTTTCGTTTTGAACCACGTGACGTCTCCTCGGGCGTTAGTGCGAACCGCCGTGTGCGCCTCGTGCGCTTTACCGGGACTCATGCGTCCATCGCCCATTCTTTGCAAAGCCTCCGACGGCAGCTTGGAATCGTTTCATCCTCCGGGCGTTTCCTCGTTCGACGGAACCATCACTCAAGACATTCCGGCCGCGCGCTTAACCGAACTGTTCAACTGCAACAACTTCATCGTCTCCCAAGTGAACCCACACTTGAACTTTGTCTTGCACCTCGCCGAAGAGTCGCACGGTCGACGAAGATCCACCTACGCCGAACGAGGTAAAAATCGCCGCGCCGCGGTAACGAAACTTCTCCGCGTGGCCAACTTCCTTCTCTTGAACATCAAATACTCCATCCAGAAACTTCTCGAAGTCGATTTACTGAACCTTCGAATCTTGCGAACGTTGCAAGGCATCTTAGTCCAAGACTTCCAAGGCCACATCACCGTCCTCCCATCGCTCACGTTCAAAGACTATTGCTCCATCGGCGCCCAACCGAGCGAACAAGACATGCACCGATTCATCCGACGAGGCACTCAAACCACCTGGGCGCACATCGAAACAATCAGGCACACCATGGAAGTCGAAACGGCTTTGAAAAAAGCCACCGCGCGGTTAACCGCGCGAGCGAAAACGTTGAAAAGAGCCGCCAAGAAAACCCCGGGGCCTTCTCTCGCGAACGCGACCCCGCCTGCGAAAGTTCGCGTTCTGAGTACGAGCAACAGTAGCAGAAATAATACCCCCGTGGCGTCCCCGAGAGTCGGTTTAGAAGACGACATGATGCTTCACGATTGATTAGTTTTACTTTAAAATAGAATACTAATAATTTTAGCGATGAAAACTAGGAGTAAAAGGATCTCATCTTTCACACACAAAAAATCTTTATCCAAAAAGGCATCACATCGTCACCCTCGTCCCTCTAAAGTCCAGTGCCTCATTCCTTGAAGAGAAGACAAAACACCTTCAACACCTTCAACACATTCAATAGCAGTCGCTTTGGTATATCTTTGTCGCGGCACGTCACGAGACACACATATTTAAAAATGTTTTCTCTCTCACACCGATGCCATTCCGCAGTCGCATCGTCATCTTTCCATGTAGCGTCCTCCAAACATAGCTCGTCGAAAACATCGACCATTCATCATCAAAGAGGAGCACACCTTCACCCGCACGCGACCGTCGTCATCAACCACGAAGGAAAAGATTACACGGTGGAAGTGCAAGACGGGGAAACCATCCTGGACGCCGGTTTAGACGCCGGGATTGATTTACGACACGACTGCAAAATGGGCGTTTGCATGATGTGTCCGGCGAAAAAAGTGACCGGAGAAGTCGAGCAAGCGAACGCGATGTTATCCGACGACGTCTTGGAGCAAGGGTTCGTCTTGTTGTGCTGCGCGGAACCGGTCGGGGAAGGCGTGAAGATTACCACCGTGGACGAGGACGAGTTGTTGGAGGTACAGCTGAACGCATGAGTGAGATGATGTGGGTTGCGTTTTAATGGTATTCTGTTTTATCTGTGTTTATTTCTACTCCGTGTTGAGCGCTTCTGTCATCGGTCGAGCTTTGGACGCCGCGGCGTCGACGACTTCTTTTTCTTTTTGATCGTACTTTTTCTCTCCGACTTGACGTCTTTTACTTTCTTGAGTTTCGACCACGGTGTTTTCGACGGGGAAAGTTCCGGTTGCGGCGTGCTCTCCATGGCTGCTTTGACTTCCTCTTCTACTTCTTCTTCTCCTCGCTCGTAAAATTTCTTCATATCGAGAGAGTGCTGCCTTCGAACAGGCGAGCGAGGAGAAATATGAGTGGAAACCATCACGGCTGGCGAGACGTACGGTTCAGGAGAGGACGTCGAGGGTGTAATTTGTGGTGGGGACTGCGCGGCGGCAGCTGCTTTCTTGGCAGCTTCATCCGTGAGTTCGAGCGTATCGGTGATAATCTTGCCCATGAGCTTTGCGAAAATAGACAACGGCGACGCGGTTGGTGGAGAGGAGGAGGAGGGCGCCGGCGCTGGTTGGTCGCGAAACTCTTCTGGAGCGTCTTGAGATGCAGGAGACACGCGGAACGCAAACTCTTCGTCGGTTTGATTAGTCGCAGTAGCTGATGGATCTGGCGTCGTCGCTATCGATGGCAGAGGTGGCGTCACGCCTTCGTACTCCAGCGTCCTTTGACTTCTACTATTATCCATGGACTGGCGTCTCGGTACTTCAGTCGTGGGCGACTTGGGCGACTCACGAACAATCATCGCCATCGCTTCGGAAACAATCAACTTGTTTTCGTGTTCGATGGCTGCTTGCGCAAAATCAGCCGTATCTACTTTTTGGATGGTTTTGAACTCAAACTCTTCCGAGGACGAGGCCGAGCGAGGCGCGACAGAAGCGTCATTCACAGTTTCTCTCGTACTTTCTTCCTCTTTCGGCGTCTTCACTTCTACTTCTTCTGCTTCCTCGATCTTCTCCGATGCCTCTATCGCTTCGTTCATTTTCATCGTCACCAACTCTTTCAACTTCTCTGATAATTCCTCCGTCGGTTGCGCCTTTCTCGAAATACCTGTGCGTAAGGCCAAACACGCAGCCTCCTCGTCGCCTCGCGCGAGCGCCACGTTGCACTTCTTCAACCAAAACACCGATTGATTTGCATTTGGAAGTGATTTAAAAGACTCCTTCTTGGAACCGAGCGACTTGAACGCAACCGCTCTGGCTACCGCGGACGGTGGAGGCGGTGGCGCTGGAATTGGCGCAACGACTGCTTCGTCTTTCTCCTTCTGTTCCTCCTCTCGCGCTCTCATCTCTACTCCTACTTCTTCGACTTCTTCGACTCTCTTTCCTTCGTTTTCTACTACTGCTACCATTTCCAATGGTTTCGGCTTTGGCGGCGGTGCGACGACGACGACGACATCCTTTTCTGCAACATGCGGCTTCTTCTTCTCTTCTTTTTCTTCTTTTTCCTCGTCTTCTTCTCGGCTCGCCACCGCGGGAGGAACTACTACTCCGCCAACGTCAATAGTATTACAATGTACTTTCGCCTTCGCCGCCGCTAATATCCTAGCCACGCGTTCGCTCGTACTACAACCGACGCTCGTCGTTGCCTTGTTCGTCTCCATCATTCTGTGCCTCGCGTACTCCATCGCTCGTTTTACTCTCGGCGACGCCGCCGGTTTCGTACTCTCCGAGGCGGCGGTTATAACTCTCGACACGCAAGAGTGCTCCCGCGCGTACTTATTCGTGTACTTCGGACTGACGTATTCCATCGAATCTCGTTTTATCGTCGTCGCAGTGCTATTATTATTAGTAGTAGTATTCGCCGGTGAAGGAGACGATGTTGTTTTCATTCGCGGCGAAGCCGACACGTTTGGCGAAGCGACACCCATTTTTCCCTTTGGCTGTTCATTCTTCCTCATCATCACGGGAGTTGTACGTCCAAACGCGACGACGGTCGTCGTCGATTTTTTTCGTCGACCGGATAAAGTCACGCTTGCCTCATAAGGGGAGTCTTTCGCCACGTTCTGCGTTTATGTTTATGCGAAAAGAACAGAGAGAGATGTCAGTAAACAAAACAGGTATTCGGGAAAGCAAATTCATATCTTTTGTTCCCCCCCGATGATGTGATGAACGAACTATGAGTAGTACCTTTACAGCAGGAGAAATGAAGCCCAAATCATCGTCGTTCTTCATTCGCAGAAAAGACGGAGATTTGGAAAACGATCGATGATGCTCTTCTGTCGTCGTCCCGTCTCGCGGCGATCGGGTCGACGGGGAAGTTCTTTCCATTTCTTTTGTTTTTTAGGGGAAGTTTTGTGGCGATTTCCTTGAAAATTAACAGAAGGTATTGTACACAGACGAGCGTTATTCTACTCGCGACGATCGATGCTAAAAATCCTCCTCCTCCGAACACGCGCCGAATATGTCCCCGTCGTTGTCGTCGTCGTCCTCACCATCATCCTCTCGCAGTCCTTTTAACAAATCTCGAATCCCGGACGCGAGCTCTAACACGTCTCCTTTATCGCTGTTAAAGACAGAGAGAAGAAACGCTTTCCCGTTTTCGCGGTACTCGCGAAGGACGTTTTCGGAGCACGCGACGCAATTGGTGAACGGAGGCGCTTGGAAGATGGTTTGGGTGAATTGACGGAGTGAGCCTCGGATTTGGTGAGGGATTTCGCTCGCTTCGTGTTCGGCGAGATCGTCGTGAATGCCGAAGATTGAGGAGGAGGCGTTTGATTTTTCATCTTTTCGACGAGCCTCTTCGCTCGCGGTGACCCAAAGTTCGACGGCTAACGCGCCGGCAATTTGCGCCAATCCTGGACGCGTGACAGTGCACTGTTGGTCTAAAGACCGGTCGCGCGTGGAGTCGATTGGAGCGACGACGTCGTTACAGAAGTAGCATCCTTTGCGGTTGGAGAGGGCGTCGGTCGGGACGCCGTGGCGCATGGCGAGGTAGGTATCGAAGCCTAACGCGCAGTTGTAGCACTGAATATTGTGCACAGCGCATAAGACAGTTGGTAACCATCGCGATTCTCGCGTGTCCGTCAATAAAAAGACCGCGTCGGCGTTTCGAATCTCCTTTTCGAGGGCATCGATCGATTCGAGAACTTCGTCGCGTTCAACCTCGGCGACCGCGTGACCTGGCATCGGTACCCGCATTTCTATATAGTTTGCGTTAATATCTGGCACGATGTCCTTTAAACGCTCCGCTGCCGCTCGAGCTTTCGGTTTGCCTCCATCTAAGCAGTCTTCAAACGTAAAGAGACTTTGCCGCGCGGGATTTGAAAAGGACACTCGTCCGTCGTCGATGAACGTGATGTTTCGAACGCCCCAACCGAGAAGCGTTCGCGCGACTGAACATCCCAAAGTGCCTGCCCCGACTAATACAATTTTCGATTTCGAAATAGCGTCGACGTGTAATGTGGGTGCTTGTCTCCATCGCATGAGTTTCAAGTTCAAATCGACCGCCTCTCTGGCTAATTTCTCCGGATCCATCGCGCTGGACAAATCTGCTTTCCTCGGTTTCAGTCTGTTCTTATCGTCGCGCTCCCATCCTATGCATTTAAATCCTATCGTGTTAATATTTTCGAGAACTTCGTTCTTGAGCGGTTGAACCTGCTTTAAAAACAAACACGTTTTGAACTCGAAAATACCTTTATTGTTTGCGCGAATACACGCGACGTCGATCGGTTTCGTTCGTTGGAATCGAACGTCCAAAAATGTGAGCACGTTGAGAAGAGAAATGCTCGGCGCATCTCCCGTCGCGGTGTCGACGAAACAAATCTCCAGCGTTCTATCCGTACCACCTTCTGTTAAGGTAACATCTTTACACAGCTCCATAAACTTGGACAACGCGTGATTGGAAGAAACGTAGGTATTGTTCTCTTTTCTGACGGTTTCCACACACCACGCGAAATCACTTTGCGGCTTATCCAGCCACGATTTCATGCACTCCGCTCTGCTCTTCGCATTCTCATTCCCGCACAAAGTCTCCTCCTCGTCCCCGCTCCTCTTCTCCACAAACTCGTACGGCGCAAACATGACGCTCGGGAAAAAGAACCAATAGAAAAACTTCCATTTTTTCAAATCCGCGTGCATAAACACTCTGAACGTGTTCAATCTGTTTACGACTACATCTGCATCCATCGTTTTCATCGCGTCCAAGAGATCCTGCCCTATCCTCTTCGCCTCCTCGTTCGGTTTCATTTCAAACAAACGTTCTTTCACGTTGAAGTTCATCGCGTCGCCTCGAGCGCGCCAACATCCAATAATGCCGTCGTTCTTGTCGTTCTTGCCACCATAAGCACCATTCGCATCATCTTCGTCCGCAAGAACGTTCCCTCCGTTCACAAACATCGGCACGTCCACGCCGTCGTTTCTCGACATGTGAAACTCGCTCTCGCACTCGATTTCTTTCTCGGACAGGTGCATTCGATTCAGTTTTAACTCGGCAATTTTGTGCCAAAACGACGGGTCCACCGCTGAACTCCACCCGGTAAATTGAAGAAGAAGCATCGTCTGCGGCTTCCCCTCGTCGTCGCTCTTTTCTCCTTCTCCTTTCCCTCCCAACGTCGTCCTCGTCGCGGTGAGATAGATGCTTCTTCTTCTCTCTCTCTTTCACCCAAAAATCATGTACAAAACGCACCCGACGATGCACCCACACAACGCCGCGACGATGGTTTTCAAATCCGAAGACGACGAAGAAGACGAGGACGATAAAGCGCTCGTCGTCGTTTTTGCAATTTTGTCACGTCTCGCCCCGATTGGCATTTAAAAGAATACGAATCAAAGCAACAGAATATTACTTTTTAAGAAGTGGGGGAAAAGACGGCACAAATTGAAAGAGAGATGATGATGTGTTCACGCGCGGCTGTCGTGGGACGAGGAAACGTCGTTTTGAGAACGAGGACGATTCAGAGGACGACGACGAAAAGAAGCGCTGCGACGCGTATGACCACGAAAAATAACAGCAACAAAGACGACGAAGTCTATCGAGTGATGAGCAAAAACCAAGAGCTCTCCGTGATTTCGGTGACGGCGACGAAGATGGTCGCGGAGGCGCAAGGGAGGCACAAAGCCGCCCCGACGGCCACGGCGGCGATCGGGAGAAACTTAATCGCGTCGTTATTACTCGGGTCGTTCAAAGGAGACGAAGAGACCGTGCAAGTGACGTTCCGAGGGGACGGACCTCTGGGGCAACTGACGGCTGTCAGTGACAACTTAGGGAACGCGAAGTGCTTAGTCGGGAACGCTTTAGCGGATCCGCCGTTACGACCGGACGGGAAGTTGAACGTCGGGATGGCAGTCGGGAAAGGGATACTTTCAGTGTCTCGGTCGCATCCGAGCTGGGTGCAACCGTATAACGGGCAGGTGAGCATTTACACCGGGGAGATTGCTGAAGATATCGCGGTGTACATGCGCGACAGCGAACAGACGAACAGCGCGATTTCGGTCGGCGTGCAGTTGGATAGAGAGTTGACGGTAGTGGGTGCGGGGGGATATATGGTACAGGTGTTGCCGTTTGCCAGCGATGAGACGTTAGATTATTTGGAGAAACATATCCCGACTTTGGATTCGCCGAGTACGATGGTGGAAAGCGGGATGACGGCGGAGGAAATCGCCAAAGCCATCTTGGGAGATTTGGGTGCCTTCGAAGAGGTGGAAACGAGGTTGACGCCAAAATATGGGCCGTGTTGTCGAGAGGAGTTGGAAGGTAGAATGTTGAAAGCGGTCGCCAGTCTTGGACGAGAAGAAGCGATGAAAATTATAGAAGAAGATGGTAAAATTGAAGTGACGTGCGAGTTCTGCAAAGAGGATTTGGTATTCAACGAAGAGGAAATAGAGAAGGCATTGCAAGGGATTTGAAACCGGGTTAATCTCATATCTACTACTACTATGACATGTTGTAAATAATAGATATAACTACGCACCCGGTACATGGTACCATGGTACCTTGCTTTTATTACATATTATCGTTCATTTTCACCTCGGCGCTTTGACTCCACTCCCATTGGAGGCGATTTTGTTACTATTGGAGCTCCCCGTATTATTCGTAGCGGTCCCGGTGTTGTTGTTGTTGTTGTTGCTGCTCTTTCTTTCGCGGAAGTTGGTGTATAAATCGTCGAACATGTCGTTCAAATTAACTTGTTGCGGCCCGACGTCCATGAGCGATTTGACCTCGTCGCGGTACCTCACCATTCTGTGACATTCCAACCGTCTCACGCGTTCTTTTTGGTCAAACTTTTGCAAATCTCTCAGTCTTTCGAAAATCGTGGGACCTACTGTCATCTTCGATTCTAAGCGTCTCTCTTTGTTCGATAAATCCACGATGTCCATCTTGCTCGGCTCCAAATCCGTCTTCATCAACGTTGAATCTTCCTCGTCGAACGACCCCGAGCTCGCGTCGGACAAATCCTTGATCTCTTCTCTGCCTAAAGCAGCCGCTAAAGCGTAGTCTTCGCTCGCCGCAGTCTCGTTCGCGAACGAGAACAGAGTCTGTCGCGCCTTCAAAAATCGTTGTCGTCGAATGCGTTTCACCCACTTTGCTATTTTCTCGTTTCGCGGTCCAATCCCGGGCACGTTAATTTTCTCCGGTTGTAACGGATCGTAATCAATCGATTGCAACGCTTCGTTTCGTTTCTTCAACGAACTCTTGTACGCTTCCGTGACGATGGCTTTTTGCCTCCACAAAATCCCAGACCCGCCGTACCATCGCGGCAATTCCGCAAACTTCCCGGGTTGGTCGCTGTCTAAATAAATACCCTCGCCGCAGTGAACGTACGGTTGCGTCACCCCTGGTCGAGACATGGGCAAAAACGGGAATATGTCGTCTTTTTGCACCACTCTTAAGATTTTCAACCCGGCTCTTTCTGCGGCGTCTTGCGTATCTTTCGGCCCGAGTTTTGGACTCCCAAACGTCACCACTCTTCTCACTTTCGTCTTGCCTTCGTGATGATAAAGCAACGCCAAGGCTAAAGAGCACGCTCCGCCTAACGAGTGGCCTTGTAAATCAACCTCGTACCCGTCTTTCAGAAACTGGTCCACTTCTCTCTTCACGACCATCGCGATCGTTCGGTACCCTCGATGCATCTTCACGTTAAAATCCGGAAACTCTTCAAACAGCTCTTTCCTCCTCGCGTCGGTGATTGTCGGAAACTTAATCGTCGGGAACCGCCTTTGTTGTTGCTGCTGTTGCTGCGTACCATCTATGTTACTACCGAAACTACCACCTAAACTAATGTTATTCCTAAACGTCGGTGCTGACGTCGTCAATCTTAAATTCTGAGCCGCGTTCACCAACGTCTTCGTCCCTCTTAAACAAATCGTAATCCTCTTCTCCCGATCGTTCACCGCCAAAACCACTCTCTGATCGATCGACGGTACTTCCAACACCCTCGCATCCTCCCCTCGTTTCTTGAAATACTCCTTCACGTCTTCCTCCTTCCAATCGTTCATGGTTGCGATTTCCGCGTGTCTATACAGCTCCGAAAACGTCCCGACGACCGGGACGGCAATTTTATCCACCCGTCTCGATTTTATCGCGCGCGCGATCGAACCAACCACCGGAGCTTCGTTTATTAGAGATAACTTATTAGTACTCGTTTTCTTCTTCTCTTTCGTTTGTTCTGTTTGTCCTTTCGATGATACAGATGATACTTTTCCCCCTGACAAAAAGCGGGAGAAGTTCGACTTTTTGTCTTCTTCTTTGTCTTCTTCTTCTTCTTCTTTATCCTTCTTTTTCTTACTCTCATTGAAAAACAAATTCCCGACGAACGAGAGCGACGATCTCTTCTTCTTCAAACCCCCGTCCTCCTCCTGCACCTCGTTCTTCATCTTCATCTTCTTTGTCTTCTTCTTCTTCGAGAAAAGAAGATCAAACGACGACGACATAGAAAAGTCTTCCTCTTTTTCATCCTCTTTTTTTGCCTTTCCCAGCGCGGAAAAGACTGTGAAAACGGCGCCTGTTCCTCTTCCTCTTCTTCCTCCTCCTCGAACGACCGCAAAGCGCATTCTCCCTCCTTTTCCTCCTCCTCGAACAACTCCTCGGGAGGAGGGATGCGGGGAAAAGCATCGCGCTTCCGCCGCGAGAAGCGACCAACGCATTTGGGATGTGTGGTGCGTCGATAAAGCAGCAAAGAATTTGTGGCGGAAAGAGGAATAAACTTGTTTTTTATTCTTCTTTTTGTCTGTTTGTGGATCAAAATTTGTGAAAAAGGTCTCATTCAGACAGAAACAAAAGGACAAGATGCAGGTATTATGTATTTTCGTGTGTGTTGTGTATTAAAATCTCGCGTAATATTTCTCTCTCTCTCTCTCTCTTTCTTTCACTCTCTCTCGCGCTTCTTAAAATCTTCTCTCTCCCTTTACTTCTTTACTTCTTTTTTCATCTCTTTCTCTCTCTCTCTCTCGCTTTACAATGTCATCTCTCGTTCGTACTTTTTTTATTTACTCTTGCTTGGCTCGTTTTCTCGCTTTCATTTCGCTCAACTTTTGGGCCATCATGAAGGACAACTCGATCGCTTGGCTCGCGTTCAAGCGCGGGTCGCAGTGGGTTAAATAACGCAACTCTAAGTCCGTCTGGGAGACGCTCGCGTTGCCGGAACCTCCCGTGCATTCGGTGACGTTTTGGCCAGTCATTTCTAAGTGGACGCCGCCCGGGTGCGTTCCCATTTTTTCGTGCACTTCGAAAAAGGCCATGACTTCTTCGAGGATAGATTCGAACGGTCTCGTTTTGAAGCCGTTGTCGGTTTTGATGGTATTGCCGTGCATGGGGTCGGCGACCCACAAGACGTTCAAGTTCGCATCTTCGATGGCGGTGATGAGTCGGGGGAGGTGTTCTCTTAACGCCTTGGCGCCCATTCTCGAGACGAGCGTGATTCTACCCGGAATGTTGTCCGGATTCAAGTGTTTCACTAAAGAAACGACGCCGTCGCCGTCGGATTTGTCGGAAATTTTGATACCAATTGGGTTGGAAATGCCTCTAAAGTATTCCATGTGCGCACCTTCCGGTTGGCGGGTGCGTTCGCCGCACCATAAGAAGTGCGCCGAGCAGCCGTAGAAATCATTCGTCGTCGAATCCAATCGAGTCAAGGATTCTTCGTAGCCCAAGTGCAAGGCTTCGTGCGCGGTGTAGAAATCGGTCGAATTCATCACCGAATGGTTCTCATCGATCCCGCACGCGTGCATGAACTCGATGGCTCTGTCCACGTCCGCGGCAAGCTTTTCGTACTGCGCGGATTTCGGCGAGCCTTGCATAAACTCCAAGTTCCACTTGCTGACTCTTTGCATCGCCGCGTAGCCGCCGTTGGAGAACGCTCGCAACAAGTTCAACGTAGACACGGATTGGTCGTACGCTTTGATCAATCTGTTCGGGTCCGGTCTTCTCGCTTCCGGAGTAAACTCGCACGAGTTGATGTTATCCCCTCTGTAGGACGGCAAAGATACGCCGTCGATGGTTTCCAAATCCTCCGACCTCGGCTTGGCGAATTGCCCAGCCATTCTCCCCAACTTCACCACCGGCATACCAGCCCCGTACATCAAAACCACCGCCATCTGCAGCAAAACTCTGTACGTATCTCTCACGTTATCCGCTCTAAACTCTTTAAACGACTCCGCGCAATCGCCGCCGAATAACACAAACGCGTTTCCGTTCGCCGCGTTGGCCAACTGGCTTTGCAACTTTCTCGACTCCCCGGCGAAGACCAGCGGCGGTAAATCTTCCATGTGCCTCAAAACCGCATCGATTTCCGACTGATCCGTGTAGTTCGGCTGTTGCAACGCCTCTCTCGCTCTGTACGAAGACGGCGTCCAATCTTTCAAGTTTGCGCCCGTGGCGGATATTTTTCGCGTTCGGCGTTCCGCGATCTCGGAGAGGTTGCTAAGGTCGAACGACGGCGATTTCGACGGCGGGTCAGAAATCGCTCGAGATCTGATGTTGTTTTTTCAGAAGAAGTTAAAGAGAAGAAGACGTCGTCAGCGTGCGTTTGCGCGAAAGAAGAAGCGCGAAAGAGAACGAAACAGAGAGAGGGATGATCTTTCTTCGCATCATCGAAAGAGAAGGAAAGAGAGATGACTCTCTCAGTGCTATTATTATGAATCTCCGCGTTGTCCGCTTTTTATTATCCCCTTGAAAAAAGAACACGGAAAGCGCTCTTCACGCGCGGAGAGGGCGGCGGCTTTACCACTTGAAGTAAAACGAGGCGACGACGACGACGCAATAAAACGCGAAAACTCGAGCAGGAGGAAAAGGAGGAGAGAAGACCGAGAATGGTCGTCGTTTACGTCGTAAACCCACGACAAATCATCATCTCTCGATGATGGAGCCGTCAAAAACCTACGAAAATCCTTCCAATTATTGTCTCTCGCGTACCTGATGATGCTTCTTTGTCGACGATGCCGCGCCGCGTTGATATTCTTCTTCGTGTTATTATGTGATCTAGTGGTGTTTTTTCGTGCTATTAAAGATGATGTCGACGCGCTCGTCGGGGTCCTCTGACTCCCTCGCGCGTTCATGCCGTGTAACGCCACCGCGTGCGTAGAGAGGACGTTCATTTGAGTTTTGTGTGTGCTTCTTTTTTATGCAGAACAGAGCCGAAAAGAGCGCACTCTCGAAGGAACTTTTTGACGCTCGATCGTCCCCAAAAGCGCGAGGGAGTGAAAAAGTGTTCGTTTTTGGGTTTTTTAGTAGAGAGCCGTTTGAAAGAGAATGGCCCCAGAGCCACACAGACATGAAATTGAAAAAATCTCACAAGAAAAAGCACTTGAAAAACTGCATAAAAAGCAAAGCATATCTTCTCGTCATTTATATTCTGCGAGACTCTCGCGCATATACACAGAGAGATATATATAATCACGTCTCGCATCTGAGAGCAATATACATAATACGCAGTCGCAGAGCACTCGCGGAACGATAACTCGAGACATAATACGTAAGTCTCGCGCGCGCGTTTGCGGAAAGAGCAGAATATAAATTTTATTCGATGACGATGATGATGAGGACCGTTAACTGCGTCAATAATCATCTTCCCCCGAATTTGTTCTCTTCCTCTTCCTCTTCCTCCTCTCGAAAAGGAGCGAGAAAGAACGAGAACTGTGGAAGAACAAAAGTCACGAAGACGACTCCGACGAGAGCGTCCTCGTCTTCCCTGAGAGGTACTGATGTCTCCTTCTTTGAATAGATCTGCTTTTTGAAACGCGCGAGAGAGAAAGAACGCGTCTTGGTTTTATGCGCCTAAGCGACGTTTCGTTTAAAAATTTTTGTCTGTTTGTTTGAAAAAAAACTCAAAAAAATATTCCTCTCATCTCTCTCTCTTGTTGTTTGAATAAACTAAAAATTTTAACAGACGAAACGACGAATAATACCATCGGCAAAATGTCCGAAAACGTCCACTTGAACTCGCAGTTTACGAATTCGTCGGGAATATCGAACAAAAACGACGGCGATGTGGTCATACAGGACGATTTAACGGAAATGTTATCCATCGTCCCGGAGGACGTGCGCGAGAAGATTTCGAAACACGCGCACAGGTCGAAACTTTTAGAGATTGTTTTGGATTTAGGACGGCAACCGGAGGCGAGGTTTAGCGGGATGGAAGATGTGAAGAAACAAAGCGAGACTTTGAGAGATGATGTGGTGACGCAGGAAGAGTTGGATCACGCGGAACGAGTGGTTGGAGAGTTTGGTGGGGACAACCGCGCGGGCGTGACCGGGACGTTGCATAGGATTTCGTGCATACGGAATCGAAGCGGGAAGATTATTGGTTTGACCTGCCGAGTTGGTCGAGCGGTGACTGGGCACGTGGATATGATTGCGGACGTGTTGAACAGAGACA
The DNA here is from genome assembly GCF_002220235.1 of Bathycoccus prasinos. NCBI lineage: Eukaryota > Viridiplantae > Chlorophyta > Mamiellophyceae > Mamiellales > Bathycoccaceae > Bathycoccus > Bathycoccus prasinos. The sequence continues at coordinate 634,416 of NC_024004.1, forward strand.
ATGGTGAGTCTGTGTTGTTTCTCGGAAAACCAGGGGTTGGGAAAACAACCGTCATTCGCGAGATTGCGAGAGTGTTGTCGGACGATTTGCAAAAACGGGTGGTGATTATCGACACGTCCAACGAGATTGGTGGTGATGGGGACATTCCACACCCAGCTATTGGAAGCGCACGACGGATGCAAGTGCCGAATCCAAGCGAACAACACAAGGTTATGATCGAAGCGGTGGAAAATCACACGCCGGAGATTATTATTGTCGATGAAATCGGCACGGAGATGGAAGCTTTGGCGTGTCGAACGATCGCGGAAAGAGGCGTGCAGTTGATCGGTACCGCCCACGGACGACTTTTGGAAAATTTAATCAAAAACCCAACATTATCGGATCTGGTTGGTGGCGTGACCACTGTGACGTTAGGCGACGACGAGGCGCGATCTCGCGGGTGTCAGAAAACCATCTCGGAAAGAGCGGCGCCGGCGACGTTTCCGATCGTCGTCGAGATGCACGCGAGGAGCATGTGGGTCGAACACGACGTGGAGGTTTCCGTGGACGACATTTTGGTCGGGAACAGACCAGTGGTGAATTTAAGAACTCGGGACGAAGAGAAGCGAGTGCAAGTGTTTCCGTGCGTGTACGATATGGATTTGGTCGCGAACGAAAGCTTGGATGAGCAGGAAAGTAGTAGTAACGGCAACTTTCGCGCGAATCCGCAACCCGGGTTCGCGGTGTCGAAAACGACCAGCGGTCGAGACGTGAGCGAGTTGACGCGAATCGGAGAGTATAATAATAATAACAGTAGAAGCAATAATAACAGGCGAGGCGGCAGCAGCAATAATAGTAGGTACGGCGGCGGTACTTCCATCGACGATCCGTACGCTTGGGCGCAGAGTTTAGGACAAATCCCCGACAAAGACGCGCTCAACGCCTTGCTGTTTGAGAATAATACAATGAATGGAAAGAAACAAAAGAAAATAAAAAAGAATTTGGGTGCAAGATAATAACCAATATATAATACGATCGATGATGAGATACTGTACATAAATATAAATGTTTGTATATATAGCGATTATTTTAGCAAGGAAACAACAGACAAAAAGAAAAACTAAAGAGAGAGTGCGTGTGTGTTTATTAGCGTATATTTATTATTTACGGATTGAGTACTTTTGCGTGTATTTTACCTTTGGTTCAATAAATGTATTACATCTCGCGCGGCGCTTTTGCCATTCTCTCCAAAATACTCTCCCCTGTTCGGGAAAGCGCTCAATCCGGTAAAAAGTAAATATAGAAATAAATATGAATCATCCTCTTCTCTTCTCTTCTCTTCTCTTATTCTTCGTTTATCCGCGCCCGTACGCTCGTCTGAAATCTTCCCCAGACGGTCCTGGCTGGACACCGACTTGATGCGGTCGTAAAACGACCGTCTTTTTCACGACTTTGTTTGGCGTGCGTTGGTAAACAACCGTGGGCGTCAACGTCGGCACTTCGTCAGTCACGCCGGGTATCAAGTTCTTCGATATGGACTTCCACGTTTTACCGATGAACATGGCCACAGATACTGTCGTCTTTTGCACGTTTCTGGCGGCTCTTTGCAAGTCACGAACATCTCTCGCGCCAGTGGCGTAGGAACCAACCGCTGAAACGATGACAAAAGACGCGCCAATCGTGGAGGCGGCTTTCGCGACTCGCAGAAGCGCCGGGTGAACGTTCAGCGATCTCTTGTTCTTCTTCTTCGTCTTCGTCTTTTCTTTCTCTTGTTCATTCGTCGCGGCAATATCGGTAGCTTTTTCGATTGGCTTTTTGATGTAGACCATTTGTCCAGGCGAGATCATCTTAGCAATCATGACGTCGCTCTCCGTCGCGTCTTCCTCTCCCTCGTCCTCTTCCTCGTACGACGACGAAATGCCTCTGTTCGTCTCTCTGCTTTCCACTGGCGTCAAAATTGTCGAACGCTTCTTCGATTCTTGCACTGGAGTTTTGTACGACGAAACGACAGCGGAAGGTCCCGTGGCGTTCATGGAATTTTCGTTCGGCTCGTCGATGGCGATGATCGAACGCCTGACTTTCGGCTTTTGTTTCGGGTTCTCGCGGCTTAAAAAGGCGTTCTTCGCGCCGACGGCAACGTTCGTGATCGTCTTGAACGGGTTAAAGAAAGACGAAGGACGCGTCGTCTTGTCTCTCTTCGAACCCATAGCTCCAGCGTTTTCTTTATCTTCCTCCATGTCGCCGCCGTTTGTAGTAAACTTCGGCACGATCCTCGTCGGCGTGACCGTCCCTACGCCGCCGCCTCTTTGCGCTTGCCGCGCCGGCGTCGGATTGGATTGCTCCGACGCTCTCGCATTCGCCCCCATTCCGCGTCTCTTATTCTCCGCGCTCACCCAATTTGCTCTGCCATTCGCGTGTGCCACTCTCTCGCTTTCCAATCTCTGTCTCTCTCTCTCCGCCGCGCGGCTCGCGCCTTCTCGTACTCTTCGTAAACTCTCCTCCTCCGCTCTCAATATCTCCGCCTCTCTGGCCAATATCGTCGCTCGATCTCCGCTCGCCAGCATATCTAAAGAAAACTCCGGCGAGTCTTTATCCAACTGTCTTCTCAATTCCTCCGCCGCGTCGCGTTTCATTCGGTTTTCTTTCTCCATTAAATCCCGTTCCAATCGAGACGCCGAGTCTTCGAACGTTCCGTACGCTTCTCGAACAAAGGTGCGTGCTTTTTTGGTATAATTCTCGTTGGTATTCGTCGGGCTTCGTTCTGCCGCTTCCAGCATTTGGTTCATTTCTTGGAGCACGTCCAGAGGTTCGTCCGGGTCGTAGTTATTGTATCCTTTTCCTTTTCCTCTTCCTCTTCCTCTCCCGGCTGTCGGAGACGGAGAAGAAAAATTCTCAACGACATTCTTCGTAGCCGTTGGGGAAGACAAAGAAAAAGAAGATTTCGATTTCCGATTCGGACTGACGTATTCTTCATCGAACCCGGATAAAATGGTCGAAAATGCCGCGAACTCGTTCGCGGAGTTATCCAGTATTGTCGTCGTCATCGTTTCAGACGGAGAGATGTTATATAAATATGTGTGTGTGCGTTTGAAAGTACGTCGTCGTTCAAAGCGTCGTCGTCCGTGTAAAGTCAAACTCTCTTCTTTTGTGTGTTGTGACGGACCGAAAGCTGTCGATTACAATTTTAACAAAATTCTCAAATTTTCTAAATCCTACACCCTAAACATTTGTGCTGCCTTCTTTTTGGTCCTTTTTTCTTATAATAAGATTTACTCTATGGAGAGAGAAAGCGCGGCAGAACACACACACAGACGTAGTAAACGCTTCGCTTTGCGCACGTATATATTCACATGGCGGAAGAAAAGAATATTTTTGACAACGTGGCGTTAGTCTCCGCCCTTTTGGCGTTACTCGTCGCGCAATTGTTAAAACCTTTAACGCATTACGTCGGGACGAAGAAATGGAAACCTTCGTTAGCGATCGGGTCCGGGGGATTTCCATCCTCGCACGCATCGTTCGTCGTCGCGTTAGCGACTGGCGCAGGGGTGGAGAGAGGCACCGCGGATACGTCGTTCGCGGTGGCGGCGGTGTTAGCGATCGTGGTGATGTACGATGCGATGGGGGTGCGACGGCAGGCTGGGTACCACGCGTCCGCGATTAATAGTTTGATTTCAGGCGCGTACGGGAGCAACAGTCAGAATAGGAATAGCAGTAGCGGGAATATCGACGCGACGCTCGAGTTGGAGGACGAGGAAACGCCGACGCCGAAATCGCCGTTATTTAGCGCGGACGGGTTCGATCAGTTCATAAAGAATATACAGAATCAACCTTTGAGAGAGCACATCGGGCACACGCCGGTGCAAGTGTGCTTCGGCGGGTTGACGGGGTTAGTCATCGGTTTAGTCGTCGGCTTGAACGCGCAAATCGAACATCGAGGGTTGTTTCATTCGTAAATTCATTTCTTATTGTTGTTGTACATCTATTATAAAACTGCTATAAATACTAATTTTGAACTGCTACTACCAAAAACGTATACGTACTACTCTTTGTTGTTGTTGTATCATCATAGCTTTTGGAGGATTATGATGATGGTCATCAAGACGCACATGAACATGAGAAAGTATATGCAAATGATGAGCCCGCCGGCGCGTTGAGTGTGCTCGGCTTTGACCAACTCTTTCCTGCCTTCGTCTACTTGCATGGCAGTGGTGGCGCAGTTGTATTCGATGGAATCTAAAATCGTTCCTTGGTCGATGATGAGTTTGGACATGTCTTGCATGACCATCGCTAAATCGGTCACGGACTGTAAAATTTTCTTCACCTCCGTGTCTCTCTCTTCCGCTTCCAAGGACATGACGTCTTGATTCGCAAAACCTTGTCGTTGTTGCATTTGAGAACTCGTCGTACCACCTTCGTCGCTTTGCTCTAAAAAGCCACTGTGACTTCTCGCCACTCTGTTCCGAAACACGTCCTCCAAGGCGTCCACGCCTTCCGCGCCCGGTCCTCGGTCTTGCCTATTCTTCAACTCGTTCAAATACTCTTTCTGTCTCTGTCTAAACGCCTGCGACAGACGACTCAACTCCATCGCCAGCTTCCTCGTCGCGTTCTTTCTCATTTTCGTTCCTATATCGTCGAACTCGTTCGCTGTATTCGTAACCTCCGCGTCGCTCCCTAACCTCTTCAACTGCGCCTCGCACCGTTTGAACAACCTCCCGCACTCGCCCGTTAACTGCTCCACGATTTTCTCGTCGTTCACATCGTCCACATCAAAAGTTGGCAACAAAGCTTTCTGTTGCGCTTTCTGTAACTGTTGAATTTTCGCTTTCGCTTTCCCCACGTCTCTTTGAATGTGTTCGCAAACGTCCACCCACGCCGGCGGTAAAAAAGACGACGACGACTGAAGCTCATCACCACTTTCCCCTAATCCTCTTTTCCCTCCATCATAAGTTGAAGAAGAAGAATCAATCGCGGCTTCGAGCAATCTCGACGTCCCTTTCGTGGCCTCACCGTCATCATTCAGGTTGTTGTCGTTCCCAGAGTTCCTCCTCTTCCCGCTGGGAAAGGAGGAGGACACGTATTCCTCCCGGTAACTCTCGTATCGTTTCGTTTGGTTTCGAAACGTGCCTTGGAATCCCACCGGGGCGAGATTTTCTTCATGATTTTCCTCAAAATCGTGGTCGTTCTTCATCATCATATCGAGATCGAGAATTTTCGCGAAAAGCGATTCTTCGCCAAAGCGCGCTCCGACAAAGTGTCCTCGGAATGATTTCCGCGCCGCGCGACGATATCAATTTATATAGTATGTGTTTATAGCGATGTGATGTGTGTGGTCGGTCCTTTTCCCGAAGAAAGTTTGGCTCTTCCTCTATTTAGGGTTTTAAAAAAACCCTAAACAATTCGCGTTTCGTGTTCCTCCTTCGTTTTCGAACAAAACTTTTCAAAAAAAGAGTTGCCGTTTGACTCATTCTTCCAACCGATAAAAATGGCAAAGAAGAAGACGACGACGACGACGAAAGGAGGTGCAGGTTTTGGTGGCACTCAAAACGACGACGACGAGAGCGGCGTGATGAAAGAGACGACCGTGAACGACGAGAATTTTTCCTTCGACGTGGGCACTCCGGTGTGGGTGAAAGATGCGAACCACGCGTGGGTCGCCGCGTCGATTTCGAAAGTTGGTTCCGGTGACCTTTCCTCCGGTGAAGGCACATCGTCTTTGTTTTTTGAGTGCACGTTCGCGGAGGACGAAGACGACGGACGCGAGGAGAAGAAGAAGAACAACAGTAACGGAGGAAACGGTGGTGGTGGTAAAGGTGGTGGTAAAGGTGGTGACCTGTCGTTGGCGAGCGCGCAACCGACGACGATCGTTATCACCAAAGAAAACGCGAAAGAAGATCTCGCCTTGCGAGAACGGAACACGGAAGAGGACATGGTGAAACTCTCCTATCTTCACGAGGCGGGCGTTTTGCACAACTTACGAAGACGGTACTCGAGAGATGAGATATACACGTACACCGGGCAGATTTTGATCGCGGTGAACCCGTTTCAAAAAATCCCACACTTATACGATCAAGCCATGATGGAAATGTACGGCGGCGCGGAGCAAGGCGAGTTGAGTCCGCACGTGTACGCCGTCGCCGAGGCGGCGTATAAACAGATGTTGAGCGAGGGGGGGTCTCAATCTATTTTAGTTTCCGGAGAGTCCGGGGCAGGGAAGACTGAAACTGCGAAACACATCATGCAGTACTTGGCGCACTCGGCGAAGCACGAAGACGGGACCAGCGGCGTGGAAAAGCAAGTTTTAGAGACGAATCCGTTGTTAGAGGCGTTCGGTAACGCCAAGACGGTCAGGAACGACAACTCGTCCAGGTTCGGGAAGTTTACGGAAATTTTGTTCGACGAAGAGGATAAGATTAGCGGGGCAGCCATACGGACGTATTTGTTGGAGCGCTCCAGAGTCGTACGCGTATCCGATCCGGAGAGAAACTTTCACGTGTTTTATCAAATCTTAGCCGGGGCGTCGAAAGAGGAAAAAAGTAAGTGGCGTTTGGACGGTAAGACGTTTGAAGATTTTTATTACTTGAATCAATCGAAATGCGTGAAATTGGAACGTATTTCCGACGTGGTCGGGTACGAGGAAACCCAAAACGCCATGGAGGTGGTCGGTATTTCGGAATCGGAAAGAGAGGACGTGTTTGGAGTCGTTTCGGGGGTGTTGCATTTAGGTAATATAGATTTCTCGCCTTCGCCAGAGGACGAAGACGCGTCCGTCGTCGCTTCAAATGCGAAAGGAAGCTTAGAAGACGCCGCGTCGGTTTTGAAAGTGGATAAAGATCGCTTAGAGAAAGCGCTGATTTCGAGACAGATTGTCACCGCGGACGGGGCGATTTTGAAACCTTTGAGCGTCTCGGACGCGAAGCACAATCGCGACTCGTTGGCGAAGATGTTGTATTCGCGTTTGTTCGATTGGCTCGTCGAAAGGATTAACCAAGCGATTGGGAATAAGAAAGAGGACGAAGAAGACGCGGAAGATGGAGAGAATATCACTGGCGGCAAAAAAAGTAAAAGACGATTCATTGGCGTGCTCGATATTTACGGCTTTGAGAGCTTCAAAAAGAACTCCTTCGAACAGTTTTGCATCAACTTTGCTAACGAAAAATTGCAGCAACATTTTAACCAAAAAGTGTTTAAAATGGAACAAGAAGAGTACGAAAAAGAAGCCATCGATTGGTCGTATATTGAGTTTGTGGATAACCAGGACATTTTAGACGTCATCGAACGTAAAGTTGGCGGTATTATCAGTCTTTTAGACGAGTCGTGCATCATGACATCGACGACGTCTGAGCAATTTGCGCAAAAGCTCTTCTCCGCGTTGGACGACGAGAAACGATTTTCGAAACCAAAACGGTCGCAAATAGATTTTACGTTGAACCATTACGCCGGCGACGTCACGTACGAGAGCGAAAACTTCATCGAAAAGAACAAAGATTACGCGATTTTGGAACACACGGAAGTTTTATCCACCTCGGAAACGAACATTTTGCGTCTCATTTTCGAGGAGAAGGAGAACGAAATCTTGAACGAAGGGAACAAACCGCCGCCGCCGCGCGCGAAGAAATCCGCCATGAAGTTCACCTCCATCGGGAACTCGTTCAAGCACCAACTCAATGATTTGATGAAAAAATTACACGGAACCGAACCGCATTTTGTTCGATGCGTGAAACCGAACCAAGCTTCCGTGCCGAGCACGTTTGAGAACGCCAACATTTTGCAGCAGTTGCGCTGCGGCGGCGTCTTGGAAGCGGTGCGGATTTCCTGCGCCGGATATCCGTCGAGGAAGCCGATCGAGTTATTTTTGACTCGATTCGGTTTATTAGCTCCCGACGAAGCCGCAAAGTTCTTTACGCCCGGGAAAGAGCGAGAGGCTTTGGAAGGTATTTTGAACGTTGCGAATTTACAAGAGTGGCAAATCGGCAAGACGAAAGTCTTCTTGCGTTCAGGGCAAATGGCCGTTTTGGATACCTTGCGATCGAAAAAACTCGGGTGGGCCGCGGTTGAGATTCAAAAGCATGTCAAGCGACGCGTCGCGCAAAAGCAGTACAAACGAACGAAATCGGCGGCGGAAACTGTCAACAAATACGCCCGGGGTATGTTTGCTAGAAAAATCGTTCGGGAGATTCGCCAAACAAAGGCGGTGACTGCCATCCAAGCGTTTGTGAGAATGTCCATCTGCAAGAAGCAATTCGCGGAGACGAAAGAGGCGGCTGTAAAGATTCAAACGCTCGCGCGAGCAGTCAAAGCGAGGAAAGAGTTTTTGGAGCTCAAGGAAAGAAACTTGGCTGCAATCAGAGCGCAAAGCGTGTACCGAGGCCAATTGGCGCGCAACCGCGTCAAGGAAATCAAAAAAGAACAAAGAGACGTGGCGAAAATGTTGGAGGCGAAATCAGAGTTAGAAAAGAAATTAGAAGCCGAACGCGCGCGAGCGAAGATGTTGGAATTACAACGCGAAGAAGAAAAAGTGAAACGCGAAGCCGAGGAGGAAGAGAAGAGGAAAAACGCCGAAAAAGAACGCGAGGAACGAGAAGCCAAGGAGAAAATCGAACGAGAAAAACAACAAGAAGAAGCGGCGTTGGCGGCGAAGAAAGCGGAGGAGGAGCTAAAAGAACTTCGAGAAAGAGCCCAGAAAGAGGAGCTTTTGCGGCAAGAAACCGAGCAAACGGTCAAGAAAGAACTCGAAGAAGCGAACAAAACGGCAGACCAGTATGAAAAAGCGTTGCGCGAAGCGTTGGAGGAAAACGAAAAACTTCGAGACCGGTTGGCGGTGGCTGAAGCCGAATTGGATTCTTTCCGAAACGGTTTGAAAACGCCCGGAACGGCTATGATGACTGGTGGTCCAGGAGGTGGGAAATCGAGAGCTCGAATAATGAACGGCACGCCTTTATCTGCGAGTTCTTTGAATACGCCCATGTCCGCCGGCGGCGGCGAAATGGACCAGTCTGTGGATAAAGAGGTTCCCGATTCCACGTCGCCACAAACGATTTCGTTGAAGGAAGACCACGAAGCGTTGAGAGCTCTGTTGGGTCACGAAAGAGCGCACGAAATCTTCGCCACTCCAGACGGGTCCCCGGCTTTGGCAGTCATCGTGTTCAGATGTTTACTGAGATGGAAGGCGTTTTCGTTGGAGAGAACGTCTTTGTTCGAACGCATCCTCGGAGCGTTTGAAAATTCACTCAACAGGAACGCGAAAGATGACAATAAAGCCGTGGCGTTTTGGTTAACGAACGCGTTTGCGTTGTTGCACTTGCTCCATCGAACTTTAAAGAACAGCGGGAACAGAAATAGACGAGGGGGCGTTGGGATTTTAGACCGCATCAACTCCACCATCTCTTCGAGATTAAAGAGCCCGCCGACGATGTTTAACCAACAACCGTCCATCAGCGGCTCTTCGGATAAAGAAAACGCGGACGCGAATAAAACGCGACGAACGAGTGTTGATGGTAATGGACATGGAAACGGAGGAGGAGGAGGAGGAGGAGAGGAATCCGTGACGGCTATATTGGGCGTGAAGCAAATCGAGGCGAAATACCCGGGCTTTCTCTTCCGCCAATCGCTTGGCATGTTTTGCGAGAAGGCATACGGTATCTTGCGCGATAACACGAAATCAATGATCTCTCCGCACTTGGGATCGTGCATTCAAGCGCCGAGACAACGAACGGGCGCCATCGTCGGCGGTAAATCGACTAACGATAAAGACGGGAAGCACATGCAACTCTCTTCGCACTGGATGTCCATCCTCGAGGAGTTGGATACGATTCTCCTCGCGTTTACGGAAAACAACGTTCCGAAAGCGTTGACGTCCAAGTTTTTCACTCAAATATTTTGTTTCATCAACGTCAACATGTTTAACGCTCTGTTGTTACGAAGAGAGTGCTGTTCGTTCTCCAACGGTGAATATATCGCCGCCGGTTTGAGCGAGCTCGAAAACTGGCTCAACAAGAACGCCGCCGTCGTCGGCGAAGCGCCGAAGAAAGAGTTACGGTTTATCAACCAAGCCGTTCAATTACTCGTGATTAACCAAAAACCGAGGAAAACTCTGAACGAAATAACCTTGGAACTGTGTCCGGTGTTATCTATTCAACAGTTATACCGCATTTGTACCATGTATTGGGACGACAAATACGGCACGGAAACGGTCAACCAAGACGTCTTGAAGCAAATGAAAAATTCCATGATGGACCAGCAATCGAATAACCAACACAATTCATTCTTACTGGATGACGATTCGAGCATTCACTTCAACGTGGAGGAGATTGCGGAAAGTTCGTTGGAAATTACTCTCGATTTCCAATCGAAAGACGATTTACCGGAGGAGTTGGCCGAGAATGAAAAGTTTGCGTTCTTATCGACGCGATTGACGGCGGGCGGAGCGTGATATCGGTATATATAAAACGACGATTATTAAATACTGCATAGCCATTTTTTATTTACAACAAAAGGATATATATCAACTTTTTCTCTCAACCAGACTCTTGTATCGTGCGCGCGGGATTTCCGAGTAAGCTCCCGAACCCTTTCCTCCCTCCGCCGCTTTCCCCGGCATCCAATCCACCGCTACCACTCAACGCTAATCCAGAAAACTTCCCACTCCCACCTTCTTTCGTCCCAGCTTCGGCGTCCATGACCTCGCTCAAAGCCAACGCGAACTTGGCGGCGTCGCCGGCTCTCACGCGCATCTCCATAGACGCCTTCTCGCCGCTTTTCGTCGTGTATTGAAAAATCGTCGTTTGCAATTCCGTGTACGCTCGTCCAAAGTGTGTGGAATGGTCTAACCCTTGACTTTCGACGGCGGACGCCACTCGGAGTGGAACTTTCACCACGTTTTCCAAAAAGACAATCGAAGCGTAAATCATCGCCGCGGTGAAAGAAGTGACCACGAGAAGGCCAACTAAAGCCGCAGCTAAAACGTTCCCGGCGTTCTTCCCACACCCTATAAACGCACCGCAGTACGCTCTCTGCGAATCAGGCGTGTTATAGACTAGATTGTAAAAACTTTCCTTGGTGAACAACGCGGTCGCGATGAGCCCCCAGACGCCGCCGAAAAGATGGATCGGCACCGCGTCGACGACGTCATCGATTCGTCTCCTGAGCAACAAACTCGAACTCAAGCTATACACGATCCCGGCGACAATGCCGATCAACACGGCGAGTGCCGGGTGTACCAACGCGCACGATCCGGAAATGGATACCAACCCAGTCAAAATCCCATTATTCATCCTTTGCGGGGAAATTTGCTTTTTGTTTCTCGCCAAATCGAACACGACGACGCTCAACCCGCCAAACGCCGCCGCAATCGTCGTACAAACCGCCGTTCTCGCCACGATATACCTCGAAGCGCCTTCAAATTGATCGCCTCGGACATAAACTCCAACACTTCCGGTGTTAAACCCGTACCACCCGAACCACATTAAAATTGTCCCAAACATTTGAAACACCGGCGATTGCATCGGCAACTCGTTTATCTTCCCTCCAATCCCAAACCGTTCCGATCTCGGCCCGATGTACCAACACGCCACCAAAGCAGCCGTCCCACCAACCACGTGGACGACTAAGCTCCCCGCGAAATCCACAACCCCAACCCCGAACAGTCTGCTCCCCGCATCTACTTTAAACGCAGACATCCACCCTTTCGACGACCACACCCAGTGCGCGACCATCGGATAAATAAACGAAACCGTCAACACCGTCAGCGGGATGTACGCCTTAAAGTTCATCCTCTCCGCGACAGCTCCGCTCATAATCGTCGCCGCCGTCGCGGCAAAACTCAACGCAAACGCAAAGTGCGCGTAAAAAAACGCCGCGTCCGCTCGCAAATGGCCTTGCGATATCGACCCGGCGAACGAATTCTCCCCCGAGCTCCTCCTTTTCTCCATGTCTGACAACGCGAATTCCGTGGTTCCAATGAACCCTCCCGACGAGTCGTCTCCGTACGCGAACGCGTACCCCCACAAATAAAAACAGCACGCGGAGATGCACACGTCGAAGGCGTTTTTGAACAAGATGTTTTTCGTGTTTCGGATGGAGACCGAGCCGACTTCGAGGAGCATGAACCCTCCTTGCATGATGAACACCAAGGTGGTCGCCCAGAGGAGGAAAAAAACGTTGAGGTCGATTTCAGTCGATTCTAAAGTTAATAAATTACGACTTATATGGTTCATCATCATCACTTTACGCTCTAAAATGCATGTAAATACTCTCTGTCTCTCTGACGCTCTCTGTCTCTCCAGTTTGAGGCAGGGTAAGATATATACTACAGATGTGTGAAGAGATTTCCCTGAGGACAAAAGGACAAAGTAAGCCGCCAGATTTAGTTTAGGGTTGTTGTGCTTGGGGTTTAGGCAACATGAAAGGAGGGAGAATTTGGAGAAAAATCACTTCAAAAAATGGCAACCACAACAACATGATATGATGGGCGACGACGAAGAAGACAAAGGAGGATCAGGAGAGCGAGGAGTGTTTACGTGTTTACACGTGGCGGAGAAACCGTCTCTGGCGAAATCTATCGCGCAGCTTTTATCGTCGTCGTCCTCGTCGTCTTTGGATGATTGCGATGAGAAGAGTTCGTTGGGGAACAAAAGAGGCACAGGATTAAAAACGAAGAAAACAACCGTCGGTTCGATCGAGATACACGAGTTTTACCGACCGTTTTTACGGAAGAAATGTTTGCATCGATTCACCTCCGTCGCCGGGCACGTGTGCTCGATCGATTTTCCGGACAAATTTCAAGACTGGGACCTCGATCCGAAACTGTTGTTCGATTGCAAGACGGAAAAGAAAGTCACCGCTGGGAGAATACGAGGGAGTTTAGAACGAGAAGCGAGAACGTGCGACGCGCTGGTGTTGTGGTTAGATTGCGATCGAGAAGGGGAGAACATATGTTTTGAAGTCATGGACGCGGTCGTGCCTCGCATGAGAGGAGGAGGAGGAAGGTATGAGAATGTTTACCGGGCAAAGTTTAGCGCGATATCGAAACCGAGCGTAGAAAACGCGATGAAAAATTTAACGAAACCGAATAAGAACGAAAGCGACGCGGTGGACGCGAGGCAAGAACTGGATTTGAAAATGGGCGTCGCGTTCACGCGGTTTCAGACGAAGTATTTTCAGGATAAGTTTAGCGGGTTTGATTCGAGGTGCGTGAGTTACGGGCCGTGTCAAACGCCGACGCTTGGATTTTGCGTGAAGAGACATTTGGAGATTATACGGTTCGTCCCGGAGAGTTTTTGGCGGTTAAAGTTGAATTTACCAACAGTTGCGGCGGCGAGTTTAAAACAAAGCGATGATGACGTCGTCATCGTCGACGACGATAACGGAATGGCGACGAAGACGACGAGTTACGAAATAGCCGAATGGAAGTGGCATCGCGAACGCGTTTTCGACGAATCGAGCGCGATATCTTTAGAAGCGTTGTGTTCGGATTTTCTGAAAAAGAAGGACAAGAAAGGCACATTGGTCGGTACGATCCGTTCGAAGCAATCGAAACGGCCTCCGCCAGGCATGAATACGGTTGAAATGTTGAAAACGTGTTCGAAAATGGGCATCGGCGCGCACCGAGCGATGCAAATCGCCGAGAGATTATACTTGGACGGGTTCATTTCCTACCCGCGAACGGAATCGTCGGCGTATCCGCCCGGGTTTGATTTCAAAAGCATCGTCGCCTCCCAAACGAGCAACGACGAGTGGGGCGACGTCGCTAAAAAGATTTTAAGTTTTTCTTCGATTCGAAAACCGTCCGGTGGACAAGACGCCGGCGATCACCCGCCGATTACGCCCGCGGGAAGATTCGGGAATCGAAATTCCATGAACGGCGAAATGTTTCGCGTGTATGAGCTCATATCTAGACACTTTTTAGCGACGTTACTTCCGGATCTAGTATTGGAAAACATAGAGAGCGAAATTGTGATTGCCGAAAGCGAACGGTGGAAAGCGAAAGGGGTGAAAATTCTCGATTTCGGTTGGACCGAGGCGTTGCCGAGACGAGCGCCGAAACTTAAAATAATCCCAGACGCGTATCAATTGTCCGATAACGAGAGTAAAAATAATAAAAGCAGAGACGTGGACGTGATTTCAGTCACAATTGAGCGAGGCGAAACGCAACCGCCGAATTATCTCACGGAATCTGAACTCATAGGCACGATGGAGAAAAACGGCATCGGCACCGACGCTTCCATTCCAACGCACATCAACACCGTCGAGGCGCGTAAATATTGCGAAATCGTCCCAAGAGACGGACGAAGAGTCATACCAACTGATTTAGGAATCACTTTATGTCGAGCGTATGCGTCCATCGACGAAGAGCTCGCGTTGCCGACCGTTCGCGCGCACATTGAAAAACAACTCGATTTAATCGCCGAAGGTAAAGCGGATAAAAACGCCGTCGTTTCGCAGGCGTTGATGCAAATCAAAGCTAAGTTCATACATTTCGAGAAGAACATCGCCATCGTTGACAACTTATTCGAAGCCTCGTTCGCGTCTCCGAAAGAGCTTCAATCTACCCCACACACCGTGTGCGGTCGATGTCGAAGGTACCTGAAACTTCAAGCGTCCGGGAGACGCCACGGACGGAAAACGTTTAGATTGTTTTGCGAAACCGAGGCGGAAACGTTTGAGTGTCCACGAAACGCGAGCTCGATTAAACCGTGGTCGGGAAGATTTTGCGAGATTTGCGATTTCGAGTTATCCATATACGAAACATCCGACGGCGAACGCGCGTATCCGTTCTGTCCGTTTTGCTATAACCATCCGCCAGATTTTGGGACTTCTTCGAGTAAAAGCGGCGGGTGTCCACATTCCGTTTTACACCCGATCGTGAGCGAACGCGCGATTGCTCCTTGTCCAAATTGTGAAAAAGAAACCGCGAAGGATCCGTATTACTTGGCAAACGCGACTTTGGGTGCCGCGGGATCGTCCTCGACGGCAGCCTCCGTGGTTTCTTTACCGCAACTCTTGCTCGACCCGATTTTACGCAAAGGCGGACGATGGCGCTTAAACTGTACCAAATGCGACTTAATCGTTGGCTTACCCAAAGGTTTAAAAAAAGTTGAGGTTTCCGACGAGCACGAGTGTTCCGCGTGCGACGCGAAGTGTTTGATCATGACAAAAATCTACGGCGAGCGAGACGAGACGGAGGAGTTTGAGAAAATTGCTTGTTGTTTCTGCGAAGACGACATTCGAGAAACGTCGACTGTTCAATTCGCGAGTTCTCTCTCTCTCGGAGGTGGAGGTGGTGGTAGAGGAGGCAGAGGAGGCGGAAGAAGATAGAATTGAGGAGCAAAGGAACGTGGCAATTGTAACAGATGTACTAGTAGTAGTAGTAGAGATAATAGAGATAATAGTAATGATAAGAGCTAAAATTTACGTTTTGTTGAATTAAAAAAATCTAAGTGTGTTGTGTTTCATCTCAATTAAGCCATCGCCTTCTTGACAATCGCGGATCTCTTCGATCTCGCAATCGCAACCTTAAATCTATCAAAATCAGTCAACGTCTTTCTCGCGCTTTGCCTCGCGATCTTTTGCCCCCACTTAGACGCCGCGAATTCCGCCGCCGCGCCTTTGTGCGCCGCCGCCAACGCCGCCGCGTCCGGACATCTCCCCGTGTCCAATTTAATCGGCGTGATTGCTAAGCGTTTCAAGTTGATGATGCATCGCTTGATGCCCGGCGCGTCGACTAAAACTCTGTTTTGGTCCACCAAGTCGACGACGACGACGAGCTTGCCGTACAATTTGTCCGCTTTCAAGTTGACCAGCGCGACTCGGCCTAATTCGATGTTTCTCTGTTGTTCATATTGGTAGGAGAGGAAAAAGACGTTTTGGTAAGTATGCGTTGCCAAGAGCGAGCAGAGAAAGTCATCGAGCGCTCTCCCCCGGATGACTTTACGACGACGACGACGAGTGACATCGAGAGGCTTTCGCCCCGAGAGACGGAGAGAAAACAGAACACCATCGCCGCGAAAGAGCGACCGCGCTCTCTCTCAACGAGAGCGGAAAAACCCCATCCGGTCGCAAAGTCGCGCGTAAACGCGCGCAATCGTACGAAAACCCTCTCGCACATCCAACCATCCGGTTCGAAAGCATACGCCTCGAACGAACGACTCTTTGCTGCGCGCGACGAAGCACCCCAACGCGCATTCAACTCCTCGCGCGTGCACCGTCCGCCCCGATTTCCGACTTTCAAAGCGCAAAGAAGCGCAATTTTCTCGTTCGCATCAGGAGACTCGTCTTTCGCGCGCAAAATTAAAAAAATCCAAATCCATGCGACGACGCGTAGAAAGGACGCGACCGTCCAATCCGCCACGCGTCGAGCGCATCGAATCGCACGAAATGCGCTGAATATCAAAAGAATATAGAAACAGAGAGGGAGAGACGAATGTGTCTGTGCGCACCTGGAACGGCATGTTTTTTCTCGACTAAATCGTTTTGTGGTTTTTTTTTATGAGGAGGAAAAGGACAACTCTTTTGGGGAGAAAAAATTGGCTTCAAAAAAGAAGCACGTTTGGACAAAATTGGACACTTTACGAAGAGCGTTGCTATATCTTACGAAACATTCATTCACACACCGAAAGAGAGAAAAAGAGAGAGCACAGAAAATGACGATCGATTACTCGAAGTGGGATGCGATCGAATGTTCGTCGTCTGATTCAGAAGAGTTTACCAATGCCGACGCGAACGATGATGATTATGATGATGATTTCGAGGGTGAAGAGGTCGTTGAGAGAGATACGGGCAAGAAGAAGAATGATGAGAACGAAAAAGAACCCACGAAACGGGATGACGAAAAACGAGACGCGTTGCATGAGAACTACGACGTCGTCGTAGGCGAGAGACTCTTTAAGGAGGATGAGAAACTCACTAAAATGAAGGAAATGTTTTACGACTACACAATCGAGCGAGATATGAAGAGGGTAGAGAAAGAGTACCGGGAGAAACAGAAGAGAAATCCGCAGGATTTTTCAATGACGTACGAACCTTCTGGAGAGAAAGAATGGCGAACGATCGGGACGAACATATTCTCAGTCGCTTTGTGCGAGTTTCCTAAGACCCTGCGGAAGTTTTTGAAACGAGTTGGACGGGAGTGGGTGGAAACGTTCGCGTGTACGGTGAGACGAGAGGAATTGAAAAAAGAAGTATATTTGCCAAAAGAGGATTCGTATCACGTGAGCATATGTTGTGTTCAAGACGTGGCAAAAGATGATGAGAATGTCGGTGTATTAGGGAAGCCGGATGACGCGCTCGACGACGAACAGTTGATTGCGATTATGAGAAAACTAGTTACAATTACGAAAGAAACGAATGGTTTTATTGAACTGAAACCAGTCGGCGTTCGTCTCGGAACGGATGGAGGTGTCGTCCTGGCGTGTGAAATAGATAAAACGCTACAAGAACTTAGAGAGAAAACGATCGAGGCAACGATGGAAGCAACAAATGGTCTTTTCACGGGACGCGCGAAACCAATGGTTCTCATCACCATCGCGCGAACGCTCGAGAATCCAATCGTCACGTCTTTTCAAAGCAAAGTTATTAAAATTTTCAAGGAGAAGTACGAACGCGTCTATTTAGCGCCGATTCGAATCAAATCAATATTTTTCTCGCACGAGACTCGATGGATGCACGAGAAGATAGATTATCGTTGCGAATTAATGTTAGGCAAAGAGAACGGCGAAGCGCTGGAAGATTTCGACGAGTATTTAATACGGAGACGAGAACGGAGAGAGCGAAACGATGATGATTCAGATGATGATGATTCAGATGATGACGATGATGATTCATCTGGGTGGGACTCGGACGAATACAAGAAAGCGTGCGAAAAAGATAAAGTAGGTCTACCCGGAGATCTTATGCGCGTATTGAATAACTACATCGATATCCGCAGAGAGGTGGGGGATGAGGGATAAGAGCCAGTTTTAATCTCCAAAATAAAATACAATAACACATCTCTCTGTAAAACTGCGCGTAGTAATCAGCATGAGGCTTTGCGCTTTGACGACGATTCAGACGACGACGACGCGTTGTTGTTGCTCTTTACTTCTGTTTTTTATGGTGACTTTTACGAGAACGATGCATGCGGAGGCGTACATGGCGGCGATAAACCCGGCAAAAGTGTCTAATCAGGCGGCAACATCATCATCGGATTCGTCCAATGATTTCGATTTCGAGTCGCTCGGAGAAGGGACGGCGCCGTCGTTAAACCCGAACGATTACAAAGAGTTTAAAGAATCCTATTCAGAACAGGCTTTAATGAATAATAGAAACGAAGAAGACGAGACGGAATATCACGCGGAAAACGACGTGGAAGGGAACTTGGATTTGTCTTCGAAAGCGACGACGCACGAGATTTTGGAAGCGTTGTCCGATCAGTCCATCGCGGACGACGCGGAGGAGCAAATAGAATCGATCGCGGATGGAGAGGAAATCGCGGATAAAGATGGGTTTGTGGTCGAACACGATCACGGGGACCCGAACGGGCACAGGTGTAAACCGTTAGTCGGGTTGAGAGGTTTGGAGACGCTTCGTAAGAACGAAAAGAGATTGAAGGAGGCGCACGAACGCGGGTTGAATCGGGACGAGTTGAAGAAGAATCCGGAAGGTTTATTAGAGAGAGAGGCGGCATACATCGACGCCGAGGAGACGAGGATTGGGTACGAAAACTGTTTGACGACCGTGATGCCGACGTTGTTAAAAACGACGGATTTTACGGCCACCATACGGTGCGAGACGAAAACCGCGCACGAAAATTTTAACAAATACCGAAGAGACGCTTTGAAGAACAAGCAGTGGTACGACGAGTTACCAGAGCGAGGACGTTTTTCGCACACCCGAGGCACGGTCTCAAAAAAAGCCGGGAAAGTCATCGCGTTATACAACGGGTACGCCGTTTGCGTCAAAGAAACCATCCCGACGTTACATTTACATCTCATGGATTTACACAAGGTTGCGAAAAACAAAGACGACACGCACCATTTAATCGAGCGCCCGAAGTACGATCCGAGAGGTATTTATAAGACCAACGGGAAACCAAGCGGAGGGAACGCCGGGTTGGAGAGAAGCGTCAAAGAGGCGTTTCATTTGTTCAGCACGAAAGATGAAAATGGGAATAAAAAGAAAGGCAATACTAAGAAAGGATCGCGGCGGATGAAATCGTTGTAATCGAAATGTGCTTTGCTTTAGACTCTTACATAGTAGTAAAAAACACCGGTGTAAAAATAATTTTCTCGAGTTGAATTTTCTTCATTTTTCTTCTCTCGACTAATCGAACGAAAGAGAAGAGCGTTAGTAGAGTCGTATTCCTAAATAAACTGCGATTATTATTGTGAAGAAGAAGAAGAGGAGAAGAGGAGAACCCGTGTATAGATACATATATACATATAAGCAAACTCTGTCTTCTCGCTTTCGCTCTCGTGAGTTGCGCTAAACATACGGACGAGGAAGAGGAAAGGAAGAATTTCGATCGATCGGAAACGCAAAACTCATTGAATTCAAATCGGATTGAACGCAAACCAACGCCGCGTTCGCGTTGCTTGCGCTGCCGTTGAAAAGTCGCCATGGCAGAGGCCGAGGAAGAGGAAGCGCGAGAGGAGGACGTCGACGATGGAGAAAACGGATTGAGAGGAGGAGAAGAACCAGAAAAGGCGGCAGCGAAAGGCGGTGACGACGACGAGGAGGAAAAATTAGACGCCGGCGTTGGTGCGGAAGAAAACGACGAGAAGGATTCAGAAGACGATTCAGACGACGATTCAGACGACGATTCAGACGACGATTCAGAGGAGGAGGAGGAATCTGGCGACGAGGAACCGTCCGATGCGGAAGATCTCGAGGGTGACGAAGAAGAAGAAGAAGAAGAAGAGAATACTAGGAAAAAGAAGACACAAAAGAAAAAGAAACGCAAAAACAAGTTCATCGACGACGTCGCGGACGAAGACGACGACGAGGACGACCGACGAAAAAAGAAGAAGAAACGAGCGAAAGGTAAAGATGGTAAAGCGGTGAGTCGATTTATCGACGACATCGCGGACGCGGCTGGATCGGACGACGAGGAAGACGAGGAAGGCGACGAGGACGAACCCATCGACGACGCGGAAAGAGAGGCTTTGGCGAGAGAGATGGACACGAGGTTACACGCGAGAGTCGAACAAGCGCAGAGGATTGATGCCGCGGACGATGAAGAGTTGGAGAGAATGGTAAAGGAGAGGTACGAGTCCAGACGGTACGCGGACGCCTACGACGAGGAAGGTCAGAGACGAGGTCCGATCGTGAACGAGTACGTCGATCAGCAGTCGTTGCATCCAACCGTTCGCGATCCGAAATTGTGGATGGTCGCGGTGAAGCAAGGTAAAGAGAGAGAAGTGACGATTTGTTTGATGCAGAAGATGATCAACTTGCAAAAAACGAACAAGCCGCCGATGAAAATCATGTCCGTGGTGACGCAAGATCATTTGAAAGGGTACGTCTACGTCGAAGCCATGCGCGACGATCACGTCAAGAAGGCGTTGCAAGGGTTGAGGCACGTGTATCACATGAAACCTCCGAAATTGGTGCCGTTGAAGGAAATGGTAGAATCAATTTCCGTGGCGAAGAAAGAAGTCGAGGTTATTCGACCGGATTCGTGGGTGCGCATGCGATCGGGGGTGTACAAAGCGGATTTGGCTAAAGTTGTCGAAGTGAACTACGGGGATAACTCGTGCGTGGTGAAAATCTTACCTCGATTCGATTACCAACATTTGGCGGATAAAGAATCCGGCGAGGCGAAGAATAAGCCGAAACCGACGGTGCGACCAGCCGCGAGATTGTTTTCTGAAACCGAAGCCAAAAATAAGAATTTATCGTTCGAGCGCGGGAAATTCGACCGAACGTTGAACGACCGCGTGGACGTTTTATGTGGAACGCACAAGATTAAAGACGGGTACTTGCTGAAACGATGCGCGTTGACGACGGTGAAATTGACCGAAGCGCCTTCGCTAGATGAGATTCAAAAGTTTGCCCCGGGCGGCGATGAAGAGGACGACGACTTTGACGACGAAGAAGACGATGAAGACGGCGGAGCGCGACGAAAGAAGTCGACGAACAACCACATCAATCGTCTCGCGAAACTAACTATGAATGAAAAGAAAGCGAGCAAGAGCGCGGCGGCGAGATTTCTCGTCGGCGATCAAGTCATCGTCGTTGAAGGTGATCTTCGAAACTTGGAAGGCGTGATTAAACGCGTCGATGCCGATGGACGCGTTATAGTCGATCCTTCGCACAAAGATCTCACCGATCCGTTGCCATTCAACCCGGAGCAGTTAAGAAAACACTTTAAAGTTGGTTCTACCGTTCGCGTCGTTCACGGCGCGCACGAAGGCGCGAGCGGGATGGTGGTCAAAGTTTCTGACCAAATCGCGACTGTTTTTTCCACGTCCACGAACGAGGAGTTTTCCGTCTTCATGCGCGATCTTGCAGACGATGCTGAAGCGGCGACGCGCGTCGACCGCATCGGCGAGTACGCTTTACACGATTTGGCCATGTTGGACGACGGAAACGTCGGCGTTTTGACTCGAGTTGAGAAAGATGTCGCGTTTGTGCTCACGAACGTCGGCACATTAGAACGACCAAACGTGAAAGCTTGCAAGCTCGCGGATTTCAAACGAAAGATGAACTCGAGAAATCAAACCGCGCAAGACGGTGCGATGGAACTCATCGACGTTGGATCTATCGTCCGAATAAACGAAGGCCAACTGAAAGACGTCAACGCGACGGTAGAACACATCTATAAAGGCACGATTTGGGTCAAAGCCAGAGGCGTTCAAAGAGACGGCGGGATTGTTTGTTTGCGATCTCGTCAGTGCTTCGTCCACGGTGGACAAGGAACTCGACAAGGTGGAGCCATCCCTGGTCTCACGCCTGCCATGCAATCGGCGTTTACCAACGCGCCGAAATCGCCGGGTCATGCGCTCATCGCGCAATCCATGGGTCTCACGGCCCAAATGGCCAACGCGAGCGGTGGCATGTACCAACAGCCAGCGGTGCAACAGCGACGACCGGTTATTCAACAGCGCATGGGCAGAGAACGTGCGGATCCTATGGTTGGTAAGCTCGTTACCATTCGCCGAGGCGTGTATGCCGGATACAAAGGGAAAGTGGTCGATTGCGGACCGAAAACTGCACGAGTTGAGTTACAAGCGCAAGCCAGAACGGTCACGGTTAACAGAGACGAACTCGGTGGTGGACCTGGCTCTACGACTACGTATGGTACGGCTGCTCCAGCTGCGTACGGAGGCTACGGCTACGGGCAACAACCGGTGGATCGATACGCGGCGCAAACGCCGGCACACACGGCGGCAACTCCGGCGCACGGTGCAGGCTACGCGACAACGCCGGCCAGAGACAACGCTTGGAACCCAACGATGACTCCAGGAAGAGACGACGCGTGGGGTGCGGACGAACCCGCTGGGGCTCATGCCGGGTCCATCGCCGCCGAATACGGCAAAAACGATAAGGGTGGAAAGAAACAACTCGTTCCTGATGGTTACGACGGCGATTACTTGCCTGGTACGGTCGTGAAGCTCATGAACGGCTCGCAAGGTGTCGTGAAGAGAGTTCACGGCGTCGGCGGTTCAGCGTTAGACGTCCAACCGGGCATCTCCAACGTCAAATCTGGCGTGGAACACTTTGAGAAAATTTCTCGAGGCGCTCGCGCGGAAACCGTGGCGGAAGAAAACGTCGAGTTGGTCGTCCCGCTCAAAGGCGACGACGTCATCGTCGTCAACGGGGACGAGAGAGGGGAAGTTGCCGAATTGGTCATGGTGGACGGTGCAGATGGCGTTTTGAAAATCAAATCGAGCAATCAAGAAAAGAACGGAGAAGTCATCATCGTCGACATGTCGCGATTGGCGAGGTATTTCGACGATAAATAATTTACGATTGATTGAAAAGAAGGAGAAGAAGAAGAAGAAGAAGAAAATATAACAAGAAAATATAACAACACAACAAACATTTTGAGTTGAACATGCAATGATAAAAATACTTACGCTACTACGTACATATCTAGATTTAATTTCTATAAAATACTACCTAACTACTACTCTCTATATCGCTGTTATATTCACGTATCTATTATTTATTTACCCGGTCCGCCTAACAGGCCAACGCAGCCTTCTTTCGAAGCCATGCATCTCGAATACGTCTCGCGCTGAAATTTCACCAAGTTTCCTACAACCGGCTGTCGTTCCACGATGTTCCCATCCGGCAGATAATCTCGATGATATTTCACCAAATCGCTCCCATCTTCCATAAATTTCAACACGGTTACCCCGGGAAGATCTCGAAAGCTCCCTATCCCCAAATCCATGCTTAAATTCCATTCCGCGACGTACTTATCCGCGTCGCACACTTCGTCCGTTACGCTTAACCATTGCCGGGAAAAATCAAACTGGTTCTTCAAGTATTGCCGCATGTTGTCCCGCCCAACGACTCTGGTCAACCCCGGTCCGTCCGTGTACTCCACGTTTGCGGAGTAATGCGACAAGCACGCTTGCTTCCAGTTCTTCGCGCCGGACTCTTGGTTGCAGATTAATATTTGCCTCGCGATATCCAACCGTTCTTTGGAGAAGTTCCCGCACGTTGAGGTCAAAGGCACGCTCGTTTCCGGTATTGGCAGAAACTTCGTCTCCGCGAATGCCACGAAAAATGGGTTGTGGTCGTTTACCATCGTCATCGTCGTCGTCATCATCATCGCTACCGCCATCATCGCCGCCGCTTCGGACTTTGTTTCCTCCATCATATCTATATTTTTACCTTCGCCAAAATCATCATCATCACGACGACTACAAACCTTCCTCCTCTTCTTCATTTTCTTCGCTTTTGCTCCCACGCGGTGGTGGTTGAGCATCGAGTTACGGTGGTTACGGTGGTCGATGCAACAAATGCCAGAAAAAGTCGTCTGAATCGTCGACATTTTTCCGCCTTAATAATATGGTTATGAATGAGGTGGTTTGATGACAAAAAATGAAGCGAATGTGCTTCAGTTTTTTCCCTAACGAACAAGTTTGATGGGGAAGAGTTTCGCGCATAAAAAACGAAATAAAAGAAGACGGGAAAGGGAGAAGGAGGAAAATGAACGACTGCAGAGACTGCGGGGGATAGACGAGGAGGAGAGGCGAGGGAACGTTTTGTTGTGGGATTTGATCGTGAATAACGACGATATTTGTTTTAAACATATCATTCCGAGATTAGATTCGAACGATGTGAAATTCTTCTACGAAGTGAACAGTGAAACGAGCAAGTTGATTAAGAGATCATCTCGCGAGAGAGATTTGAAAAAGTGGTTTCATATTGAAGAGATGTCGTCGATATCGACTTTGGAAGTAGCGTGGAAGCATTATTCGTGGGGCGATTATGATCACGATTTTGATATAGACTGGGACGAACCACGTTTCTGCTCTTTAGTTGCTAAAACGAATAAACTCGAATTGCTCAAGTGGGTGCGAGAGGAGAAAAAGTGTGATTGGGATGTAGGGACGATTAATAGGGCCGCAGAACAAGGCAATCTGGAAATGGTAAAGTATTGCGTGGTAAAGAAGTGTCCTATCGGTACGTATGCGTGTGCACGTGCTGCCGAAAACGGTCATCTCAAGGTACTCAAATACTTACACGAAAACGTCAAAGCGCCTTGGGATTCTTATACTGCCGCTTGGGCGGCTCGAAATGGTCATTTTCATATACTCGAATATCTTGTCAAGCGTAAATTTGATAATTATAACGAAGGTGCGTGTGCGTGTGCGGCCTCAGGAGGTCATCTCGAGGTACTCAAATACTTACACGAAGAAGTCAAAGCGCCTTGGGGACCGCAAACTGCCAATTGGGCGGCTCATAATGGTCATCTTCACATACTCGAATATCTTGTTGAGCGTAAATTTGATCAATTTGACGTATTGGCGTGTAGGAATGCAGCCATGTACGGCCACTTAGACTGTTTGAAGTACTTGCGCGAAACTACCAAAGTGCCTTGGAACAGTGGCGCATTTGCTTTCGAAACCTGCGAGAACGACCACCCCGAGTGTGTACGATACCTCCTCGACAACAACTGTCCTCTCCCACCCGGTTGGCTATACGAAGATGGAACGTTACGCACGTCGTATAATCGTATCGTAAACGCGTGCTCGGATACACAAAATTTACGCGCGCACACGCACAGCTTGTAATGTAAAAAAGAAGATATACTAGTAGTTAGCGATGACCTTTTCCTTCCGTTCTCGCGTGTTTCGCACGAATTTAAGCTCCTTCGCTTGTCCATTCTATCCATTATAACTCGATCATCATCCTCACTTTCTTTCCTCGCGCGCATACAGTAAAGACACTTTAAAGCCTTCCTTCTGCTCTTACGAAACCACACGAACAACGTTACGGTACACAATGTTCTCGATGACGAATATTGCGGCGAAATCTTCGCATTTCAGCGCGATCAAATCGTGCACTTTATCCCAACGCGTTCACGTCGGATACCACTGCGCGTTGTTACGAAATCGACGTTCGAAGGTCCGGCACGTGAGAAGTACGTCGGCGTCTTCTTCGGTCGCGCACCCAGAGGATGTGGAGATTAAAATCCCACCGAACGACGGCACCGTCCGCGTTCGGTTCGCGCCGTCTCCGACCGGGAGTTTACACGTTGGCGGAGCGAGAACGGCGTTGTTTAACTGGTTGTACGCGAAAAAAACGAACGGGAAGTTCATCTTGCGAGTGGAGGATACGGACACGGCGAGGTCGACCCGAGAGAGCGAACAGAGCATGCTGGCAGATTTGAACTGGTTAGGTCTGGATTACGACGAAGGACCGGAAAAAGGAGGCGAATTCGGACCGTATCGACAATCGGAGAGAGGCGCTATTTACCAAACGCTCGCGCGGAGATTGATGACATCGGGACACGTGTACAAGTGTTTTTGCACGGACGAGGAGTTGGAACAGATGCGAGCGGAACAAGAGGCGAAGAAATTACCGCCGAAGTACGTGGGGAAGTGGAAGACGGCGTCGGAGGAGGAAGTGAAGGCGATGGAGGCGACTGGCGCGCCGTATACGTACAGATTTCGCGTACCGGAAGGCGAACGCATTGAAATCGACGATTTGATTAGAGGTAAAGTTGGGTGGGATACGGACACGCTCGGGGATTTTGTTATTTTACGATCGAACGGGATCCCCGTGTATAATTTTTGCGTGGCGGTGGACGATGCGACCATGGGGATTA
This sequence comes from Bathycoccus prasinos, assembly GCF_002220235.1. Lineage (NCBI taxonomy): Eukaryota > Viridiplantae > Chlorophyta > Mamiellophyceae > Mamiellales > Bathycoccaceae > Bathycoccus > Bathycoccus prasinos. Next base: position 660,655 of record NC_024004.1, read on the forward strand.
CGCACGTTTTACGAGCCGAAGAGCATTTGCCGAACACGTTGAGACAAGCGTTGGTGTACGACGCGTTGGAGTTTAAGAGACCGACTTTCGGGCACATGTCGTTGATTTTAGCGCCGGATCGCTCCAAGTTGAGTAAACGACACGGCGCGACGTCTGTTGGACAATTTAAAGAGCAAGGATATTTACAGAAAACTATGATTAACTTTTTAGCGTTGTTAGGGTGGAACGATGGCACCGAAAAAGAGATTTACGAGGTGGACGAGTTAGCGCCTTTGTTTGCGATTGAACGCATCAACAAGAGCCCGGCGGTGTTTGATACGGTAAAGTTGAACTGGATGAACGGTCAACACATTAGGTTATTACCAGAAAGCGAACAAAACGAAATGTTAGGGTTGGCGATGGAGAAATCCGGGGTGATGAGCGCGACGGCGAGCGACGAGGCGAAGAAAATGGCGATTAGTTTGGTAAAGGATTCCATCGAGTTAACCGAGGACGTCAGCGCGAAAGTGAAGGAAATTTTGGAATATCCGTTGCAAGAGGAAATGAAAACGAACGAACAAATGCAAAAAGTTATCGAGGATGATTTTCAACCGATCGTAGATGCGATCGTGAGTGCGCACGAATCCGGCGAGTTGCAAGAGTGCGTAAAGAACAACGACGTGAAAAAATTCATCAACGCGACGGGTAAAGCGTTGGAAAGAAAAGGTAAAAGGTTGTTCATGCCGTTTAGAATCGCGTTGACTGGACGAACAGCTGGGCCAGAAGTCGGGGACGCTTTAGTGTTGTTGGGTATGTTGAAAGATGGGGATTCATCGAGTGCGGTTTTGTTGGACGAAAGAATCAAAACGTTGAAGGAAACCTTCTCGAAATAATAACTTTATTACGTTGGATGAAAATGCGATCGTACGACCGGTAATAACAATAATAATATATAATATAATAATAAAACAAACAACAACGGCGGACGCGAAAAAGTTTTAAACGCGTCGTTTAATCCTCGTCGTCTTCTTTTGGTTCTTCGGATTCAACCGGGGCCGCCGCGACGACCGGCTTCGGCGTCTCGGATTTTTTCGGGTAGCTGGTCTTTTTCGTGTTGCTCGACACCGTGTTCACGGTATCTTTGACTAACCCAACCGTGGAATTCGTCAGCTCTCGAACGTCCAACCCGGTTTGCGATTCGACCTCGTCTAGCGTTTTAGACAAACCCAAATCGTCGTCTTTGACGACTAACGAGTACACGAAATACGCCGATACGCCCAATCCAATCAATTCAAAAACGTCTCCCAACGCCACTGGCAAAACGACTAAAGAAGAGAAAGAGGCCAAGGAAAAAGCGGCGATCAAACCGTAAGTGCCGATTTCGTCTCTGGACATGTCATCATTCGCCTTCTTTTGCTCTTCTTTCTTCTTCATTTGCACTGGCAACGCGATTTTGACCGCCTTCGCGGCAGGAGGCGGCGCGACCGCCGGAGAAGCAGTCTTCTTCGTCTTCTTCTCTCCGCCGCCGCTCAAACTTGCGAATATGTTCGAAAACACCAAAGTCTGCGCTCTCTTCGTCGCCGGCGCCTTCGTCGCAACCTTCCCTCTCGAATTCACGATTTGCTTCACTGGTTTAATCGGTTGCTTCTTAATCGTATACTGCGACTTGACCGGCGGTCCCGAGCGCTTCAGCGCCGGAAACGGCGTGTACACCGGCTTCTTCTTCTTCGGAACGTTCAAACGTTTCGGCTTTGGCGCCGCGAACGACGACTTCTTCTTCGGCGTCGTCGCGGCGAACGAAATCGGTTTAATCTTGATGATTGGTTTCGAAATCATCGGTTTTGCTTTCGGTTTCATCATCAACGGTTTCTTCTTTGGCGCTTGAAACTTCTTCTTGTTCGCCCCACCCGAAGCCGAAGACTTGTAGAATTGCGTGCCAGATTTGGCAAATTTCATCGGTGTAAACGTTCCGGCGTAAAACGAGTTCCTCAAACCGACCGAGTTTTTCGTTTTCTTCCCGGCGTCGAGGTACGATTTCACTTTCGCTTTTTCATCGTTCTCTGAAGCAGAGACGACGACTTTGACGCGTCGCTGCGGTTGCTGCTGTTGTTGTTTTCCTTTATTTCCGATGATGGATGATGCGCTTCCTCCGTTGAGGACGATGCTGTTCCCGAAAGAGAAAGAAACCGACGTCATCTCGCACAAAGCGTGTAGTATTACTTAAACGTGTGTTTACGTGTGTTTACGCGTGTACGTGTTGAAAGTAAACTCGAATTAACGCGCGTTCGTTGGAGAGTCGTCGTCGTACTCCTACGAAGAGAGCGAGTTCTACGTTTTGGGGGATGATGTGCGCAAACGATACGAGAAAGATTTTTCATCGATCACTCGAAGAGAAAAGATATTTCGAGAGCAGAAAAGAACGACTTTGAGAGAAGAAAACTTTTCATAAGAGAGAGAGAGAGAGAGGATTTGGCGAGAGCAGCAGCAATAAAAAACTTTTTTGCTGCGATTGATTGGTGGTTCCAAAACTTTTTGTTTTGTTTTCCTTTTTTTCCTCTTCTCCTGCTTTTTCAACAGGCTGTGTTACAGGCAAAAAGAATGAAAAGTTTGGTTTGAACTCTGCTTCGAAACGGCCTCATTGAAAGAGAGACAATTACACTCGAATATCAGCAACTATGGCCAAAAGAACGAAATCGGCGAGAAAAGCCGCGAAATCGGTACGACCAAACAGAGAGCTTCTCGCGCGTGAAGATGAGACGCGCTCTCACCTTTTGCTGCCCTTCTTTTTTGCGCGCTTTTAAGCGTGTTTATATATATATATCTGATGTATAAATCTCGATTCCCCCAATTCAAAGGGGTTTCCTTCCCCCAATTCTCTCATTCCCGAGGGGATTAATTTGTAAAAAAAAGACACACTTTTGGCGTGAGTATTCACCTTTCTCCCTCCCTCTCCCTTTAAAACAGAAACCGTCCGCCCCGAGACAACGCACGCCCGCGCGTAAAGGCTACAAAGTCTGGACGGAACCGGAAAAGGTAGCCTTGACCGCCGGGGTAGCGAAATACGGTCCAGGTAATTTCTAATTTTTTTGTTATTTTTTGTTGTTGGAAAAAGGGCTGCTTTTTGCTGTATTTTTTAAAAGCTTTCTTCTTCTCTCGCTCTCTTTTTGCGCGGCGCGAGGAAGGAGTCTGTCTGTTTCTTTCGCTTTGAGGAGATGCGGGAGAGTGATGGAGAGCGATGTGGCAGAGAAGGCGTTTCTTCTTCTCTCGTCGTCGTCATCTTTCGATCGAGGCAAAAAAGGGAGGAAAGCCCTATTTTCCCCCTTTTTTTATTTTAAGAGAAAAAGGAAACAAACGGCTAATTTTTTTTTCAATGAATCGCTCTTTTTGACCAAAAACTCACACAAAAAAATGTTCTCTCTCTTGATATACGCAAAGGCCAATGGAAGAAAATCTTGGACGACCCGGCGTTTGGCCCGAAACTGACCAACCGATCGAACGTGGATCTGAAGGACAAGTGGCGCGGCGCGTCCCCGACGCCGACGAAGAAGACGAAGACGCCGGTGGCGGTGAGCAAAGCGACGAAACCGTCTTCGGCGAAGAAGTTGGCGTTTACGAAGAGTCCGCCGATTGGCGTGAGAAGATCGCCGTCGAAAACGAGACCGAGTTATACGAAGACGAAACCGGCGCCGCCGCCGAGAAGGCCGAGCAGCGCGAGAAAAGCGGCGAAGCCGGTCGCGGCGAAGAAGCCGTCGGCTCCGGCGAAGAAGGCGAGTTCGCCGGCGCCGGCGAAGAAGAGCGCTCCGGCAAAGGCTTCGAGCGGCGGATGCGTTATTATGTAACATGTTTTGAACTTTTACTAAAGAGACCGAGAAAGAGAGAAAAAGAGGGAGAGATGACGAGTGATTAGGAGAGAGAAAGAGAGAAAGGCAATCGTTCGTTACATGTAAATGAAAAATTTTAGAGGAAAGAGAAAAAGAGAGATTGGAAGACACAAACGAGAAGTTATTCGATTCGTACTACTTAGGAAAATTTTATATATGAAAAAACTAAAACTATTTTATATCACAACACACGACAGCATCTTTAATCGGAATTGCTGCTGACCATTTCGATCCATTGTCTCAATAAATCGCTAATCGTCGACGGTAATTGGTTCGATTCCTGAACGACCACGTAATACGGAAACGGAAACGAGTCCAAGTATTTCGTCATTTTCGGTTTGCCTTTTTCAAACGACACGGATTGCATGTCCAATAAAGACTTTTCTGGGTTATCGAGGACGATAAACGCGATTAAAACGCCTTTTTGATTTCCAAATTCGCGCATGACTTTCGTTAAGGCTTCTTTCTCGTGGAATTGTCCGTCGGCGATGATGAGGACGAGTTGTTGGAGGTTCGAGCCGGCCTCGGCGCTGCCTCGAGAACTGGAATTTTCTCGCGCTAAAGAAAGTTGCTGGTGCAAACTCTCCAGTAAAGTCACCATCGGCCGATCGGCCAACGTGCTGTCTTGACGAAACGTGAGCTTAGAGACCAGTTTTGGGCCGTTTTGGTCCACAAAAGGTTCACCGAGTGGGTGTAACGTCTTCACGCATCCGCCGAAACCGACGACGCCGATGTCGCCAACTTCTAATCGACTCATCGCTCTCGCCAATAAGACCATCGCCTCGAGCGCCGCTCGATCGCGCTTATTCTCCGACATTGATAACGAATCATCCACGGCTAATACGACTTGGTACCTTCTCTCAGACGGTTTCGATCGACGAAGCCAAATTTTGTCCTTTCGGAAATCGGAGGCGATGTACGGGATGATTTTTCGCATATTCAAACGTTTTCCGGTTCGGTAGTCGCCGCGTAAACGAGATGCTAACGTCGGTTCGAGAATCAATCGGAGTTGCTCGCTCAATTCGCCAGAGAGAGAACCGGTTAAATCTTCTAGAGTTCGCCAAAGATGTTCGGCGGCATCTTCGTCCATTTCAGACAAGGCGTTGTCTTTATCTTCTCGGAACATTTGTAAATCTTTCTCGGCTTCCGCGCGCGCGAGTTCAATCTCTTCTTCGGTTAGTTCGCGCGTTCGGTTGACATTCTCTTCTTCGTTGTTATCGTGCTCGATGTTGGCATTTTTCAGCTCGACGATAGCTTCTTCGAGTAAGCGTTTTTCCTTCAGTTCTTTCTTCTTTCGCTCTTCGTCGGTTTCGTCGTCAGATGCCATTTTTTCATCGTCGCCATCCTTTTCATCGTCGTCATCCTTTACTTCACCTCCATTGGCGTCAACATTTTCTTCAAGTTGCAACTCCTCGTTTGGCGCGAAGTTCTTGTCGCGTTGACTTTTCTTTTTGTTGCTCTTCTTTTGTTGCTGCTTTTCTGCCATCTCGCCGGAGACATCTTCCTCGTTCTTCTCCATCGGATCTTCTTTATGCTTGTTTTTCGCGTCGAGATCAGCCTCATCAACTTTCTTCATCTTTTCGTCTTCCTTCTTAAAGAACTCTTCGGCGTTGATTTCTTTTTCATCGTCGTTGAGCCGTTCATCGTCTTCTTCGCCAGTATTCGCGCCTTTGAGTTTTTGCGTCACGGCTTGTTCCTCGGTCGCCGGAGCCAACGCGGCTGGTCCTTTCTCTTCGTTCTCTTCACCCCCGTGTATGAACTGAAATTCCGCCGCGGCGTCGTTTTCGTTTTGAATTATATCGTCCGCATCGCCTACATCCTTTGTGTTTTGGTCTTCTTCGTCATTGTCGTCGCTGACGATCGATAAGTTCTCGCGCCATTTCTTCATTGCCGCGGCGAGGGAGCGGTGAGGGTTCATCTCCGGACCACCGCTCTTCTTCGATTTGTTCTCCTCGTTTTGATTCGCGTTGTTCTGCTCGGCGTCGTCCATGGGTTGTGCGGAAGTCGGAACCGCGGCACCTTTACCAGCGGCTTCGCCGTCGCCGTCGCCATCGCCGGCATCGTCCTCGTCCTCGTTTTGATTCTGAAATCCAGCCGTGGATCGCATCGGCGCTTCTTGCTGTACTTCTTTTTGCTCCTTCGTGAAATTCTGGTCGTCGTCGTTTTCACGTTCGTCTTGGCCGCCAGCGTTTTTGTTTGGTTGTGTCCGTGCGCTTCCATCGCCGGCCGTTCCGCGTGCACTCGCCGCGCCTTGTTCGCCGCCTTGACCGTGTTGTTGCTGTTGCTCGGATTCGTCGATTTCGCAGTCGTCTCCGCCGCCGCCGTCTCCGGCACCTTTCGGTCCAGCTTGATTCCGAGCGTCTTTATCCTCCTCTTCGTGTGCTTCCTGAGCGTTAGCATCGTTAACCGCGTCGTCTTTGCCGTCTTGACCGATTTGACCGTCTTCCTCTTCTTCCTCGTTATCGACGTCCATGTCGTCATTGCCGGCTTCTTTTTCATTCTCCCGCGCGTCGTCGTCTGGGTTCAACTCGGCGTCGTCTCGATCGTCTCGATCGTCTTTGTTTTCGCCATTTTCACCGGTTAAGTCACCATCATCGTTCATGTCGTCGTCAGTTGGTTTCGATCCGTCGTCTTCTTCACCTTTCTCTTCTTCCGCTTCATCGCCTCCGTCGAGTTGCATGTCGTCATCTCCGAGATCGATATCCAAGTCATCGTTCGCATCGTCGTCCCCGTCTTCTTCTTCACCCTTAGGCGTGATACCAGTAGCATCTTTGACCTCTTGGTCGTTCATATTATTGTCGTCTTTCGTATCGTCGGCTTCCTCGTCTGGACCTTCATTCGTATCCTCTTTATTAGCCTCCGGCTTGCCTTTCTCCTTGTCGTCTGGTTTTCGAGGAGGTTTCTTTCCGTCCTCTTTCCCATCATCTTTCCCTTCCTCGTCCTCGTCTTTCCCTCGCATCTCTTCGTCTCTGGCATCTTCTCGTTTCATCGCGTCTCCTTTTTCAAACTCATCCGGTCCCTCGTCTTTCCCTTCCTCTTTTTCCTTCTTGTCGTCTTCGTCGTTCCATAACCTCTCGTCGATGATGTCGTCACCGTCTTCGTGGTCCCCCATTTCCTTCTCCAAATCTTCGTCTTCGTTGCCATCTTCTGGTTCGTTTTCCACGTCGTGCGTGACGCCCTCAAAGTCGGATTTCATTTCAATGCCGCGATCTTCCTCTTCTTCTTCTTCTCCGCCTTTTTTCGTTTGTTCCTTCTTTTCCTCGTCTTGTTTCTCCGCGTCTTCCATGCCCAAAATTTGTTCCTCGTTATCGATTTGCTCCGAAACGTCTTTTTTACCTTCACCTTCAGCCGCACCGGTACCGTCTTTGTCGTCCGAGAGCTTCATGTTCTCGCCGTCACCGGTACCTTTACCGTCTCCGTCGTCCTTGGCACCGCAGAAACCTTCCTCGCAAAGACCGCAGAAGACGGCGGTTAACACTTTGGCTAATTTCGTCGACGCTCGATGGTACTTGGAGTACTCGACGATGGTTTCTTTCGCAACTAAAGCGATGGAGCGGAACATCGGAGCAAGTTTTGCCGCGTTTGCGATGACATTTTGACGATTTCTTTCAGTAGAAGAAGAATAGGGCGAAGTGATACTTTCCGTGACGCGAGCGTAGGCAAGAGAGGCTTCGCGGATGGCATCGCAGAGCGTTTCGAGACGCTTGGCGCCGACGGCGTTGCCGCAGTGTTTTTCGTACACTTTGAACGAGGCTAGCCCGTCGTCTTCACCGTCGTTCTCGTTGTCGTTTTTGCCATCATCAGTGCTCGCATTGGTTGCTTTCTTTTCCGTTTCTTCCTCTTCGTCCGTCATTGCGGCTTTGTGAACCCCTTGCGCCCAAATCAACGCGCGTTCGATGCACATCTCGAGCGATGCGTTGAACGAATTTAAGCCGTCGATTTCGGCGGCTTTAGTCTCCTCAATTTCAGTAGTGGTGTTGTTCTTGTTTTCGTTCCTCTCGAAGTGAGTAATCGCGGTGGATAAGATCGTACCTAAAAGTTTGCGCAACGGATCCCAACCTGGGCAGTTCTCGCAATCCGCCGCGTACGTGCCGTAGGTCTCCACGACATCTTTCGATCGCGCAGATTCTATAACCGCATCGTGCGCGGCTTCAATATCTTTCGACGCAACTCTTAGACGATCAAGTCCCACGGAGAGAGCGCGTTTGGCTTGCAAACCGAGCATTGGCACCGCTCGCCACGACGCGAACATTTCTTTTCCAGAAGTAGTATTTTGCGCCGTTGACGACAACCGAGAGCTCGCTTGTGCGACAGCCGCAAATGACAGCTTCACGTACGGATTGAGCGCTTCTCGAGCTTCCTCGCACCTCAATTCAACGTTTAGCAAAGCTTCTCTCGCTGCCTTCTCGCTCCATGAGCCTCGAAGCTTTGGAACGGATTCGCAACTCGAAGACGCGATGGATGCCAAAATGGCGTCTTTCGCCGCGTTGGAGACAGCTTCGATGAAGGCGCGCACATTGCACATCCATTGAGCGAGAGTTACACCCGATGATGAACGAAAAAGTGAGAGAGTATCTTCCTCTTGCATGCTACTCTGTTCTTCGGCTTCCTCGACCAGTTTTTCTAACGAAGAAGCGAATTCATCCAAGACATTCTCTGACGCAAGTGCGGAAGATAACGTCTTGCGTTGCGCGCGAAGCCTGTGCAAAAGATGTTCGCACATCGCCACCGCTCTGGTCGTTTGAATCACCTCTAAATCAGGATTGGGAGGATTATTATTCGTCACGTTTTGCAATCTTTGCACCCGAGACATTGCAACGTAATACGACTGGTCGGCAGAATCGAGTTCGTCTCCTTCTTCGGGAAGAAACCTTTCTTTTTGCCCGGTGGAGAGCGGTTCTAGAGGCGGTTCGGTAAACCATCGCGCAGGTTCGCGAAATTTTTCCGGAACCGCCGCGCGCTTGTGCGTGATCCCGAGTTCAGGCAAAGTCTTCATGAGATCGTTGAGAGCTTTCTTTTTTATGGCCTTTTTCACCGTTTCGTCTGTGCGCAAAGCTGTAGCTCTGCGCGCGATTCGAGACGCGAATGCGTCTATGTCGACGCCTCCGGCACGAATTTGAGATCGGCGTGAAGTTTCCATGGTCGACGTTGCCAAGACGGATGTGATCTTTTTCGTCAAAGCATCTACGCGGTGTAAAAGAGACGATGCGTTCCCTTCTTCGCTTTCAATTGATTTCAATCGAGAAACTCGAGCGAGTAATACTTTCGTCGAAGTATCAAACGCCCGCTTCTTCACCGTCAAATCGGCATCCAACTGTTCGAGCTTTCTCTTTGCAATCTCTTCTCTTTTGTCCCGCTCGCGTTTTATCGTCGCCGCTTTGACCGCTTTATCGAATCGCTTTTTCTTCTTCTCCTCGTCTTCTTCTTCAATATCTTCAAAGATCACTTCCAAGGGGTCTTCGTCCGTCGGCGCTGCCGTCGCCTCTTCGTCGTCTTTTGATTGTTCCTTCGGCAAAACGGCTAACCCGGTGCTGTTTCTCGACGCAGATTCCAAGATGGGTAAGACGAGTTTTTGCAAAGCGCGATCAAACTGACGAACGTGTTTGTGCAAAACGCGCTCGTTGGATTCCGCTTGTTGTTTCATGAAGTGGTAGCCGCGGTTTTCCCATTTCGCCAACTTGGCGTGATCCTCGAGCTTCCTCGCCGGCGTGGCGCGTTCGTTTTCAATTTCAGTTTCCACAGCAGGTTTGAATTGATGGTAATAACGGTACGTATTGTGCAGCACGCATCGTAAGGCTGCATCGCCTCTTCTTGGAAGTAAGTTCAAGGCAGCTCGAGCGCGGATATCCGCGGTTAAGTGATGTTCGAACGTTTTCACGAGAGAGAGTCGTGCGAGGAATTCCCCTAAAGTGGAGCCTTGGAGGTACTCTTCGAGCGCGCGCGTGATTTCGCGAATGCCTTGAATATCGCCTTCGTCTTCTTCTTCATCGATTTCATCCATGGTAGTGATAGTCTTGTCGTCTTCGACTGCATCAAAAGGGATGGACGATTGCACGGATTTCAAAAGTCTGTGCAACGCGAACCACGTTCGCCTGGCTCGCGCGGCGTGTCTTTCCGAACACCTCTCTAACAGTCTCGACCACGCGTGTAACTCACGTCGTCGCCAACGCATAGCCACGTTTGCCATAGCCGTAAGCTCATCAAGTAAAGACGTTTCAGTCGATGCCGATTGTTCCCACGTTTGCGCTCGAGCGAGAAGCAACTCGAGACCAGTTAAGAAGGTTTTCACGGGACCGAGCAAAGGCAGCTTTAAAATCCGATCGCAAATCTCCGCGAGTTGCGTCAACAAAGGATGTTCTGGCCATTCTTGCAGCAGCGCGGTAATTTTACGTCGACAATTTGCTACGACTGGGAGCGCCAGAGAGGTTTCTCCCGGTGCGTCGCCTCTGGACATTTCGTGATCGATGGCATCCGCGTGTCTTTGCAATTTTTTGTGGTTGAACTTTTCGTCTTTTGACTGATCGACACCTTCAGGCGAGTCTTCGGACATCGTGCCTCTCGAAACCGCAAGATGTTCTAAACACACTCGGGTCAAGTTACCGAGTTGACTGGTATCATCGAGCACTCTCGGTAACGATTGCATTCTGTCGTCCTTAATCGCAGCGCGTCGCAAGATCATGAAACCGACGTCGTGCGCGTCGACAAACGACGTGGCGCGATTCGCGAGGGGTTCTGTGAGCTCCTTTGCGTTCGTGTGCAAAAACTTAGATGGGTTCACGGCGCGTCGTTCCGTATCGTATGAGGTTTCGATATTAGCACCGATTGAAGTGCTCGCACCAATCGCACACACGACGTCGTGCGTTGCCACGAGCTCGAGGAGCAGAGCGCCTTCGAGCAAACCGGCTGTTTTCGCCGCAATCGCTGCGTTATTGTCCATCTCGTCATCCGAATCGTCCTCTTCTGATTTCTTGTTCTCGTCTCCTTCTTCGACACAATCGTGATCGAGTTGCAAAATATCACCCGGCGCATCCTTGAAATCTTTCCATTGTTCGACAAAGGTACCAAAAGTCGTTTCAGAAAATCTCCTCTCAGTTTCGTCGTCGTCGCCTTCCATGATCTCCATCGCCGTCGGCGCCGCTACGACGCGACGAAACACGGCAATCTTATCATCATGTTCGTAAAGGGTGTCATCTTTCTCCATTTCAATATCTCGCACTGATTTCCAAAGATCGGCTAAGCGGTCAAAAACAGAAGACGCGTTTTTCCACAGCTGCGGCGAGAGAGACTTTTCTTTAATCACGTCGTCGCGAACTTTCTGCATAGCGACTTTGAGCACCGCGACGCGGAGTTCCCCTGATTTTTCGAGCTTTTGTAACGATTTGAGCGTGGAAACGTCCGTGAGCAAACTTGACGACGCTCTTGCCATGCTCTCTACGTTTCTTTCTAAACTCTTTTCATCGTACTCGTCGGAAGAAGAAAACTTGAAAAGCTCTCTCATCGCTCTCGTCGCCAACGCTCGAGAAGGGTCTACCATACCCCCGCTTAAACCATCCTCTAATAGTTTCAAGCCTCGGGTAAGTTCCGCCGCGGCGAGTCTCAGCGGTTTCGTGGCATCCGCATATCCTGAATACTGTGGCGTCTCTAAAGTTTCCGACCAGTGTTTAGCGGCATCTGAAAGCACTTTCACTTCTTGGTACGCTTTCTCAAATGCACCGGCTTCAGAAAAGGTATCTTTCGAAGACGCTTTCAAGGAACCTTCGAGAGATTTTAAGGTTGCTTCGAGCCTTTCTGGCTCCGCTAATCCGCCTTTCTCGTGCGAAAAACGATGAATATGGCGCATAAGCTGACGCCATTTTGGAACGCTCGGTCGAGGCGCGAACATTCTTCGCAACTTTATTTGATGCGCTTCGAGTTCAGTCTTTGCCTGTTCGACTCGTTGCTTCTCGGGATCGGCATCGCTACCCAAGGCGAGAAGCGGCGATCGCTCGTGAAACTCAATGATTTCGATTGCCGGAATGCTCTCAAAATTAATTTCTCGATCTACGCGCTTTGCATCGTTACTTGTCTCCGCCATTGGATCCGACATCCCCGAAGGGAACATGCAGTGCAGCCGCAAACACCCGAGACGGGTCCAGGCCATACCTCGAAGGAATCGGTCGCGGTTTGCTCTTTGATGATAACCTATATTACTTATGTAATGCTCAGACAGACATTCGAATAGACCTTCGAGCGTCACGCTCACCGACGTTGAAGAATATTTGAACTGTTGTGTCAAATTTCTGCTCACGACGTTACGCTGCTCATCGAAAAGGGATTGTCGTGTCACGTTTCCTAAAGTAGTATTCTTGGATACCAACTCTTCCCTCAACCCTAATGCATACTCACATATCATGCCATCTGCACCGTAAGCGCACATGGTGTGGACGAAAATACCACGCAACGTATTCCAATCTTTCGCACTCTCGTCCTCAGCATTGTCCCGACGCATTCTCAATTGCCTTGCAGCCAATCGTAATTGCGCGACTCTTTGTCCGCGTTCTTCAAGACCGACGGTGGAGACGAACAACGCCGAGGTCAGGATGGTTTGAAGCGCGCGTTCTGTACGGGCTGGTCCATCGCAGGAGAGCCATTTAGTCTCGAGCTCTGCCAATACTTGCTCATTTTTCGAGCCTATATTGATCGACGATTTTTTAGTCGTCTTCAAAAAATGGGGAAGCTGCGAGAGCGCTCCTGAGCGATGCGCGTCGTGCCAAGATAGAAAAATTTCCAAAGCTCTTCGGGATAGAGCAGACGCATCTACGGTCGTTTGACTGGGATCACTCATGTCCCATAGGAATTTTCGATGGCCTTCGAAATCAGACGCAGCACGCGGAGAGTGAGACACACCGAATGATAAAGCCTTCGAGGTTGCCTCGTGTAGTCGCTCCAAGAGCTTTTCTCTTCTATGATGATCCTTTTCCTCTTCATTACTACTGTCAAAACTCAAAATCAGCGCGAGACGTGCGAGAACTTCTCTATCAAGCTCGAGAGAGCATAACTCTGCAAACGGAGAAAGCTGTGCGTTCTTGAACGTAATATCCTTCCATTTCAAAGTCCAGTGCGGAAAAGAAAACCTCGGCGGAGCGAGAACCGCCGACGAGGTTTCCAGCGACCAAGATTCATCGTCATCGAGCGATTTGACAAGTTCTCGGTTTGGAATTTCAAACGCAAATGGAGCATTGGTGCCATTTCTATCCAAATCGACGGTATCGTTGTCCATTATCATCATCGCATCCGAAATTTCTTCTTCGAACTCGCTCGATGACGACAACGAATCGTATATTTTAAGAATGGCCTTGGCGCGCTCTTGCGTAGACGCATCCCACGCGCCCGAGTCCACACAATGCTGATACAGTTGACGAGAAAGCAGCGATGGTAGTGCCGTAGCATCATTATCTGCTATCCCATTTTCGCTCGAAGCAATACCGACGTGTGTGAAGCTGAAAAAACACAACGCTTCCAAGGCGGTGAATCGCAGTTTCGCCGATGCGCCTAAATTGGCAGCCTCTTTAGCCAAGAATGCAATCGCTCTACTCGAAGGATCATTCCTCGAAGAGCGAGTGTAATCCAAAAGTGTGTTTACTCGGGAGCCGTTGTTTTGGAGTGCTCTAGATGCTATGCGAACGATTTCCTCGGCTGTGCGAAGAGTATCACTTTGCGGCAAGGTTGGTTTCCCGATAGCGTGCCAGAGGAACGGTACTCCTGGAGGCTTGGATGGAACACCAAATGCTTCGTCTACGAGAAGCGAACGCTTTTCATCGCGCAAGCCTGCTCTATCATTAGGAGCAGTAGTGTTTTTATTTTGCAAGGATAACCAACTTTCGTAATTTTGCGCGGCTTGTTTTGTTTGTAACCAAGCCACCGCAAGGTTTTCAAGCGCCGCGTCGAGATTACCATTGGCCACCTCAAAGTCTTCATACGGCGTTGAACGAATGAGCACATCAAAATGTGACTTCCACGATACGAAACTATTCAAAAGTTTCATTGATTCAATATTCAATGGCCCAGTACACGAGAGCGACTCCTGAAGCAAAACTTCGTTCGTTTCTTCTAATAGCTGGTTCGCGAGAGCTATTTTATCCAGAGACGCGTGCACAGCGCTTTGCCTCGCCTTCTCTTTCGCGTTCTTCGCGCGATAGCAGGACATGGTCAAAGCTTTCATGTCACCAACGTGCGCAGTTGACGATAAGAAGCATGTATCTGTATATGCCTTTTCAAAGGAATATCGCGCACAGAGGGGCGCAAGTAGTTGAACCGTTTCCGCCAAAGGCTCCCTATTTTCAAACAACCGCTGGAAAAGTGTCCAGGCGAGAACACTCGATTCGATTTGCGGAACATTGCACGTTGATGTGATGGCACTCGCGAAAAAGTTCCAACTCACTCGACTTTTATCCAGAGATGCTCCAGATGAGTTATTTTTAAGCGCGTAAATGGTGGAGGCACGGAAGAGTTCGATTACCTTGCTGTTCCACGCGGCTTCGTCTTCTTCGAGAGAGGTTTCAAACGCACCCCCTTGAAAATACTTCATAAGCTGCGAAGTCGGTAGGTTTGCTACGAGCGATTGCTTCTCGTGCAATATCGGCAGTATGTCTTCGTCTTTGCTTTTATCCCTCGACGTTTTCTGAACAAAGCACTGCGCAGCAAGAAGTGCGGCTGCGTGCGTGGACAGCGAAAATCCTGAGAATTGCTCCAAAGACGTTAGCGCCAATCGATCTTCTCGCGATATCCTATTTGCCGTAGCAAGACGATTCGGCCAACCAGATGGTGATGATATGAACGAATGCAAGGTGTTTCCAGCAAGATACACCGAATTCATATGTGGCACAAATATTTCATCGTAAACGAAGTTCGATTCTTCGCTGGGCACGTTATACGCGTGCGGTAAACTCAAACGAAACGCTCGCATGACGGGTACTCCCCTATTGACGAGCTCGAGCGCGAGCTCGGCCCATCGACAGGAATCGCGCGACGTTAAATGCACGTGATTTCCAATCGTCATTTTGAGTTTAATGATCATAGCAAAGTGTGTTTGCACGATCGCATCTGCTAGAATACCATTTGGGATACCCTTTGCCAAGACCATAGATTTGATATCCTCGTTAATCGACGGTGAAGAGCTCGGCATTTCCGCCAGTCCCAGTTGTTTGGAGAACAAGCTTGTCTGCTCGTTGTCTGACGGGCTTTCGTATCTTTTTGGATGCAAAAATACCTCAACTCCACGATTGCGCATCGCTCGCGATACTTCCCCTCTTCTTGGATCGACTGCTAAGAATAATCGAAACCCTTCGTGCGCCTTTACGATGCGGCTTTCGCCATTTGGTAAGAAACCGCATTCGTTTACCAACAAAGTCCCCTCCGGTTCCAGCAAAGGATTCAAACGATCGAGCACGGTTGGAGAGCATAGATTTGCGTTTTCGAGTAAAACCCAATCGCCTCGTTCGACGGCTTTTAGCAAAGCCCCGTCGACCCACTCGAATCGACCGGCATCTTTCTTAGGTCCGACATTGAACGAAGTTGGCGTGACAATGGCTTCAAAGTTCTCATGAAGCCAGGAGATTTCAGAATGAACATCGTCTTGCAAAGATGATGCGTTCGAAGTAGCCGCGGCACTTAATGCAACGATCACCTCGCGGAGAATGTACACTGCGTTCTCCGCGTCGTTTTCTGACATTGCTTCTGATGTCTGCGTGGCGGCTCTGTAGGATTCCCACATTTTCCAAGCGCGCGTGGTTGAACTCACATCACCGAACGCACTCGATTCGCAAATGCCTTGGAGTAGACTAAAGATGCGAGATTCAAAGTCCACGCGATCTCTCGACGACTCTTTTTGCTCAAAAGATCCGAGTAATTCGCTCGTATCCGTAGCTGAAGTCAACGCGATGCGTTGTAAATCTTTTCCGGCAAGTCTGGCGAGGGTTTTCACCAGCGTCGTTTTACCAGACGCGGCTTGTCCGACAACGATTGTCATCCATCCGCGATCGATACAGAAAGAAGCCGCTTCGAGGGAATCTAAGTTCCCTCTTAGAATTGCGAAATTTTCCTCTTCGTCGATGCAAGCAATACCAGCATCAGCGCTAGATTTTGATGTAGAGGATGTATGTCTGCGTAAAACTGCATTGCCAATTTCGAGATATCCATCCTTTCGCATTTTCATGTGGGAAGCGGTTGGAATCTCGTCTGCGTTAAGACCGAATGCTCGAGCAAACGCGTGCTTTGCAATTATTCGGTCGTTCACAGTTCGTAAGCGCTGAGTATATAATGCATTAAATACCGATGCGCACACCCGGACGTATGAATTTTCATCCATCTCGTTTTCTGGGATGATAGAAGTAACGAGTTCGCACCATCTCATGATATCTCGAAGGTTGAATTCCCACGGTGCACCGGCTCTAGCAAACCTATA
The DNA here is from genome assembly GCF_002220235.1 of Bathycoccus prasinos. Lineage (NCBI taxonomy): Eukaryota > Viridiplantae > Chlorophyta > Mamiellophyceae > Mamiellales > Bathycoccaceae > Bathycoccus > Bathycoccus prasinos. Next base: position 676,957 of record NC_024004.1, read on the forward strand.
TCCAGTCGTATCCGTGGTACTACTCAAACGAGCTAACTCTGCGTTACAGTGGACCATCTTTTCGATGACGCTCTCGATAACGTTCGGATGTAGACTTTTCGCGATGTGCTCGACGTCGTTAATACGCATGGGCTCAACGAATACTCTCGTGAAACGATTAAGAAAAGATTTTGGCAATCCTTTTCTTCCACCGCCTTGTGCAGCAGGGTTTTGAGCTGCAAATACTCTAAATGTTGATGGGCATTTGAACGTCTTACCGAGCTCTGGCACAAACACTTCTGCGCGATGATCGAGCGCGGCATTCAAGCCCTCTAAAACCGGTTGCGGCGCCAAATTCAATTCGTCCAAAAGAACCCAATCACCATTTTTCAAAGCCGCTAAAAATGCTCCATCGGACCATTTAAACTCACCGGCTTCACCATCAGATGCTGGTAGATCTGCTCCCAGAAGATCCATCATATCAGTCTGCTCCGAGAGATTTAATCTTACCAGTTTGTGCCCCGCAGCCTTCGCCAGAGCCGAGACTATAGACGTCTTACCAACTCCGGGTGAACCTTCCAATAATATTGGTTTCCGAGCGAGTTGCAATGCGCGAAGGAGTCGCGCAACGTTGCGCCTGGTTGACGGGGCAGTTAAAGCGAATTCAGATGTTGAGGGAATCGGATGCGTGCCACAACTAATCGTGAATGACGAGATGCCAAATCGAGTGCCGTTGTCAACTGCAGCGCAGTTGAGGAGATCTTCCTTCTGGTCTTCTGCACTCGGATCGTGCGCATACGACGCTCTTTGTAATATTTGTTCGTTCAAGGTTCGGATCTGTTAGAAAAAGAAAGAGAAGGAAGTTCGGTCAATAAAATCAATGGTGATGATAGTAAAATTGTGAAGGCAGAGAAACTATACCAATAATACGCTCAGGGTTGTAGGGGTTTCTCATCATGGAAGATCAGAAACTTACCAGGTACAACAAAAACTTCACGGCGCAATGTAGTAAAAAAAATGCAGGCGAGATCGACATCGACGTTTCAAAAAAAAAATGTGATTGCTGACGTACCTCTGTGTCTGGTATGCGCGCGCGCAAATACTCGACGCATTTTCGATTGAGCGCTTTAGCTGTTTCCTCTGGCATCCCTAAACCCAGACCGAGGCCATCTAAAAGCGTTAAGTACGCCCCGTGCGCGAACGCAGCAAATCCTAACAGCGCGTTCGGCCCTTTTCTATTCTCTACTTCGTTGATGAATTGAGCCCAAGCCAAAATATCTCTGGTTTGCAAACACGCCTTTGCTTGTCCGGCGCCGGCGATGCTTTGATAGAATTCCCAGAATAAGGCTAATTCTTTCGCATGGTCGTGCGCGTAAATAGTATCCATATTTTGAGAATGAACCAGACGCCGTGAAACTATCTCTTCCATCTCTTTTGCCGAAGATACGCCCCCGACCCAAATTTCTGTGAATCTGTTTCGCAGCGCCGGAGATAACTCCTTCTTTCCGAAATCCCCACCCGGGTTCATCGTTCCTATCAATCGAAAATTCGGGTGAGCGATGAGCTCTTCGACATCGATACCGCCTTTTTCAGGTAAAGTAATCGCTCGTCCGGGTTCTAAGACGGAATTTAACCTCTCCAATACGGAATCTTCTGCGAGTGAAAGCTCATCGACGAGTAAAATATCCCCTTCGCGCATGGCTTTAATCAAAGGTCCATCTTCCCACGCGAATGGTGCGTCTCCTTGTCTTGCAGGTCGAAAGCCTCCTATGAAATCACCAGTTTCCGTGTGTTGGTGACAGTTTAATACACGTAACTTTTGCCCATGAATCATTGCAAGGATCTGCACCACAGTTGTCTTCCCGCAACCAGTTTCACCTACAAGCAAAGCGGGTTCTTTATGCTCAACGCAGGCTTCGACCAAAGCATATAAACGACGCATAGCGGGTGTCCACGCGATAGAACGTGCCATAATGATTTCTTCAGCTGAAATGTCGCAATTTTTAGCCGTCAAAGCAACTTCCAAACGTCCTTCTAAATTTTCACTGGATGCCGCCTCGTACAGTTGTTCTAGAGAAATCTCTGGGACTTTTAAAGCTTTCTCGAGAACTCTCTTCAGCGACATCCTTTCGTTTTCCGATCGCAATCGCTCGCCAAGCACACGAAAGCCATCGCTGGCTAAGTTTTCGTATCCAACGGATTTCCTATTCGCCCAGCGAAACAAATCGCGGGCGGTGATGTATCCATCTTTACCGGCAAAAGCTCGAGAACCTCTTCGCATACCTTGCAAAGCGCGCATAGATTCTACGAGCTTCACGCAATAGCTCGGTGCGATTTCACACCGCTTATTCAGAATGACTTTGAGTTCTTCGTCGGGAATGTCACCGATGTGTAACTCAACGAATCTGTTACGAAAGGCTTTCGACAATACCTTGCGCCCTCCATAAATTGCACCTGGAGGATTTTGCGTCGCAAACAGGACAAAGTGGGGGTGAGGTCTAATCGTTTCTTGTAACTCGGGAACAAAAAGTTCTCTGTTATCGTCTAAAAGTCTATTCAAAGCTTCTAATACATCAGAAGGCGCTAGATTCAACTCGTCAAGAACGACCCAGTACCCTCGGCGTACCGCTTGCACGAGTGCGCCTTCTTGGAAGGTCAAAGCACCTAAAGTGTGAATGAAAATAGAAAGTGGTTAGAGATGATAAATCGGTGAACACAAAAGCACAACGAAACGTGAGATGCGAACTGAACTGAAGAAGAATATAGCCTTGGAAGTCACGCGAATGTCCTGAGATGCTCTGGTAAAGAGCGACGACGGATTCCCGCAAGCGACCAACTCCCGAGGCGCATAAATCTACGGACTGCTTTCCGATCCCCCGGATTCTATTGTATAAGAACGACGGATAACGAACTAGCGTCCGAAAAAAGAGAAGAAAAAGATAAAAATAGAAGATGCAAGGCCATATACGTACCCTTCTCATCCGTTATGTACGTGCCAAGGTACTCTTGTAGATCTGTATGCTCGTGATTGTTGATGCGCATGAAACGATGTCCAGTACGCTTCGCGAGATATTCAATGATGGAAGTTTTTCCTGCTGAGGTCGGTCCTTGCAATAAAATTGGGTGTCTTCTGAGAAGCACCGCGCGTGCTAAATTCGAGAGGTGTGATTTGACGCTCTCAGTCACGACGTAACCTATGATATGTAAAAGAAAGAGATTAAGTGTCAAAATGAATTTCCAACCCAAGGGAAGTACGGAGAAAAAAAACATAAAAAAACATGTTGACGTTGGTGGCTCAGTAGAAGAAATTCAACCATAATATCTTTTTGTGCATCATAAACGAGTTTAAGAAGCGCGGATATGTGTTCATCATTGCCAAGTCGTCTTTCGTTTCAAAGAAAAAAAATGCGCGCAAAGAGAATATGCTTACCTTCGGGATCGACGCGTTCTAATTCTCCGGCTTCTACCCAAAAGTGCTCGATGAGAACGTGTGTATCGTCTTCCGGTGCCGGCGGTGGTTTCATGATTCCCTGTGTATTTATGGTGTAGAGAGAAGAAGAAGTTTATACGGTGTTAGTACTACGAGGCACAACAGCAAAAGATGTGCGGGACAAGTCTTCCGAACATTCATAGAGTCGTGACCGGAATAGGTGTATTGTCCAACAATTGAATATACCGCAGTTTCTAGACCGAGCACGCCATGGAATATTGACAAGCTCAGCGCTTAACTGCGGATACGAACAAATCACGATGATAATAATAGCGCACACTTACCTTGATCGCCTTGCCACCCAACAGATGCTTATGCATCAATTTTTCTAAAATCTCTTGACCTTCCTTTTTTAAAAGCGTCAGGAATGACATCGAGAAACCATCCATCATCGCTCTTTGGACGCCATATAACGGACTCGCCGCAGAAACGTACTCTAAAGCACGCGCCAGGGTTCTAAGTGAATATCGAGGCTTTTGATCCGCCGAGTCTAAGAGAACCGTGTGCGCCGCTCGTTTCGCTTCAACGTAGAAGTCGACGATTGGGGCTATTACCCCACTCGGAACATCTCTTAGATATCCACGAACCAAGAGCTGCAAATCTTCTCTGGATTCCGTTTCTCCGCAATACACCTCCGCAAAGCGGTGTTTCAAAGCGGGGGGTAAGTCGCGTTTACCAACATCAGTCGCCGGATTCATAGCCGCGAACAGACGAAACCGTGGGTGACGATACACTGGAGTCGCATCCCCGCGCTCGGAAAGAACAACGGAGCCTTTACGCGACTCTAACACGCCATTCAGTCTTTCGAGTGTTTCTGCAGGTGCTAAATTGATTTCATCGAGAAGAATCCAGTGACCTTCGCGTAGTGCTGTGACTAAAGCACCTTCTACAAAGGCAAAAATAGGTCCACCCCCAGAGGACGAGGCCACGTCCCCAATCGCTCGTTCGGCTACGACTAAATCCCGATCAAACGATTGCCAAGATTCGACGAGATCGTCTGAAATCGTGAATGCAGGCTTTTTTGAAGCTTCTTTTTTATTTGTGCTTCCCGCTTTCTTCTTCATAGCAGCGCTTGTTTTTTGACGCTTGTTACTGGTATCGGCAACTGACGAGGTACATACTTTTTCATTTTTACCCTTCTTACCAGTAGTTTGTGAACGCGTTGCCCGTGTTGTAGGCGCGGCAACTGCAGGTGTCGCTTCCTCCATGACATCGTCATTGGTGGGGAGTTCTTCTCCGTCTTCAGTAGAATCAAGCATCTTATCTTCGTCATCTTTATCGACGACGGACGCCACGCGATCCACGCCGGCACGGAACGCCTTCAACAAGTGTATCCATTTTCTTTTTTCTGCAAATTTAGACACTCTTCCTAGAAATTCAGCGTTAGATCGACTCGGGAAAGTTTCTCCAAACAACTCAAGGAACCGTTTCAGTAACGGCAAACACAAATGTCGCGCACCGGCTGGTCGGAATCCTCCAAGAAAATCACTTGACTCTGATTGATTGGAAAGATTCACAACCGTCAGTGGCGCACCAGTTAAACGCGCAAGCTCTTGAACCAGAGCAGTTTTACCGGTACCAGTTTCCCCTACGAGAAGAGCGGGTTCGTTCACTGAAACCGCGCACGAAACTCTCTCGAGCATTCTCAGCGCGTGGCCCGTTTTTGCAAAATTCCGAAAACTGCCCACCGTATCCTCGTTTTCTTCGCAAGGTAACATGGTGCGTCCAACGCGCACGCTATCTTCTGACGACAAAACATCCGGTTTACGAAGTAAATCTGTCGTATTCGCAGTCTCTTCAGGATTTAATCCCCAAATTTCAGCAACCGCTTGTAAAGCTTTTCTTCGTCCGATACCGGGAGGCAAAGCGCCTAATAAAACATCAGCCGCTTCGTCATACATCGCCTGGCGAGTTTGTGGAGGAGGCGCTTTACCTTTCTTCATGAGCTTTAGTTCCGCTTTACGCAAAGCGGCAGCTCTTTTTGCCCAACGGAGTAAATCTCGAAGAGTGAATGTCCTACCCACAGAGGCTCGAGACGACGACGCGGCTTCGCTGGACGCTAAATCTTCCAGAGATGTCATCTTTTCCGCATCCTCCGCTGCTACGTCTAATTCGTTCGTATCGTCCGTGTGAACGTTCTCGACATCCATCATCATCACGTATTTGTCATCGTCGGCGTTCGCGTTGTTGTTATCAAATCGTTCGTCGCCTAAACCGGCTAACCGCGTCACATGGCCTCCGCCTTGGCCCACCAGAGTCTGCGCGACTCTCATCGTCTTAAGCATGCGTCTCTTTACGTCGACATCGCCGAATTGCGGATATATTTCCGCGAGTATTCTGCCAGGCTCCTCGCCGCTTGGTTGTTCTACGCTAACACGAGTCCATAAACCGCTCAACGGATCATTCTCGCGATTGGAAACTTTGGACCCGCCCACCGTGGCAGATCCAAACAGCTGAAATTGGGGATGTGCTACAACAGTTTCACCTCTACCGGCAATGTATAGCTTACGTTCTTCCAACAGAGGAATTAAAGCCGAGAGAACTTCGAATGGAGCGACGTCCACGTCTTCAATCAAAACCCATTTCCCAGATCTTACAGCTCTCGTGAGCGACCCGGGTTGCCATTCGAATTCTCCCGGACTTGCTCCGCACACGTACGCTCCAAGGAGAGATTTTGAATCTGTATGAGCATCAAAGTGTAAGACAACGACGTCGTTATCTTCGTAAGATCGTCCGAATCTTCGGGCAGCTTCACGAAGCGTCGCTGATTTGCCACACCCAGCCGGTCCTTCGAGTAAAACGGGCCTATTTTGACACAAGGCGTACGCGACGGCAACCAAGTTACGTTCTGCGGACGGTACTAAAACAAAATCCGTCGCGATTCTGCTAACCTTCTTCTTGTTATTGTTCATCTTACCACTTGTGGAAGCCCTGTTGTCATTTCCTCCATCATCATCATCATCACGTTGTGTGCGTACTTCGATGGCGCCTAAGCGTTCGTATCCGGGCGCCGCAGGTATGCCCTCTTCTCGTACTCTTTCACTCTCGTCTTCTAGCTCTGTGCACTCCAGAGTATGGCTTCCTTCTACTTTGAAACTACTATCATGTTCATTCTGTTCTTTTTCGCAAACTCTGGGTAGCAAAAACGACGCGCGTTCAATCCGAAACGCCGTTTGGCGTTCCTCCCACTCTCGTTGGAACTGTGCCAGTGTCACTTCGTCTTCGTCAATTAAAGTCTTCTTTCTTGCCGTGTGCACCGCATCGTCGCTCAAACATAAAGCTTCGCAAACTATTCCACACGCAATCCATCGAACATGAGCGTCTTCGTGCGTCAAAAATATCCCACATTGGCTCCAATCCCAGGAGGCGCCAGAAATCGCTCCTTTCTTACACCCAAAGCACTCGGCGATATCCATTGAACTCCTCAAAACCATCCGGAGATGCGCGAATAAATCCTCCTTGCTTTTGCTATTCTTTTTCTTCGTGTTACTCGTCGTCTTCTTCGTCGTCGTCCTCGCGGCTTCTGCAGCTACTCTCGAAAACACCGGATGCTTCTCCCTCGCTAAAACTCTCTCCGATATCAACTGCCGGCAGTGCGGCAGCAATTTCGCCACCGATATCAACGCGCACATCCCTCGCTCTCTCTTCTCCACGTCGCTCGTAAATCGCGCGTCGTTTGCATCATTCATAACTTCCACGGCTCTCGCAAGCACGTGCAAAATCACTCCGCGCAAACACGAGGCCAAGACGATGCTCTCTTTCGCGTCAGAGCTGAGCAGCATCTCGGCGGCGGCAGAGAGCGCATTTTGCTCCGATACACTTTTTCTGTTCGTACTCGTATCCTCGTCGTTTGACAAGAGCGCGCGTAAAGCATCAGACGTCGACGAAGACGCCGGTAAGCGTTTCTTCGCCAGAGATAAAGAGGTGAGCAGTGCCTCGAGGAGAGGAGATGGGTCGTTCGGTTTTCTTTTCCTCGTCGTCATTTTCTTCTTGATGCCAAAACGTGTTTGGGAGAAAATTTAATGAAGAAAACCAAAATTAAATGTACGAGTACAGCACAAAATGTGCATCCGCGAGACGAAAAACGCGACCGGATTTTTAAACGTAAACGTATTATATATGGTATTAAAACATCTTTTTTTTATATGTGTGTTGTGTGATTAATTTTACGCCTTCTTTGGCTTGATCTTATCGGAAAACGCCGCGCACGCCAACGCGGTGAGACAGATGGACATGGCCACGACGCCGTTCGTGTACTCTTTCGGCACCGTCATGGCTTTTTCGCTCATCATGAGCGGGATTTGCAACAAGGCGACGGTCGCCATGCGGTAGAGAGCGAAGGATTTTTGCTCGTTATCCGAGCCGGACATTAACATGAAGTAGGTCATCATGTTGACCATGAACCACATGCTCGAGGTGAACACGTTGATGTCGTAAAAGACGGAGTCTTTAGCTCGGCAGAATCCTCTGCCTTGGCAGGCGATGTAGTTCTGCGATGGGAAATCGCCCAATTGAAAGGTCGTGATGTAGAAGAAGAAGCACGCCCAGTAGATGATTAAGCATCCGTGAGTCAATCCTTTGCAACCTTTTAAGAAGTGTCTTTTCGCAGGTTCCATGCCGCCCGCCAACCCAGCGCTCATCACAAATGTTAACGCGAGCGTTAAGAATCCGCCCATGACGTGTTCCTTGTGAACAAGCTTACCGCCGAATTTTTGGGAGGAGAAGCACGCGTGCACGGCCAACATCAACATGTTATGCATGATTTGACCGTTGCAAACTCTTTGTTGCACGGCTTTGCTACATTTCAACGCCGCGTAGAGCAAGTCGAGCGTCATGACGAACAAACCGAGACCTCCCCAATCGCTCGCAGATTTTCGCATGGCGTTATTCTTCTGACCAAAAAACTTCTCAGAGAACGACGGCATTCCAATTCGGTCCCCGAAGAACGCGGTTAAGTAGAAAGCGCACAACGCCGCTTTCAAGAGTAAAACTTTTTGTAGTTTGGTGTATTCTGCCATCATTTTTTTTTATGCTTGAGTGTGTAAATAATTTGTATCTGTAGTTTCAGAGGAGAGATGGTCAGTCTCTAATAATGAATCACCATCGACATCCTCCGCACGCGCGCGCCGAAAAGCGTCTCTCTCTCGAAAAAGAAGTGGACAAAAGGGGCGCGGAAAAAGAAAGCTTTTCACGAACGCGCGCGGGGAAACATCACACACAATTGTGTCTCAATTATATTCTCTCGTTGAAAATTTCCAATCTGAGCACAGAAAATTAAAAGAAAGCCGAAACGCGTCTGTTGGTCTTTTTTGGAGAGAGAAGAGAGAAAGAAAGAACGCCCGCAAAAACAACGCGACGACGAGAGAGCGAGAGAGAGAGAGATGATATGTGTGTTTGTGGTGTCGCGCGTGATACAAAAAAATCACCACACGTACCGCAACAAATGAAAGTGAGGAGGAATTGGACTAGGGGAATATTTTTCTCGTTCCCCCTTTACTTTTTTTTGTTTTGGAAATTCTTCTCGAAACCAAAACACAACAAACACCAACACGCGACGACGATGCGCGACGACGAGCACGACTGAGACTCCTCGCACACACAACACTTGCACGAAACAAAAGAATGTCACCACCGCTGGGGCCCCAATCCTCGCGTTCCTCGGAGTATTCCTTCGCGTTTTTCGGGACAAAGATGAGGGAAACAACAACCGGTGGTGGTGGACGAGAACAAAATCACCATCACGAACAACCACTTTCGAAGAAGTTTAAGAAGAACAAACAAAAGGAACAACAAATCGCCACGGACGAGCAGGGCCGCCGGCGCTTCCACGGCGCGTTTACCGGAGGGTTTTCCGCGGGGTATTTCAACACGGTCGGGAGTAAAGAAGGGTGGCAACCGAAACAGTTCAAGAGCTCGAGAGCGAATGACGAGAAAAAACAACAACAACAGACGATGGAAGATTTCATGGACGAGCAGGAATTGGAAGAGTACGAGAAAGGGAAGATGAGGACAAACGCAGAGTACGACGCGTTCGGGAAGGAAGGGGAGGTGATGGCCGGATTCCGACGGATCGAAGGCGAAGAAGAGGAAGAGGAGGAGGAAGACGGAACAACCGGGCGGCGGATGGCGTTCGGTACCGCCGCGGCGGAGGAGAGGACGAAGCGAGAAGAAGAAAAGAAGCGAGGGTTTTCAAAAGCCTTGGCGAAAAGTATACTCGACTACGTGAAACCAGTCATTAGTGGCATCGGGACGAAATTGTTGGTGAAAATGGGATGGAGAGTCGGGAAGTCCTTGGGGAGACGTAAGAAGAAAGTGAACGGTAAAATCGTGTTCAAAGCGACGAAAGAGGACGAGCAGGCGTGGAGAACACGGTACGGGCAACAGCTGGTGTCACTGTTAGGAGGAGGAGGAGGAGTGATCAATGTTAAAGATAACAGTTGGGGCATCGGGTACGATCCGTACGCAGGAGCGGAAGAATTTCGGAAAAGAGACCAACACGAGTTGATGAAGAAAAGAGAGCGATATTCGAAAGAAGGCGAGAAGAAACAGCGAGGCGCGGCATTTGGGTTAGGCGCGTTTGAAGTAGACGACGATATGAACGTATACGACGAAAGACCTAGAGAAAAGAAAGCGGAGTATACTTTTGAATTAAACTCCGAGGACGAGGAAAAGGACGACGACGAGAACGATCGATTCGGGCGCGGAGCCGATCACCGGCAAAAAGACGCGTTACGGAATCCTTTAGGGGTAAAACGGTTACCGGATCGTGCAACAAGAGACGCGATCGAAAGAGGGCATAAGTTCCCAGGATTTGTGGAGAGTGATACGGTACCGGAAGAAATAGAGTGGTTTCAAGCGCCGGAAGTGCCGAAAGAGTTTAACGAGCGACACGTTTTCGATACAGACGGCGTTACCAAGGATACCATCGATAAGGAAAAAGAAGAGGACGAAGAAGAAGAATTACCGCCGCCGCCGCCTCAAATGCGCAAACTTTCCGAGGAGAAACGTAAAGTCATCGAATCGTTGGCGCGTTTTGTCGCGCGAAACGGCGAGGCGTTCGAGAAGTTGGCGAAACAAAAGCAAAAGAAGGATAAGAAATTTTCGTTTCTTTTTGGCGGCGAAGGCGCGAGCTCGTACGCGTACTGTTTGAAAAAAGCAAAGTTGGAAGAGAGGAGAAACGCGCGGATAGTGTTGGCGAGCGCGAAAGAAAAGATTGCGCCGTTACTTTCCGCGGCAAAAGGGTACGACATCTCGAAACAGCAAAAGCACGACGCGGAGTCTCGAGGGAAACTTTTAGGAGAAGAACCTTTGAAACGCACGGTACCGCCGCCGCCGCCGCAACCACCATCAGTCCAAGACGAAATGATGAAAATTCCAGCGCGAGGTCAACCAATCGTCGATGACGTCAAGAAGGTCAACCTTTCAGCCGCAATCAATGAAAAAGATAAAAGTCAGATCTTAGCGACCATGTCGAATATGTTCACCACCTCGGGACATATCGTCAACGCGGAAGTGCCGTCTGGTGGTTTACAAACCGCTAAAGAACTCGCCAAGATTCGCGAAGAGAGAGAGAAACTGGAAGCTGTCGAGGCAGCAAACTTGAAGAACGTCGAGAAAGAGCGAGATGCGCAACGCGAGGCAATGTCGAGGATGATTGTAAACACGAGAACGACTATTCCGTGGTCGCCGGCGTTACTCTTGTGTAAACGCCTCGGTATTCAAGACCCGTACGCCGGACGCGAACACGCGCGACCGTCAAAGTTCAAAGCGAGCTTTAAAACAGAAACTGTGGATCTCCTCCCAGAGACGACGCAGATCCGTTTGGGAAAGCAGCCAAAGCTCATGTCAAAAAAGGAAAGAGAAGATATGACGAATAAAAAGACAGACGACGATGACGCAAAAGTGGTGAAGGCGCCAAAAGATGATCAAGACGATGTGGGAGAATTGGACGCTCCAGGCCAGTTGATGCAAGTGCCTCCACCTCCTCCTCCCTTACCTTTACGCGAGAAGCCGATGGATTTGTTCAAAGCTATTTTCGAAGACTCCGACGATGAGGAGGAGGAAGAGGATGAAAGTTCTTCCGAAGAGGAAGAAGAAGACGAAAAGGAGCAGCAACAACGACAACAACAACAACAAAGAGAGGAAGTAGAAGGAGACCTCGACAAACCGATGCCTCCTCCGAAATTCATCCCTAGACCGAAAAAATCTGTCGAATCACTTCCTCCTCCACCACCGCCAGTTTTTGGAAAAAAGGAGGAGGAAAAGCCCCCTGTTTTCCTTGGATCTTCCGCGTTTGGAAAGAACAAGAGCGATAGGAAACGAAGTTCTGAAGATGATTCCGACGACGACGACGACGACGACCGACGACGCAAACGTTCGAAAAAGAAAGAAAGAAAGAAGAAGAAAGAGAAAAAGAAAAAGAAAGAGAAAAAGCGCAAAGATAGGAAAGAGAAGAAGAAAAAGAAGAAGAGAAGTCGACGAGATGAGAGTTCATCGAGTAGCAGCAGCAGCGATAGCGATAGCGATAGTTAAATTCTAGTAGTAGTTAGCTCCTAAATGGAATCTTCGTCCTCATCGACGTCGGCGACATCGTCTTCTGCGATGCTCCCGGTCCATTCACCAAAGCCGTCTTCGGACTCCGTCACAGAAATGCCACTTTCCTTTGCGCGCGCCAGAAACGAACGGACTTTTTCCCTCTCTTCTTCCGTCAACTCTTTCATCAAATCTTCGTCTGCGTCGTAGCTGCTTTCCTCATCATCGTCATCGCCGCCACTAGCGGTATTAGACGCAGGAACGGTTTCATATTCCGTCGTCGGTTCAATACTCGCGCCGACAAAGAAAAATACGTTGCGCAACGCGTCGATGCGCATGTCGCTCACGCAATCTACGAACGCCTTGGCGCCGTCAATTTTAAACTCTTCCTTCGGGTCCAAGTGGCCAAACGCTCGAACTTGCACAGAATCTTTCAAACTGGACATGTGAACGAGATGTTGTTTATAACGCTCGTCAATTGCGCGTAAAACCCACAGACGTTCGACATCTTCGAGTTCCTCTCGGATGTAATCCAACCTCGCCAGGCGCGCGAACCGATCTAGGTATTGCTGAATAGCCGCTTCGGAGAGGTACGCTCTCAGTTGCCTCGCTTTCTTCGCGTGCCGTCCGGAACTGAATGCCTTGACGACATCTTTTGAAGAACTTTCTTCTTTTGGCGGCTCTAAGCGCTTTTTTAATCGTTCGGAGATGGCATCTTCTTCAGCTTCCGGTTCCGTGTCGGCGACGGAACCGGATGAATCGGTTTTCTCTAATCCGCCGGCAAGTCCTGAGCCATCGGCATAGGCTAAGTTTACGCCTGAAATAGACGCTCTCACGGCGACAGGATTTGCGTCTAAGGGCGGCATGCGTCTCGGTTCTGGTAACGTTCTCGATCCATTCTTATCGTCCAAGTGTAACAAAGCGTCTTTCAAATCTGCCGCGGAGACGCCGGGCAAATAGTGGGGGTGAGGAGATACCGGTTCGTTATTGGTCAGTCGGAACCTGTCTTTACGTCCAGCGAAAACTTCTCTCAACAAATCCATGAGCAATTCAACATTCCAATCTTTCGCTGGGGTTGAACCGCTCACGTTTGCCGCGACGCAATAGTTGTCCACGATGGCGTCAACGTACCTAAACAGACGCTCGCGCAAGGTTTGTTGACCGCCGACTAACACCATTCTCCGTAACTCGTATACCGCGTTTCTTTGCGAATCTAACACCCTATCGGCATCGAACGTCGATTGCCTTCCCGCGCTAAGATAATCTTCGATGTTTTTTTGGATGCCTTCTAACTGAATGTCGACGAGTGATCCGTACATCGGCTCCTCTGGCGCCAAACCGGCGAAATCCCACGCGCTCGATTGTTTCGACATTGCCGGGCTGTACGTGCGAATCATCTCGTCATCTAAGGAGAGGCAAAATACAGTCGAACCGGGGTCACCTTGTCTTCCCGCGCGACCTCGCAGTTGTCTATCGATGCGTCGAGACTCGTGTAAAGCGGTACCGACGACTTGCAAGCCACCTCGACGAATAACCTCCTGCGACTCGAGCTTGCACAAACGCGCGGTTTCGCGAAGCGTTTGTTCGGCAGCAAAATCAATCGCAATTTCAAAGGGAACTCTTTTCTTTTCTTTCTCGTCATTAATTTCCTCGTCGTCGTCTTCGTTGGTGTTTATCCCTTGCGCTTCCCAGCCAGTCAGCAACAATCTTTGCTTCTTCTGTTCCTCGCGTCTAATTTTCTCTCCCGCTTTCTCCACCGATCGAACCAGCATCTCGTTCGCCGAATCGATATTCATCGGTCCCGCACTCTCGCACGCGGCTTTAGCGATCAACCTCGCTTGTTCCAACGCTATTTGCGCGGGTGTTTCCGATAAATTTACCGTCGCTAGCGATTCTGAAACGCTTTGAAACGCCGTTTCGCGTTCTTCTTCTAACACGTCCCCTAGCCCGAGCGCCTCGAATAAGTGCTCTTTCATCGCTTTTCTCGCTAATCCCTCCGCGTTACCTCCAAGTAAAATATCCGTACCTCTCCCAGCCATGTTCGTCGCAATAGTAACTGCACCTAATCTGCCGGCTTGTGCGATCGTTTCCGCCTCTCTCGCGGCATATTGCGGACGCGCGTTGAGTAAGTTATGCGCGACGCCTTTCACCACGGTATCGTCCGGCGCGCGCCATAAATACTCGTCTAAAACCATCGATAACGTTTCCGAATCTTCTACCGAAGTTGTTCCGACTAATACCGGTCTACCTTCGTAGTGACAGGATACGACAACATTCGCGACGGCATTCCACCGGGTCATCGCGTCTCGGAACATTGCCGTCGGCGCATCGACGCGAGCGTTTGGCCGGTGCTTCGGCACGACGATGACGCGCAAGTTGTAAATAATTTCAAACTCTTCGGCTTCCGTTGTCGCCGTACCAGTCATTCCAGACAATTTTTTATACAGTTTGAAGAAACATTGGTACGATACGCTCGCTATGATTGCGTTTTCGCTGTGAATTTCCACTTTTTCTTTCGCCTCTACGGCTTGGTGTAAGTTATCGTTCCATCGGCGATTCATCTGTACCCGCCCGGTACCCGGATCGACGATGATCACCTGATCGTCGCGAACGATATAATCCACGTCTCGTATGAACAACGCTTTTGCTTTTACGGCTAAAATGACGTATTTTCCCCACGGGTCGACCGGGTCCCACAAATCTTCCACGTCTAACAAAATCTCCGCGTTCGTCATGCCTTCGTCGGTCATTTCGATTGTTTTTTCTTTCCTATCGGCTTTGTAATCCCTCCCTTCGACGAGACTCTCTGCTATTTTCGCCGCCGCGACGTACCTCGGGCCCTCGTCCATATCGGATGGACCGGTTATTAATAACGGGTTCCGTCCTTCATCGATTAAAACTGAATCGACTTCATCCACGATGGCAAAGTTCAAAGGTCTCGTCATCACTACCAACTCGTCTACGCTCGTCGCCATGTTATCTCTCAAATAATCAAAACCAATCTCTTGGTTTGTCACGTACGTGATATCGCAATCGTACGATTTCCTCCTCTCTTCCGGCGAGTCTTCGCTCAAAACGTATCCAACTGTTAGACCTAACGCCCCGTGAATCTTCGCCGTCGTCAACGCGTCTCTCTCCGCTAAATAGTCGTTCACCGTGACGATGTGCACGCCTCTCCGACTCAACGCGTTTAAATACGCCGGCAACGTCGCCACCAACGTCTTACCTTCCCCGGTCGCCATCTCTGCGACCACACCTTTATGTAACAAAGCTCCACCAACTAACTGCACGTCAAAATGTCTCAAACCGAGTTCTCTCCTCGACGCCTCTCGAACCGCCGCGAACGCTTCCACGAGCACGTCTTCCAGCGTCTCCCCTAACCGTAACCGCGCTCGAAATTCCAACGTTTTCGCTCTCAACTCCACGCTCGTCAGTTTTCGCATTTCCGGTTCGAGCTTGTTCACCGGGTTCACCACTGTTTCGTATAGTTTTTCAATCAATCGCGTGGACCTTAACGTTTCGACGTCGCTCGTTTTCGCGTCTTCTTCTCGAGGTCGAACCGTTGGAATCTGAATTTTTTCTTCATCTCCTTCGCGTTCCTCAGAAGAAGAAGAAGAAGAAGAAGCGACCGGTCCATTTCCTCCTCTTCTCGAAAACTCAAAGTCAATTTCCAAATCCTTTTCGTTCGTGAGAAACTCGTGCTCGAGGTCGTCGTCGTCTTCTGCTTCTTCTTCGTTTTTGTTCTCATCAATCTTCGCTTCCATCGCGGTGCGACGCCGGCTTCTTTCATCATCATCATCATCAAAAGCAGCAAAAACGCTCCCCCGGACAGGTTTCGTTCGCCTTTGCCTCCTCCTTCTCAAATTTGAGAAGAGATCATTACGAGAAGAAGAACAGTACGAATACCGCGATTGTTGTTGGCAGCGCGCAGAAGCGCTCATTGCGTATTCTTCTTCTTCTTCTTCTTCTTCTGTGTGTTGTTTATTCTATACGACGTGTGTTTCGTGTCTCTCTCGCCTTTTTTTTATGAGAGTCGTTCCAACACAACAAAGGAGAGGAAGAAAAACGCAGAGAAAAAATATTTAGGGTTTTATGACAATTAGGGTTTAGGTAAACTCTCTTGGTCTTGTTCTTTTTTCTCTCTTTCTCTTTGATTCTTTTTTGGATCTTCTTTGGAAAGAAACACCATACAAAATGCCAGTCGTGATGCGCGTTCTCTCTCCCGCGAAGATGATCTCTTCTTCTCTCTCGTCGTCGTCGTCGTTTTCAAGAAGCGCGACGACGAGTTCTTCCTCGAGGTATTCTACTACGACTGCTCGCAGTCACGGGAGAACGACGAGTTGTTCCACTTCGTGTTCTTCTTCTTCTTCTTCTTCTGTATTCTCGTCTTTGTCTCATTACGGAGGACTTTTACCCCCCAAGAGAAGGAGGAAAAATCAGATCTCTCTCGCGACCAGCGCGAACGTCGAACCGTCGGACGCACCCGGCGAAGGCAAAAAACGGTTCCCTCTCCTCGCCGAAGAGAGCAGACACTCGCGCTCGGAACCGAGGAAGTACAAACACCCGCAAAACGAAGGGTGCGCGGTGACGTATTCGTTCGATACGGATGCGTTCGGGAACTTTAAAGTGGTGGAGATTCGCGAGGACGGGGTGGTGAAACCGATGGACGCGCCTGGCGAAGGGAAGAAACGAG
This sequence comes from Bathycoccus prasinos, assembly GCF_002220235.1. NCBI lineage: Eukaryota > Viridiplantae > Chlorophyta > Mamiellophyceae > Mamiellales > Bathycoccaceae > Bathycoccus > Bathycoccus prasinos. Next base: position 693,651 of record NC_024004.1, read on the forward strand.
CGCCGGAAGCGATGCAGGAGAGAGAAAAAGACGACGGGTGGGACGCGAAGAAAGGACACGGGTTGATGTTCGGGTACGTGGAGGAGAGGAATCCGGATAACGCGTGTTAGAATTCAAAGAGATCAAACGTTCCAACGTGCTGACTGTGTATATACTACTTGTTTAGAGCGAGAGAGAAAGAGAGGGTAACGCCTTTATTCTTCCGTCTGAATTTGAAAATGTTGTAAATATAGATAATTTAATATCGTTATTGAGTGTTAATGGTACGACGACCGACTAATCTGCGGCTATATCTAATCTTCTATTTCTACCCTTTTTATTGCCTATCGTCGTCGCTCCCCGAGGCCGAAGAACCGCCTTGAATCCACTTTTCTAAAAGTTCGTCTCGTTTTCGTAATCTGGCGTCGGCCCAATTTCCGTCCGCGTCGGTGCGTTCCTTCTTCCTTGTATTCTTCGTTTTGATGCCACTCGGTATGTCCTCTTCCGTATCCTCCTCCTCGTCGTTACCGCCAAAGCGACTCTTCAACTCTCGTTTCCTCTGCTCCTCTTTTTCCTTCACCCTCGCCATCTCCTTCACCGCCTTCTTCGCTTTCCTCTTCGTCTCCACGTCTGCCTCCTCGCTCTTGGAAAGTTCCTTCAGACGAGTTTCCACCGATATCTGTATCAACTTTTGCCTCTGCATCGCCTTCCCGGCTTTACACTTCTTCCCGCCCGCGCATACAATTTTCCCTTCGCCTTGGCACCGTTTACACGCCTTCCGCGACCGTTTCGGTTTCCCAATCAACGCCCCAGAATTGTCCCGCGCTTCATTGTCCCACTCTATGTTTTCCTTTTGTTGCCATCCCGCCGCCCACTTCTCTCGATTTTTCAATTCAACCAGTGGAACTTCAATCGTTTGTTCGCGGTCGCACGTGGCGGATAACGTCACGAATTTGCTTCTCGTCTCAGAATCCACTCGTTTCGCCGTCGCTTCGAAATGTCTCCACCCTTTTGTTCGCAGAAGCGCCGTCCAATTGGTCCCGAGAACTTTGTCAAAGTTGATGGAATTTTTCGAGGAGAAGCCGCCAGAAGGGAGCGAGCCGAACCCTTCGCACGTTTGGCACGTTTGGTATCCCGTATCTGAGCACCGTTCGCATTGGAACGGAGACGACGCTTCCTCACAAACAACATTAATGGAATACGTGTTGCAATACCGGTGTCTTTTATTAAGCAAAAGTTTACGACGGTTACTTTTAAATAATAAAGGAGGAAGAACAGAGAACGCGGAGGACAGCGACGACGCGCGCATATCTCTCTCTTCCGATAGATAAAAGAGCGCGTAAGCGCAAGTGGTAATAACACAACAAAACTTAAATGAAGAAGAAATCTTTCTTAAAAGGACAGAGTAAAATGTGACTCCTAAAAATATGACTCCTACGAAAGGACGCATGAAAGCGCAAACGTCTTGACGAAGTATCGCGCGTAATTTGAAACGCGATGTGGAATGGTACCGTCGGAGAAGACGACCAGAGTCCAAAGGCAAGACCTGTTCATTGCGGCTTTGAGTCGCGATGATACTACTACTCCTCTTCTTCTTTCATCTGCTTCTTTTTTTGGAGCGGCAACGGAGGAGGAGAGAAGGCGCGAGCGTTCGAGGAGGACGCCGAAGGTGTTCGCGAGGAAGAAGTACATCCAGCGACGGTCGGAGAAGGAGACGTCGTGGAAACAGGCGCTGACGAGGAATGTTAAAGCGATGGCGACGGTTTTGCTCTCGCGTTTGCTGTAGATGTTTCGCGCGAAGAAGTCTCGGAAGCTGACGTGGAAATTCCACCACAGCGTTCGAAAACTGGCGAGACAGTCGTAGAGGAAGAGCGGCGTGTCGTCGGCGACGTCGGTGAAGAGCATGGCGTGAGCGATAACTCTGCCTAAATTGAATGCAATTCGGGAGGTGGCGAAGATGTGTAAAAGTCTCGAGAGAAGACGTAAAGACGACGACGGTGGTGCAGATAATATCGTTTGACTTGTAGCCAAGAAATTCGAAACCAGAAACCAACCGAAAAGATCCAACGCGTCCTTCGCGAATTGCCGCGCGACACGTTTAATAGTGTTTTGCTTGCTAGCAGCATTAAAGCGACGCGTGGAGGATATCTTTTTCAGACGTTTGGAAAAAGTATCAAAACCGCCGCGTATTAACGGTCCGCACTGAAACAAAGGCGCGAAAAATACGTAATGTAAGAACGTTATCATGTCCCCATCATCCGTAGCGTTCTGGTTGCCGGCGGTCGCGGATGATAGGTAATAATCAACGACGCGTAGTACGACGTATCTGGCTGCACGAAAAATGTGGAAGGAGGTCTTGCCATACATGCCATCTAAAAGTGACGAACCGGTAGTATCGATGTGACCAGAAGCAGCCAAGAGCGGAGTAGAAGTGTGCTTGCGTTCCAACTGAGCAACGCACGCGAAGGATACGCACGCGACGGGCCAGATGAAAGACGGTTTTCTAAACAGACGCGGTGCTTTCTTCCTCGCTCTGAACGAAAGCACGCAGCATAAAATTAACCACGCTGCTTTTGAAACGCCATGCATCATCACGCAGCTCAGCAGACCAAACCAAGCACCTATCAGATTGATGGATTCGTAACGCTGCGCGCGAGTTATCGCGAAGACAAATTTATAGAGGAGTAAAGATATGAGTTGAAAAGGAACCAGTACATATAACCACTCATTCGCTCGATTGTCGTAAAAGTGCGGTATCACGCGTGGTTGCTGCGCTGTATTATCCGCGAGCATTTGATTACCGTTATGTTGCGCGGCAAATAAGAGTAGGAACAACGCTGCGAACCGCGCGCTCGGAAATCGTTTCTTCGTCGGCGTCTCGTTCTTGGTGGCGATGATGCTATTGTCGTTGAAGCATTGATCATAGTCGTCGTCTAATGCTCGCTTTACGAGTACAGATATGTCTCGCGCGTTCGTACACGAGAGCAGATGATAAGTATCCAAAGTTATTTCTAACCGTTTCGTGATTTCGATTCCAATTTTTGTAAATTGAACGGACGTTGCCCCGAGGAGGGGCGTTCGAAGCGTCCTCGCACCTTTTCCATCGACACTTTCTTGTCGGACGATCTCGAGCACAACTTTATCGATTTCATCCGTTTCATCATTTTCGCCGTTTTCGTCAGCGTCATCTTCTTCAGCGATAGCTTCAATCCCTTTTTCAATGTATTTTCTGCGGACGGCATATCGCCGAACTTTACCGCTCGTCGTTCTCGGCGTCGAGCGCGGATACGTCAAAAGAACCTCGAATCGCCTTCTGGGAAATTCACCGTACGTTTTGAGTACTTCACACTCGATTTCGCGACGAAGTGCATTGACGGATTTAGATTTCGAAAAAAACGCATCGGATACTTCGACGACGAAAACAATTCTCGCGCTTTCGTGTTTTCCGACGCCGAACGCAGACGCCGAGCCTCTCCGAACGACATTTTGAACCGAACACATCGGCCCCGCTAACGCGACGCGTTCAAACTCGTTCGCTTGAATTCTCGACGACGCACCTTCGCGAATATTATTTGCAAAGAAAGAGATGTCGAGAATATCCACGATGCGTCCGAGAATAAACACGCGTCCGTCTTGGAGAACGAACCCTTCGTCTCCGGTAACGACTTCCTTTCGATGAAAATTAAAAGTCGCGCGGGTTCTCGCTTCGTCGTTTACGTACCCGGAGCAAACGGAACGGGTATTCGTAATCACGATGCGACCAACTTGACCTGGAGCTTTTACCTCACAATTTGAATCAAACTCGAGTATTTTGAAACAGTTTCGCGTATTCACGCCGACGCAAGCGACTTCAATGAACGGTTCTCCATTTTTTGCTTCTTTTGCTACGCGAATGTCTCCGGACTCGAGCGCGTCTCGATTCGCGCGGAAAAACTCGACGTGATGTTCCGTCGCGTACACACAAATTTCGGCCAATCCATATCCGACGCGTAAACTTGATCTCTTCAAACCGTATTGTTGAAACGTATCGAAAAAAACGTTCACGGTTTGCGAACGTACAGGTTCGGATGCGTTCAACACGTGACGAAGTGAGTGCAATCGCAACGTTTCCGCGTTTCTCAAATCGCTCGAGCTAAACTTCCTCGCGGCTAACGTGAATGCGAAATCCGGCGCTTGCGTCATTGTCGATTCGTATTTTGACATGAGTCGGATCCAAACCGACGGATCTTTTGCAAAAGCAATCGGGCTGATAAAAACACACGTCGTTTTTTTCGGAAGTAAACTCACGTCGATATCGTCGTACCCGCACGCGATTGTCAACGGAACGAAAAAACCGCCGATAAGCCCCATATCGTGATATTGAGGTAACCACGAACACAGCGAGTCGTACGGATTCGTTTTGAACCCTTTTCGGATGGCCGCGCAATTTTCAGTTAACGCTCGATGCGAAAGAATAACGCCTTTTGGCTTCCCCGTCGATCCGGACGTGTATTGTATGAACGCCGTCGCTTCGGGATCGCGTTTCCAAATCGGCTCTTTTTCCTCCTCCTCGTCCTCGCGAAACTCACTCGCCGTCTCGAATTTTGTCTCAAATCCATCCACCACCCACATCTGGCAGTTCAACCCGTGCGTGTCCAACAATTTCAATCTCGTCAACTTCAACGCCGTCGCCATCTTCGAACTGCACACGACTCCCGCGCATTCCTTCGCCAGCGTTTTCAAAAACTCGTACCTTTCTCTCAGAACGTCTCTCGCTGTCGTCATGGGATCTATCGGATACACCACGCACGGTACCACGCTCGCACGCATCAGCGCCAAAAATACCGGAAACCAATCAACCCCAGGTTCATAGAGAAATATCACTCTTTTATTCTCCTTTTCTCTCTCCTCCATCGTCCGCGTCGTCCAGGAAAATGTCTTCTCGGAGTTGAACATTTTCGCCAGCTTTCGATGCCTCGAACGCATATCTCTCGCCGTGAACTTCCTCTCTTCTGTTTCTTTTCCCGCCGAACAGGACACGTACGTGTACGAAAACGCATCGTTTCCTTTCAAAAGGTTCACCCAGTGATCTAACCCATCGATTGGATGCTGGTAATCGTTTATATCATCATCGTCATCGGTCATTATTGTTGTTATGAAACGCTCGCTTTTTTTTCTCTTTGAGTATTTTTTCTGAAGTAAAAATATTCGTATGGAATTTAAGCGTTGCGTAAAAATAATAATGGAGAAGGGTTTTGCGCGCGCGTGAATTGTTTCGCGCAGGAAACGAAGATATTCCAAATGTGGAGAATACGTTTGTGCTTTTCGCGTCGCTGCCTGATTCATGTTATTACAAGTTTTGTTCTCGCGCCGCCGTTCGATTTTACTCTTTGCCTCGCTTCGGCCGGCGCGCGTGTCTTTTACGACGATGAGGATGATGACGATAATGCGTCAGAGTTCAATCATCAAACTCGTCACTGTTTTCATCGGCAGTGTGTAATGTTCCTCCTTCATAAAGCCAACCATCTGGTAAAAGGCAGTCGTTGTCGAGGAGGTATTGTAAACATTCGGTTTGGTTGTTCTCGTGCGCTTCTCGTAACACTTCTTCGTTCCAAGGCACTTTGGCGGTTTCGTGCAAGTACTTCAAACAGTCTAAGTGGCCGAATGCGGCTGCATACTCACACGCATACTCGAATTCATCATACTTACGTTCAACAAGATACTCGAGTATGTGGAGATGACCCTTTTCAGCCGCCCTTGCGGCAGTACTCGAATCCCAAGGCGCTTTCGCTTCTTCGCGTAAGTATTTGAGTACCTCGAGATGACCGCCACCGGCAGCCCATGCACACGCCCTCCCATCGATATGACACCCATTTGCAACGCAATACTTTACCATTTCCATATAACCTTGAGATGCGGCTTCATTAATCGTCCCTTCATCCCACTCACACTTTTTCTCCTCTCGCGCCCACTTGAGCAACTCGAGTTTATTCGTTTGAGCAACTTTCCAGCAGAAATATGTTTCGTCCATCTCTTCTTCCGCATCGTAGTCATACTCGTCCCACGGAAAATGCTCCCACGCAACTTCCAAAGTCGAAATCGACGACATCTCTTCAACTTTAAACTTCTCTTTCAACTCCTTCTTGCGAGATGATCTCTTAATCAACTTTCTCGTTTCACTGTTCACTCCGTGCAAGAATTTCACATCCGTCCTATTCAACCTCGGCAAAATATGAGTGAAAGTTATATCGTCGCACTTCACGACCACATCCCACAAAGAAGAATCTCTCTCGTCCCCTCTCCGTCTTTTCTGCGCTCGCGTCCTCACTCCCACTCCCAATAATAGAGTCGCAGCAGTCGCAGCATCAGAAGAAGACATCTGTGCGCCTCTCGTTGTGTTCACTCTGACGGGGAAAAACTCTGGGGAAAAAAGATATCTCACGTCTTCATATCTTTGACGCGTTTGTTCTTTCTCTCTCTCTCTCGCTCTCTCTTTGCTTTAAAACGCGCGCGTTTTGCACGACACCCGAGAAGCGAGCAGCGCTGATATACCGAGTCATCTTCTCGGAGGAGAGAGATTGAAGCTGTGCGAAGATATTCGTAAAGAAAGGAGTTTATGATGACGATGACGATGACGACGGGGATATCCTCGATTGGAACCAAGAAGAACAGCATTAACCGCGCGAAGGTGTCGTCGACGAGAAGAACACGAAGAGTCCGAGCTGCTCTTTCCAGCAGCGGCAGCAAAGGGAGCAACTTTGTGGTGCGCGCGTCTTCGTCTTCGTCTTCTCCTTCTGACGACGAGAACAACTCTTTGGGTATTAAAGATACGATCATCGTCGGTGGTGGTGTCTCTGGGTTGTCCACGGCGTTTACGATGAAATCGAAGAACGCATCGTGCGATATCATGGTCACGGAAATCCGAGACCGCGTCGGAGGGAACGTGACCTCGAAGAATGACGGTCAATACATATGGGAGGAAGGACCGAACTCGTACCAACCGGGAGACGCGGTGTTGAAGTTAGCGTGCGACGCCGGGATGAAGGAGGATATCGTTCTCGCGAACCCGGATTCGGATAGGTACGTGTTGTGGGATGGGGAGTTGAGAGCGTTGCCAAAGGATATACCGACCGCAGTGCTCGGGGATTTTTTGACCTGGCCCGGGAAGATTCGAGCTGGTTTAGGGGCGGTGGGTATTCGCATGCCGAAAGAGGAAGGTAAGGAGGAAACGGTGAAGGAGTTTGTATCTAGAAATTTAGGCGAAGAGGCGTTTCAGAGATTAATTGAACCGTTTTGCTCGGGCGTGTACGCCGGTGATCCGGCGATGTTGAGCGCGGAAGCCGCGACGGGTAGAGTTTCGGTATTAGAGAATAAAGGTCCGTGGCCGGGTTTGTTTCCGGGCGCGTTGAAAGCGCAATACGAAGGCGCGAAGAAGAAGAAGGAAAATCCGAGAGATCCGAGATTGCCGGTGATTGAGGGTCAAACGGTTGGGAGTTTTAAAGGCGGTTTGCAAACGTTACCGGAAGGATTGGCGAAGCAGTTAGGAGAGGGCATCGTGAAGTTGCAGTGGAAGCTGATCAAAACGGAAAAAACCGAGGACGGTCTGTTCTCTTTGACGTACGAAACTCCAGAAGGGGAGAAGAAAGTGAAGGCGAAATCCGTCGTGTTTACGCAACCGGCGTACGTGGTCGCGGATACGGTGCGAAGTATCGCGCCAGAAGCTGCGAAATCGTTCGAGAAGTTCTACTATCCACCTGTTGCGTCTGTCACCGTCGCATACAAACGCGACGCGTTTAAATTAGACGGCCGTTCAGCCTTGCCTGAAGGCGGCTTGACCGGTTTCGGTCAACTCCATCCGCGAACGCAAAAAGTGCGCACGCTAGGCACCATCTACTCCTCCTACTTATGGGCCGACGACGGACGATGCCCTAAAGACGAATTCATGATCCTCAACTACATCGGCGGCGCCCGAGACGTCGAAATTCAAAAACTCAATGAAGACGAACTCGTCCAAGCCGTCCACGCCGACGCTTTAAAAACCATCTTAAAACCAGACACGCCGTTGCCGAAAAAAGTTGGCGTTCGCATGTGGTCCAAAGCTATCCCGCAGTTTAACCTCGGTCACTGGAAACTCTTAGACGAAGCTAAAGAACTTTTGAAAAAAGAAAAGTGCAGCGAAGAGGACGGTTTATTTTTAGGCGGAAACTACGTCGCCGGCGTCGCGTTTGGCCGGTGCGTCGAATACGGCGTCGATCAAGCCTCGGACGTGTTGAACTTTTTAGATAAGCAGAGACGAACCGTATAATAATATTATAGTACTACTTTATACTCGTACAAAAGCACACCGATACCGCGTGCCACTGAATACACGTTTCGAAGCTCTTCTTCTTTTTGTCCTTCTTTTCCTTCTTCTTCTTCTTCTTCTTCCGCGCAGAGTTACGCTCTCGTCTGCGAGTTTTGCCTCCGATTTTGTTTCAAACACCTCATTATAAAGGAGCTCGATTTCCTCGGATTTACGAATATGGGCGTCCCTAAATTCTACCGATGGCTGAGCGAGCGGTACCCGATGCTGAATCAGCAAGTCAACGCGGCCGGTGTGCCGGACATTGATAATTTGGTACGTGTTCTCTTCGTCATCGTTTCTCTTATCGATGATGTTGTTGGTTTTATCTACTAAACCCGCGCGGTTTAAGTGCAATTTTGCGCGGGAAATTTGTGATCGCACAACGGGGAAAATGCGATGTAATTTCTGTTCTTTCAAACGACAGAGAGCGGATGACGACGACGACCAAAACGAGACATCAAAAGTGTTCGCGCGTCGTCGTCGTTCATCGCGTTTCTTTCTGTTCCTTTGACCGCTTTTTCCGGCTTCGAAAGAGAGACGGATATGACTCTCGAGTAGTCTAATTCTTGTTACTTTTAACTAATAATTCTCTCTCTGTTTCTCTCTCTACAGTATTTGGACATGAACGGGGTCATTCACAACTGCTCCCACGGCGCAGGAACGGATACGAACACGCGCATGACCGAAGAAGAGATGATGGCGAAAGTATTCGCGTATTTAGACCACATATATCGAATGGTGCGACCGAAAAAGTTGCTGTATATGGCGATCGACGGCGTCGCGCCGAGAGCGAAGATGAATCAACAGCGGTCGAGACGGTTTCGGTCGGCGAAGGAAGCGGAAGAGGCGAAGGCGGAGGCGTTGGCGAAAGGCGAACCGGAAGCGCAGGGGGAACCGTTCGATAGTAACTGCATTACGCCCGGGACGGAATTTATGGCGAGATTGACGGAGCATTTGAAGTTTTACGTGAGGAAGAAGCAAACGGAGGACGTGGCGTGGAGGAACGTGAAAGTGATTTTGAGCGGGCACGAAGTCAGAGGAGAAGGCGAACATAAAATCATGGAATATATTCGTTGGGAGAGATTGAAACCGGATTACGACGCGAACATGTCGCATTGCTTATACGGTTTGGATGCCGATTTGATCATGTTGGCCTTGGTGACGCACGAACCGCACTTTTGTTTGCTGAGAGAGGTTGTGAAATTTGGCGGTGGTGAGAGAGGGCAACCATCGAGAGAGATTTTAGAACGTCCGAGCGACGATGGTTTTTTGATGTTACAGGTTGGTTTGCTGAGAGAGTATTTGGATTTGGAATTTCAACGATCGGTGAAAGGAGCGTGCGGATTCGCCTACGACGTGGAGAGAGTTATCGACGATATCGTGTTTTTGTGCATGCTGGTCGGGAACGATTTCTTACCGCCATTACCGACGTTAGATATCGCCGAAGGTGCTTTGAATACGCTTTTTGATACGTACCGAGACATGCTTCCGTCTTTGGGCGGGTACATTTCCGGCGACGAAGGAGGCGGAACGTTCAACGCGCCTCGCTTGGAAAAGATTCTAACGCGCATGGCGGGTTTCGAACGCGACGTTTTGGAGCAACGAGCGATGGATGTGCAAGAATTCGACGAGAAACAAGCCAAACGAAATAATAAGAATGGTAAGAGAAATGGTCATCCTTCGGATTCGGAATCGTTTACCGATTTAACCGCCATGGAACAATTTGAAGCCGAATTACTCAAGGCGAAAGAGGAAGGGAAACCAGAACCGACGATGATGTCCGTCGCGAAACGAAACGCCATTCTCGAAGGCGGCGCCGACGGTCTTCAACAATACAAGGACATGTATTACAGAGAGAAACTCGAGTTGAAAGTCGGCGAAAAAGCGCCGGTCGATGAGTTACGCCAGGCATACTTTGAAGGTTTGAATTGGGTCTTGAGATACTACTACCGTGGCGTTGCCAGTTGGACGTGGTATTATCCGTATCATTACGCGCCGATGGCGAGTGATTTATGTGCGGGGTTAGGTCAGTTGACGGTTAAGTTTAATTACGGGCGACCGTTTTATCCTTTCGAGCAGCTCATGGCGGTCCAACCTCCGGCTTCAAGCCATCTGCTCCCGGAACTCTTTCGTCACTTCATGACGGAAGAATCGTCGCCGCTGAAACCGTTCTTCCCGGATGAAATCAAAATAGATTTCGAAGGTAAAAGAAACAGTTGGGAAGGCGTCGTTTTACTCCCGTTCTTAGACGAGAAGGTGTTGAAAGATGCCATCGCTTCCGTTTCAAAAGAGAAGCTCACGGATGCGCAAAACAAACGCAACGCGCCGGGCGAGTGCATCGTTTTCGAACGCGACGAAAACTGTACCGATGCTGTAAACTCAACCGTTCCGAAAACATTTGCCGGCTTGTTCCCGGCTAAATCGAAGATGACGTACGAACAACCGCCCGGGGAGTTCCCAGACGATGCCAAGTGTTTGGGAGGTAAGAATCCATTGTTGCCGGGTTTGAAAATCGAAACCATCGCGGATTACCCTCGAGGATACCCGACATTTAAAACCGTAGAAATCGTTCGTGGCGATTTGAAACACGCGAAATGCGTGGTGTTTCAAACTGCGACGAGGAAAGAGTCTTTAATCGTAAAAATTGGGAAAGGTTCCGAAGATTTCATTGGAAAAGCGTTGCCGAATGTGGCGGACAAATCCGTCGGTCTCACCGCAGAAGCCGTCGCGAAGACGTATCTCAACGAACGCGTCTACGTGAAATGGCCGTATTTGAAAGAGTCCTTGTGCGTGGGTGTTTCCGATCAAAAGTGTAAATACGTCGTCGGTCCGGGCCAAACCACCGTCGCGAAGCCGCACGACAGCGCGCAATGGCACGCGGACGTGACAAACGGCAGCAACGAGCTAATGCGAACGCAAGGCGTGGATTGTGCGAACACGAAAATTGCTTTACACGTTCGATCGTGCGAAGGATTAGTGAGGCATCCAGATGGGACGTTACAAAAACGGTTCTCGAAAACCGAAGTAGTCGTCCCGATGCAGTTGTGTCTCGCCGCGCACCCGAGAGATAAAAGCGAAGCGGAAGCGGCGAAAGATTTAGGCGTCTCGGAAGACGACGACATGAAAGTCACGTGGCGCGAAGGCGACGAGGCTTTATTCTTAGGTCGCTCGCATTTCGGTTCCCACGTCAAAGTCGTTTCGAAAGACCTGAAATCTGGGAACTTATTCGTCGATGTCGAACCTGTGAGATTAGACACCGGCGTCGGGAGAAGAATTCTCCAAGGGTACGCCTCTCGCTTTGAATCCGCCGGTCAAATCGCTCGAAAGCTCGGCATCGATCCGAGAGTCATGGGTCAAATCACATCTGCCGTCTGGACGCGTTTAACTAAGGATGCGGGCAAGAACGAACGCGTGGACGTCGGTTTGAACTTGCGCAAATCCTCGGAAGACTTGTGCGTCGCCGGGTTTTCTCGCAAAGGCGAGAAAGGGTGGGAATACTCCGTGGACGCTCAGAGATTAATTTCGGAATATAAAAAGCATCACCCGTGGGTGTTTGAAGCTTTGAGAAACGAAGCTGGAAGCGATAACGGAGGAGTGATTACGATGTCGGAACTCTTCGAAACGCACGATTTAGATACGAACAAACATTTAGTGGCTGAAGCGAAGAAGTGGCTCAAGTCGCAACCGGCGTCGAGACGACCGTTGGTGCCTTCGGACTCTGTCGTCGCGGCCGAGGAAGCGGTGAGAGCGTTAGCGGCGACGATTGGCGATCAGTCTGCGAACTACAAGCAACCTATGCCGGTGGCGTTGGAAGGCGTCAGTCCTCTGTTGCTCATGAAACCAGTCATTCCAGGTGAAGTGATGGATTTATACGCCGGAGGTGACTTTGAATTGGGCGATCGCGTGGCGTACGTCGGTGAATCCGGGACGCCTCCATTCTGCTCTCGTGGCACGGTCGTCGCCATTCATGGGTATACCGACGCGCACACCACGCACATGGTTGCCGAACACGTGGAGATTATGTTTGACGGAACGTTCGTTGGTGGAAGTGATTTGAGAGGGGCGCTGCCAGATTGCAGAGGTGCGATGATTGCGGTGTCTTCGGTTGTGAACTTGTCGCATCCGCCGGCGATGCCGAGCTTAGGTAAAGCGGCGCCGGACGTCGTCAAAAAAGTTGAGAACATAAGTTTAGAGGACGTAATGAACTTGAACTGGAAAGGCGGGTCGGAGAACGTCAAGAAGCAAGCGGAGAAGCCGAAACCGGTTCCGGTCGCCGTCGCGAACCGACAACCAACGTTACCGGGCGAGAAGGGTTTTTCAAAATCCGCTGGTCGCGGTAGAGGCGTATTAGCTGCATCGAACTCAACGGCGCCTGGCAAACCGCTCGGTGCCATGGAACAAATCAAATTGCTCGAGCAAAAAGCGTTGGCGGAACAACAACAACAACAACAACAACAACAACAACAACAACAACAACAAACGAAACCTCCACCTCCGACGAAGAAAAAAGGCATCATCGGATCTTTGAAAGACTTGTTGAAGAAGACGCCGCCGCCGAAACCGGAAGAAGAGGCGGACGAAAAAGCTACGACGAAGCCGAAGAAACCGGCAGCGCCTGCCGTCGTGTCTTCTTTAGCCGATATCGAAGCAAAGTTAGCGCAACAAACACAACCGGTTGTTGCTGCTTCTGCGCCGTCCTCTTTGGCGGCCTTAGAAGCAAAGCTCACGCAGCAATCGATATCTCAAGCTCCACCTTCAAGCGGCGGCGGCAGCACTTCGTTGCAAGCGCTCGAAGCCAAACTGTTACACTCTTCCGCGGCGCCCGTTCCTCCAACGCCGCCGCCGCAAAAGTCAATGCCTCCGCCGCCCAAACCTCAACAAGAACAAAAGCCAAAGAAAACCGGCTGGGCTCCGGTGGAATCCGTCCAACCCGTCAACGTCATGTCCGGCAAACCATCTTCAAAAGCACCAACGCCTTCCCAACAGCAAAGACCGCCGCCGGTGGTTAAAGACGAAACGCCTCCGCCGCTTCCGTCCAAACCGGTCGAAGCGACGAAAGCGAAACCTTCCTTCGTCCCGAGATCCGCGGCGAGGAAAATCGCCGCGAAACCCAAAGAACAACTGCAGAAACAAAAAGAACAAAAGGAAGAGTTGCACTTGTAATAATAACACTACTAAAAGAGAGAAGAAGAATATCAGAAGTGGCGAGAGAGAGAGAGAGAGAGAGAGAGAGAGAGAGAAGAGAGAGAGAGTCATTAATTAGTCTTGTGTTGTATTAAATTTTCGTACGTTCCAAAAATGAACAAAAGGAGAATCAAAAAAAATTCTCATCTTTCGTCGACGTTTTCGGCATAAAAAATCTTCAAGATGTCAGCACTGGTGGGAGTATCCTCCTCCTCGTTTGGGGCGATTTTGTCCTCCCCGAGGACGAGCAGAAGAGCACAACACACTAGAAACAACAACAACAACAGCATCATCAATCACGCGACGATGAGTAGCAGCAAAAGCGCGCGTAAATCTACTTTGCGCGGGGTGGGCGTCGTTCGCGGGGAAAAAATGGTGATTACACCGTCGTCATCATCGAGGACGATCTGCGCCGTGAACAAGGCTTTATCCTCCTCCTCTTCCTCCTCCTTTTTCACCAAGCAGAAGATAAGATCGGTGAAAATGAACGCGGGGATGTTTAACAACAACAATGATTCCTCGGGAGGAGACGATGAGTTCAAAAAAATCGTCAACGATATCGTGTACGTGGACCCAGTGGTCGGGGCGAAGCGATTCTCGAATTACTTTTGGGCCTCGGTCGTGACCGCCGGCGCGAGCGGGTTTTTGATCACCGGCGCGAGCGCGTATTTCAAACACAATTTGGTGTTTTTCTTGGACGCTTCGGACATTCAATTCTTTCCGCAAGGGTTGGTGATGAGCTTTTACGGTATCGCGGGTTTGTTGTTGGCGACGTATTTATGGTTGACGATCAACTGGAACGTCGGCGCCGGGTATAACGAGTTTAACAAAGAGGAAGGGATTTTTCGAGTGTTTAGGTATGGGTTTCCGGGGAAGAATAGACGGGTGAACTTGTTGACGGATTTGAAAGACGTGACGGCGGTGAGAGTGGAGATCTCTGACGGGATTAACCCGAGACGGGTTGTGTACGTGAAGTGCAAAGGTAAAGGCGATATCCCGTTGACGCGCATCGGCCAACCGTTGACGTTGGCGGAGGTGGAGAGGCAAGCGGCGGAGTTGGCGAAGTTTTTGCAAGTTCCTATTGAAGGGCTTTAAACATATTTTTGAATTCGTTTGATGATTTGGTAATAAATAAGTACTATTGGCACCGAATGTACGCTTTTCTCTAAAATTTACTCGCTGAGTTGGGTCACCAACGCCACTCCTCTTTTAATCCAGTGTTCCGCGGGTTCTTTCGTGGGCATTTTCATGTGCATGACAAAGTTTGTCGAGTGTCCAGTCGTCGCGAGCGTACCTCTTCTTTCTGCCGTTCGATAGCAAGGGCAATCGTACCTCGCGTTTTGCTTAATCTCGTCTGCTTTTCTCGGCTTGAACCAAAATATAGGCGCTTTCGAGTGTAAGACGTTTTTCTCCGATTCAACCAGTTGCATGTTTTCTTCGTCCCACCCGCATCCTTCTAAGAATAGACCGGAGACGTACACTCCAGCTTCGGGTGGTTCGGTAATATCACTCGCGTCGCCTTTGATTGGCTCAAAATCGAACGCTATTTCGTCCACGGGGAGTTTGTGTTTGCGGCTATAGTTCTGCAACGCGGCCGTTAAGAACGACTGCGCGAAGAAGAAACCAGAGATCCAAAACACCGCGGGTGGCTTTCCATTCCTATCCCAAGTCTCGAGCATGGTGCAACGCTCCAAGAGGTCGTCAAAGTACGAGGAGAAAGGTTTGAGCGACGGATAACTCACTTTTTTCCAGGCTTCCGGAACGGCGTTGCGCTCGATTGCTTTCTTCGACGCTTCGGACTCGGCTGAGAAAGCTGCGCGTCCGGCGAGAGCGGCTTCAATCTCGTGTAAAGATTTTCGGATGTTGAGCAAAAGCTTGTTATATCGGGACATTTCTTGACACAAAGTTGTTCCGAGAGAATCCGCGTAGGCGTCAGGGAGCTTTTCTCGCGTCTTTTCGACATTAAAATTAGACGGAAGACGGGCGATTGCGTCGTTGATGACTTCTTTTAACGCAGTGTTCGTATCCGCAGCCTCATTTGTGGTGGTACTAGATGAATCTTCTTCGCAGTCATCCTTTTCCTTCGTTGCGTGTTCATCACTTTCTTCTGTCTCGAGATTCTCGTTTGTTTCCTCGCTCGCGCTATCGCCGGACATTTTTAGTAGATCTCGACACATCGCCTCTGCATCCGCGCGATCTTTAGAGACGTCAGCGTTCGCGTGCAAACCAAAAACCTCTGGTTCTGGTAAAGCGGGTAATGCGTCCACGTGTTCGAGAAGCTGCGCGCGACTTGGATTCAAGATGGACGGAGTTGCGTATTTTCCAGAGGCGGATAACGCAAAATTATTCGACGACGCGGCTTCTTCTGAGTAGCACTTTTCAAGAATAGTCGCGAGCAGAATGCGGTCGTTAGCGTCTGTTACTCTGCCTCCATAGTTACATTCACCGGCTAAATAACGTAAAGCCTCGAGAGGTAACTTCGAGACTGCTTTCGATACGAGCGCTTTTTCGTCATCATCGGCAACGGTAGTGGCAGCACCACCAGTAGCTTCGTCTTCGATGCTACCATCCTCTTCATCCTCGTCTTTTTCATCGAGGAACATTTTTAGTTGTCGTGCAGATATCGATAAATCACCGTCGTCGAAGCCATACGGAACGTTCCAACCGATAGGCCCAAACGCTCGTCGTTCTTGAACGTTGGCGTGAAAAAAACACAACGAAAATAACAATCGCTTAAACTCGTTAGGCCTTGCACATTTATCGAAAAAGTCATCATCGCAAAGCGGCTGTACACTTAAAGCGCGTTTCACATTCGCTCGGATCCCTCTGGGCGGCTCGTTGGTCATTTTCACCGCGTTCTGTAAAATCGTCATCGGAAAGTCTTTCGACGGATACGACGTCATCCACAATCTGAACCTATTGTGCGCTTCACCTTCACCAGCGACTAAATCTTCGCATATTTTCTCCAAAGCTTTCATCCACGAAGGTGCTAGATGACAATTCTGTAAAACAACCCAACCGCCGTTTACGCGAGCTTCATCGATGAGCTTCTTTGCCTTGGGGCCTTGGCCTTGACCGAGCGAGATCGATTTCACCGCATCGGCCTCCCCTTTCGACGCCGCAAACTGTAAGAGCTTTGCCATTGGATCTGAACCTGCGGACAAGACAAAGACTAGCGGTGCACGCGGTCCTGCATCTGCGTAACATTTCTCCAAATCGAAAGTTGGAGGCGTTATGAACTTTTCGCCAAGCGTCGCGCCGACATATTTACGAGCAGCCGGGATAAGCTTATCCGGGCGCAAACAACGAATAATACACAAACGACTGAATTCAGAAAGCGTGTCATACGGTTTCGGGAAAGCAGCTTCGTGCGGAGTAGGACTATCATACGCAGCTTTCCACGTTTCTTGCGATTCGATATTGGTTGTATCTAAAATACTTTCACAAATATCCGAAAATCTCGGAAGAAAGGATAAATTAGCAAAATCATTCGCGCGCTTTTCATCGATCCAGTCCACAGTTTGTACGAGTTCTTCTACTAGATTCTTGTCAACTTTTGATCCAATCTGAACGCCCGTGAGTAGAAAGTTCCACTCTTGTCCGTCGAGCATCCCTTCGTCCCGAGAAATGCGCGAACACAGCGAGAACGAGAACAGAAGTTTATCGCATTCAAAGAGCGAGCGGCAGACATTATCGTAGAGACTTTTCGTGAAGTGCGTTCGGATATCTCTCAGTCGAGTATCGACCGAATCTTCGACGGCGGTCTCCTCCACTGATGATGATACTGATGTACCTTTCTCAAATTTGGAGTTTACGACAGAGGCGATGAATAATCGCGAGAACCATTGCAGCGAGTACTGATACATCGATTCAATCGCAGCCAAATCTGATATGCAGAAAAAGAGTAAAGCTGCGTAAGATCCAGAACTTGAGTACGCAGATCTTGCAGCGTTAATGTCTTTCTCAGTCTCTTCTGCCTCAGCTTGAGCTTGCGTAACGGATTCAGAGACCGACTTGGAGTCTGTAATAATTTTAATCGCACGCTCGTCGTCGAGGATGTTGCCGTCAGAGTTTGATAAAACCTCTAGAATCTGATCTTCCAGCTGTTTCAACTCTCGCGCATTCTTCGCAGATTGCGTAACGAGCTCATCTTTCTGCTTTTCCAGATCCGGGCGTTCTTTTGCAACGATCAAGGCGAGAAGTTGATCGCTCAAACCTTCTCGTGTGATTGCGAAATCGAGCAATGTCACTTTCACCGCCGTCTCCGGTAAATAGTGCGGGTTTCGAAGTTTCGTCGTAATGTAAAGTCTAAAGTCTTCCGAATACTCAACTGTTGCGTCTCCCAATCGCATACACGTCACGCCTCCGCTTTTAAATGTTTGCTTCAAAAGTAAAGGCTCTAGACTTGGATCGAGTTCTTCTCCGACGTTCTCTAGTAATACCGGCGTACCAAACTGAATGGCGTTTTCGAGTTCCCGCATATGCGCTCCATCTTCAGACAGTTTCACGACTCTGAGGTTATTCTTCTTCTCCATATTTTTAATCCAAGCGTTTGCTTGCCCTTGTGGATCAATCATAAGAGGCCAACGTCTCGCATTTTCGATTATGATGGCGTTCTCAATGGAGAATTGATCGTTTGGCAACGCCGCAACTTGCCATTCCCTAATTCTGACGGCATCGCCGAGAATGTCAATCAACTCGCATTTAGTCGAACAGATTATTTTCGATTTATTGAGCTCATGCATCCACATATCATGCATCTCTTGTCTGCAAGACATTGGATATGCACCCAAGTATGCGATAGTACCGGCGGAAAGGATCGCGTCGCCAACAATATTTTCATACTGTCGACCGAGATCTTCCGCTTTTTTCTTCCAACGAGCGCGCTCGCCGCCTAAACCTGAAATCAAACTCTCGGCGCGTTGTAACTTTACTGCGCACAAATTCGCTTCTGCTTCGAGGTTAGCTTTTTTATCGTTCTGCTTCTTCAACTCTGTCTCCATAGCTTCGAGCTTATCTAATATCGTTTTCAAATCCGCTCTGGTGGCGTTTAATCCCACCATGACTTCATCGTACGCCGCTTCGGCTTCCTTCAACGCTTCTTGCTTCGGGGCGACGATTTTTGCAACTTTATCGTACTTGTCCATTGCACAAACCCATTTGCACAAACCTTCGGCAGCGCTCGACGCATTCGCAGCTTTTTCAGGCGTGAACAACGGGTTCGAGATGTATACTGATCGAATTTTCTGTATGACTTTTATCGGTATGTTATCTTTGTCGTACGATTTAAGCGTTTCCAGGAAATCTTTGTCGTTTAGTAATCCACACGATGGTTTCCAGTAGTCATCGACAGTGCGACCCGTGTCTGGATCTTTTGCCCGAGCTGGTTTGACTTCTAAAATGACACAGACGGCTTCGAGGACGAGTTTAATAATCGCCGGCGGGTTTTTCAACTGTTTCACGTAATTAATATCCGCCGGTTTCAACGTATCCAAGGCGGCAATAGCGTCGTTGAGAATAGGCATGGCCTCTGCTAATATGTTCTCGCATTCTTCTTTCACTCCGTTAGCTTCCCTAGCTTTTTCCGCGGCGACGGCTTCATCGGCTTCGACAATCTTACGTTTCGGCTCGACTACTGTCTCCTTCTCGTTTTGAATTTCTTTCATCATTTCGGCGACTTCAATTGCGGACTCTTTCAGCTTCGGTTGCAGAGCTTCGAGTTCACTTTGCATGCCCGCAACTTGCTCTGCCGAAGATGCGAGCTTTTCCAGACCAACTTCGTATCGTCTCTTCAATCGCATAGTTTCCTCTCTTCGCTTACCCACTAAACTCGCAAACGTGCTCAAAAGTTCGAGATAACTCGTTGGCGTGACGTAATTCTTCCGTCCAGTTCTCGCGTAGTACCGTTCAGATAACTCTGCCACGGACGAGTGCATGATACCACACACACTCGTAAGCGCACTCGCGGCCTCGGCCGAAATACCATCCACGGATTCCCGGAGAATCTTACCGGCGACCGCTTCTAAGGCATCTTCCGGCCACGCTTTGAACCAATCAATAGTGCAGCAATTGACCAACGACGGAAATTGACGCAAACGTTCTCGGAAAGCCTCGCCGGCCGGAGATAAGCACAGAACGACGTGAAGTTTACGGCGACACCTCGATACGAAGTACGCCCACAGCTCCGATTGCGTGGCATCCTCTCCAATTTCTTTCGTGGCATCTTTTCGAACCATTTCTAAAACTTGAGCCTTCTCGTCCGTTGGAAAAGCGTTTGGAATCTCACCGGCGTTGAGTAAGTTGTTGATATCTTCGATGAATGCCTCGTCTTTTATTTGCGCGTCGCTGAATAAGAAGACGACGTCTCGGTTCTCCCCGCCAGACATACGCAGCATATTTTTCAAATCTTCCCTCCATTCGAGCATACCATACGTCTTTGTCATTTCAATTTCTTTCACGAACATTTCTCCACTCGCATGCGCAGCTAGTCTTGCGAGCGATTTGCGTCCCGAACCACCGACGCCAACCAAGAGAGCGTGTCCACCAGGTTGTGCTAAAATGCGGCAAATTCGTGAAATATGCTCCGCGGCGTAAACAAACATGGTAATATTCATAGGCTGTTTTGAATAATGATTGTAATAGTTCAAATGCTCGTCCATGATTGAAACCCAACTATGAGCATCTCCAGAAAGTTCTTCGTAACTTGGAGGAGGTACTTGTAGCTCGAGATTGTTCGCGTCGTCGTCGTCGTCGTCGTCGAATTCATCGCGTATTTTCGGTGGATTTGCATATTTACCAAACGCCAAAAGTTTCGTATCGTTCATATTCAAGTGTGAAAACAAGCCGTCGAAGTTTTCTCGGAAATGTGTTGACACAGCGACCCGCATGGAGTCAACCAGTATTCTTTCATCCGCTACGTCAACTAAGCGATCTCCAAAGACCCTCAATATTTCGTGAGTCCACAGTCTCGTGATTCGAAGTCGGCCAAAATCGCTCTCATTCTCCACTTGCGAGAGCGGTAACATAGTCAAACCCTGCGCGACTCGCGAAAAATCTCGCAAATTGAACGAATAGTGCGATTTCTCCGGCGTAGGAAGTAACTTCTCGAGGCAAGTTTGGTATACGACCAGCGTAGCGCAAACGGCGTCCGGAGCCATGTTGACGATAGAATTATGAAACTCGCAGTTCTGAAAGTGTTGCGATAAAATGGCGTTATAAATTCCTTTCAAAGCCGATTCGTCTACTTCCGGAACTGAAACGAGTGAAAAGTGACGCAAGTACCGCTCCGTCACTGGATTTCTACCTCCACCGGCTGGACCCATCGCGGCGACGAATTGGATATCTTGGAGTGTTACAAACGCGTTGTCTCTACCGTACCAACCTCCGTAATCATGGAATTGTCGAAGAATTTCAATAGGAGGTTGCGCGCCATACGATTCGCGTTGCGGCATATTAACGTCATCGATAAAGAATACGCCCTTAGCACCTGGAATTGGTCCATATACACCTTTTCGCCTCTTATCGAGACGTCCATCCACTTGCGCTTGTGTAGCGTTCGCAGATGTTCTCGCAGAAAACCCAATAGTTGTCGGTTGCCATTTACTCTTATCTAAGGAGCGTAATCTGCGCTGTACGATGGTTGATTTTCCAGTACCCGTGGGGCCGCAGAAGAGTATCGGGTACCCATGCCGCAAAGCGCAATCGAGCAAGTGATCGCACGTAGCCGTTTCTTTCGTTGGAACAATTGTTGCATCAAAAGGAAGGTCTTTTGGAATAATTCGAGCTTGCGCCGGAATAGAGTCAATCCATTTTTGCCACGCAATACCGTGCAAACGTTCAACACCGGCTCCTTTGGGAGCGGAAATTTTGAAATCGTAGACGGTGGCACTTTCATCGCGCCAAAATGTTTCCGGACATGACAGAGAACTGGTTTTGGACGCAATTGCAGATTTTAAGAACGTATCAAATGCTGATCTGCTCTTTGTATCGACACATCCACCAACAGACCACACCAAGGCGAATAGGAACGAGGCGTCAATCGCAGTAATAGGTGGGTTAAGATAACGAGACACGACGCTCGACTCGCTTTCGTCGCTCGCAATTCCAGCCGTATGCGCAGCGTCGTTACTCACGTCAGAACTATTTTCATATCCTGTGATCAAATCTTTCAGCGTCGCGTCAAATAGGCGCGTAAGCGATGCCGTGAGATTTCCTTCGCCCGCCGGGGAGATCTTCTTCAACTCGCCGACTTTCTCAACCGATGCCGGGAGAAACGTTTCAAATAATGTCGATAGGCGATCGTGCGCTTCGTTTCCGTACATTACACGTGCTTCAGATACCCACGATTTGAATTGCGGCTTCCATCCAACTTCAGCGGGTTCCATGTAAACCATACCGCATCGAGATACCGTCGCCGGACTCGCCACGGCCAAATCGGCAACCTCAAAAATCAAGTTCATCAACCCCGTCATTGCAATAATCTCAGAATTCGGGAGGCATAACTTTTTATTATCGTCTAAAACTGTGTTCATGTTCTCGATCCAAATTGCATCGACGGGACCATCCATAACGAGCCATTTTCTGATGTGGGTTTCGCGCATATTCGCGAGTTTACGGAAGTGTAAACCCAACACCCCCTCTCTCCACTCTTGTGTCACGTTATCTGTTTCACCATAAAGTTGTCCCATCGTGACTGCCTTTGGATTTAAATACGTCGCAATGACCTCTTTCTCATCGTTCAGTCCTTTCTCGTGTAAATCTGTAAGGGCACCAGCTAATACAGCCAACGCTGATGATTTTCCACTCATCGTCTCGCCGACTAGCATCAAACCGTGTCGAACCACAATCATCTCATACAATTGCGTAATCTTGGTCAAAAAATACTCCGTGGGCTGTAAATTCCTCGCAGTACACTGATCAATCACAGCAGCGTGCAGATTTTCGTAATCTGTTTTCGGTAGAACAACCCCGGGGAATAAATCACCGACGATGCCATAAAACAAAGGAACGTCGTGGGCGAGAAATTTACACAAGTTCACGTCGATGATGGCACGTAACGTCAAAACAAATTCACACTCCTCTGGATGCTTTCGCTTCAAATTGCCTGCGGCCCTGAGCACAGCAATGACGGCACGCATGCCATAATCGTAGTGATCCTGAGAAGAAAGCTGTTCTGAACACAAACGATACGTCGCTACAATCTTTCGCGCACACGCTCGCGCGTTAAGATACCCATCAGAATAGAGCAAAATCTCAGAAATCAACGCGTAGTCAGGAACCATCATAGCTACTGTTCGGAAGAGCGCTTTCAAGTTATCTGGAAGTTCGGATCTACCCGCATAACCAGGGTTCATCGTGATGAACACATTGCACGTCGGACGCAACGTAAGTTCTGAACCTTCAAAGAAGAACTTCTTCACGTTATTCTTCACGGCGATTTGAATCTCAAGCACTTGCTGGGCTACAACAGATAGCACTTCCAAATCGATGCGATTGAATTCATCGAAGCACGCCCACGCACCGGACGAAGCTAAACCTTTGAAGAATCGTGCCATCGTTAAATAGTCCAAAGAATCGGAACAGTTGAAAACAACGCACTGTCTTGCCAGCGCTTTTGCGAGATCTTTGGTTGTTTCTGTTTTACCAGTACCAGCTGGACCTTCCGGTGCACCTCCCAAGTTGAGATGAATTGCTCCCATGAGCGTACGATAGCAGCGGTCGGTTAACGGCGTAATCACAAGGCGCGACGAGTTTCCTAGGTATTCGTAACCATATTCGACGGAAGCATTCATCATGCGCAACATCACGGTCTCTTTTCTATCGTACGAACCGTCATCTTTTTGCACTTTCTTCAATTCGTACGTCGCACGCAACTGTGACAACCAGGAAAAATCGCGTTCGGAGGATACGCCATCTTCGGCAAGCTTACGGGCCACGTCTCGATTGTGGACATCCATGACCACCAAAGCAGAGAGCGTTTTACGCTGTAAAGGAGTCAGGTCACCTCTCACTAACTCGATAATCTCTTTCAATTGCCGATCGCACTTCTCCGCGGCTTTCTTCACGCTCCCTGGATTGGATTTTTCGTTTCGTAAAGCTTCGGCGATGTCGCGAGTCCAATAAATCTGCGACCCAAGTAATACCACTTGACCGGGCCATTCCAACACCCATTTTTTCCGCTCCGTGGTCGCATACGCGCGAACTCCAGCAGCGCACTGTTTCTCAACTGCTTCTAACATTGACGTTTCGACTTCGCATAACCATCTTTCGACGGCACCGTTAGCCTTTGCCGGTTCTATAAACGTGTTGAACGGCACTTCTTCGCCTTCGACAGAATTCATGGCAACAATATATTCTCGATCGTCTTCTTCATTTTTTTCAAAAGTCACGGAATCTATACCTTCGAAGCACTTTCTCAAATGCGGTTGCACTCTGCGTGGATCTTTTGTTTCACTCAATATCTCGAGCATCTCGTCGTTCGAGAGAAAGAAGAAGCGCGGGAATGCGATGCGCTTCAACTCCAGGTAGGATTGTAAACCTCGCTGAATTTCATCGAGTAACGTGTTTGCGGCTTCCAAACTTTGTAATCGCGTTTCATCTCTGCCGCATTGTATCGCCGACGGATTCTTTGCGGTTGCATCCACGACGTTACGGTACATCTGATCCACAGACTTGAACTTTTCCCCTTCTACGGGCATCTGCTTCACGATATCTTCAGAGGCAAAAATTGGCTCCAAGTATTGCCAAGTCGCTTGACACGATCCCCACTGATCGAGCGTATCTTGTAAACGCTGCAGGGTCTCGCTCCAAACTACTGCGCGGTCGCCGAACGGCTGCGAAAATGGAGACGCGCGAATGGATTGGGTCTTCACGAGTTGATCGTCCAGAAGCGCCTGAGCGTCTTCCGTTCCGCCGAGGACGCACGTGCCAGTATCCTTGTATGGCGTACACACGAAATCTATACCATCCCAATCTTTCTCCATTTTTATTAAAGCGGACTCTAGCGCATTTTCCTTCGAAGCGCGCGCGACGATATCGCGGATAACATCGATTTTTGATTGTAAACCAGCTTCCAGAGCTTTCTCCAAGGTAAGCGTGGAAGAGGAGCTATTTTTTGTCTCAGATAACGTCTCTGTTGACGTAGGCGAATCTGACGACAACTCAGATGATATAAACTTATCTTCCGTGGTATCGTCCAATGCCAGTACAGGTTGGTTGTCATCTACTACGTTGAGTAATTCTCGAATATCTTTCCAATGCCGTTCTTTCAACGCGTCGCTCGATAACGTTTCAAGCGCCGGTAACGTTGCCTCGAAGTTTTGAACGCACTTATCCAAACGTGATACTACTTCATCGCGTTTGTCTTTCCTCATGCGTTTCAACTTTCCTAATTGTACCTTTGTCTTTTCAATCTTTTCGAGAACACTATCTACGTTAACGTCTACGATGGCAGAATGCATCCATTCTGTGGAAATGGATTGGAACGTATTCAATTGTTCCCATGCGGTTTCTCTTATTGTCAATTCGCGATTGGCGTCGTCGAGCGCTCGGAAATTAAACGCACTCGATACATTCGAAGCAATATTCTCCCCCTCCACACCGTCTCTCGCATCGGACTCAACCGAGGATAACGAGTAAGTTTCGGCGTACGACTTCAAAGCGGCGGCGCGATCTCGCATACCGTCTAATCGCATTCTCGTTTCTTTCAACGATTCAATCACCACAGAGGGAAGAATACACTCGTTCATAACCTCTTCACCAGTAGGTCCTCCTGGTAGTTGCTCAAAAATTTCTTCGCCACTCTTCTCTAAACGTTCGGATTCTGACTTTAAAATCGCGATATTTGCTTCGTCGCGTGTATCCAAGTAGGTTTTCGCGTCTTCCAACGCCTTGCCATGTTCCTCTACAGCGACGCGCAAATCATCAAGTTTAACCTGATCGTGCGCCGGAATCTTCACCGAATGCGTTGATGCGAGTGAATACATCGTTTCAATCGAAACAGACTCCATTTCGAACGAACGAACATTTTCTGCTGCTTTCACCACAGTTCGTTTATAGCGAACGCTTTCGTCAAGCGCCCCCGACGCCACTTTTGCTGATTCGTCATTTCTAGTGTCTATTGCGCCATCTTCCGCGTTCATACTAACTTGTCCGCCTGTCTCGTCATCTTTTTTGACGTCTTGTTCACAGTGACCTTCGTCACTTTCTTCTCGTCCAGTCTTGGGATAGTCTCGCAACATCTCCATGGACGCTTCCAACGTGCTAAGCAAGGCTACCGTTTTTGCTTTTGCTGTTGTAATTAATCTCTCCTTCACTTTAATCGCAGCTTCGGCACAGATTGGCGTCACAATTTTTTTAATTTGAGAAGTGTCGACGCGCAGCGATCCTATTTGGCGCGATTTCTCGATAGAATCGATATCAGCAGTCCATGCGGCGACAATCGAAAGCGCAGAAGTAAAGTCCTCCGTCGACGGTGGCTTATTTTTGCCTTCTACTTTCACGAGTTCTCGAGTCGGATTCGTTTCGCCAAAATCATATATCGCGCGAGCGTTCATAAATTGCGTCAACGCGCAATACTCGATGGCTTTATCGAAATCTTCGCGTAATCTACTCCGCGCCTTTTCCATCGCTTCGTGCGCTCGCGCGCTCTCTTTAGCTATCTTCGACGCCGAAAACGTTTGCGCGAGAAAGGGTACGTCTGCATCCGCTGGAAGCGAAGTTGCAGTGGCGCTCAAAATTCTCGGCACAGAATTCACGAGTTGTAACGAATGTGAGCGCGAAGACTTCTCAATATTCTCCAACAGCGCATCAAACTC
Source organism: Bathycoccus prasinos (assembly GCF_002220235.1). Lineage (NCBI taxonomy): Eukaryota > Viridiplantae > Chlorophyta > Mamiellophyceae > Mamiellales > Bathycoccaceae > Bathycoccus > Bathycoccus prasinos. Next base: position 719,952 of record NC_024004.1, read on the forward strand.
TGGCGTCAACGCGGTGGTGACGCCGGCAATCGCCGGGAACAAAGCTTCTACAACAAACACGCCGTCATTGTTATTCTCGTCCGCTTGTACCGTATTGATTTCATTAAAAACCGTTTCTGATACTTTGATGACGCTTTCTGCGAGTTGCGAATTGACGACTAAATCGCAAAATCTTGTAAAATGACCCAGTCGATCCTTCTCCCTTTCGAGTATTTTCCGCGTTTTCTCGCGCTTTCGCATTTTCGAAGCTTCCTCGGCGAGTGAAGTGGAAGAAGACAGTGACGGCGCCGGTGCCATCAGTAATGCCGACGCAGAAAACTCTTCTTCTACTTCTTTTGTGATACACTCCTCCTCTTTTACCATCCTCTCGTCGCTCTCCTCGTCTCCATCACCTTCTTCTTCCTCCTCCTTTTCGACGGAATCTGTTTCCATACCGCCGCTGCCTAACATTGCGCAACTTCTCACGACCGATGCGTTCACTCTGTTCGCTACCCTCGTCGCCTCTTCTACTTTCAAATCAATTACAGGTTGCACAACTTTGACTCTGTGCGTATCGCAATGCGTCTTAAACGCCTCTGCGGTATACGCAAAACCATCTCGTTTCGGCACGAACGACGTTTCGTCAATCGCGCTCGCAATCGCAAACAACTTTTGCATCGCCGGCGCAAACCTCTCCGACGCCACGAACGCTCTCTTCTCAATCTGCATCCTTGTCCTCTCAAACATTCTTCTTCTCACTTCCGCTCTCCAAATCCGTATCGCCTTTCTCTCCCTATACCTCGCGTACGTCGACAAACATCGCATGGCGCGTACCAAATGCTTCTCTCGCATCCACTCGGACAACGCGTAACATTTACTCGCCGACCCATCCGCCGGGTGGTGCACCACCGCCGTCGCGGAAACGATAAACAAATCCTCTTTCGACGAAGACGCATTGAAGAACCCTCTCTTCTCTTCTCGTTCTCTCCTTTTCCTTTCCTTCTCGTCGATTTCAACCAACGCGTACGCGTCGTAGGGTTCTTTCCCACTCGCGTCGGCCACAGTTTTCTCGTAGGAACTTTTCCGTTCGCACATGAAAAACTCTCTTTTTGGTCGCTCGCCTCGTTCCGCGCACGTGAGGTAATACACGATGATATCCTCGTCCGTTTGTTTCTTCTTCTCCTCCTCAAACTCGTCGGTAAGATCCTCTCCATCTTCTCCTCTTTTGAGCTTCTTTCTCGTCGTTTCCGTCGTCGTCAAAGGAGAAAAGTCGTCGAAACGTAAAAAACTCGCCAAGTTCCTCACGTCGTTTCGCCTCGCCAAACCTCTCCTTCGTCTCGCTAAAGAAGAAGACGGTTCAACCAACATCTTCTTCGCGCCTTCTCTCTCTCCCTCTCTCTTTCTCAGAAGAACCTGCGCCCCACCACGGGCAGACAGAGAGAGAGAGAGAGAGAGAGTCAAAGAGATGCGCGTTCTTCTTCTCGCGTGGCTATTTTTGGTCTTTATTTTTTTATTTTTTTTCTCTCGCGAGATACAAAATTTTAAAATACGAGTAGTGTAAGACACATACCATCGACAAAAAGCTTGATTATTATCTAGGAATCATTTTAATGATCATCCACGCACATCTCACGCGACTGTCCGTTTGCTCTTCTTGCATTCGTGAGATGAAACACAATTATTTTCCATCGTGCGAAAGGATTTCTTCTTCATTCTCGCGATCGAGTCATAGGAAGCTTTCACGTGGCAAAACTTCAATCAGATCCAAATGAAAAAAAGACGTTTTAGGGGAAAACCCCCAGAAGAAGACCACAGAGAGAAAAGCGAATTGTTTAAGCGAGAGCAGAGAGTTAGAGAGAGAGTTTTTTATTACGATGATGACGATGCCGGCGACGAGGGAGAGGAGGAGGAAGAGTCGTGGTCGTGTGCACTCTTGGTCTTCTTCTTCTGCGGTACTTTCTGCGTACGCGAATCAAACGTTAAAACCGATTGGAATTCATATAAACGGCGAATGCACGTCGTTCCACCATCGCGCGCGAGAAGAACGCTCTCGCCTACTCTCGATCTTAAAAACGAACAAAACGACGTCATTCAATGGAAAAGTACGCGACGAAATCGCCTTGCTCGAAAAGCTCTGCAAAAATTCCCACGCGCAACACCGAAGGTCGAAATTGTTTCAAAGTGTACAAATGGTTGTCAAAGAGGTGCTGTTTTTACTCAAAACGGTCAACGCTCCTCTCGCCTTGGCAAAGTTGGAGAAGAGTTTACACGAACATTTTGAAGAGGAGAAGAAAGATAAAAGCAAAGAGAGAGAAACGATTTTAGCGCCGTCGAGAGAACAGTTGGCGGTGTGCGTGAACGCGTTGCGAGCGACGGCGTTTGGTATCGGCGGCGGCGAGGGTAGGGGCGTTCGGGAGAAGATTCAGACGTGCGGGATACACGCGACGACGGAGATTTCGAGGTCATTTTTTGTGCCGTTTGCGACGGTGGTTTTGAGTGCTCTCGCGCGAGTGCAGATTTTGGTGTTTCAATGGTGCGCGGAGTGCGCGGAGTTGCACAACGTGCTCGCCGGTTTTGGAGGGTGTTTGCCTTCGTCTTCGTCTCGTTCGTTCGGGGAGGAGAACGGGGTACCGAAAACGAACGCGTTTAAAGAGGAGTTGGTAGTTGAATGGGAAAAAGAAAAGACGAAGAAAAATAAAGAAGAAGAAGAAGATGAAGATGATGAGAATGATAAGGAAGAAAAAAAGGACACGAGTGGTCGCTTCAAAGACGTCGTACCTCGCGTGCGCGCGTTCGAGTCTGGCAACGATATTTTCGGATGGGACGAAAATTGGGCGCCGCTCCTCGTTTCCTCGCCGTCCCGCATATCTGCTGTTGTAGCGCAACGACGAGATAGTTCTATTACCACTGAAGCAGTAGCAAACGAAAAAGAGGACGATGTAGATCTCGGAGCAAAAGTCGATCGCGAGGGACTCACGAAGCCGCCGACGATGACGACGAAACCATCGCCGGCGACGACCACCGTGTCGTTAGGCTTAGGTGTCCCTTTAGTGGACGTCGACAAAGATTTGCAAAAAAAAATAGCGCAATCCAAACCTAACTATAAGGACGGTCAAGGCCGAGACGCCTCTGGTAAGCGTTCGCTCGACGCCGCGATGACGAAGAAGGAGAAAAAGTTAAGAAAGAAGGAAGAGATGGAGAAGAAGCAAAAGTTAGCCGTGGATCCAGTCGCGCGCTTGAAAGCTATATTCGAAGGATAGAGTATACTGAAGCTAGTTAGCATGTAATAATAGTAGATGTAATAGTAATCGTGTATATATTATGAGTATCAAAAATCGTTATGAAGAGTAGTAGTAAAAATACATCATCGCTGTGAGAATAAACCGCGCCGCCGCCGGTAGCGAAAAAGTCAAAGCGAAGCGAGACCTACGAAGTTGTTGGTTACGAGCCCTTTCGACACCCACGGAAACTTCGCCCAAAAGTCTCCACTCACGTTCTCCCTGAGCGTTATATCGTCCGCGAGAACCGCCGCGACGATTAAAATCCACATCCATACCCAAAGTTGGAGGGCTTTGGTGAGTATGGCGAAGAGTATTTTTACCCACCGATACTTCCCGTTCCTCTTCGAGGAGACTGTCGACGCGAACCCTGTTCCACTCCCTCCCCCACGCGCGGCCAAAACCATCGCGTCTTCGTATCCAACCTCCTCGGCAATCTGATCCAACGCCTCCTTCACGTATTCATTCCTCTTCTTCTTCCTTTCCTCTTCGTCCTCTTCTTCGCCTCGACTTTTGTGGTCAATCCTCTCGCCTCCGCCGCCGCCCGTACCGCTAACGTCCCGGTGGTACAAAACAACCCCATCCTCGGTCTCGCACGCCTCGAGCGTCTCTAACAACTTCACAACTTTCGCGTTCGCACCAACTGCTGCGTCCATCGCTCGTTTCGTCTCCTCTCGCAAAGTCTCTTTCACGTTCGCCAGTCGCGTCGAAAACAGTTCGAGCAGGTCCTTTTGCTCCTTCGTCGTCCTCTCCTCGTCGCTCTTTTCCTCCTTTTCCAACTGTTCCACGCGCATGCGAAGCGATCTGTTTTCCTTTTGAGATTCCAGCATCAAGAATTCGAGCCGTTTCACTCGCGCTTCCATCGTTTCCTTTTCTTCTTCTTCTTCTTCTTCTTCTTCTTCTTCTTCTTCTTCTTCAGGAGTTAAAGTCGTCGTCGGCGACGCGAAGTTCTTCTTCGTCTCCTCTTCCTCGCGAAAAGAAAAGGACGAGGAGGAGGACGGAGAGAGAGAGAAGGTGAGTTCGTCGTTCTCGGAGGAGGAGGACATCTTTTGGTTCGTCGTCGCGGAGAGGTCTCGCGAATACGCGCAGAGTAAAGTGTGTCAAGGAGTTCCGTGAAAAAAGAAGTGAAGACAAAGAGACAAGACAGGAGGATTTTCGTATAATTTAAGCGTCATCACGAATACATTATAATATGACTATTCTAGAAAGCTTCGCGTTGTATACGCACAAGAGGCGCGGTGCAGGGCACACCACGCAACTTTAATCTCATCGTCTCGACTTTTAGACAAAATCTGTGACGAAAGACTCGTACGATTTGTTGCCGTACCCGACGCCGCAGAAGAGCAAGCCGTGAGGGGGCGCCGGCGGAGCGGAAGCCATTCGGTCGCGGTTTCGGGCGAGATCGAGAAGCGCGTCTTCGTTGAACTTTTTTGAACTCGAGAGCGAAGATGATGCTTCTCGGCAGGCGGTAGAGACTATGCATCGGACCATTTTGCGAAGGAAGCGATCGGCGACGAGCTCTATGGCGATGCATTCGAGGGGTTCTTCTTCTTCTTCTTCTTCTTTTTCCGTTCTTGTCGCGCGATGAAAAGCGGTCTCGTCGTAAAGTAGCGACGTGTCTTTATACCGCCGGTCGCGGTATCGTTTCCCGTATTTACTCGTCGCTGCTTTCATTTGAAACTTTGGAATCGATATGGTTTTTGCTCGCGCGTAGAGCATTTTGCACTCCGTCGATTTACCTTTCGGCGTATCTCTCGCGTACGCGTAAAAGTCGAGAGTTTTATTTTCAAACTTCCGCAGCATTCTATCCAGCAAATCGCAATCAATCTCTTCTTTGGAATGGTGCGCGAACGCGTCTACATCTTCTACATCTGTTTCACCTCCTTCTACTTTTCTCAGCTCTTCCTTCACTTCGTCGACGTCTAACGTTTTTTTCGGTATTATGTACACGTACCTTCTCCACGTCGCCGAAAACGTCGCGTGCCATTCCGCGTTGACTCTAAAACACTCCACCGCTTTCAAATACCCGCGCTTCCCAACCTCCGTGGACTCATTAATCGCTCTTCGAATCAACTCGCACTTCCTCTCCTCCTCTGTTTCGTCCACGTACCTCCGCTCCAAGTGATTTTTCGCGTCTCTAAATATTTGCACAATCTGCCCCGCGCCGGAAACGTTTCGATCCGTCCGTCCGCTTTGGTACACGACGGGATGCTTCTCCTTATCGAATCCCGCGCAGTGCTCGCCTAAACTTTCCCGTATCGTTGCCACAACGCTCGCATTTCCAGGTTGCCAGTTATCGCCGTAAAATCTCTCGCTGGAATGTTTACTCGTATCGTCCACGTTTTTATCCCACGCGAACGACGCGAACGCGTTGCCGAAATACTTCAATCTGACGCAATATTTCGCGCGTTTGCTGTGTTTGTTAAAAGAAGAAAGGTCAGTTCAAAACATTATCAACATCCGCAAAATTTTACCTTTCCGTCTGCGTTCGATGGCTCCTTTGTTTCGCATCCTTCGCCTCTTCTAACGTCTTTTGCACAGAAAAATTCCAAGGCAAATCCGGTTCCGCGTCGGCGACGTGTACGTCTGACAAGTTCTTTTCCTCTCTCACGATTTGGAGTAAAAACCGTTCCACGGATAACCAATCTCGAAAATCCATCGATCGCACGTTCGAGTCGTTTATGAACGTTTCGTTGGTAGAAGAAGAGGAAGACATCATCATTTCGTTCCGGGGAAAATCACCTCTCACACTCGTTGTTGTTTCTCTGATGCGCGGGCGATAAGAATAATAGTAATACCAATAACGTTTCAAAAAAGCGCCGTTTCGCGAGGAGGAAAAGGAGGAGAAGATGCGCGCGCGCGTGCGCATGTGAATGCGCGTTCGCTCTCGCTCCTTTCTCGCGCGCTTGTTTTATTTGTTAGTATAATGCCGCCAAAAACCGTTTAGATACGAGAGAAGCTTTTGGTTGGTTTTTTCCCTGGTGGCTAATTAAATTTATTTTTTAAAAATACGCGGGAGGAGAAAAACAGCAAAAATAACCACCAAACAAGTTTGACCGCACAACAACTGAGCGCGAAAGCGAGAGAGAAAAGAGCGCACTCATGGCAGAAGGAGCTCACGGAGAAGATGATGCGAAGGACACGAACCAATCGTCGTCCTCGAAAAGCAGCTCGAATTTGATGCTCGAACGACAACGACAGAAACAGAAACCGTTTTCCCCGACGAGAAGTACGACTCACAACGGGAGAAGTAAAAGAAGGAAAAAAACGATGATAGATGCGTCCGCGTTACCGAGCGCTCGTTTATACCAGTCCTTTTCGGATTGGAAATACATCGCCACGTTTGCCTCGGTCGCGCTCGTCGTGGTGACTGTATTCTTTATCTATCTCTCTTTAGCCGCGTGGACGAGGTGCACGAGAAACATCACCTCAGAGTTACAAAAAGAGAAAGGGCGAGAGGAATTGGTGAAGACGTGGTTGACGTGCACGTACGCCAGGGAAGTTGGAAACGCGTACAAGCCGTGGAAATGGGACGATTTTGCGGTGCTGTTCGTTCGCTTGTGCATGCTTTCGCAATTCGGCGAGGTTGTGTTTCACCAGATGGTCGGATGGCACGTCTCGAGGTTTCGAAATTGGCGAACGAAGACGTGCGTGTACTCGTTCGGTTTATATAATTTGACGTACTTCGGAACGATAGCTATTCTTGGATTTTATCATCAATACACGCAATACGCGTGTTATTATCTCTTTGGCATTCTCATGTGGAGTGGGTTATCGGCGTTTGATTTTTGGTCCACCAAAGGCATTTCCTACGGGTTCGTGTATATTTATTTGATGGCAATTATAGGAAAGAACGTGGTTGAATTTTTCTTAATCGTCATGAGCGACCAATCGGTATCACCGATGATGAAACTGTTCATTCGGTTTGGTTTAGACCCGATTTTCTGGGAGCTCGTGAGAGGAGCGGAAAGGCATTTCGCGCGTTTGAATCCATCGCCTGGGCCGTGTTTGCAAATTCCGTATTACCTCTCCTTCGCGTTGCAACAGGCGTTTTTTTCGAGGTACGTGATGTTCCTCTTAGCCGCAGACGGGACGGTGAAATCGATGGCTACCGTACAAACGATTCTTTCCTTGCACGAACTCATGATTGCACTGACGACGAAAGATCGCGACAAGTATTTAGCCCGCGCGTTTTTAGGCAAACAAACCGCCGAGGCGTTGTTGACGACGCAAAAGCAACACGATATTTTAGCGATGAACTCCATCATTTCCGCGTTTGCGGAGATAGCGGCTATCATCGTCATCTCTATTTACTTGTACATATTTCGAATGGCTAAAGTTGGGAACGAGTCTATCGTTTCTTTTAAAAGTTACGCGATTCAAGCGGTCAATTTGATTGCGATTGAAATCGCGTTGTCCTTTTTGACCGTGTACGTCCAACAACGTTTTCACGGCATGCGACATAAGCGCATGTTTCCGAAAATCAAGAAGAAGAAGAAGAACAACAACGATATAAACAACAATAACAAAAGAAGGAGTGTTAAAGAAGGAAATACGAAGAAACAACAGCAATGGTTTGGGGGCGTTCGAAGGTTTCTCGAGCAGCCGCCGTATGCGTTTTACGTCTTCATTTGGGTCGGCGTCATGCTCATCCATAAAATCACCACGTACTTGGTCGGCGGTCAATTTCATCGGTATTTGTGCCCGCGAGTGGACGAACGCGACGGGTCTATATACACGTTTCAATGCACCACCGAGGATCTGGATTTAGCCCCAGGCGGATTCTATTTCAACATGCGCGGGTTTATGATTCAAATGATTGACTTTCCAGTCGCGAATAACGAGGAACGGTTTTATCGAAACACTTCGCAAAGTTGGGCGTATAACAAGAACCACGACGGTTAACGAGGCGACGAGATGATGAATATGTTGTGGTTTTTTATTATATTATGAGAATGATTATTAGAATAAAGCTCGTCGTCGTTGCATCATGTTAATAAACATTTACGCCCACTCGATCGGGAACACTTCCGCTTTCGGGTCGTACTTCGCCGCGTATTCTTGCAACCCCTTCCACAAGTTCGGCTCGACGCCGATCGTCCCTTTCTTCTTGTTTTCGGCGGCCAACGCGTCGCCTCTTTCGCCCGGCAAGTTGATCGAACTCACGCCTTCCTTCCTCTCCGCGTTCTTCACGCGCTCCATCACGAACGCGCTTTGCTCTAAGAAATCGTCGTTACCCAAGATCTTCGGGTCAATGGCGAACACCAAGTTACCCCAGTTCTTCGCCGCCTTCTTATCGTTGTACGCGGCGCCGACCAACGGACCGGCTAACAACTCGATGCACAAGGACAAGTTGCTAGACTTGTACCCGCAATCAAAGGTCATGATCGCCCCACCATCCAACGCGGCGTTCGCATCCGTGGTCATGTTCCCGTCCTTGTCTTGTGCAACGTTCGGAGGTAACGGTTTACCACTCGTCTTGGCTTCCAACAACCCGAAGAAGGCGTACGCCGAAGTCGCCATGTCCAAAGTCATCGGCTCGCCGCCTTTCCTCGGGATCGAGCATCCGATTGGGTTGGTCCCAAAAATCGCTTGCTTCGCCCCAGCCGGCGCCACAAACTCCGGCGATTGCGCCAAGACAATCCCAACCATGCCTTGCTCGCCAATCTTCTTCGCGTAGTACCCCAACGCCCCGGTACTCGTAAACGTGTGGTTCGTCCCGACGACCCCGACCCCGTGTTGCTTGCACTTCTCGATCGCAATCTCCGCCGCTTTGTCCAAAACAATCATCCCGTGGTTGTTACCGCCATCGATTGCAGCCGATAAAGGCACCGGTTCGGTGATTTTGATCGGCGTCGCCTCCGGGTCTCGCGCGATGCCGTTCGTCGTCACTTTGATAATCCCTTGGTTGTTCCCACGCAGTTGGGCGTACATCAAAATATCCAAAATGCATTCGGTGGCTTTTTCGTCGTACCCGTAGGTTTTGATCGCTTTTCGCGTGGTTTCCGTGAGTTCGTCGATGGAGACCATGGTGTCTCCTGAAGCTTTCACGACGAAAGACTTCTTCGAAGCGGAGGAAACTCTTCCTCGTTTGAGAGGAGATTTCGATTTCATCATCGTCACCCCGGGGGTGATGGATGCAGATTTTAATGAAAAACTCATCTTTGTGTGTGTCTTATTTTATATTTGAAAAGGAACTACTTTGTGTGAGCAGTAATAAATATATACTACGCGTAAAATAATAATAACTTTTGCGATAACTTTTGTGCGTGTAAAAAGAAAGCGCGTTGAAGTCGTGTTTATTGTGATGCGATTGATTGATGTGATTACACAAACTCTCTCTCGATGAGAATGGATAGAGAGATATTTCCTCCTAATAAGCCACGGAAGGAACTTGACACGTCATCTCGATATTTAAAAAACCCTAAATGAACAGTTTTTCTTTCCTCCTCTTGTCTTTTTTTTTTTGAAGTTTTCTGGAGTTTTGGAGCAACTGAAGAAGCACTTTAGTAGTAGCAGCAGTGAGAGAGAGAGGACACAAAGTGAAAGAATGTCGAAGAAAGGAGCGGGTCCGTGGTGTTTACACGTCGCTCTGGAGTTGAAGAAAGAATTCGTGGACAAGTTTCTTTTGAAATTTGCGGAGTTAGCGAGACACGTGGAAGCGAACGAGCCGGAGACACTTTCGTACGAAATCGGACGAAGCGACGAAAATGAATGCAAATTTATCATCGTCGAACGGTATTCGAAGAAAGAATATTTAGCGGAACCGCACCAGACGTCGGAAATGTTTAAGAAATTTAAGCAGTGGATGAGTGCGAACGAGGAGATGTTTGTCTCGAAGGATGGGTTTAGCTTTTACGAACAGCAGATTGGGTACATGCACAGATGATGTGAATATATTTATCATTAGATTACATTTTTACAAATTTGTTTCTCTATTTGGCGACCGAAACAAACGCCGCCTGAAATCGCTCTTTTTTCATCGCGCGAGCTTCGTCTACCCACCTTTGAATCTCTTTGACTTCTAACAAACGCGCTCGTTTCACGCTCGTCGGGTCGTTTTTGCTCGAAAACATCAAATCGTTGTGATGCGCGCCTTCGTCGATTTTCACTAAAACGACGCGCGGATTGGACGTTTCCAAGACGCCCAGTAAGTGCCACGGGTCTAACATACCGTTTGAAAAGACAATGTTTGAGGCAAAGTTCTCGACCATTTTGCGACCGCCGTAAGTTTCTTGGGCGAAATACGGTCTCGGTTGGACGTCGTACGCGTCGCGACAGTAGCGAAACTCGTTGGTTTCGTTCCAAGAAGAGAGCCAGTACATGTCGTTTTCTCCGCCGGTCGTTTCCATTGGCATGAACATCTCCGAGCAGTACTGATATCCCCAGAGATCTTCGGTGGCTTTGGTGTCGTCGTTCGGTGACGGGTCGCCGATTGTAAAGCACTGCTCGGTTTTCGTGGCGTTGTAGTAGATGCTGACCGCCTCTCTCAGGTTTTCTAACAGCGCTAACGAAGTCGAGTTTGACGCGTTCGGATCGTCGACCATCATCTCGTTGCACACCACTTTCATCGGCCACGCGGGCAACGTTCCTTTCCCTGATAACATGTACCCACTCTCGACTGGGTAATCACCCATCGCGATGTAATCCAACGCCGATTGCGCCCACTCGGCGACTTCGTACGGCGACTCGATATCGTCGCACGCTCTAAACGTGTGTTTTAAAACGTCCAAATATATCTTATCGCTTTCATCTCCAGAGTCTATCAACAAAGTAAACGCGTCTTGTATTCTCTTTGGACACTCCGCGCCGTGTCCGCTCACCATGGCGGTATACGTCGACCCTCTGGCGAACGCGTTCGGATCTACCGGCGGATCTTCCCCGTCGAACGCATAAATAGGCGCTGATGCTGCAATCGCCCCGTCCACTACGTGCGGGTACTTCATCCTCATCCACGACGCTAACATGCCGCCATAAGACCCACCAAACGCAATCACCGCCACGGCGTCCTCGTACTCTTCTCTCAACTCTCTGACCAACGAAGCGTAATCCGCCAACGCTTCCATCGAGTTCAAATGTTTCAACGTATTCTTATTCGTATCCTCCTCGTCATCATCACTCATTGGTGACGATTTCCCGTAATATCGATGCTCCGCGAACACTAACAACGCGTTAAAATGTTCCGCGTTTTCCCACATCAAACCCGTATTTTCCAAGTAACTTTCCACGTTCGCCTCGTTTCCAGTGTATAAGAAAATGGGCGAATCCTTTCGATAAAATTCAGAACACACGAAATATCTCGTCTTAAACTCTCCTCCTCCTTCTCCTCCTCGTTCCTCCTCCTCCTCGCTGTTCCAAGAGAAGTGCGAGAGCGGCTGTTGAATCCACCTCTCCTCGCACCGCGAGACGTATTTGTTTTCTTCTTCTTGATGAAATCTCGTTAAAAGCATTCCTCGTCGTCGTCGTCGTCGTTCTCTGCTCGGTTTTGGTTGCCGTTTTAATGGTGGTTCCGTCGCCGTCGTCTGAATCGTCGAGGAGGAAGAGGAGGAGGACAAATGAATCGCGCGACTTTCAGCGATGGTGACAGCGTGTGAGAGCAGGAAGAGGAGAACGAAAAACATCATCATTTGCGCGCAAATGAGAAAAAAAGTGACGCACTGAAGTCTCTCGTTTCATGAAAACAAAAATTATTCACATTAAAAATTCACCCCCTGCCGGAGGATCGCTAAACTCTCTCTCTCTCTCTCTCTCTCTCTCTTTCTCTCGTCTCGTTTTATTATCATTATTGTTTAGGCGGTGTTCTCGGGGGTAATCTCGTCGGCGTCCCCGGTTGCGGAAACGCGCTCACGTCCGGTAAGATTTCCATCGATCCGAGCGGCGTCGTGCGCTGCGAGGTGGCGGACCCGGGGATTGAAATGTTCTTTCTCAGAGTACCTTGGCGTCTCGGCGTGGTCGTGCCCACCACGGAGACGTCACTATAGCTATCGTTGGATGTCATGCTATCGTCGTGCGATTTCGAAGACGTTGCTCGTTTTTTGAATTTTTGACCTCCGGCGCCTCCGTCGACTTCGGTGGTCACGCCTAAGCACTGCTTGCACGCACCGCGTTCTAAACTCTCTTCGTTTTGGACGAGTTCGTAAAGGCTTGGTTTGAATAAGCGTTTTAACGAGCTCGCGATGATGTACGGTAACAAGCATAAAAACGTCACCGCCCAAAAGCCGAGCCAATATTTCGGGGTCAACACGGTCGATTCGGTGAAGATTTTGTACGAGTACGTGGAGTAATACACGTCCGTGTGACTCAAGACGACGTTTAAGATCCACCACAACGCGAAGGATCCCCAAATGGTTAAATGATGGATCCACGTCCAGTAATTTATGAACAAACCGATTTGTAAGTTCAACGTGAACACTAAGGAGGTATACATGGTCGTGCCAACTTCCCACAAACCAAAAACGTGGCCGTCCTCGTGATCGGCTTCGCCCGAGTGCACGGCTTTCATGATGGACCAATAGGTGACGATAGCGACCCAGATGGCGTTCAACGCCCACACGGCTTGAGATTTCTTGTTGAAATTTTTGTTCCATTGCGTTTCGGAGTACAACTCTGGGTGCTTCAAACTCGAATCCGGTCGAACGTCTTGGTCGAAGAGGCCGAGAATGATCACCGGATAACACACGAAGAAGATGTTAAACGAGGACATCAACCAATCGTTGTAGATGACTTGGCCACTCGCGGCGGCGTGTAAGTTGTAAATGAATATGGTCAGACCAAACGCCAAGTTCTTATAGAAGAAGTAGCACACCATTCGGGCGATTCTTTTATAAGAGTACCGACCGTGCAAAAGCAACAGACGTTCGAGAAATCGAAACTGAGCAAAGGCGAAATCAGACGCCATGACGGCTTGCATGCCTTCCTGTCCGGAAATGCCGACACCGATGTGCGCGGCTTGAATCATCCCAACGTCGTTGGCGCCGTCGCCAATGGCTAACGTGATTTTACCGGAATCTTTCACGAGTTTTGTCACCAACGCTTTTTGTAACGGCGAGACGCGACAGCAAATCACCGCCGCGCAAGACGTCCCCAATTTCAAAAAGTTATCCTTCAACTCTGCAGATAACGCGAACGATAACGATCGCCCGTCGATGACTAAACCCATCTCCGCGTCCACTTCCGCGCACTGTTTCGCGATTTCCAAACCGTCGTCAATTTGCTTCGAAACAGCTTCTAATCCTTGGGTTTTCATTTCTTCCTTGGAAATTTCGCCTTCGGATTCGAGCTTGACCAATTCTTCGACGTTGATTACTTTTAAACTCATTTGTGGGGTGATTAAAGAACACGCGGAGCCGATGTTGATAGCCGTGTCTTGTTTATCGCCGGTGAGTACCCAAACAGCGATACCGGCGCGCATTAATTGCTCAATACAGCGCGGCACGCCCATTTGGAGCTTATCCTCAATCGCCGTCGCGCCAACTAATTCCAAGTCTTTTTCTATGAGTTCCGCGACGGCGTCCAACTCTTCGTCGCGCTTCTTCATCGCTTGGGAAGCTTTGATGAATTTCTTGTTCCACGCTTCGTACTCGCTGGAAGAAATTTCTCTCTGCGCTAAACACAAGGTTCTCAAACCGCAGGCGGCGTAATCGTCGATGTGTTGTTGCGTGGACTCTTTAGCTGCGTTACCACCTTTGTTACCGACCGCTAACCGCTCGTAAATGACTGAATCCGCACCTTTAGTCATCAAAATGATTTTATTATCGTCTTTCGAGCGAACGACGACGGACATGCGTTTCCTCGTCGAATTGAATTCCAACAAGTTCAAAACCTCGTACGTTCTCACGGAGTCTTTTTCGCTCTTATTCACGGATTGTTCGAGAACTTCCACCGTCGTGCTCGTTCGGTTGTTGAAGAAAAATCCAAACCTTTTGGCGGCGACGACAAACGCGAGTTCATCCGGCGATTCCGCTTGGTAAACGACTTGCTCGGGAGTTCGTTCGCCTTCCGGGATGACGGTTTGACAGACGGCTAAAATTCGAAAGAACGAACGCAACTGTTCGCGATCGGGCGACGTTCGCCATTGACCGTCCGTTAAGCGGCTATCGATGAAGTTAAACGACGGCTCGATGGCTTTGGACGATCGCGCGGGTGGATTCCCACCTTGCCTTTTGATCAAAGCGTGTTCGATTTCGGTAATACCTTCGCCGTACGAGACGCCGTTGACGGACAATTTGAAAAACTCCATCGCGTTACAGGTTAACGTCCCGGTTTTATCGGATAAAACGGTGTGTACCATCCCGAGTTCCTCGTTCAAGTTACTCGTTCGTGCGCTCATCGGCGTGTCCGTTTCTTCGTGATACATCTTTCGGTCCCGATTTAACAAAACCATCGCTTGGAAAACTTTCACGAATTCCAACGAGACGTATAAAGAAATAGGAATCAAATATCCGTACAACACGTAGGAGGTAAAGAATGCAAACACACCGACAATGTCGGTTTTATTCACGTCGAAGGGTTCGTCCGAATTCGCGGTATCCAAGTACCAATGCTTTGGACTTTCGTTTTTCACCCACCAGGAACAATAAATTGCGGAAATCGTGGACATGGAGAGCAACAAAATGAGCATACCTAAAACGACATAATCCATCTGTTTCTCCACGTGCGACCGTTTCGATGGCGTTTCCGATGCGTTCATCATAACTTTTGAATCGTGTCCGGTGTAAATGACAATACCGTAAACGTATTCCGTGTTTCTTAACTGCGACCCTCTCAACAAAACGTTCGTCGGCGTCACGGCTATTTTCTTTTTTTCCGACACAAAAGGCGGTTTCAACTCCAAGTTCCCGCTGAACGTGTATAAAGAGTTATTCGGGTGTTCGCACTCGACCGTGCATAGATTGCCACTCAAGTGATCCTCTGCATTCGCCATCACGTCGTCTCGTTGAGAGTTGCGACACAAATTCGCCAGCTTTGCGTTTGAAATCACCTTGACCCCATCGCCCATATCTACGCTCCTTTTCAACTTCAAGTTCGTCTCGCCGTCTAAATTCTTCGTTTCCACGTAACACGTTCTCTCCTCGTTGCTCGATCCAATCATGATCAAATCGCACGGAAAAAACGCATCTCGTACCACCCTCACGACGTCGCCACACACCAAATCTCGCCACTCCTTATTCTCCATGCACTCTCCGTTAAACCGTTCAATCGGCGTTCGATTTTGCTCGTTATCTTGCTTGTGCCTCTTATAATCCTCCACGGCTTCTTTCGTCATGCTCAACGTGATGATAAACGTCAGCGGCACCCACATCGTGTACGGCTTAATCGGCGAAATGCTCTCGAAACACGAAATCGTCGCCACGGATAAAAAGTACAAGTTCGCGACTCTCCGAAACTGTTCGTATAAACCTTTGGGAAGAAACGTCACCACGTTATACTTCGACGTCGATATCGAGTTGCTCTTGAACTTTAACGGCGCGTTCGTCTCTCGGTCAGAGCTGATTGAAAACACCCGCGATATCGGTTTTTCCTGTTCTTTTTTAAACATCGACGTCGCTCGTTCGAGAACCGAAGGTGATTTCGTCAAGGATTTGTTCCTTTTTTGCAGCTTCGAATTCGACGAAGACGACGAGACCGACGGTCTCGATTCCAACGCATTTGCCGGGTCGACATCCGTCGTCGTTTGCGTCGTTTTATCTCTCGCTTTCTCTGCATCACCGCTGCTCATTCTTAGTATCAGATATCAAACTCTAAAACCAAAGCGCGCTTCGTTTACGCGCGCGTGTGTGTGTGTGTGTATATCTTTCCTCCGAAATGCGTTCGATTTCTGTTGACCTCGTCCCGAGACGATGATGACGATCCCAAATCGCAAACGGTTTTCGTTCTTCACGAACAAAAACACTCGGCAAAGTTTCTCCCGAAAATCCTCCCTCGATATATCCTTTTCGTCGGAGTCGTTCTCTCGAAAAGAAGACAAAGAAGACAAAGAGAACGTCTCCTTCTCCTCTGTAATCAACACGAGAGGAAGAATATTAATTTTCAAAGAATTTTGACGTTTTTTGGACTGCAGCTGGCAATTTACGTGAAATTTGTGAGATTTCAAATGTGTGTTGAGATATATAATACGCTTTCGCGCGCGGACGAGATGTGTCTGTCGTTTTTCGTTTTATGCATCAAAACGGTTCACACGGTGGGTGCGTTTGTTTTAGGCAAACCTTCGGCGTCGACGCACTCGTACGCCTTGTCGTCGACGGGGACTTTGTCTTCGCTGCCGACGATACACACCGTCATCGGTTTGTTCAGGAGGTACTCCTGCGCGACTCTGGTCATGTCTTCTGCTGTGCAATCGAGCAGACGCGTGCGGAAGTTTTGACGTTGGGCGTCGGTCATTCTCTGCGCGTATAAGGATTGGCCGCGAGAGGCTGGGGCGATCGGCGAGTCGATGGATTTGAACGCGCGCAAATGCGCCTCTTCGACCATGGTTTTCGTGATTGAGCTCGGTTGAGCGGCCCATTCGCAGGCTTTTTGGAACGTTTCGATAGTTTCGAGCGTGTTCGGGTCGCGGTAGGAGGAAAAGTAGAAGATGCCGGCAGACGGGACGAACGAGGAACCGCCGCCGTAAGCGCCGCCTTTCTCGCGAATCTCTCGGTGGAGGAATTCAGTGCTCATGGCTTGCGAGAGGAGGAAGAGCGCCGGGGCGTCCGGATGTTCGTACCCGACGGTTTCGATCGCGCCGGTGCAGTAGTTGGTTTGACCTTTGATGGCGACGTAGGTTTTCGACGCGGATTGCGGGGTAAACGCGGCCAATTTCGCGTTCAACGACGATCCATCCGAGGAAGAAGGTTTACTTCCCGTGGACGGCAACGCCGACAACCATTTCGCCAACTGCGCTTTGCCAGCTTCCACGTCTTGCGCTTGAGACGCGACGCGGCATCTCTTCACGTTCTCTGGCGTCAAGAGTAAACTTTGAATTTCAGAGCACGCGGCTTTGACTTCTTCCACGCCTGCTTGTTCGGCTTTCGCTAAGCGTTGCGCCAATGCAACCTGTGGAAGACCGCCGGTGCGGTTTTCGAGTTCTCCCGCGGCGGACATTTTGGACGCGCACACGGCTTTACCGTACCCCATGCCGTTTTGCGCGACGGACGCGCCTAACTGCGCGGACCGACGTTTGATCAAGAACTTCAATCGTTCGTCGTCGCCGAACCATTTCGCATCCGTGCAGACGTCCAACAAGATGTCGCCCATAGCGTCGGCGTTACGCGCTAAACAGTGAGATCCGATGTTCATGGCAACTTCGCCGTTCTCGGTCCATTTCAACGGCATGTTCGTGTCATTGTTACTGAGAACATCGATGGATACGCCACCGCTGACGCCTTTGATTTTCTCCGCGAAGTCTTTGTACCCAACTTTCGATGTGCCGATTTGGTCCACGTAATCCGCGAAATAGTCCAAGTACGGCGTCAATCTGTCCGGTAATTGAGAGCAATCAAACATGGCGCCGACGTAGACCACCCCATTCGTCGGTTGCTCGTCCACTTGTAACTTCAAGTCGATGTTGTTCGAGTTCAATCGTAACTTTTCCTCTTTCGATCCCCACTTTTTGATCGATCGGTCCACCGCTTCAGCGACTTTTAACGTCGGCAACAGCTCGGCGTTTTGTTCGCCGTCTTGCGCGGCTTTCAATTTAACGCCGTCCTCGACAATTTTCTTCTTTTCGTCTTCGGAAAGTTTAGATTCTAATTCTTTCAACAACGCGTTCTCGGCTTCTTCCAATTTGGCGTCGTACTTTTCGTCCGATCGCGCACGAACGATAACTTTGTGTTGGTTATTCAAAAAGTACTTCGAGATTAAGTTTTGCCAATACTGAGGATCGGAATCCAATTTCTCTTGCAATTGCCTCGCGAGCGAGAGTGTTCTCAGCGGTCTCAAAGCGTCGCCGTCGTGCACCCACGTGGACATGGTCCCGATGCCAACCATTAAACCAAAGTTTGGCTTCACAGCTGCGGCGTCTAATTCGATTTGGTGCAACGTCGAGTCGACCCGGTTTCTCGGAAACCCGGATTTCGCGACACTTTCCAACGTTTCTTGAATCTTTTGTTCGACGATTGGAATCTCCTCTTCCCCGACGCCTTTCACGCCAACCGAGAAGGAGGTTTCTCTTCTCGAGTTGCCGTAGCCGCTGCCCGGCGCCAAGCCGCTCCCGTACCCGGGCTCTAAAAGCGCCTCGTGGAAATACGATTGCGGACCGGAAAGCAACAAATCCGACGCGATCGATAACGCAAAGTTATCCAATTTCGCGTTCGCGTCGTCCTTGACGTTGTTCAACATCAACCACGCGGTGGACGTTATGGCGGTTTTCTTCGGATCGTTCACCACGGAGTCTCTCGGGACGGAAACTTCCGCCACGACCGGCGACGTGTATCTACTCTCGTCCGCGATATCCAACTTGGACACGTCGATCGCTTCGAACTGGTTCAACGCCATCGTTTCCGCGTTTATCAACGTCTCTTCCAACGGGAAATCGCCGTAGGTGTAAAACCGAGCGTTGGACGGGTGATAGTGCAAAGCGTGAAACGCTTTCAACTGTTCGTACGTCAGATCTGGAATCGCAGTCGGGTCACCGCCGGAATTGTAATGAAACGTGGACGTGGGGAACAAATTCGCCCCGAGCGCTCGCATAAACCTCGCATTTTGCGACCCCATCGCGCCTTTCATTTCGTTAAACACGACCCCTTTATACTTCAATCCGGAACTCGCGTCTTCGGTCTTGGCGAATTCAAACCTGTGCCCTTCCTGTTTAAAGTCCTGTTCTTCGAGTTTTGGGAAGAAAACTGCGTCTAAATACACGCTCAACAAGTTATCGTAATCAACTCTGTTCATCGTCGCGAACGGATAACACGTAAAATCCGCGCTCGTCATCGCGTTCATAAACGTCGACAGCGACCTTCGCAACATGTTAAAAAACGGGTCTCGAATCGGGTACTTGTTCGACCCGCACAAGGTCGTGTGCTCCAAAATATGCGCCACTCCGGTGTCATCCATCGGTACCGTTTTAAAGCCAACGTTAAACGCGTTGTTCGAATCATCCGCCCCGATGTGCAGCCAATGCGCGCCTGTTTTCACGTGTTTCAAAGACACCGAGACGACTTGGTAATCCGGCACCGGTTCGACTTTTTCCACTCGGAACGCGCCGTTGGCGAGTAAATCCCCAGCTTTCAGTGATTTCAACTGTTCCAAACTTTTCTTTGATTCGTCCGTCGCGACTACCGAGGACGCGGAGACGTTGTTGCCTTGCGACGACGATGCTTTCATCACAATCATCCCGGACGCGGAGGACATCAGCATTTGCCTTCGCGTCGTTCCCACTTGCGTTCGGATGAGTTTTCTCTGCGTTGATGTTGTCGCTGATGTCGATGACGCTTTACTCCTGGAGAATAAAGAAGAAACGAACGTTTTCCCGGTGTGTCTCGCAGAAGAGGAGACTTTTAACGCGTTCGCCGTTGCTCTGATTTGCATTTGTTTGCGTGTGCGCGTGTGTCGAGCGGATTCGTTCGAAAATTTGTGACGTATGCACTTAAACATACGTAAGGCAACTGCTCTGACTTTGGTACAGAAATGCTTCTTTTCCACACGATACGTTCACTAACTCACAAAAAACGCCTCAATTTCATTCGTGGGAGAAAAAAACACCACGGTCGTCACTGTTGACCCCGACCGATACACGCATACATAAAGAATGGGGAAGCAGTTATCTGGAGCGCAGAAGAGGAAGAAGAGGAAAGAGAAAGAAGAGCTCGCGAAGGAGGCCGTGGAGGAAATGGAGCGTTTAAAGCTTGGACCGACGGAGTTGTGGACGGGATTGGTGTTGCATCACAAGGATGTGTTTGTCTCGCATGTGCTTCCGAAATTGAATAGGACAGATCGGTGTTTCTTTTCGAGAGTGAATAGAGAGAGTCGGGGTGTGCTTGAATACGCCGGGGTAAACGTATCGGAATTATGTTACAATGTTGACGAATGTTCATCGATTTCGACGTTGGAATTGGCGTGGAATCACTTTCCCTGGGCAGAGAAAGATAACGATGGAGACGTGGCAGATCAAGCCTGGTTTTGCGAGGGAGTTGCTGCAACGAACAAACTCGAGTTTCTCAAGTGGGCGAGAGAAGTGAAACAGTGCCAGTGGGATGAAAAGACGATTACTGTGGCAGCACGTGAAGGCAATCTCGAGATGTTAAAGTACTGCTTCTCTAACGATTGTCCATGTGATGAAAAAAAGGCGTGTAAACATGCTGCTGCAGGAGGAAACCTCGACTGTCTTCGGTTTCTTTTCGACAAAGTGGAACCTTCGCGAGATACGGAAAGAGAAGCGGCAATACAAGCAACATGCGGTGGTCACGTGGACATCTTGAAATATTTCGTAGAAGAAAGAAAGATATCTTTCGATGATTTGAAGCTCGACTGCGTGGGAAACGCTACAACGTATGGCCGACTCGATTGCATCAAATACTTAGTCGAAGAGGCGAAAGTGCCTCTGAACGACTGGCGATACATCGCTTGGGCTCGGTATCGCGAGCACCCCGACTGCCTCAACTACTTGCTCGAAAAAGGGTCTCCAGAACCAACGGACGAAGAATACGCTCGACTTGTCAAACGAATGAAAGAACGGCAGTAGAACACGAGCAGAGCAGCACTGGAAAGAACTATCGCACACACACACACACACACATTTTTTCAATACTAACGAATAAGAGAGAGACGTACCCCACAAATCTAAAACGCACGAAGAATAAAGGAAAGCGTCGCTTCCGCTGGAATAAAGAGAGAGAAAAAGAGGGAAAAGAAGCTTTACGCATCTGCTTTTAAAGTAGGCACACGCGCACGTTATATACACATATATGCGCGAAAGAGCGATGCGGTTTCTTCTTCTCGCTTTGAGTCAAAATCCGTCCCCGCCGGCGGCGAATTTTGGACGAAGATTGGTTTCCAATTCTTCTTCATCATGCTCGAGGAGAAGACCGTCGTCGTTTAATCTTCGCATGGCTGGCAGAGGAGGAAGAACAGCGCTTTCTTCTTTCCCGTCCTCCTCGTCATCTGCGGGATCGACGAGTGAAGGTGATGATGAAATGAATTTGTTTTTGCAGAGTAAAAACGTCCAGTTACCGACCAGCTGTCCTGGCTGCGGCACCGCCTTGCAACGCGCGGATAAAAATTTACCGGGTTTCTACGTCGTACCGAGCAAGTTATTGGAAGAGGAAACAGAAGGCGAAGACGTGGACGAGGAAGAGTACATGAGACTGATGATGAAAGAGGGGAAGAAGGAGAAGAAGAAGAAGAAAACGCCGGAGGATTGGAGTCAACTGTCGCCGGACGAACTGGCGAGGCGGATCATGGCGGAGAATAGTAGCGTTCACGAAGGAGGAGGAGAAGAAGAATCGGAGGACGATTTTGATTTCGAGGACGTTACTTTTGTGAAGGACGATGAAATTGAAGACGAAGACGAAGACGGTAAAGAAGCCATCGACGCGTTTGAATCGTTATTCTTTGAGAAGGACGATGGAAAAGAAATCGACGAAGATTACGAGTTGGAAATGGCCGCGCTGAAAAAGATGAATCGATTGAAACGGAAACCGCCGGCGATTGTCTGCGCGAGGTGCTTTAGCTTGAGGAACACTGGACGGCCGAAAAATGTAAACGCGGAGATTTTACTCCCGTCGTTCGATTTCAAACGATCGGTTGGGACGCAAATGGAACGGTATCCGAATAATTCGAAAAAAGGCGTCGTTTTAGTCGTCGTCGATTTAGTGGATTTTGATGGGAGCTTCCCCGTCGACGCGGTGGATGCGTTAGAACCGCACGCGGAAAGAGGTGCAATTGAAATTGTATTAGTCGCGAATAAAGTGGATTTGATGCCCGCGCAAGCGACGAGAGCGAGATTGACGCAGTTTGTGAGACGTCGCGCGAAAGCGTTTGGGATGCAAAGCGCGAGCGAGGTTTTGTTAGCCTCCGCGACGGCTGGAATGGGCATAAGAGTTTTGAGCGATGAGTTGGAAGACATCTTACGCAATCGAGGTGGGCACAAAAAGAAAGACGTGTACGTCGTCGGCGCGCAAAACGCAGGCAAATCGAGTTTGATTAACCGTTTGTCGAGCAGATACGACGGACCGACGGACAAAACCGGCGGGCCGTTGGCGTCGCACGTACCCGGGACTACCATTGGCGTCTTAAAACTCGAAGGCATTTTACCCAACGAAACTGATGTTTACGATACTCCGGGTTTGCTTCAGCCGCACCAACTCTCCGCGCGAATGACCGCGGACGAAGCGAAAATAATCTTACCCAAAAAACGCATGATTCCGAGAACGTATAGAATTCAGATCGGAGGTACCATTCACATCGGCGGCGTCTCCAGAATCGATTTACTCGACGCGCCACAAAGAACTATTTATGTAACCGTCTGGTGTTCCAACGACGTGCCTTTGCATTACACCACGAACGGCGCGAAAAATGGAGACGAGATTTACGCGAAACACGCCGGGACGAAACTGACCCCTCCGTTGGGTGGCGAGGAAGGCGCTTTACGCCTCGGTCGGTGGGGAAGCAGAAAAGTTTCCGTCTACGGCGATTCGTGGTCAGAATCTACGCGGGACATTTCCATCGCTGGCGTTGGATGGGTAGCCATCGCGTGCGTCGGAAACGCCGATTTCAAAGTGTGGACGCACGAAGGCGTGCAATTAGAAACGCGAGAGGCGCTCGTGCCGGACATTTCAAAATCGATGATGAAGCCGGGATTTAGTTTCGAGAACGTGGGCGGGACGAGTAGTAATCGAAGACCAGACAAAAGAGCGGGGAGAGAGAGAGGAGGTAGCGGTGGTGGTGGTGGTAGTAGCGGCGGCAGAGGAGGAGGAGGAGGAAGAGGGGGACGAGGTAGTGGCGGTAAGAGAAGCGGCGGGGGCGGCAATAGATGGACTTAATAATTTCGCAGGCGACATTTAATATTAAAGAATACATAGCATCCCTTATTATATTAGGAGTTACTCTCATTCATATCACGACTCTTCCTCATCACCTTCGCCTTCTCCTCTTCCCTCTTCCTCCTTCAACACCTCCGCTTTCGCTTTCAACTTATCCATCACCATTTCCGCCGCGTTTTCCTTCCAATCCTTCTTCTCATCACCTTCGCCTTTCTCCAAGCCTTTCGCCACGCCCAGGACGGATTTCCCCATCACGAACGCCGTCACGAAATCCGCGCCGACTAAAATCACCCCAAACTTCCCCAATCTCCCGAACGTGTCCGAACTCATAATCGGTGCGTCGATGTCGTACCCGTCCGAGCTTAAATCTTCTTTTCGTATGGATTCCCCTAACATGTTCGCGTTGACATTTTTCTCCCAAACTTCATCTCCTTCGTCCACTTTCACTCTCGGGGCGACTTCTGTCGGATCCCAATCTTGTTTTGAACTTTCCCTCATGATGCGCATCAATTCCTCCGGCGACGCTTCCGCGCCAGAGGTGAGCCAATCAACCACTTGCGCCGCATTCGCGTCCAAAGTATCAGAAAGTGCGAGTATCGCGAGCGTCGTCATCAGAGCGTGACGCAGAGTTGAAACCGTTGTTGTTGTTCTTTCCCCGGCGAACTCTTCTTCTTCTTCTTTGATGTCGTTTACGTCCTCGTTTCTCTCCCCAAAACTCCTCCTCCTTTTCGCGAACGACGCAATAACGTCTCTTTTATGACTTTTCCTTTTCGATGATTTCGATGACGTCCTCGTCCATTTTCTCGCGCGCAACGACAGAGTTGTTCTCTGAAACGCAGATATCATGTCTTTTTTCCCAAGTTTTCCCGCCACAAATTCTGACGATTTTCTATCGATCGCATTCACGTTTTCCGCTCGTTTTGCATGTCGAGAATCGGAACACAACAACAAATACAACAACATCAGCAGCAGCAACAACAGTTCTTCACCTCTCGTCGAACGAGTCATCGAAACCTCGCGTCTTCTTCGCATTCTCGATCGATTTTTCTCTCAAATTCGCGGAAATTGAAGAAGGACAATTCTCCTCGTTTCGTCGTCATGCGACGGTGCATTTGTCCTGTTGTTGATGGTGTTGTTGGTGTTGCTGGGCGGAGAGGGAGGGTGTTTTCAACCACTTGGCACACCCCTTTACGCGCTGCTTTTGGAGGGTGGGACGAGAAGAAGATCAACTCTAACAGCGTTTCGAAAGTCGTGACGAACGCTTTGAATAATAGTGGTAATGGGTACAACAACAACAATTACTCGGCGGCGGATGCGGCGGCGAAGGACAATTCGGCCGATTCAACAACTCCTTCGGGACAACAACAACAGTTTTCGAGGAATAGCAACAACGGAGCTACGCGCCAGCCGCCAAACGTGCAGTATTATGGGAACAACAATAGTAATAGTAACAATGCCAACGCGAATGGTGGGTCTCGAACGCCGCCGATGTCGAGACCGCCGCCCGGTCCTCCTCCTTCGCCGAATCAACAACAACAACAACAACAACAGTTTCAGCAACGCAACGTGAACGGTAACAACAACGTGCCACCGAGACCACCGGTGCCAAATCAGCAGCAACAATACTCTGGTATTAACAACAACAACAATCAAAGAGCCGAGAATAGAATTTATAGGCAGCAAGGGCAGACTATCGTGAACGGAGGCGCGAGTAGTAGACCTCCGATGCCACCACCGCCGACGCAATCTGTAGCTCCCTCCTCCTCCTCGTCGTCGTCATACAACGAAGACGAGGAAGATTACAGCGCTCCACAAAATACCGGACCGACCGCGCTGCGCGACATTTTGCTCGAGAAACGAATCGTCATGCAATCGTACACGCCCGGGCAACACAGAGAGATGTGTCCGCAGTGCAACGGAGGCTCCGGCGGCGAGCGGTCGCTAGCGGTAAGAATCGAGCCGGGTGGACGCCAAGCCGTGTACGTGTGCCACAGAGCGACGTGCGAGTGGTCTGGTGCGGCAGATTTGGATTTTGTGCCCGGGAAAGCGAAAGGATCTTCCTCGGCTCAAGGAGGCAAATCATCGTCGAGCAATACCGCCACGAATACCAACACCAACAACCAAAGAACGATTCTAAAGAAACCAAACCTGCCTAAACCGGAAGATTTGAAACGCGTCGGTCCAGGTGCGCTCGACGAATCCGCCAAGCCTTGGGCGGAAATGATCGAAGAAAGAGGCATCTCTCTCGAAGTTGCCGAACGAAACGGCGTCGCCGTTCAAAGCGTCTTTTCGCCGATTGAAGGCAAACACGTCGACGCGCTCGTGTTCCCGTACGTTCGCGACGGACAAATCGTCAACGCCAAGTACCGCGGGCCAAACAAATCGTTTTGGCAAGTCAAAGGTGCGGAGAAAGTCTTGTACGGTTTGGACGATTGCATAGATTGCGAAGAGATTATCATCGTCGAAGGCGAGTTTGATAAATTAGCTTTCGAGGAAGCCGGGTATACGAATGTCGTTTCCGTTCCAGACGGCGCGCCGGGGAAAGTGAAAGAAGGCGACGTGCCAAACCCAGAAGACGATAAGAAATACGAGTACTTGTGGAATTGTCGAGCACAATTAGATACGGTAAAACGGTTCGTCATTGCCACCGATAGCGACGGGCCGGGCAAAGCCTTGGCGGAAGAACTCGCAAGACGACTCGGTAAAGAACGCTGTTTTACCGTGAACTGGCCGGAAGGGTGTAAAGACGCGAACGAGACTTTGCAATCGGGTGGCGTCGAACTCATTCGCGACTCAATCAGCTCCGCCGAGGGCTTCCCGCTGCGTGGTTTGTTCAAATTCGCTGATTTCTCCGGAGACATCGAGCAATACTTTAACATGGACGCCGGTTCCGAATTGCGGGGCGTTTCCACCGGATGGCGTTCGGTTGATAAGCACTACCGCGTCGTCCCTGGTGAACTCACCGTAGTCACCGGCGTTCCAAACTCTGGTAAATCCGAGTGGGTGGACGCGTTAATGTCCAACTTAGCCGTCCAACACGGCTGGACTTTCGCGCTCTGTTCTCTCGAAAACAAAGTTCACGAACACGCGCGAAAATTGGTTGAAAAATACGTCGGCGAACCGTGGTTCGACACCACTACCTACGCCAAAGGCGCGCAAAGAATGAACCCACAAACCATGAAGCGTGGTATGCGTTGGCTCAACGACCACTTTGTTTTAATCCGACACGAAGATGACGAGTTACCGTCGGTCGATTGGATCCTAGGCCTTGCCAGAGCCGCCGTCTTACGGCACGGCATCCGAGGTTTACTCATCGATCCGTACAACGAACTCGACCACAAACGACCAACTGGACAAACGGAAACCGAATACGTGAGCCAAATGCTCACTCGAATTAAACGTTTCGCGCAGCATTACGACGTGCACGTCTGGTTCGTCGCGCACCCGAGACAACTCCACAACTGGAAAGGCGAAATGCCCGGGTTATACGACATCTCCGGCTCCGCGCACTTCATCAACAAATGCGACAACGGCATCGTCATTCACAGAAACCGGGACGAGAAAATGGGCAGCTTACGAGAAGTCACCGTGAACTTGGCGAAAGTCAGAAACAAAGTCGCCGGTTCCATCGGCGACCCGAAACTCGAGTACAACGTCAGGAACGGCCGGTACGAAGATTTGCCCGAAGACGCTGCTCAAAATACCAACAACAACGCGAACAAACAGTAGTAGCAGATATATATTCATTCATGTATTATTAATATAATAGTAGTTTATTCCATTATTAAAAAAGACGAACGTTACTACTTTTTACTCTAAGAACGGAAAGCATTGTTTCGCGTCCAACTTCGGGTGTTTATTCTCCGCGTGCTTTTTCAACTCCGAGTGACTCAGCGTCGACACGAACGCTTGCATGCACACTTTGCACTGGATCGATTTCGCCGCTTCGTTTGCCTCTGTTGTGATAATAATAGAGAAAGAAGAGAGAGAATGAAAAGTGAGCCCCAGAGGTGTTTTGTTTCCAATTCGGAATGTACTAATGGATATCTCAAAAACAAAGAGAGAGAGAGAGAGAAGACGAAGAAAAAAACGTACTCAGCATGCTCCCAGCGCCGCCTTTCGCCGCTTTCGCCTGCGCTTTCTCCCTCGCTTTGGCTGATTTTTGGCCGTTGCCCCCGCCCATGATGTTTAGAAAGTTGAGAAAACTTAAGAGAAAAAATTGGAGGAAAAAACTGAAGCACAATTGGAAAAGTTTTTGCTCTTCTTTTCTCCGTCGTAATAAAAACACTAACTCGTATATTGGTACGCAGTGATGGTACGCCTTTGATGGCTTTTGCAATGACGGACTTTGACCCGGACAGGGAGAAACTGTTGCATTTTTTACAAGTCGGAGGAGGAGGAGGACAATATCGTCGTCGTAATCATCATCAGCATCAGCAGCCGTCGCGAGCGGGGACGACGAGACGAGGGAAGAAGAAGAAAAAAAGCTTCTTTTGCTGCTTAAACGGGTGGTGGTGTTTGAAACGCGCGTTAGGAACGAGGACGACGACGACGCAGAAAGTGCTCCTGTTCGCGCCGATGGTGTGGTTCGCGGTGAGTGTGCTCTCGCTGGCGAGGTTTAAAACGAGCAGCGAGGGAGAAAGGAGCGATGGGGTGGCGAAGACGTTGTTAACAACAAGGGGAGCGAGCGAAAGAGGAGAACGTCGTCAACATCGACCACAAAATCATAATCCTCATAAAATGCGTTCGAACGAAGAAAACGAGAGGGTAGTAAAGAGCAGCTTTGCACACGAGAAAGCACCGATACCGATACTAACGTTCGAATCGGACGAGAAGATGCGAGCAGAGCGAGAGCGAGAAGAAGCGACGAGCGCGCAAAATCGACATCCGTGTTTGAACAACGGCGTGTATAAAGTGGAAACGGACGAGTGCGTCTGTCACGGAGGGTGGAAAGGGGAGAATTGCGATCGGGCGATATGCGAGCAGGTGAATTGCGTGCACGGGAGGTGCGTGAAACCGGACGTGTGCGAGTGCTTCCCGGGATTTAGCACGTTTGATTGCTCGAAAGATTTCATTCGAGACGAGAGCGGGATGTTGTTGGACCATTTGCAAGTGCGGTTGCACACGACGTCAATTGGTCTGTCCAAGAAAGATCCGGCAGAGGCCATCGAGTTAGTTCAAAGGTGGGGGAGCAGTGGTAGTAGTAGTAGTAGTAGTAGTAGTAGTAGCCGTAGTAAAAGCGAAAACGAGGTGGACGGTCCTTGGTTGGCGAGAGAAGACGCGCTCGGCAATCGAGTTTTGAAAACGGACCAGAATCCGCACAACAAGCTATTTCTCAGTTGCGCCGTGGTTGGGAATAGCTTTCATTTAGAAAAAGTAGACGGGTTAGCGGAAGTTGTGGACGAACACGAGGCGGTTATTCGACTGGATGCTGCGCCGACGGCGGGAAGGTTTGCGAGCATGGTGGGCACGAAGACCACCGTGCGCGTCTTGTCGGATGCGTTTTTGGAAGAGGCGCTGAAAAACCCGTCCAAGTACGCGAAACTGTTCACGAGCGCGAACGCGGCTTCAAACAGCGGCAACTGGGAGACGAAAGGCCTTTTGTGGGAACCAAACTCAGTGAGTAAGTTGAGGCAAGCGCGAAGGGCGTTTCCCGAGTTGGACGTCCAATTCGCATCGCCGGAGATTTTGTATCCGGCCAAGACAATTTTTAACGAAGTGTACGATAGATTAAACGCGGAGACGAAAGAGCACATCGAGAAAGATTTGTTCGGTAGTGGCGGAAATAAAGGTGAAGACGAGAGCAACGGAGGAGGTAGAGGAGGAGGAGGAGGAGGAGGAGGAGTGGGATACTCTTTCTTTTCTTCCTCGAAGTCTTCTCCGGCGGCGACTAACAAATCGGAGTTGAAACCGACTCTCTCCAACGCCTTCTTCGCCGTCTTCCTCTCCTTACAAATGTGCGTCAACGTCAACGTGTACGGCATCGACCCACCGCACGAGTTCCTCCACGACGACGACCACGACGAAACCGACTCCTACTTCGACACTCTCTCCGGCGGTTCCGGCCTGGGCGTCTCCCCGGCGTCCAAAACGTACGAATCCTTGCTTTTGCGCTTGTTCCACGACCGCCGTTTAACGACGAGTTGCGACGGTTTTAACCACATGCAAAAATGCGTCAGTTTCACACCGAGAGGAAGGAAAGGTGTCATCGCTCACCAAGTCATTCATTGGTAATATATAGTCTCTCTCGTGTAATACTATTCGCTTTCGTCAAGTATTTAGTGTGTTTGGTTCAAAGACTTGACCACGTGGACTTTTCTCTCGAGATTTCCACATTGATTATCCAAATTATCCATTCAAGATGCGTCGCGCGCTTCTGCTCACCCGACGAACCACTGCGCGCACTTCTCGCTCTCCTCGTCACGACGACCACTTTTTCGTTTCCTCCACTTATGTTTCGAATAATGCTTTTTTCGAGAGTTTAAGGAGGAGCGGCTTTGCGACTGAGACGACGCGTTGTCGTGCGGCCACCACGACCACCCGTTTTCACTCGCACAATCAAAGACGAGACCAATCCAACGGTGGGCACCAGCGTTTAGCGGAATTGCGAGAGACGTTAGCGAAAGAAGACGCCACGGTTTCGGACTTTGTTCTCGGAACGTCCTTATCCGGCGAAAACGAGTATTCCTCCCCCGCGCCGAAGAACATGAGAGACAAGACGGTGAGGAAACCCGAGTGGCTGAAACGAACGCTCCCGGGCGGGACGGAGGATTCGAAGTATTCAAAGATAAAATCGAGACTGAAAGAGCTAAAGTTGAGCACGGTGTGCGAAGAGGCTAAGTGCCCGAATTTAGGCGAGTGTTGGGGCGGCGGGGACGGGCACACGGCGACGGCGACGATTATGATCATGGGGGACACGTGCACGAGAGGGTGTAAGTTTTGCGCGGTGAAAACGTCGAAAGCGCCTCCGCCGTTGGATAAAGACGAACCGGAAAACGTGGCGAAGGCGATTAGCGAGTGGGGGTTGGATTATATCGTGTTGACGAGCGTTGATAGAGACGATTTAGAGGACCAAGGTGCCGGGCATTTCGCGAAAACGATTAAGAATTTGAAGGAGAAAGTGAAAGGAGGCGGCGAAGGCGGGTTTGTGAGTAACCAGGATAAAGATAAGAGGATTTTAGTCGAGGCGTTGACGCCGGATTTTCGAGGCGAGGATAGATTAATCGATACGGTCGCGTTGAGTGGGCTAGATGTGTTCGCCCACAACGTGGAAACCGTGCCAGAGTTACAAACGCACGCGAGAGATCCGAGAGCGAATTGGGACCAGAGTATCCACGTGTTGAAAAGAGCGAAAAAGACCGCGAAAGATGTCGGAGGTGTGGATTTGATCACCAAGACGAGCATAATGCTCGGTCTGGGCGAAACGAGAACGCAAGTGTACGAAGCGTTGAAGTTGTTGAGAGAAGCTGGCGTGGACGTGGTCACGTTTGGGCAATACATGCGACCGACAAAGAGACATTTGAAAGTCGAGGAGTACGTCACTCCGAAAGCGTTTGATATGTACGGGAAGATGGCGGAAGATTTGGGCTTTTTATACGTCGCGAGCGGACCGATGGTAAGAAGTTCGTACAGAGCCGGCGAGTTTTTCTTGAGGAACGAGTTGAGGAAACGCGAAGGAGAGAAAATGACCGCCGCGTCGTCGTAATAAAGGCATTATTCATACTAGATGAATATTGTTTTTATCATTGTTGTAAAATAAGGAAAAATTAAGCGACAAAAGTGCTGCTCTATTATTCTTATATTCGAAATCGCGATAACTTGACGACCAAACCAGTTTCTTCGTTCACTTCGAAAATCTCGCAAATTTTGACCTTCATCAGCAACATGTCAAACTTGTACAACACCTCCCACTTCGTGATGTGTTTCTCGTCGCCTCTTCCGACGTACGTCGGTCCTTCCACGTTCATGGCGTTGGACTTGATTTGCCGCTTCGACCGCGTGCTCCCCATCATCCGGTTTCGTAAATCGACGATGGCTTTGTCCATGCGACTGAACGCAAATACGCGTCCGCGGATAGTTGCACCATCGATGGTAAAATACTCAAAGTTTTCATCGAACGCTTTCTCGATTTCCGGAGAAGTGGACGTCCAACTTTCAACGTCGGGATCTTCGAGCGCTTTGCGCACGGCTTCGTGCATAATTTGCGGAATTTTCGGCGGTTGCGGACGCTTTGCGTATTTCCTTTTCTTTTTCTTTTTGAGTCGTTTCACGGTTTGCGTGGTCGTTGTTGTCGTGCCATCTTCGTTTGTTACCGTGACTTCTTCCTCCACCTCTTCTTCCACCATCTCTTCTTCTTCCAACTCTTCTTCTTCTTCGCTTTTCTCCGGGACGCCGCTCTTGAACGCTTTCAACGTCCTATAAATCACCTCGGGATCATCCTCCGGTAACGTCTTCACGCTCTCTTCGCACCGTCTCGTGGCCACTTCAATCATCTCGTCCAACAAATCCATCGTCTCCGATTCCCAGTTATCGAATTCCTTGGGATCGTGAAACTTGACGTCCTTCATCCACGTTTGAAAGTCTTTCGATTTATGCGAAAGATCGACGCCTTCGTACCCTCGAAACGACTCGTATTTGGATCCTCCCGGAATAGAACACACTCCGTCGTACAGAACTCTCGATTTTGGATTCGACTCGAGCGCTTTCACGTACGACCTCGTTTTGGGTGCCCTTCGCGTTTGAGAGCTTCCCCGTCTTCTCGAGGAAGAACCTCGTGATCTCGAAAAAAAACTTCTTCGTCTCGAAGAAGAAGAAGAAGACAAAGTCGCACACACATCGCCGCCGCTGCTCGAAGAAACGACGACCGGCGTCGACGACGAACTCGAAGGCGCCGAGAAGGAAATCAGTCTCGGTGCCGACGCGCACGCGCCCATAGTGATTCTCTTTTATGTTGTATACCGGTGGTTCTCCTCTCTCTTACAAAAAGTATTTTAGAGAAGAAAAGAAAGAGAGCCGTTTTTCATAAATTAATTATTACTTTTTTACTCAACGAGGAGGTCGTTTTGGGAGCAAAAAGAGACAGATTTCGAGAGAGAGGAAAAGAGAGCAAAAAAAACGACCAAAAAAGAAGACTTTTTTCTCTCTTGCCTTTTTTCATGTCCTTTTTTCGTGCTTTCCTCTATTTTTTAACGAGACAAAGTCTTCCTTTTCTTTTTCGTAACAAACTCGAGAGTTTTCTCTTCACTTCTTTAAAGCGCTTCTCGTCGCGTGTGCACACAACACCACGCAGAGAGCGATATTTAGATACACAAAAACACTCTAGAGCTCGCACACGCGCATAAATACACACACACATAAAAAAGGTACGA
Source organism: Bathycoccus prasinos (assembly GCF_002220235.1). NCBI lineage: Eukaryota > Viridiplantae > Chlorophyta > Mamiellophyceae > Mamiellales > Bathycoccaceae > Bathycoccus > Bathycoccus prasinos. Next base: position 752,535 of record NC_024004.1, read on the forward strand.
ATAACTTTCTCTCTCTCTTTATCCCTCTCTCTCTCTCTCTTTTTCTCTCCATTCGGTGCTTCTCTTCTTCTCGAGTGCAACGACAGAACGCGATGATGATGATGATTCGATGTCTCGCGCGGCCCCATCAGCGGCTCTTCATTCCCGTTCGGGAAATTCAAATCACATCATCATCCCTTTGCGGCGAAGATAAAGAAGAAGATACAGAGCGCGCAATAATATCTCTTTAAATGTCGTTTTGTCTCCGTCTCTCTCTCTCTCTCTGTCTCTCCGTCTCCTTCTGTCGATTCTCCGAATACTGATCTCTTCTATTTTCATTCTGCGTCACAGAAGCTTTTGCGCGGCACCGCGGCCAAAGCGCAGCGCATCTCTCATCATGCCGGGAAGAACCTCGCGCTCGCGATTAACGACAACAACAAATACAACATCGGCGAAAGAGTTTAAAGATGAAAGAAGACACTTGCGAACGACGCGATCGAGCTCGGCGAAAGCGCACTCCGGCATCGTCGACGTCGCGAAGAAACTTTTGTGCACGGTGCATAAACTCGACGGGCACCTTCAAGAAGGAAAGAAGAGAAGCGCTCGCGGCGTTCGGAGGTTTTCAGCAGACGTTGCCATAAAAAACGGCATGCAAGAAGAGGAGGCGTTTGAAGAAGAAGAAGAAGACGACGTGAAGGAGGAGGATTTTTTAGAAGACGTGCACATGGAAGGACAGACGCCGACGGTTGCGAAGACGACGACGAGAAATACGGTAAAGATACATCGAACGCCGGAAGGAACGCCGAAAGACGAGAAGCAAGTGGAAAGAGTCGTCGCTTTGATGCGATTGATCTTAACCGCGAAGAAAGTGAAGGAGGACAAAGTGCCGGCGCTCATCGCGCCGAATCTGTACCTCGGGTCGATCGGCGCGGCGCAAAGCGAGGAGCAGATTAAAGAGAAAGGGATCACGCACGTCCTCACGGTGGCGAGAGGGTTTGAGATTAAACACGTGGAAGGGGTGAAGTATATGACCGTGGAGGTGGCGGATAGGCCAGATGCGGATATTCGAAGCCACTTTCCGCAGTGTTTCGAGTTTATTAGCGGCGCGGTGAAGAGCGGCGGGAACGTGCTCGTGCACTGTTTCGCCGGCCGGTCGAGAAGCGCGTCCGTATGCGCGGCGTACGTCATGTGTCACGAAAACATCAGGTTGGACGAAGCTTTGATGCGAATGCGGTTGGCGAGACCGCAGATTAACCCGAACGCCGGGTTCATGGGCCAGTTGAACCAACTGGATGAAGATTTGATGAAGTGGCGGCGTAAAACCGGCCAAGAGAAGATGAAGGAGGACGAGCAAGAAGTGACTTCGGCGCAATCGCAAAACAGAGATAGCGGACAATCCAAGAGTTCCACCAGCGAAAGTTACAGCATGAGCCACGGCGATCAGCATCACGCCACTAACAAGCGCAACGGCGGCGGCGGCGAAAATTACGCGGAAACTGACCCGGCGAGCGAAATCGCGAAAAATACGCGACGCGCGAAAGCCGGCGCCGCGTCCACCACGACCGAAAGCGGCGGCACCAAGTCCACCTCCTCCGACCAGGACAACTCCACCCCGTACCGAAACCCGGACAAGAACAAGAACAAGAACTTAAACGACAACAACATCTTGGAGCAGCGACCCGAGAGGGGCGGCGGCAAATCCGCGCCAAAGCCGCATCCGCCGCCCAAGACGAGGACGACGACGAAAGCGAGCGCGAAAGGCGGCGCGATCATGATTTCCAGTTCCGGCTCCGACGACGACGACGACCACCACCAACAACAAGAACAAGAAGTCGTCGACATGGACGTGCTTTGATGTTAGTAGCTAAAGTAGCGTGGACGCGGTTAAAGATAGCAGAGACTTGTAAACCAAAGCCAAATACCCTAAATAGAATTGAACGAATTTCCCCACAAAAACTTCGTTTCCCCCACACTTTTGGTTTCAAATCAAATGACGAATAAGCTTCTTTCGCCGACGACTCGGACGACGAGGACGCCGACAATGGACCATCCCCTCGTGGCGAGTCCCATGACTAAAAGAAGAGAGTCGCCGAAACCACCGTTTTCTACCCCGAAGAGAGGAAGAACGAGCAAAAACATGATGAGTTCTTCTTCTCACCTTTCGCCACAAAACGGCAGTCAAATGCGTTTGAATTTCACCCAAAACTCGAATAAGGGAAAAGGTGGGTCGCTTCCGCCGTCTCCGGTCGACGAGACCGTTCTGTTCGCCGACGATGTTGATTCAGACGAGGAGGAGGAAGAGGAGAACGAGGTATTCGAAGACGCCGGGACGCCTTTCGTTGAAGATGAAAATAATGAAAATCTCCAACCACCTTTAAACAACAACAGTACGGCGAAGAGAGTGGAAAAAGGCGCGTTGAATCGAGCTTTGCGAAGAGAGTTATATCAGCTCACAAAATCGAGGGACGAGGTATCCTTGGAGTTGACTAGATTAAGAAACGACCACGAACGGGTGCAAGCGATGCGCGCGAGCGAGATGGAGGCTTTGAACATGCACAAGAGTCGCATCGCGGACGCGGCGCAAGCGACGGCGAAAGAGGCGAATCGAGTGGAAGAGATGAAGAAAGATGTGATCGAGAGGGAGAGGAGAATGAAGGAGGAGTTGGAAGAGGCGATGCAGTTGAAGCGAGACGCAGAGGAGATGCGGATAGAGGCGGAGGAGTTCTTAGAGAGGCAAAGAAGGGCGGAAAAAGCGGAAGCGAAGATGGAGGAGAAAGGAAGGGACATCGAGAGAATGAACGAGTGGTCGAACGAACGCATGGATGAGTTGGAGAGGAAACAAGAGCAAGTAGCGGTGGCGAACGCGGCGTGCGAACGCGAAGCGGGTTTATTGAAGAGAGATTACGAGCGGTTTGAAAAGAACAGACGGGAGGTTTCGAGAGCGTTTGCGAAAAGAGAGATGGACGCGTTGAAAAGAGAGGAGTCGTGCGAAGATCGCGAAAGGAGAGCAGAGAGAGCAACAAAGATGCGCGAGGAGGAGGAACGTTTATTAGTAGAAGCGCAAGAGAAGAAATATTTAGCCGAAAAGCATTTGAGAGAGTTTCTCGAGAAAATGAAAGAGGCTGAATCGAATGCGAAGAAGATTGAACAGGCGAAGGAAGACGCCAGGTTGAAAATGAGAGAGTTGGATCAACTCTTCTCCGAGAAGAAAGCAGCAATTGAACAAGCCGAACACGCGCTGAAGAAAGCAAAAGTCGAAAGAGAACAGATTAAAGAGGAGCTGGACGCTCGCGAACGTCACACCGCCGCGGCTGCAGAAGCCGCCGCGAAAGAGTGCGATACGGTTGCGAACGCTTGGGCGAAGGTCACCGAAGGACGCAAAGAGCTCGAAAAACGCGAGCAGGATTTGAAAATCGCATCGAGCACGATTGCAGAACGCTTATATTTCATGAAAGCCGGCGACGAGGAGTTGGAAGAGAAAGGGAGAGCGTTGGAACAATTGGCCGCGGAAATTCAAAAAGTCGAGTTGGAATTAAAGAAAGATCGCGACCGGGTAGAAGAGGAAAAACAAACGATGCACAAGAAGCGAGAGATGATGGAAGAAGCCGAGCGAACCGCAAAGTTTCGCGTGAACGAAATCGAAAATAGGGAGTTACAATTAGACGCTCGAGAAAACGATGTCGCTTCGCAGCTTTCTCGCGCCGCGATGGTTGAAGAGAACTTGAAGAAAAGAGAGAGCGATTTGAGAGCGTTGATGCGGAGCGGCGAAGGCCAACGCGCGACGACTGTTCGCGAGTTGGAATCTGAAGTCGAAGAGAAGGCGAAAGATATCGAACGATTAAAGGCAAAGCTGGAAGAGTCTGCGAGCGATTCGGAATCAAGTTTGAAAAAACTCACGAACGAGATGGACGTTATGCGGGAATCGTTTCGAACGAAAGAGATTGAAATCGAGGCGCACAGGAAAGCGTTGGAGAATCAATTGAACGAAGCGCGAAAGGAGAACAGAGATTTGGTTTCCGAAGCCGCCGAGGCGAGGAAGGAACGAGAAACGGCGTTATTGCGCATGAGAGATGGTTCTGCTCAAACGACAACAACATCAACGCATAAGAAAAATACTGGAACGCAAAGCAACGACTTTGCTTTTCCCATCGTTGATACTACTCGCAACGAACAACAAATCGACGCGATGCGAAGCGAAATCGCGTTACTCAAACGCGAAATCGCATCGCACCAAACACACAGAGACCATTTGGAAACGCAGCTCGCCGAGGCTCGTCAACTGGCGAGCGCTAACTCGCCGAGCGGTAAGACGAAGAAAGAAACCGAACGTCGCAAAGCGTGGGAGAAAAGCGCCATGGAGGCAGTCAGAGACGCGAGGGATGCGTTGGATGCGCGCGCGGAAACGGTGAAAAAAGCCGCGATGGATGTCAAGAAACGCGAAGAGAACGCGAAACGAAGAGAAAACGAGCTTTTAGACGGTTTAGAGCGTGTGGAAAAAGAGTACGCGAAAGCTCGCCAAGCCGTCGCCGCCGCCGAATCCGAACGAATCGACATCGAAGCTCGTCGCGAATACGTCCGACGAGAACAACTGGAGTTGGAAAAGCACAAAGCCGTCAACGATGCGTTCAGAACCGATGAAGACTCGTTGAAAAAAAAACTCAAAGCGGTCTCTCGCGATCTCGAAGACGCCGAGCGTAAGCTCGAAAACGTCACGCACATGGTCTCTATTCGCAAACAAGAACTCAGCGGTTTAGACTTGGCGAATATCAACGCGACTCGCATTGTAGATTTAGAACAGCGCGAATTGAAAATCCGCGAGTTTACGGATAAAGTCCACCCTGCGCTCCTTCGCGAAGCGGAATCGTTGAAAGAAGCCGGCGATGTTTTACAAAAAGAGAAGATTGAGCTGCAAAATTCCTGGCTCGCTTTGCAAAATCGAGAGAAGATGATGAACGAGCACGCGGCTACGAACAACGCGCGCATCTGCGAATTGAAAGAGTTTGAGAAATCGTTGATGGTAGAACGCGACGAACTTCTCGCATTTCGCGAGGATCTTCTGGAAAAGCAACAAAAACTCGTCCACGCGGAAGACATCATTCACCGCGCGGAGAAAGAAAAGAAAGCTTTAGAGAAGAAACGCAAACACGCGACTCGAGAACACACGTTGGACGAAACGAAATCCTCCTTAAAACGACTCTTGACGCAAATCAAAACCCGAGAAGGAGAAGCGCACCGTAAACTCAAGCGATGCGAAACGCTCTTACACCGCGAAAACATCCACAACTTGCGCGCGAGTTTACTCAAAGTCACCGAAACTCGCGAAGCGCTCGAACGCGACGTGGTAGTCTCGTCGTCGCGGAGCGAAAGAGACGAAGACGAAGACGGCGACGAGAGCGTTCACGTCTTTCAATCCTTACTTCGACGATGCGAACGACAGCTCGTCCGCGCGAACGACTGGTTCGCAGACTTGCAAAACGAGTTGGAAAGCTACCACCAATCTCAGGCTAGTTTGAGATGAGATAATAGATTTATGTATAGAGATATTCAGACGACGCGTAGTACCGCCTAAAGCTCTCCTCCCTCACATTTGTACAAGTCGTCCGGATTTTTGAATTTTCTCTTCATTTCTCTTTCCACACATCAAGAAGAAGAGGAGGAGAGGAGGAGGAGAAACGTCCAACGCCACGCACACGACGGGGAAAAACAACGGGAAACTCCTTTTTCGAGCGGGACGGCGAGGACGAGAGCCTTTTGTTTTTAAGAATGACAGCAAAAACAGAAGACTTTGACGAGGACACGGACGACGGGGAAGAAGTCCATTGGAAGGAAAGGAAAAAAGAAAAAGTACTCGCCAAGTTACAGTTCTTAAACGACCAACGGAAACAAAAGATCGACTCGAATCGCACGAAACGAGATGAAATTTCCGATCCCACGGAGAATGTGGATGCGTTCGCGAGAGAGTTTAAGAAAATGGTGGAGGAGATCGAAAGCGATTTAGTACTAAAAGGAGGAGCAGAAGGAACAGAAGGAAAAGAAAAATCGTTGACCAAAATCGCTCTGTTGCGAGAGAAGGGCGCGCAAAGCGAAATCGATGTAATACAAGGAAAAGGATGTGTTGAAGCTGAAGGAACAGAAGGAAAAGAAAAATCGTTGACCAAAATCGCTCTGTTGCGAGAGAAGGTTGCGAAAAGCGCGTATTTTTTACCATCGTTCGACGCGGAGAAATCGATGAAAACGTGCGACCTGTTGGAAAAGAAAGCGAGGGGGAGAGAAGTTTTTAACGATTTTAATGCCGAAGACGCGGTGGATGAGAGAGTCGGAAAGACGAAGAAGTTTAGCTTCGCAAAATCGAAGACGATGAAGAAGGCTTTCGCGGAGAAGACGACGACCGACTTTTCCGGGAAAGGAGCAGACGACAAAACTTCGCCTTCTTCCGCCGCGGTGATTGAAATGTTGCAAAAGAAGCATCGAGCGACGAATGGTTTGTTAGTCGTTCGGGAGAACAAAGAAGGAGAGACGATTCTTTTGACGAGCGAGGAGTGCGACGGAAAAGACGTGACCATTGAACGGTTGACGAGGTGCGAAGTGACCATCGAAAGTTGCGCGAATCGTAGACCGAGATCGGTTCGAATGCGGAACTTGGTCGAGTGCGAAATCAAAGCCACGGATATCGACGGGAGCGCGTACGTGGAAAATATGAGCGATACGATTGCGTTTATAGGATCGAGGCAACTCCGAATACACGACGCGACGAAGTGTCAGTTTTATTGCCGAGTGGCGAGCGGTCCAATCATTGAGAGATGCCAAGCGGTCGAGTTTGCGCCTTTGTTGTCGAGCGAAAACGACGGAAAAGAAGACGATAACTTATGGAACAAGGTTGAAGATTTCGGATGGATTAAGCAAGAGCATTCGCCAAATTGGAGCGTGATAGAAGAGAAGGATAGAGTTTATTAGAATAGCTTGTTTTGTATAATAGTATGAGTAGAAACCGCGAAAAAAAAGTACTCGCCGGCGCGTGTGAGTATAGAACTGTAAATTAGTATGTTTGATATTAAAATTATCTTCTCGTGTCTTCTTCTTCTCTTTCTTCTTCCTTATGTGTATGTAATAATTCGAGCGCCTCTCTTCTATCTAGTAGTTTTGATCGAAACTCCTAAACGTTTGCTTATTATGTGTGTGTATTTATTATTATTCTTCTTCGCCAAAGCCGGCCCACTCGTCTTCGTCGGTATCGGTGACGACTTCCCCTCTCGCTTTTCTCGCCTTGCGCAGTTTTTCCTTCTTCTTTTGGTCTTTTTTGGAAAGCGCCGTCTTCTTCACGACTTTGACCTCGTTCCCTAACGCGTCGGTGAATTCGGTTTGATCCACAGCGGCGGTGACTTCTTTCTTGGACATTTTTGACATCCACTCGGCGTCGCCTTTGCAGTTACATCGCGCGATGCCGTCGGTTTCGTCCTTCGCCATGAGCCACGTCTCCGGGCACAACGCCGAGCAAAACTCGTTGTTGTGGGTAATCATAACCACACCGCCGTCGTAGTCCTCGATGGCTCCAGCTAAAGCGCCCAAAGAGTCTCTGTCCAAGTAGTTCGTCGGTTCGTCCAAAATGACAATGTGCGGGCAGTTCCACATGCACGCCGCGATGACAACCTTTACTTTTTGGCCTCCGGACAACGCCGCCATTCTCGTGTGCGTGCCAAACTCCTTGTCCAAGCCGACGTTCTCCAAATGTTTTTCCACATTCGCGGTGGTCAACGGAGTAGACAACGCGCCAGCTCTGGCGGCAACTTTTTCGTCCACAATCTTCATGTGTTTGGCGAAACCAGCCTTTTCGAGCTTATCGGCTCTGATGTACCTGTTCGCGTCGTGCGATTGACCGACGAATTGAACTTCGTATTCCACCTCCTTCTTGACCGTCTTACGACCACCGGTGAGCTTCTCAATGGTCCATTTCAATTTGCGGACGTTGCCTTTCTCGTCCGGCGGCAACGAGATTTCGAAAGGCTTCTTGCACTTTTCGATTTCCTCCTCCGTCAAGGTCATGGAATCCTTTTGCAACGCCTCCTTGTCGTCGCCGTGTTGGTATCTCCAGCGGATGTACTCGTTCGGCGTCTTGTCCAAGTGTTGCTCGATGTGATGAAAGGCATGCTGCGCGACGTACGCGACTCTCGCGTTCGGGTGCTTCCAGACCGTACCTTCTTGCGGTTCAACCTCACCAGTCAGTAACTTGATCATGGTGGATTTACCGACGCCGTTCGGGCCGACGCACGCGACGCGGGAGGCCAAGGAGACTTGAACGGTAACGTCCTTCACCGTAGGAACTTGGTTCACCGGGTACGTGTACGTGCAGTTCGCCATCTTCATCAAAGGTTTACCTTTCGACTTGACGCCTTCAATAAATCCAGGTTGAGGGAACTGCATCTTCCATCCAGAGGCAGATTTCAGCTCGAAAAATTGTTTCGCCTTCGGGTTCTTGGCCACGTATTCCGTCAAGTTACCTTTGAACTGTTTCAATTTCAAGTTGTCGATGGCGATGATGTTGTTACACACGCGGTCGAGCAAACCGGTATCGTGCGAGACGATGATGCACGTGACGTTCGTCAACGATAAGAGGTAGGTTTCGACCCATTTGACGTTCATGACGTCCAAGTGGTTCGTCGGTTCGTCCATCAACAAGATGTCGGCGTTCAAACACATCGCTCTCGCCAACGCCAACTTCATTCTCCAACCTCCGGACAAGAAGGTGACCAAGTTTCTCGCACCGTTTTGCATTTCGCCGAAACCGACGTTCAACAACATCTTCTCAACGGTTTCCTCGGTAATACCCGCGGCTTTAATTCTTTCATCCGCCAAAATGTAATCGACGCACGGCAAATCGGACAATTCGCCAACGATATCGGCTTCGACAAAGACCGTTCTTAACTCCGACGCGGGAGGAAAACCTTCGACTTGCTCTTTAGAAATCGCTCTCATCAACGTCGTCTTCCCAGAATCGTTCCCGCCCAACAAACCGTACTTGTAGCCTCTCTTGATCTTCAACTTGGTGTTGTGCAACAAAACTTTCGAGCCGTACGCCAAGGTAAATCGGCAGTTGGCCAATTCCTCGGCGTCTCCGTCGTCTTCGTCTTCCTCGTCGTCCTCGAAGTAAAACTTCTCCAACTTTTCAAAGTACTGCTTCCCTTTGCCTTTCAACGCCTCTTCAAAGTCGTAATCTTCCAACTTGTTCAAGATCAAGGAACTCAAAACGATGACTTCGTACTGCGAAATCTCGTTTCCTAACAACTCCTTCAACTTCGATTCCGTCGGTCTTTTGGAGACAAACTTGGGATCGGCCAATCGTTCGCCGATCGACTTTAACTGATCGGTGCACTTCCCGCACACCGTTCGCGCTTCCGGATCGGAAATCTCGTTGGACGCTTTTTCGACCGAGGTCAACAACTTGTCCAAAAACGGCTCGGCGTCTTCCGGATCTTCAACCAACTTACTCATGTTGTTCAAAATCACCGCGCACATGCGTTTCGTCGATGTCGTTCTCGCCCTGAAACCCAACAAAAGAATTGGCGAAATCAACGCCAACGGCGCCGCAGTAACGGTTTGCACGAACGTCGTCGACGCCAACTTTTGAACGCATTCGTCCGTCTTGTCGTGGTCGATGGTCGCCGCCACCATATCGTCGATGAACGGTTCAATATCCCGGTTATCGATGGTGTGACACACTTTCTCCACCGTCGTTCTCGCGGCTTCGGCAACCACGCTCGAGGCATCGTTCACCAAACCAGTCACCACCGGCATCAACCTCACCAAGTTACAGCTCACGCCGTGCGGACTCGTCTCGGCTAATCTCGAGATAAAATCCAACGCGCCGGCGATCGTCCCGGCTCTGTTCGACGAATCCATCGCTTGAATCAACCCGTCCACGTAGTTCAACACCGCGTGTTCGTTCACCGTTTTCGCCGCTGTTTCCAGTAACTCTTGCGAGGCTTTGCACACATCTTGTGAATTTTTGTCCCCGCAATTGGTTAAAATTGCAGTCAAAGCCTCGGAATCTGTCGCGAACAATTCTTTGGCACTTTGGTCGCCTTTTCGTAAAGCATCTGCGAACGCTTTCGTCGCAGACAGGCGAGCGTCGCAGGACGCTTTGTCCGTTTGTTTTAAAACCGCAGTTTGGCAGTCAAATCCTCCCATTATCTTCTGTCGTACTCTCTCTGTGTGCGTGTCGATGAAGAAACGACGATTGGAAAAAGCGGTTTAAAGTGAGAAAACCGATCAAAAGCGCCGCGAAGAAAGGAAAATCCAATCCGTTTAATTCTAGAATTCGAGGCGCTAAACGTGGAAAAAACAGATCCGATCTCTCGTCTCGCGAAGAAATAAAAGCACTCTCTACAGACAGAGAGAGTGAATTACGTTCGCACCGTCTTTTGATCGAAGGAAGATCTTTTGTTCTTCTGTGTGTGTATGTGTAGTAGATGTAAATAATCGGTTACGTATATAATAAAGTGCGGCGAAATTGAACGAAAAATCTAGTCATTAAAATTCAAAATATCTTCTCGATTTCTCGATCTCGAAACCGCTTTTTTTCTTTTTTTTTTCAGATCGCAAAAATTGTGATTTTTGAGAGTACTCGATTTTAATCGATAGTAGTATTACAAAAAATGTTCGTTTCGTTCTCTTCGTTATTAGTAGTAGAGTAGTGTTAGAGTTATTAAGGCGCGCTAATATTGCCGGTGCTAGTAGTATTCGCAGTAGTCGTATTCAAGTGTCCATCGATGGTTAACGGCAAGCTGTGCAACTTGACGTTATTCGCGACGAAGTATTTCCGGACGTGGTTGTTCACCGCGTTTCTCACCGCCAACGAACGCAAAACGGGTAAGCCGTTGAATTTCAAATCCAGAAAGACGGTGATTCTTATTTTGCCGGTGTAATCGCCACACGGGACGACTTTCAAGAAACACTCGTCCACGTCGGCGGAGTTTAAGGCGGTGAAGTTGTGTAAAGAACTGTTCAAGCCGTCGAAGACTTTGTCGTTCGTTTCCACGTCGACGATCCAATCGAAAGATTCCGTTCGCGTTTTCGATCGGGACATGTTTATCACGGTCGAGCGCATCATCGTTTGGTTGTGGTAATACGTGACTTCACCGTTCCAGTTTTCTGCTTCCGTTTGTAAGATGTTGATGTTTTTTATGACGAAACGGTTCCCGTTGATGAGAATGTTATCGCCGACGTCGTACGGGTGGGTGATGAAGATGAAGATGACGCCTTCGAAACACTCTCTTATGGAGTTGCCAAACATGAACGCGAACGCGAGGATAAAGGAAGAAAGGGTGAGCCACATTTCCAGAACGTTTTGTTCAAAAATCGCGAGGACGATGAAGATGAGAACGATGTATAACGCGGTCAACATCATCCGTTCCAACGTGGCCAAAACCGATCGCGAACCTCCCAACGTCAATTGCATGTTTTTCCTGCTCTCGTAAATTTCAATCACGCGGTCGATGATCATGTCTCTGTCCGCGAAGCCGTGCTTGTCCACGTCGAAGATGTCCATGATGATTTGCGCGACTTCTTTACTCACGCCCAAAGATTTCAAAAACTCGTAGTTGACTCGTAAACGTTTCGCTTTTTGGATTTTGCGCAACGTGACGGCCAATCTCGTGCCGCACGTCGACGCGACAGATTCGTCCAAGATGATATCGTCGATGATTAATGGTTCATCTTTGATGAACGTTTGATTGGCTCTGTCCGCGAACATTCGAGGAATGCGCAAGTTGTATCTTTTGATGTACCTGGCGAGCCTGGCGGCTCTCGTCAACGTCATTTGGTGATGGACTTTTTCCGTAATCGTCGTGCCCCCGAGCAGTTGCCCTCCTCTCTCCCTCACGGGCTCAAACGTCCGTATTTTCTTCTTCACCCCGCCATACATGATCCCGTGTTGTTGAATGATGTAATCTTCACCAACTGGAAACGTCGCGTGGCCGAAGCCGGCGTATTGTTGCAACAAATTCGAGGTCGATCCGACGCGCTTCAGATTTGAAATGTTCGTGGACGAGAGCAATTTTTTATGCGCCACGTTGTAAATTTCTCTTTGCGGCACGATCGCTTTGAACAATTTCATCAGCGCGAACTCCTCGATTAAGATCGTCAGCATTTGGTCAGAATACACGCGCCTCTGCAAATCAACCAACATGTAATTGAATATTCCTCTGGAGACTAAATGCATGCAACATCGAGCGACCCAGGAGGCTAAAATTCGGTACGTCGTCAAATACCAGTACTCTTTCAAATCGCTCTTGTTGACCATATCTTCCATTTGAACGTAATACGACCAGCAACACAAACACAACACGCCGTGAAGCAAATTCACGAACTCTTTTTGCACGCCGTTTAGAATGAAATACAGGCGTTTGCCGACGACGTGCGTCGAAGGTTCCAAAAATATCGCCTGCAAACCAGTCACGACAAAGTTAATAACCGTCGAACCTCCCAACGTGATCGATATAAAACCAAACAATCGAGAGTTCCACACGACGGCTAAAACCAACGTCGCAATCACCGCCGCGTGGAGTAAAAAGTACCCAAGCTGCAACAGTCTCCTGATTTGTCTCTGTTCGTTCGTCAACGCATTCCCGTCGTCTTTACTAAAGAGAAAATTTTTGCGCCTCCCGTGATAAGACGTGTCGTCGTCCGAGTTATCCGAGGAATTTTGCCCCGCATTTGATGTCGTTTGGGGCATTCCCGCACCTTGATTTTGTTGTTGTTGTTGTTGCTGTTGCTCTTCTTTCGTTTGCGTCGATGTCGCGTGAAGCGTTGTTTCCGTCGTCGACGCGCTGTTGTTATCTTGTTGTTTGTTCGTTAAAAACTCCTCCATCAATTCCGCTTTCAAAATCTTCTCCGTCGGCGCAATCGACGCTTCCATCGGGGAATTCAGCGCGAATTGCGGCGTGACTGAAGCGTACATCTCTCTCGAGTTCTTCTCGCTGCTCACGGCGGCGTCTTCGCTGATTTTGGGTAGCGTCGGTGAGGAGCCCATCCCGCCGCCAGAGGCGTCTTTTTTGGGAGATTTCGGCGGCGAATTCATGAATTCATCGTCTGATGATCCTCCTTTTCCTCGAGATAACGGAGGTGGCGTCATTATGAAATCGATTTGACGACTTTAATTCTTTGTTCTTGTGCTGCTCTTTATCTCTCTCTCTTTCTCTCTGCTCTCGCAGAGGAGAGCCTTTTGAGAGAGATTATGAGGAAGACTTTTGACATCTTTCTCTCCTCTCTCCGCTAAAGTTTAGGGTTTTAACAAACTAAAAAAGTTTAGTGTTTAAAATTGAGCTAAATAGGGTTTAAGATATCGTGGCCGAGTTGGTAAGTTCAAAAAATTTGGTGCAAAGAAAAGAACAGCTTCTAACTCGTCCTTCTTTTCAATTAAAGGTCTAAGGCGCCGGATTAAGGCTCCGGTCCGCAAGGGCGCGAGTTCAAATCTCGTCGATATCATTATGTTCTCTTTTTTTTTGCACGCATGATTAAATATTCGCTATTAGTGACTCATTTTGTTGTTGTTGTTACAATCATGACTATCAAGCAATCGTCGTCTTCTGTGTTTTTGTGTCTCTCTCGTCGTCGCTAAAAAATCGTGGCTTTTACTCGTCGTCGTCGCTAAGGAGCTCAATCACCTCTGGATGTTCACGCCTTCTTTCGTCCTCGTTGTCGTCGCCAAATCTGCGCACCTCCTCCTCCTCCTCCTTGGGATGTTCTTTCTCCTCCTCCTCCTTGAGATGTTTTTTCTCCTCCTTTTCCTTCTTTAAACGCTTCAACTGTGCTTCACAACGTTTCGTGAAACCCTCCTTTTCCGCGTCGAGTTGTTGAATTAATCGGAGCATGATTTGTCGATGAACGTCTTGAATGCGTCGCAAATATTCGTTTGATATGCCAGCATCGATTTTCTCTTGCACTTCGGCGTTTTGCGCTCTGAGGAGATATTGTCGCTGATGTTCGTGTTTTAATTCCATCGCGTAAAGGTTCTCGCTTTGAAATTTGGCAACTTCTTTGATACCTTCTTCCGCGCGCCTCGGTCGCGTCGCGGGCAGCTGGTGTTCGGTATGCTTTCCATAATTTTCAACATGCTCAGCTGTTGGAAAAATCTCTTTTTCGTATTTCCATAGCCTCATAGAAAGATCCGATTGATTCACTTCGTCCTTTCGCACTCTTTGCAAATAACTCGCGACGTTATCTCTCGTCACTTCCGGTACGCCCATCTCGTCGCATACGGTCTTGGGGCCGATGCGCTGGTACCTCCTCATTAACTCTTCGAGCGCACTGTATAACTTCTGCTTCAACGCATCCGTCCATTGGAGTTTCTGAGCCGCACCTAGATTTGATGTCCCTCCAAACGATGAATGCACATTTCTTGTGTTTGTTGTTTTTAACCCAGATATTCGAGAGAGCAAAAAGTGCAGTCTCGTTCTCGCGAAGTTTTTGAACTCCTCGAGCTCAATTGGAGTAGTAGTAGTAGTAGTAGTAGTAGTGGGAGGAGGAGGAGGAGGAGGAGGAGGAGGAGGAGGAGGAGGAGGAGGAGAAGATAACTGAGGATGTAACCCTGGGGGATATTGAGATGGAGAATGACGAGAAGCATCGTGAGCCACAGTGGCATCTACGCAAATACTTCCAATCTGTTTTTCGTGAAATATAGCCTCAAGCTGTTCGTTAACTTTCGAGGCGTTCCATGGCGAGTATCCAATCTCCAAACTTCCTCGCAACAAAGCTAAATCGTGCTTGGCCGACCAAGAAGGCGGCGCGTAGAAAGAGTTATCGTCGTACCACGTTTGCGCTGTCAACATCGAAACGTCGTTAATTTCTCCTTCATCTTTCAACGTCGGCAACTCGTCCGGCTTCCAAACGTAATCTTCATCCGTGCGCGTTTTTTCAAACAAATCCGCCAAACATTTCCGCTCGACAAGTCTATTTCGTCGATTTTCGAACGCCTTTTTCACGTCCACGAATAGACCGAGGAAGCGCGGGAAAGCATTCGTAAAGAGAGAGTCGGTATTGGCTAAAGTCTGCGCCGTGACGCTGCAATCTTTGCGCAGAACGTCAAAAATGCCGAGCAACGACCGGGCGACGGCTTTGATCTCTTGCTCTGAGCGTCCAGAGGATGCGACGATGCTCTCTTTTACCTCGCGCGAGAGAATGGCACGTCTTGTATCTTCGTACGGGCAACCGTACGCAAACATGGAGTCGTACACGATTTTAATCTCTCGGTGCGTCCAGCACATTTTGCTCTCTCCCTTCTGCTCTCTCCCTTCTCTTTTTGACGGTTTGTAAGAAACATCTCGTTCCTCTCGTCCTCTCGTTCGTCCACCTTCCAGCAAGCTTAGATTCAAATTATCACCAAAGTTGTTCACGCGGTTTCTTCTTCCGGTTACGATGAGTCGTTCGTCGATAAAACCACGATTCTTCTTCTCTTCTTCCGCCTTTCTCGCGGCGTCTGGGAACATTGTCTTCCAATATTCCGCAGGGTCGATGTCGTCGCCAAACTTCTTTTTGTCTTCCTCTTCTCTCGCGTCAAAAGTGAACGTGGAAAACGCATTTCCTTTCTTCGTACCAATGGCTTTCACATCCGCGCGCTTGCTCAAAATAGTATCGATGTCTTCGTCTTCAAACTTTTTTGATTCTTCGTTGGCGTTTTCTCCCATGCGGGCAAACTGCAAACCTTTCTGTAAGAGCGCGGTGATGCGCTCTGCTTCGTTCTTCTTTTTCTTTGTCTTCTGACCTCCGTTTGCTCTTTGGTTTTCGCCATCGCCGAACTCTTCTTCCACCTCCTCCATATCTTCACCGCCGCCACCGCCAATCAAAACCTCGTCCAAAGCGGCTTTTCGAGACGCCGATTGGAACAGTTCGTACTCGTACGTTCCGTTGGTGACTAAGCGGTAGACTTTCACCTCTTTCGTTTGTCCGATGCGATGACATCTCGCCATAGCTTGTAAATCGTTCTGAGGATTCCAGTCCGAGTCGAAAATAATTGCAGTATCTGCCGCTGTGAGCGTGATTCCAACCCCGCCGGCTCTCGTGGAGAGTAAAAATGCAAACGAATCTTGCTCGGGATCGTTGAATCGGTCGATACCTTCCTGGCGCTGTTGCACCGCGGTGTCGCCATCTAAACGTTCGCAGGGTAAATTCAGCAAGAACAAATAATCTTGTAAAATGTCCAACACGCGTTTAAACTGCGAGAAAATCAAAACTTTGCTCCCGTCCTGTTTCAACTTTGACAACAGTTTCCCGAGAAAGCTCATTTTCCCCGAACTTTGCGTCAGAAGGTCCAGTTGCGACGGCATCTCTTCGCCTTCCTTCAACGCCAACCGGCACCTTTGAATGTAATCGTCCTCCAATCCGTCGCACAAGAACGGGTGGTTGCACACTTTTCGGAGCTCCATGCATATGTTTCTCAACTGCGGCGTGTTTTTACTCTTGGCGCCTTCGAGCAAGACGCCGATGTTCTTCTCAGCAACAGCGGTGTAATAGCCGCGTTGTTGCGCGGACAACTCTACTCTCACCACAATTTCCTCCTTCGCGGGAATCTTCTCTACGTCATCTTTCAATCGTCTCAACATTCTCGGTTTCAACGCCTCTCGTATAGACATAACTTGTTCCGCCGTCGGCTGATGATTTATACTCGCCGCGTTGTCGGGATCCAAGCTGAACTCGTCGACAAACGTCTCCCAGTCTGGATAACTTTTTGGCGCGAGAACGTGCATCAAACCAAACAACTCCTTGACATTATTTTGAATCGGTGTCCCGGTCAACATGAGCATCCAGTCGTATTTCATGGATAAAATCGATCGCGTGGTTGCGTTTTCGATGTTCTTCAAACGATGTCCCTCGTCCACCACGAGCGCTTCAAACGCAAAATCTTTCAAAGCCGTATTGCCGTGTCTTAGAATGTTTTCATAGGAGATTAAAAGAACGTCAAACTTTACCTCTCCCGCTTCTTTGTTTAACCAAAACTCGTACTTTTCGCACTTATCTCTGTCGTCGACGTTGCCGTTGAAGATAATCGCATTCATATCGGTCCATTTCTCAATTTCTCGCCGCCAATGCGTCAACGTTGAAAGCGGCGCGACGACGCAAAACGACGGTCGACACTTGGATTTGTATCTTCTAGCGTATTCTAAGACTGCTATGGTCTGCGCCGTTTTACCTAAACCCATTTCATCGCCTAAAATGACGTTTTTCCTCTTGTAAAAGTTCGTCACCATCCACCGAAAGGAGGATTCTTGGTAGTCCCTCAAACGCATGCCGTTTTTAAACTCCGGGATGGTTGGATCGAGTGATCCGGTCGTATCTTTAAACTTATGTCTCGTCTTCAATAAATGAGCGGTTTCTTTTTGCATCAACGAGCTATCGGGAGGCGATGGATCTGAAAACGCTTCAAAGCGGGCAATTTCTTTCAGATCTTCTTCGCTCGTCAACCTCGACATCGGCTCCCACGTCGCGCTCGAGTAATTCAAACTCTTCCACTTGCAATAATAGTATCTCACCATTTCAAGTTTGGTTGTCGTCTCTTTAGTCTCCTTTTCGTCGTCGTCGTTGTCGTCGTCGTTGTCGTCGTGGATAATTTGAATCTCGCTATCCTCCTCCTTTACCCCCTCGTCGTCCTCCTCATATTCCACCCACTCCTCGCTTTCCTTCGTCGCGAAAATCCTTTCAATTTCCAAATACTCCCTCGGAAACAAATCGTCCGGATCCGGGCTCGGCGCGCCCCCAAACTTTCTTTTGTACGCGGTTACCTTCGAGCTCTCGCCTATACTATTCAAAGTGCTCGCGAGCATCCATTCCAAGTCTCTGTACGAATAATAACTCCACTTGACTAAGTATTCCATCTCGCCGCTTACGCCTACTTTCGAGGATGCTTTTCGACATCCTAACAATTTCTCAATCTTATATGCCTCCTCCATCGCTTCTTCCATATTATCGCTTTTGGTCTTCGTTTTATTACTGCTCTTCTTGTTCTTGTTCTTTTTCTTTATCCGTCCCTCCCTATCGTCGCTATCGTCGCTCCCGTCGTCGTCGTCCTCCTCCTCGCTGCTTTCACCCTCTTCTTCCGAACTCGTTTCAAAAAACGCCTCGTCGTCCGAGCTGATATCTTTAAACACCGCCGGCGCCGCTTTCCTTCTCGCGTACCTCGGAGGACTCCTCTGCGGAACTTCCTTCACGCGTTTTATCGCCGCCATCGGTTCCGAATCCGAAGAATCCTCTTGCCGCTTCTTCCCTTTCTTCCCGCGCACGTCGCTCTTCCCCGTCTTAGTACGCTTTCGGCTTTCTCTCGCCGAGACGCGCGTCGCCGCGTCGTACTCTTCATCGTCGTCGTCCGAATTCTCCTCCTCATCAAACGCCTGTACCGAACCGTTGCCACCACCGCCGTTGCCACCGCGCCCATTCGTATTCGATTTTGCATATTTCAAAAGCATCTTTTGTTTTTCCTCTTTTTCTCGTTTCCTTTTCATTTTTTCCCTCTCTGACGGTCCCAAACGTCCACCTTCTTTCTCCGCCGATTGCAAAAGCATCGTTTCAAACTCCTTCGCGGATTTCTTTTGCAACGTGCGCTTCTTTTTTTTCGTGTTTTGCTTCTTGTTCTCCCGCTTCTCGTCCTCCCGTCCTCTCGTTCGCCACGGGACGTCTTCGTCCTTCTCGTCGTCATCATCGGATGAAGAAGACAAAGCGCTTTCTCCGTAGTGCACCACATTCGTCGCGCGATACCGCGCGCGATAGATCGGCGGAGAAGGCGACGCGGTTGACATCAACTCTCTGAAGCTCTCTCTCGCTCGCTCTCGATGCGCGAATGAAGAACTTCTTCTTTGTCTTCTTCTTCTTCTTCTTGGGTGTTTGATTCGTTTGATGATGTGCGTGTTTTTTTATGAAGATACGACTGGTATTTTGAATTTTCGTGTGCGCGCGTGCTCTGCGCGCGATGTATCATATTACAACGATGATGATGATGATGATGATGATGATAACGACGACGAGATGATGACGATTTTGTTCACATTAAGCTTTCGTTTTCCGATTTTGTCGTCTTCTCTCGTCGCGTTTTGTATCGTTTCTGTTTTCACTGTTCCTTCAACGCGGACAACTCCTCGGCGACTTCCGTAAACTTAGCCTTTACTTTTTCCAAGTGGCCCGCCGGCGAGTTTTCGTTTTCTTTGGCTTCTCTTTCCCATTTGGATCTCAAAGTAGTGATGATGTGGTCGCGTTTGTTTAAGAAGTGCGCGCGTAAGACTTCGTCGAATGGACCATCTTTGGCGGCGGCGTTTTTTTTTTTCCGATTCAAGCGTTTCACGTGGTCTAAGATTGCCCACTCTAAAGTGGCGGTTTTGATCACAGCGCTGTATTCAAAATCTTTCTTATCGCCGACGTCGGTGCCTCGGTCTTTCTCCCAGCCCGGTTCGTTAAAGCACGGGTCGGCGACAAAGATCAGCGACTGGATGCTCACGATAACTTGCAGCATAGTCGAGTGTTGCGCGTTCCACCCTTCGCCTTCGCCGCCGGACCAAGTGCCGAGTAACGATAAGCACACTTTACCGTCGTTGTATAGGTTTGGGTTGAACCGGACGCGACCGCCGCCGGTCGTTTTCAGATTCACCAAAGGCGGTTTGTTCGGAAAGTCTGAGGTGAGCATGACATCGAAAATGAACGCGCCGGAATCGTAAGGCGTATCTTCTGGGCCGGTGATTAAAATAGACCATAATTGCGACTGGTTTTCGTCCACGCGAACAAACGCCGAGGAGGAGACGGAGAGAGGAAGAGACCCGGAAATACCCGCGACGGCGCGCGCTATGGCGTGCGCGTTCGGTTTCGTCGCTTGTTTGAGGAGTTTATCTTTGTAGTGACTCGAATCAGCGAGCACGAAGTTGTCGAACTGAAAGCCCGGGCGACTGAGCGCGTAGCAATAGGTTTTTTCTAGATTTTTCTCGCGCGACTCCGGGGCAGCGATTTTCTTTCGCTTATTGGTTCCTCTCGTCGTCGTCATCGCGTCGTCATCTTTTGTTAAGTCAACGATTGCGTTCGCTTCGATCGCCGTTCCAACTCGAACGATCAACTTTGCCAAATTTTCTAATACAATTTCCTCTTGCTCTCTTTCTTCGTACTTGTCCTCCTCGACTGCATTGGCCGCTTCCGTGACGTGCAAAAAGGTTTTCGCCTGTTGGACGATGTCGCGCATGTTATCGTACTTCTCGAACGCTGCGCGCAAGTTTTCTTTTAACGTCGGTACGAGCGTTTCGTGAAACACGAGAACACACTCGAGCAATGAGGTGTAATACTCGGCGCGATCGGCCATGTTGTTGAAATCGCAAATTTTGAGTTCGCGCGCTAAGAAATACGCCAAGGATGCGTTTTCAAACACGCGAGTCATTCGCGCGCACTCCTCGGCGAGTTCCTCCTCTTCGTCGTCGTCGTCGTCGTCGTCGTCGTCGTCATGATCCATCTGCGGCTGCTGTCCGACGAGGAAGTGCGAAATATCTGCCAATGCCACCTTGGCGAAATCGACCAAATCGCTGCTCATCTTATCCTGCGCCAACTGCGCTTGCTTCGCGTCTTTGAAGTCCCAAAGATTGCGCGACCCTTTTTCGTTCGTGCCAGACGCGGAGCTATACCCAACGCCGCTGTGGAACCCTCTCAATTTCGGTTTGTTTTCCTGGTCTCGCTGTTTTACCAATTTCGCGTTTAACACTTCCATCTCTTTGTCGAGATTTTTTTTCGCGTTGCCGTTCTTCGTCGACGTCATCGGTGCTTGGAGCGTCGTACTAGGGGATAAAGAACTGATTTGAAATCCCCTAATTTCCTCTTCAATCTCTCGTTCTTTCTCGTACAGCTCTTCGAACGCTCGCGGAATCAACGGCGTTTCTCCAGAGCAGGTTAACGCACACAAGGCCAAATCTAATTTACTCGCGCGATCGTCGTACGCACCGTTTAAGTACGCGCGTTTGTTGTTCGCCGGGCAGGTGACGTCAACTCTCGCGAAACGTTCCAGGAACGTTCTCGCGGTGAGCAAAACGTCCGTCATGGACGTCATGGGTTGCCAATTCTTCAGTCGAAACTTAGGATGCAAGCACGATGCCAAGGCGACTATGCCTTCTAATCTTGGACGGACGATAGTCATTTTCGGAGGATAAAACGGGTGCAAATCCTCTTTCAATTCGACTCGGACTTGGACGAATTCGTAGCCGAATTTTTTCTTGACCTTTGCCAAATCGCTCGCGATGTCCCCGTTTTCAAAATTCATGAACTTCACGTCCCAAGTGTACACGGAGTCGTTGTTGGATTCGACAGCGATGTACTTTCTGAACTTATTCGCGCCGTTAAATCTGTGCAAATCTTCGAACTCTTTCAACAACCTTTCAAAGGCGACGTTGCTGGAGAAAATCTGTTCCCTCGCCGCTCGTTTCAAATCCGCGGAGTCTACGAAAGAACCCCCCTTATTTTGTTGTTGTTCGTTCGTGTTATTATTACTACTCATCCCCGCACACGTCATTCCCGTCGTCGTCGTCGTCGTCGCCTCTTTCTCCTGCATCCTCCTCTCTTCGTTCATTTTACACCTCTGCTTCGCTTGCAAAAGCATCCTGGTCAATTTCACCGTTCTTTCCTCGCTCCTCGCGCCGCCGCACACGTCCATCGCGTCGCCACCGCACAAATCGTCCTCCTCTTCGTCCTCGTTCCCTAATCCCCCATCCGCTTCAATCGCCATCCTCTCCGCGTCTCCAACCGTTCGCTCGATGCGCTTCAGCTCTTTCCCTTCAAAAAATGTCGTCCCGACCAATCGCAAGACCTCGAACAAAGTCTTATTCGCGTACCTCCCACTTTCGTCCTCTAACTTTTCGTTCAACTCAGTTTCGTCGATCGCGTTTCCGTCCCCGATGGCCATCACTTCCGACTTCGGGTAGTCTTCCGGAAACATCAAGGTCAACTCCCCGTCTCTTTCCTCCGTTTCCTTCGTCACGCGCAACACGAGCACGTTCGCCGAAGCGTCAAAACGCCTCGTTTCGATTCGATTCTTCCTCTCGTTCTTCTTGGACGCGTGATTGGTGTTTTTGTCGCACGCGGACGAGAAGAAGGCCACGTGCGCGCAAAAGAGCTCGCTTTTTACGTCCCCCTGATCCTCCGCGTCCATGTTTTCTGTCCGTGTCGTTCTTTTTACGAGAGCAGCGCGCTCTCGCGAAAGGCGTTTAAAGCGTGAAAGAAGTGAAGACAACTCTGCGCTCTCGGGAAAAAAGAGAAGATATTTTTCCATTATATTCTCCTTTGTTGTTGTCGTTGGTACCACTCACATCGGATGCGGAAAAGAGGCGACGCACAAAAACGACAAAGACGATTGGTGCTGTTTATGTGTATGCGCGCGTTCTCGTCGAGCGCTTTTGTTTTCGGAGTAAAAACGAGAACGTCGGAGGAGGAGAAGGAAGCGCGTCGCGAATCCGGTCTGCGAAACGAAGTGTTCGCCACGTTTTCCAATTCGTCGTCAGATATACATTCCTCTCGCTGCGTGTTCGAGGGTTTTTCAAACACGCGCACGTTACAGTGGACGTCGAATTACATCCGACGATTACTCCCTCGACACGCGGTGTTTGAGAACAAAACGTGGGAAGGCGCGGAAATATTCACGAACAGTTTGAGTTGGGAACTCATCGACGACTATTCCAACGGGATGATGCTTCTGGAGTTTAATAAAATGCCCAAAGCGCGGAACATCGATCCGTCTTTGAAGCTGTTCCATTTTGGATTATATAAGAACGGGGTGATGAAAAAGTTAGCGGAGTGCGATTACGAGAAAAAAGGTGAGAAGAGCGAATGCATGGGCTTAGAGCGGTCGAAGATATACCCTCGCATTCAGAATTGGTTGAAAGTGTTACACGAGAAGAGCGTACGCGGGACGGAGAGAGAGCGGTTGAACGGAGGGCACGAGTATTGGACGCACACGTGGTTGGAGCACGACATGGAGGATAACAATCGAGTCAGTCCTGTAGGGGCGTCGTTTTTAGAACATTCGGTGCTTGAGTACGGGAGAGATGACGAAGCCGTGGACGCGTTGAAAGATTACTTAGAAGCGACCGGGATGCTCAACGGGTTTAGCGCCGAACACGAGCAAAATGTCAGAGATGTGATTAAATTAGCGACGGATAAAGAGACGACGGGAAAGTATAGCAGGGACACGTGGCGCGCGACGACGTGGCTCGTGGCGGTGATGCATTCGAGGTTAACCGAAGGAGGGACGAGCGAGAAGGTTGGGATACAAGCCATTCGGTTGGCGTTTGTATTTCGACCGAGACTTTTTGACGCAGAAGAAATAGAAGAAAAAGAAATAGAAGAAGAAGAGGAAGAAGAAAGAATAAACGAAGACGAGCTACCGTCCATAATCGAAGACATGTCCGACTTTCTCGCCGCCGCGAATTGGCCGGGCGATTTAGAAGAGTTTGAGAGAATTGGTTTATACGCGCTCGATCGAACGACCATGGGCTACACGTTGCAAGTTGACGTGTTGCCAAAAAAAGTTCGACTGAAAGACGAACAAGGAGGAGAAAAAGATGGAGACGGTAAAAGCAAACACACCGTTCTCGGTCCGAACGTCGGCGTCGAGCTCGCGGCTGCTTCCATCTCTGGAGGCTTCGACGCGCTCGACCAACTCCAATACGCTGTCGAAGACGGCTTAGTCGAACAACCGTTCTGGGACGAACTCCTCGCGAACATCTGCCAACACAACTTGGACGCCAAAGACGAACAGCTCTCGAACAAAGCCGCGATAACATCCACCTCTTACCACGCGTGCACCATCAAACCTCGCAAACCGGCGGATAAGCTCGAACGTTTGCTCCCGAACAACCTGGGCACTCGCAAATCCCCGATCCTCGTCGCGTTGTCCCACATCAAATTCGGTTTGCGAGCGCAAAGCAAACTCTTCGCCAAAGCCTACGTCGGCGCGATGCCAAAAACGTGGTGGTGCCCTGACAGCGCACCGCGACCATTTCGCGAAGAAGAAGAAAACGACGATTACGCACCCATCGAGGACGACGACGATTTTGAGGAAGAAACCAAACGGTTGCGCGAAGAACACGCGAGGCGCGAGTTTCAAACCTTTCGCTACACGCCGTGTAAAACGTAAAAATCGAGAAGTACGAGCGTATACCGGTATCGCGCGCCGGGGTAGCACAGATGATTCGCCATGTTAGCACCTTCACATGTTTTTGTTGTAAAACGACGATCAAACACAGAAGTAGTAGAAGAAGAAGAGATGATACTAATACCGAGGATTTGAGAGAAGAAACATCTCGTCTCGCTCTCCTCATCGTCGTCCGCTCGTCTCGCTTTCCTTTTAAAATCCATCTGAAAACTCCCACTTTCAACACCTTCACACATTAGACCTCTCATTTCTCTCTCTCTCTCTTTCTCTCTTTCTGTGACACTTATTACAGAAGGGAGAGCATCTGAGAACACTTCGAGACGAGAGAGAGGGAGATACGCAACGAAAAGGTTTCACGTGAGCGCGCGTATTTATTCTCGCGTCTGATCTCGTTCTCGGGTTTCTCATCATGTCCAATCATCATCATCTTCACGAGCATCACCATCTTCACCATCGCAACACCGTCACCAACAGAAACACGAACGCGAACAGTAACAACACCAACACCTCTTCTCTCCCGATGATTCATTCCTCCGACACGCTTTCCCCGAACTGGCTGAGGCGTTCGCAAACGTCCATCATCACCCCCGGGGCGCATTTACAAATCGTCTGGAGAGGTTTTTTCTCCCTCGGACGCGAGTTTATGAGTTACCAGAACATGGACGACATGTTCGACGACGAAGGACCGACGACGTCGAACGCGCTGAGAGCGGACTCGGGCGTGTCCGACGGGAACGTCAGCTTGAATAACGACGAAGAGACGAACGATAACGAAACCGGGTCGGACGCGACGCAGATTTTGAGCAACATTTCGGAAAAGCAGACGAGAGGAGGAGAACAACAGACGACGAGCGGCGGGATGACGAGTAAAGAGAGGCAGTTGCGGCTGATGAGGAAACAACGGGAGCGAGAGCGAGAGCGAGAACAGCAGCAGGATGAAACCTCGGTTGAGAATACGAACACGAACAGCGGCGAGAGAGGCGGGGACGTCGTGAATACGAATACGAATGTGAACGCGACGAGAGAAGCCAGTCAGACGAGTAACATGAGTCAAGGGTCGTTTGAAGATCACCATCATAACGAGAATGCGAACAACAACACCGACAACAACAACAACAACAGAGGAGAGAATGATAACGAGAACACGAACAGAGAGCATTCAGAAGATACGGGCGTCGCGCGCGATACTCTTAGCAATAGGGACAGAGATACTAACAACAACGATAACGCGTCGGAACAGCCGCTGTTCAACAACGCGACCGAGTTGATTGCTCGAGCACCACCGATGGGTTTTCGAATCCCAGGGACGGCGGCAGGTGAAGGCGTTGCGAGAGCGCACGCGGCCGGGAACGTTTTACCGGATATTTTGAGGGCGAAACGGGTGACGAGTTTAGACGCCGAGTTTCCAATCGTTTGGGATCCGGTCGCGTTGTTGTGTTTGTATCCCGGTAGCGAAAGGTCGCAAGAGGCGTTTTTGAAGTTGGCACAAAGTTTGAAGGCGAGAAGAGAGGAGATGCCGGAAGATGTAGCGGAGACTGCGAACGTGGGCGGCGCTGGGACGCCGACGGTTTCGAATAATAATAATAATAATAATAGAGATAATAATAACAACAACAACAACGACGTGACAATACCGGCGAGTACGGGTGGACATCACGGACCTGGTAATAGTAGCGCTGGTGGTAGTGGTGGCGGCGGTAGAGGTAGCGGCTTGTTGCGGGAACGAATAACCGCGTCGACGCAATCGTTTAACGATCGAAGTTCGTTGAATTCAAGTCATAGTCACGGCAACGAACGAGAACCTGGAGCAGAGGTTGTTTTATCGCCATTATCGACGAGCGTCCGAGAGCAGCAACAACGAGCGACGGCAGAGGCTGCTGCAGCGACAGCGGCAGAGAATACCACCGGAACGACAACATCTGGGAGTGGAGAGCTGCAGAGAACGCCGTCCATGGTGGAAGTGTCGCAAACCGCAGTAGGCGTAGCAGCGAAAGTAGAGCTACCGGAAGGATATGTCGCGTATATTGTTTCTCAAGAACAACTTCCGGATTTAGCGTACGAAGCCGTCGCAAAAGAACGAGATTTACAACAAGCACCAGCCAACGCCGCGGGTGGATATGATCCCGCGAATGCATCGGAACGACAACAGAGACGAATGCCGGGCATCGCTCGCGAACGGTTTCTCGCGGATGCCGCAAACGCCAACGTGAACACGACGTCGACAAATTATACGAGCAGTAATACGAATTTTCCGACAATCGAACCGCTATGGGTTATTATTCAAACTGTCGAGCCTTTACCGGCGCCTCAACCGATTGCTAATGTGCCAGCACCGGATTCTAGACCGGCGCGGGGTATTTTGAAAGGTTGGACGGCGTCGCAGCTCGGAAATTACTCGAAAGAAACCGGCGCGGTAGCCGGCGGCGCCGGAGGGATCACACAAGGCGCAACTTCTGAAAGAGAACCATTGCACAGGAGGCGAACGTCGCACTCTGGTGCGGGAAGTGGTGGAGGTGGTATGGATACCGCAGGGGCAAATGCGTATTTATCGACGCCGTTAACAGCTGGCGGATTGACCAACGCGGATCCGCGCTCGCAACAACAACATCAGCGACGACCTACGGTTGTCGCGCGGGCGATGAACATGCACAACGTCGTTTCAGATGGTGAATACGACACCGATAACGACTCCAGAGGATTTGGAACTTCCGCCGGAAGTCGCGAAACGGATCCAGATAGTATAGAAAGAGATGAAGGTTCCGAAGGCGCAAACGCCGGCGGTTCAAACATTTCAGGAGCCGTGGTCGATGAAGACGCGAACTTGTTTGAAAACGTGAACGCAAACCGACCTCGAAGTAATATCGCATCAGACGAAGAGACAGAACTAACGTCTGGAATTTCAAATCCATCCGAAGATGCTAAAAACAAGGACGACGTTAGCGCGGTTGACGACAACAACGCCTCGCTCTCTGTTCCCGCAAACGAACAAACGCAACAGACGAGGTCTCATCTGCATAAAATGCGACGCGAACCATCATCACCGCAACATCGAAGTACGCCATCCCCGGCGAGCTCACCGTCTTCTTCGGACGCGACTGAAGACGATATATCGCCGTCGTCGCAAGGAAGAGCACTGGCGGCGTTGGATGCGGCGAATAGAAATTCGTTAGTACCGCAAACTTCTGTCAACGTGACTCGAGTTCGCAAGATTCCAATTCAAGGCGCACGCTTCGCGCTGCTTGGATTCGAGATGGATCATCCGCACGTGAAGTTCTTGTTGCAAAAGATGGAAAGTTTAGGTGCCATTCACGTGCTCTTGACGCACGACAAGAACGACATGGCGGAAAAAGGGCTCGATTTAATCGTCGTCCATCCTCCGTTCTTGCAACTCTTACACGCGAAAGATTTCACGCAGCTGGAAATCCGAGACTTTTTGCGTTCCCGCCGAGCACGTTTTGCGCTCGGTTTGCGTCACTTGGAGTTGTGCATCGAAAACGAACGGTTATTAGACCCGAGAATTGAAACCGCGGAAGTCTTTCCAGAAGGCGTCATTTTAGTCGTCGACGATACGACGTTAGCCATGGGCGAAGAGATTGTTCAAAAGCTTGTGAAACTATTGGGCCAAGCCGCGGCAGCTTCTGCTGCTGCGTCTGCAGCGAAAGGTATTTTGCATTACAACCAAGAAGGGGCTCGAGAAAACCCGCCGTGGCCGTGGGCAATCAAGTTAAACAACGACACGGTTCAGAAATTGATGCTACAGAAAATGCAAGTCGCGCGAACAGATCCGGATAAAGCGTGGAGAATCGAAAATTGTCTTAAGCTCTTACACGCACACAAAGCGACTGGTGATAGAGCTGGTCGAGGCGCGAGAGTTTTAGGCATCGATTGGGAAGAGGCGTCGCATCAACCCATTCAGTTTCCTCCGCAGGAGGTTCGAGACGCAGTGAAGCTCGCTTCTCGCCATGGCGCAACGTGCAGATCGGTATTTTTGGTCTCTGAAAATCCAGAAACCGTCGCCGAAGCCCGAAAATATTCTAAAGTTGTTTTGAGCGGTGATTTGCACGAGTGTTGCGAATGGTTGGAAGAAGTCATCAAAGAAATGTGGGCGGAAACGAAAGCGGCAAGGGACGAAGGACCATGGGTCAACGTGTTGGGATTTCCAACCGTGCAACAAAATCCAGCGGCTACTGCCGTTACGAAGAATGCTGGACTTACGCCAAGTTCTACCGCCGCCGCCGCAACACCAGCGTCGACGGATGTTGCTGCAAAATCAGTCGAAGATGCCGCGGCGAATGTAGCCGCTCGGATAGCGGCGCGTAAAGCGAAAGAGAGCGATACCTCGGCGCGAAAAGAAGCGACGCCTCCCCCGTCGACGAGCGACAACAACGACGGTGTCATGACACGACGCGATTCCGAAGATTCTCTTCAAAACGATGAAAAAACGAAATATTTACTGATGAATAGCCGTCCCTCGAACGATATAATGCCCGATTTTCATACGAAAACCGACGTGACGCTATCGGACGTGAACAAGCATCAAACGCCGTGGATGCCGGGAGCTTTGAAAACGAGTGCCGCGGACCACAAGAAATCGAAAGAGGAGGGTGTGGCACCGCGCGGTGGAGATGCGTCGATGACGCTGGCGACGCCACAACCGCCCGGCGCCACGAATCCATCCGGGCCGAGAACAAATTACAACAACATCTCTGGATCTACCATTTTAACCGGCGCCAACAACAACTCTTCGCAAAAGAAGAAACCGAAAACGGTTCGTTTTCCAACCACCATAGACGACGGCGGCACCATGGGCGCCGGTCGTCGTCGCGGTCGGTACAGTCCACCACCTTCGCCTCCGCGGACAACCTCTGCTATTTCTGGAGACACCGCGGATATGCGCGACACGTTGAGCATGCGCGAAGGCGAAGGCGAAGCGACGGACGTTTCCGAGCTCGATTTAGAAGGCAGCGTGGACGAGAAACCGATTCATCCAGCGGAAAGCGATGGTGGTGGTGGCGTCGTCGGCGAAGGCGAAGAAGGAGGAGGAAAAAGCGACGACAACAATAGCACGCCGTTAACGCTAAAAGCGGAGAAGAAGAAAAGAAAGTCGCCCCCGATGAAGAATACTACCACTACTACTACTACTTCGCCGAGGCGCGAGAGTCCTCGCAACAAAAAGCGACAACGCCATCATCAGAAATAAGATTTCGAAGTGTTCATTATATATTACTACTGCTACCAATCTACCACTATTATTACTACTACTATTACTACTACCACCACTACTACTCGCTGTTGCTGCTGCTCTTCTCGTTGTTGTTGTTCTTGTTGTTGCTGTCGATGGTTTTGCTCTTATTAGTATTCTTCTTTTCTTGCACGGCGTGAAATTCTCTCAACGGTTCGTTGAAAATGAAAAACCCGCTCAGAACGCCGATCGAGGCGCCGGGGAGCCATCCTAAACCGATTCTGCGCGTTTGAATCATAAATCTCGCCGCTGCTGAAAGAAACTACTTCGACGAAAAAGTGTTTCGTTGACCTCTTCTTCTTCTCGACCTTTCCACGGTGTCTGTTCTTTGAGGAGAGCGTCAGAGAGAGAGGAGAGAGAGAGAGACGAGAAAGAACAAAAAACTCTGACCAAAAAAAAAACACGAAAGAATTTTTGAGATTTTCTCTCTCCGTCTGCTCTTTCACTCTTTTTCGCTCTTTTTCTCTCTTTTTCCCTCTTTTCACAGGCGTCCTTTTTGGCACAGCGCGTGCCATATCTGACTTTGTCTCTCGTCATCAGTCCCACGTTGCGCAGAACTTTATCTATACTTTTGATTTTCCTCACAACGAAAAACTTCGCGCGCACTCTCTCTCACTCTCACTCTCACTTTCTCTCACTACGTAACACGCAAAAGATGCAAAGCGTAGTCTCAGCCACGACGACTATAACGCACAGGGCGTCGTCGTCCCAATTTTATCGCGGGGAGAAGACGACGACGACGAAGAGGAATGGATGCTTTTCTTCTTCTTCCTCCAAGATGATGACGAAGCGGAACAAAATGAACAGACGACACCATCAACTCATCAAAGCGGTACAAGGCGAAGTGTTAATCTCCGTGGACAAACCACTCGGCGTGACGTTAAAAGCCAGAGGCGGAGGAATCCCGGGCGTGTGCATCGACAGAGTCGCCGGGAACGGCGCGAAAGCGGGGTTAAAATCCGGCGACGTCGTCATGTATCACTCGTCCTTTTTCGGGGACGAGTTATGGCCGGCAGATCAGCTTGGATTTTCGCGAAGCGCGATAAACGCGTGTCCGAACACGGTGGATTTTATCGTGGTAAGAGGGCCGGGCGAAAAGGAGTTCGACGTGAAAAGGTTACCGAAAAGGCCAGCACCGCCAAAGTTTGGGAGGAAAATGAGCGCGGCGCAAGCGGAACGAGCGTCGCACATTTGCGTCGATTGCGGTTTCGTGTACGCGTTGCCGACGCCGTTCGCGGATCAGGATAAGGAGTACTCGTGCCCACAATGCTCGGCACCGAGAAGCAGGTTCGCGAAGTACGATCCGGAAACAGGGAGAGCTGTTGGTGGCGGGTTGAGCACGCCGTTGGTGACGACGGCGGCGACGGTTGTTGGTTTGGCCGGTATCGCGTATTACGTCGCTCAAATCTTGTAAATTTTCATCACCGTGAGTAAATCTTTATATGTGCGTTTAATTTTTGTCTCTCTCTATATATACTCTATATTTCTATCTCTATGTTACCGTGTCTCTCAAATATCCATGTCGTCTTTGTTGTCGTTGCCTCGCGGTTGTTGTTGTTCCCCGCCTCCGAACATCAACGAAAGCAACGCGTGACCCGTTGGTTGTTGTATTTGTTGTTGTTGTTGATGATGTTGCAGCGACAGTCTGACCAGTTCGTCGTGAGTGTATCCCGTTTTTTGAGGCGCGACACACTCAAAGATGTGGCGCTTCAACTGCGGCATATTCGCGCACGACGAATTACACTTGTGGCATCGCAAGTCGTTCGATTTCACAATCTGTTCAGACCTGGAATCGTCCCATCGTCTGGTCATCGTCATCGCTTTGAAGAAATCGATAAAAAAGTCGTCGTTCGTAAAAGTGTGCCAATGCTGTTTGGTCGTTAACTTTTCCGAAACGAAATCTTGACTGATGACGTGTAGGTGCGCGGGTTCCATGCTCGGTTTCAGGTGGAATCCGACGCGGAATTTCGTTCCCGGTGGAAGATTTTGCAGTTGATCTTTGACGATATCGAGCGCGACGCGTAGCATTCGATCCCAAACGAACTTTCGCTCGTCGTTGTTACTCCCACCAAATTCTCCGCCTTCTTCTTTGAATAAATCAAACGGGTGTTTGAACTTTGGACTTCTCGGCAACACCAACGCGTGAAACTTCGCTTTCGGAAATTTGTCTTTGATTGCGAAACAGGCGTCGTTTATCGTCAAAAGTTCCTCTTTCGAACAAAATCGTTGAGGGTCGCGTTGTTTCTGGAGTAATCCGTCCAGAAAGAATCCCGCGTGTTTTGTTTTCTTGCGTGTGACGTCGTCGTCGTCTTCAAGAAACGCGTTCGCCGGCGGCTTTTGCGTCCCGTCCCATTTCGTCGGGAACGGCGGCAAATCGTGACCAGTCATCGCTTTAATCTTACCGACTGCCACTTCAACTTCCGCCGGCGTTTTGCATCGAAAACACACATCAAAACCTTCTGATTTGTGCGGCGTCGAGCTGTCTCGACTGTATAATTGCTTGTGCACAATCTCCACGCCTTCTCGGCCTTCGACTCTTCCTTCGTGGTTTTTTCTCCGCGCGACTCTCGAAGTCGTCACCGAGACGTCTAAATCCAAATACAAAGAAACGATTTGAATATCAACATCACTTTCACTATTATTATTCACCCGGACGTATTCCACCGCGTCCACAAACTTCTTCCTTTGCTCTGCACTCATATTCGTTCGATCGATAACCACGTGTCGACCGAGCATGAGCCCGTGCTTCGCTTTCATCACGCACTGGTCCGCTTTCTTTCGAAAACACTCTCGCTCGCAGTACGACCCGATCGTGTCTTGATTCACCACGGTCCACTTCTTCTCGGTCAATCCTTTCGCAATAGTCGATTTCCCACTCCCGGACGTGCCCGTGAGCACCAAGCACGTCTGTTTTTGTCCTCGTCGTCCTTCTTTTCTTTGAGACGAACGACTGCTGCTCACTCTCCACGCGCCGATACATTCGCCCAACTTAAACCTGTTCCGAAACACCTTCGCGTCGTCTGGGCAATATCTCGGGGCGAAAAACGAAAACACGATCCCGTTGCGTGTACAGTTGTGGTCCACGACCACCGCCCTTTCTTCACGTTCGATTTTCTGCCAAACGCCTTGGATGTCTTCAAAGTCTTCCTTTTCCCTCTCTTCGAGTGGGGAAAACACCCACACGCAAAGTTTCTCTTTCAACACTTCCACCTCGTACACGTCCTCTCGTATTTCGGTAACTCTGACGTGGTACGGATGGATATATTTCGCGTGGTCTGGAAACCGCGCGCGGTCGTTGAAATCCGCTCGGCCGAACGTTCTCGACCGTCTTCTTTCCTCTCCCTCTTCTTCGAGGAAGAGTTGTTTCAACTCTGGAAGTTTCTCGCTCGATTCCTTCATGTGATTTGTTCTTCCATTACTAAAATCCTCCCTCCTCGGTAGTATTCTCGCAATCGTCAAAGTGAGTAAAAAGAAGAAAAAGAAGCAACCGTTGCTCTCTCATCGCATTAGAAAAGTCTTTCTCTTCTTTCGTGCGTCTCTCTCGTACAGTCTTTATATTCTCTCTGTTCTTTCCGCAACAAAAAACAGCGCGTGTGCATCAATCCATTGTGAGCATCAACCCAAGAAGAAAGAAAAGAAAGAAAAGAGAGAAACTCTCGAAAAAATTTAAAACCCTAAAAAACTAGAGTCTCCCTCAAAAAAATGTGCAAAAAGTAGACAAAAGCTGTCCTAAAAAAAAATAAGCGAGAGAGAGGAGTATAAGAATTATAGAACAGAGAGAGAATCGAGAGACGAGAGAGAAAAGAAAGAGAAGAAGTCTTCTGTTCTCTGTAACGCTCTGACTCTAAGTGTCTCTGTCTGCGTGTCAGTTGTTGGGGTGGTGTTTTTAAAGTTCTTCTCTCTCTCGTCGCGCGTTGTCTCTCGAGGTTCCTTTTCAACAGAGAGCGAATTTAGGGAGAAAGAGAGAGTTTGAAGGTTTTCACATCGATTCAAATCTCTGGCGAGTTTTTACTGTTTACGCTGCGCATCGATTGAAAGAAAACAGAAGAGATGAATGCAAAGGAGGATTTGGTCGAAAAGAACGCGAGCAAATTGAGTCGCGAGGAGCGTTTTAACGACGAGACGGAGGCGTCTGCGTCGAGAAGAAGAAGAAGAACAACACGCTTTTCTGTTGCGAGTCGTGCGAAGAATCGGATCGGACTCGTCGACGGTTTTGGTCGACAAAATTCGTCCTCAGTCTCTTCTTTAACTTCGACCTCTTCTCGGAGAAGAAAGAGAAGCAAAACGCGAGAGAAGAAGAGGAGCGAGATGTTTTTCTTCTGCCTGATCGTGTTGATGACGTTCTTCGGGAAAGAAGTTCAAGGAAAATATCCAGTGGCGAGATTCAAGAACGAAACGGTTGCCATTCTCTCCCCTCTGAAAGACGGGAACACCGAATTATACGTAAACTCGCACGACGTGGAGTTCACCGGCGACGTGTACATAAAAAGTTTAAACGGGAAAGTTTCGGAGAAGATGAAGGCGTTGAAAGAAGGAAACGAACGCGCGTACGAAGGCGTGAAAGTGGTCGCGGAGAGAAACGGGATCGAGAAAGTGTGCGACGTGTACGGGACGCGGTATCAAGCGTACGATTTGGAGACGGAGAAATACGGGGAGTGCACGTGCAAAGAGGCGAGTCACGAGTACGGAAACGACGTGTATTTGGAATATATGGGAGAACTGTGCGATTACGAGGCGTATAAGTTGAAAGACCAGACGTGGCGAATGACGACGGTCAATCCGGGCTACAAAGATAACGTGAATTCACAGTTTGGATCAGGTTTGGCCGTCTCAGATCGAGATAATTGGGAATACGCAGCAATTGGCGCGGCGAAAGCGAAACCGGGCGGGTCGACACAGCCGGCGTACGGGCGGGTTTGGGTGTACGCGAAGACCGGGTGCGACGAAAGTCTTTCCGGGACGAACGAGGACGGGTACGTCGGGTGCCAAACGAAAACGGTGAGTGGACGCACGTGCCAAGCCTGGAGCGTGGATTTGCCTCACGTGAAAAGAGGAGACGTCGATTGGGATTCGGAAGAGACGCTCGACGGCGAGGGCAACCACAATTATTGTAGGAATCCGGACGACTGGTCCGGAGGAATTTGGTGTTATACCACCGATCCCGCGCAACGGTGGGAAGAGTGCAACGCGTTATCCACCTCGGAAGCAGAGAAATTGTTCGTCTATCAATATTTGATGACGGTGGATGGAGATTCGGCAGACGCGGAGTTTGGTAGAAGCGTGGCGGCGTATGGCGGTTACCTCCTCGTCGGCGCGCCTGAGAAACTGATAAACAACGTTAAATCCGGAGTTGTGTACGTTTACAGACTGGAGTCAGTCTCTTCTACCTCTGTCACCTTAGTGGCTACGCTTATTCCACCGGATCCAAAAGCAGGCCAAAGATTTGGTACTTCGCTCTCGTTTGACGGAGATACTTTACTCGTCGGCTCGCCGCAAGGGTATTCTGGATCTACGCAAAGCGGCACGGTGTACGTCTACGCATTCGTTGAACTCAACACGGGATCTGGTTATTGGGTTGAACAAGAAACCACCATAATGAGTCAAAATGCTGTAGCTGGCCAATTATTTGGCACGAGTGTTTCTTTACACGAAGGCATCGCTATAATTGGCAGCGGGAGCGCGTCCGTGAGCGGTAACAACGCCGGCGCCGTCCAATCCTTCGCCATCGAACGCTTCGGTTCCACATCTAGTTCTATTCAGTGGGAATATCGCGGAGAAATCCTCGCGCCGAGTCGATCCACGTTAACCTCCACGAGTTTCGGCGCCGCGTTATCCTTAAACTATTACTCCGCCATCATCTGCGATCCAACCGCGAAGAAAGTCCACATGTTTACCCGAGACGAAAGAGGCGCAACCTGGGTCGAAGAATCCGCCGAAACGAACGGTTTGCAATTGGCAATGGACACCATGAACCACACGTGCGCTTCCGTGACGACCTGGGATCAAGGATACGCCGCCATCGGTTCCCCGTTTTCGTACGAAACTCAAACAGAAGGCATCAAAGACTTGTTCCCGGTGCTCGTGTTCAAAGAGAGCAGTTCGAACGTCCCCGACGACGCCAACGAAGACGCCGCCGTCGAGCTGGATAATACTTATAATAAAAAGAAGAAGAAGTAAAATCTTCAACAACAACACCAAAACGTGATGATTACCGCCACTCGTCGTTTCGTTGGTATTAGTATTATTCTTTTAGACTGATGATTTGAGAGAGATAGAGAGAGAGAGAGTTCAGCGTTGAACTACCTTTGTGTATAAAACAATATTTTAAAGAACAGGAGTCTGCCACATGAAACAAATTACACCATTTCACACAAAAATCTCAATCCTCACAAAAGTAATCTCTTTTGTCGCTGCTCGCGCAACAAAATAAATGTCCACCACCATCTTCTCCCGATTTCTGACTCAAAAAAACGGTCTCGCCAACGTCGTCATGGCGTTTTGCTGCGTCTCGCTCAGCGGGCAGCTCTTACAACGGAGAGGGGAGATGGATGCGTTGAAAGAAGAATTGGAAAAACTGAAGAAAAGGGAAGAGGAAAAGAACAACAGAGAGATGAAGAAGAAGAAGAAGCGGAGGATGGTGGGGTGGTTTTAGAACGCAGCAAAACTAGTATTACTCTCTAAACGCGCGCGATGATGCGCGATATGTAGGTCTTGTGTTATTATTATTTGTGTACGAGTTCAAAAGTCATCGAATCTGTGTGTGTGTGTGTGTGTGTGTATGAAATTCTCTCATCGCTTTTACTCGTATTCATCATATCGTGTACCTGGTAAATAATGTAATTAAATAAACTCTTAATCCTCCTCTCTTTCGTGGTCAAATCTCTGGACCACTTAATTGCGCGTTGTTGTTGTTTATAATTAGTTGTCATCACCGTCGACGTCAAACCCGGTGGCTTTCTTGACGATTCTCGTCGTTTCTTCCTTCAAATCTTCGAGGTCTTCTCGCAACGTGAAATCGCTTTCGTCGTCGGCGTATCTGCCCAAGGCGTAGATCAAAACGCCGGCGCCGGCGAGTTCGAGCAATCTTGGGAGGGATAATGCAAGCACGGAGGCGTGCGCGACTCTGTTGGTGACGTAGGATGCGCCGAGGATAGCCGCGGTCGGGCCGAGTTCTTCAACCGGCGACTCGATGTTTTGGACGGTTTCCGGTAAATCTTCGACGGCTTCTTTGAGCTCGTCGGCGACTTCCTCGACGTCGGTTTCCGCGGCAGCTTTGACGATTTTAGAACCAACTTTCACGGCCGGGGAGACCAAATCGACGACGTCTTTCAAGTTCTTCGGTGAATCCTCTGGAACAGAGGAGAGGAGCTCGTCGAAGTCTTCCGCGAGGTCACCGTCTTTGGCTAACAAGTATTTCGTGGCCAACAACGTGAACGCAATCGTACCGACAGTTTCTAAACCGGCTGGGAGGAGGATGTTCGCGACTGGCAAGTGCGCGAAGGCATCGGCGGCGACGGCTAAGCCGACCGCGCCAACCTTTTGCGTCGGGTTTTCGATGGAGTCAATCTTGTCAAAGACGGCATCGGCGGCGGCTTCGGTATCGCCGGCGGCCAAAGATTCCTTGACTTTCGGGACGAAGAGGACGGTGGCGATGGTGGTGGCCAACGCGATGGTGGTGATGTCGCCGATGACCGCTTTAAACGGTGTCACATTTTTCGCCTTCGCTTCTCGTTGGGCGCGTTTCCTGGCAGCTTCTTGCGCAGATTTCTTTTGCTTTTTCGCTCGTTCGGCTTGCTTCTTCTCTCTCGCTTTCTTTGCGTCTTCCGGAGTAGCAACTTTCGCGCCAGCAGGAGTGGTAGTGGTGGCTTTTTGGGCCGGCGATGTCGTCGTCGCTTTGACGGCGGCGGCCGGTTTGGCGTCGGCTGGCTTTTTCGTGGCAGACTTTTGCTCAAAATTCACGACGACATCGACAGGTTTCTTCGCGACAACCTCCTTGGCGGCCGGAGTGGCTTTCTTTGTCGTCGTCTCCGCGGCTTCGCGTTTCTCTTTCGGCGTTTGCGTCGTCTTGCTCTCGACCGGTTTCGGCGCCTCAACCACCTTCTTGGCCGCCACTACCGGCGCCGGAGCAGCCTTCTTGGACGCGGCGGCTTGTTTGACCTCAGCTTCCTTGGCGGCTTTTTGAGCCGCCGCCGCCTTCTTCGAGGCTTCAAGCTTCATTCTCGCAGCTTCTTGGCGCGCTTTGGTTTCGGCCTCTCTCGCGGCTTGGGCGGATTTCTTAGCTGCCAAAGCGTCCGCTTGCGCTTTCTTCTGCGCTTCGGCTTGGGCTTTTCTCGTCGCTTCTTCTTTAATTCTCTTGGCCGCGGCCGCTTTCGCCTCCGAAGCCTTCTTCGCTTCCGCTTCGGCTTTCTTCGCCGCTAAAGCTTTCGCTTCCGCGGCTTTCTTCGCTTCCGCTTGGACTTTCTTGGCAGCTGGCGCCGGCGCCGGCGCCGGCTTCGGGGCTTCGACCACAGTCTCGACCGCCTTGACCACCGGAGCGGCAACTTCTTGCTTCACCGCTTGGACGACCACCGGAGCGGCAGCTTTCACCGGCGCGGTAGCTTTTTGAGATCGCGCCGCCTTCTTCGCTTCCGCAGCTTTCTTGGCTTGTTCCGCCTTGGCCTTGGCAGCTTCGATTTGTTGCTTCTTGGCCGCGTCCGCCTTCGCCTTGGCGGCTTCTTTCTGCGCCTTGGCTTGTTCCGCCTTGCGAGCCGCGTCCTTCTTGGCCGCTTCTGCCTTTCTTTGCGTTTCCGCTTTCTTCGCCGCTTGCGCTTCGGCTTGGCGTTTCTTGTTCAATTGGTCGATTTCTTGCTGCTTTTGCTTCTTGATTAATGCTTCTTGCTGTTTCTTCGCGCGCGCGAGTTGATCAGCCTTGGCTTTCGCTTCCGCCTGTGCCTTCTTCGCTTCCGCCTCTTTGTTCACCACCGGAGCGGCAACTTGTTGTTGTTCTGGTTTCGCTGCTGATTGTTTTTGCTCGGCTTGCGCCGCAACCACCGGCTTTGGCGCTTCCGCGGCTTTCTTCGCGGCGGCTTGTGCGCGCACTT
The DNA here is from genome assembly GCF_002220235.1 of Bathycoccus prasinos. NCBI lineage: Eukaryota > Viridiplantae > Chlorophyta > Mamiellophyceae > Mamiellales > Bathycoccaceae > Bathycoccus > Bathycoccus prasinos. Next base: position 790,984 of record NC_024004.1, read on the forward strand.
GCTCGGCTTTCTTGGCCTCTAACGCTCTCGCGTTAGCTTCCTTTTCAGCCTTCGCCTTTGCGGCTTGTTGCGCTTGCGCTCTCGCTTGCTCGGCTTTCTTGGCCTCTAACGCTCTCGCGCTAGCTTCCTTTTCAGCCTTCGCCTTTGCGGCTTGTTGCGCTTGCGCTCTCGCTTGCTCGGCTTTCTTGGCCTCTAACGCTCTCGCACTAGCTTCCTTTTCAGCCTTCGCCTTTGCGGCTTGTTGCGCTTGCGCTCTCGCTTGCTCGGCTTTCTTGGCCTCTAACGCTCTCGCGTTAGCTTCCTTTTCAGCCTTGGCTTGTTGCGCTTGTTGCTGCGCAGCCGCCTGGGCTTGTTGCGCTTTCTTGGCCTCGGCGGCTCTCTTCGCTTCCGCCGCCTTGACGTTCGCGTCGGCAATTTTCTTCGCTTCCGCCTTGGCTTTCGCCGCTTGTTGCGCCGACTCTCTGGCTTTAGTTTCCGCAGCCTTGTCCACCATTTTAATTTGCTTTTGCACGACTTCCTTGTTCTTCGCGACCGTACTTAATCGCTCTCTTTCAGCCTTGGCGGCGGCGGCGGCTTGCTCCTTTTTCTTCGCCTCGGCCGCCTTGATGTTCGCTTCGGCGAGTCTCTTCGCCTCGGCCGCTGCCTTTGCGGTGTCCCTGTTCTTCGCCTCGAGGGCTTTCTTCGCCGCCTCGGATTGCTTCACCGCGTCGGATATGACCTTATCTGACGCGCGGAGCGATTCCGCCTTTCTCGCCGCAGCTTCCCTGGCGTTGGCATCCGCTTTCCTCTTCATCGCCGCATCTCTTTGCTGCTTCTCCGAGTTTTGCGCTCTTTCCACCGCCGCTTCTCTTTGTTTCTTCAAGTCCGCGTTCGCTTTGGCTCTGTATTCGGCGTCTCTCCTCGTCTCTTCCGCTTTAGCCTTGATGGCCGCTTCTCTCTTCGCCGCGTCCGCCTTGGCTTGTTGCGCTTTCTTCTCAACCTCAATTTTAGCGTCCTTATCTTTTTGCAACTGCGACGCCTTGGAAGCTTGCGCCAAAGAACTTTCCGTTCGAGCTTTTTCCGCCGCCTTTCTCTGCGCTTCCGCCGCTCTTCTTTGCGCTTCGGCTTGCGCGTCCTTCGCCTTTGGCGTCGTCGTCGTCGTCTTCGTAACCGCCGCGGTCTTCGCCGGTGTCGTCTTCGACACCACCGCCGTGGACTTCTTCGCCGTCGACACCACCGCAGACTTCGTCTCCGCTTTATACGCTTTCTTCGCCATTTCCATTTGTTTCCTCGCTTTCGCTTTTTCCAACTGCGCTTTCTTCGCCGCGAAGTCCGAGGCTTTCTCAGCTGAAGAAGCTGGGACCGTCATCGTACCCGCGCCGGCGGAAACTTGCGCGATTTCCGAAGACGTGGTCGTGCTCATCTGTGTTTTGGGAATAAAAAGAACGGCAAAAGGCAGTTACGCGTCAGTTTAGAGATTACGGATGAAATCCATCATCATATCCAAAACGGAGAGAAAACGATCCGATCTTTTTTCTCGACGAGTAGAAGAAAGAGAAATATACACATTGTTGCGAGAAAGAAAATCGCACCAACTGAACTTGCGAAGACGACAGCGCGGCGGCTTGCCCCGCCGAGCTCAGGGAAATCGCGGCTGCCACGACCGCGGAGACCGCTTTCCCGGCCAAAGATGATGATGATTGCTCCTCCGTACTAGTCTCGAAATCATCATCTTTCGAGAAAAATCCCGCTCTTGCGCAACTCTTCTTTTTGCTCGAACTTTTTCGTCGGCTGCCCGCGACAAACTGCGCGGAATTAAATGCGCCTCCTTTGCTCGACAGTAACATCGCCGCATTCGGCCCCGCCATTATTACGTGATGCGTGTGTGTATATCTGCAAAGCGTGTGCTGCTCGAATGAAGGTTTTTAGGACGAGAGAATGTGTTGCACTGACACCCGAAAGAGAAGAGAAGAAATTTGAGAGAATCTGGTGGTCGTTCCTTAAACCCTCGTTTATTTGAAGGGCTTTCTTTCTTTTTTTGATTGTTTAGGGTTTTAGAGAAAATATCCTTGTCTCTGCCACGTGTGTAATCGTTTCAAAGAAAGACGCCAATTTCTCTGCCTCTGGAAGAGGGATTTATACACGTGACGTTATAAGAAGTGAGAGATATAAACATGACAGAGAGAGAAGGAAAAGAGGACGATCGGGGAGGCACCGCGGAGGTACGGTTCATTCTTTTTATTTTTACTGTTAGTTTATTAGTGGTAGTATTGCGCGGGTTTTAACGCTTCTGTTTGTTGTTTCCCAAATTACTCGCACTTGAATATAATTGTTTGCCCTCGTGTCGTTGTTTTCTATAATAAAGTTTGAACGACTCACGCGTTTAAACACTTCTCCGTAGATATACCTCCCAAACTACAGAATAGGAAAAACGCTCGGGATAGGCTCGTTCGGGAAAGTGAAAGTCGCCGAGCACGTTCTGACCGGGCACAAAGTGGCCATTAAAATCTTAAACCGGAAAAAAATCAAAGCCATTCACATGGAAGAAAAAGTACGAAGAGAGATTAAAATATTACGCTTATTCATGCACCCACACATTATCCGGTTGTACGAAGTTTTAGAAACCCCGCACGATATATTTGTCGTCATGGAATACGTGAAGAGCGGGGAGTTGTTCGATTACATCGTGGAGAAAGGGAGGTTAGGGGAGAACGAAGCGCGGCATTTTTTTCAGCAAATCGTGAGCGGCGTGGAGTATTGTCACAGGAACATGGTCGTACACAGAGATTTGAAACCGGAAAATTTACTGCTGGACTCGAAGAATAACGTGAAGATTGCGGATTTTGGTTTATCGAACGTGATGAGGGATGGGCATTTTTTAAAGACGTCGTGCGGGTCGCCCAACTACGCCGCGCCGGAAGTTATTTCCGGGAAGTTGTATTCCGGGCCAGAGGTGGACGTGTGGTCGTGCGGGGTCATCATGTACGCGCTGTTGTGTGGGTCGTTGCCGTTTGATGACGAATCGATTCCAAATTTGTTTAAGAAAATAAAGGGGGGGATATATACGTTGCCGAGTTACGTCAGTCCCGGAGCGAGAGACTTAATCAGTCGGATGTTATTAGTCGACCCGTTGAAACGAATTACGATGGCAGAAATTAGGAACCATCCGTGGTGCACGTGTCATTTGCCGAGATACTTAGCGGTTCCGCCACCGGATACGTTGTCACAGGCGACGAATATCGATATCGAGACGTTGGAAGCGACGGTGGCGTTGGGTTTTACCAGAGAGCAAGTGAAGGACGCGTTGAGACATCAAGTGAGAAATAAAGCGAGCGTGACGTACTTTTTGTTGTTGGATAACAGACGTAACTTGTACGGAGGCTATCTAGGCGCAGAGTTTGAGCAAGGAGAGTTGGAAACAGATTCGAGAAACGCGCAAATGTTGGGACAACAAGGCGGGATCGGGTCGCCGACGGGCGCGAGCCCGATGGGCCATCGAAGACCGTCGCAAATTCAATCGAATCTGATGCAACAGAGGTTAGTCACGAGCGAACAGCGGTGGATGTTGGGTAAAAGTACGACGATGGCAGCTCCGGACGTGATGAATGAAATCTTTAGAGTTTTAACGGCGTTGAAAGTGAACTGGAAGAAAATTGGACCGTATAATTTAAAGTGTCGGTTCTTGTTGAAAACGCTCGAGAAATACACGACGACGAATAATAACGGGAGAACCTCGGAAGTCGGATCTCCGCAACGAATGGGAGATAACGACGATTTAGACACCGCGATGGAAGAAGACGCCACGACGACGAATACTAATAACACGAATACTAATAACGAACCGACGACGCCGGACCAGAGCGATTTTAACGAAGGCCAAGACGTCGGACCGGTGATGAAGTTTGAGTTGCAAGTGTATAAAATGAAGGACGATCGGTTTATGATTGATTTCCAACGAATAGAAGGTGGAGTGGTGACTTCTTTAGACGTGGTTTCGTTACTCATGAAGCGATTACAACTCCGATGATAATAATAAAGCGATAATAATACATACTGAGCTCATGAGTTGGTGTTTAATAAAAAAGCAAGCGCGGTGTTGAAAACACATTTTGTATTCTACCTTTTCTTTCGAATCTTCAATCTTTTATCCTACGTACTAGTTTTGAGCTATCTTCTCTTCCCTCTTTCGACGATCACGATATTTCCATCGCGTCGCCACCACCGTTCTCTTCTCCTTTGTCTTCGTCTTCGTCGTCGTCAACGCTCACGGCGCTTTGCGCGGCGTCGAAATAATTCGCGCAATTGAAATCAGTCTCTAAATATTTCCTCGCCGCCGCTTCCGTGCGTAGCGTTTCAAAGTGGAATCGTTTCATCTTTCGTTGCGGCCCGCTTCCTTTCCAAACCAACGTGCACTTGTTATTTTCCGCGCGCTCGATTTCCTCGTCCGTGTAATCTTCGTTCGTTAACTTCCAATCCATCCTTCGCATCATCAACTTTTCGTATCTTTTCAAACCTTTATTAGTGCCTTCGACGATGACAATAGTAAACGTATCCGTGATTATACCAATACCAGTCAAGTGATTCTCTTGCGCGTTCACGTCTATTTTGAACTTGTTCTTCACGTTTCGCATGTTTTCAACCCTATACACGTGCGTGAACACCTCGCCGGCTTCGCTCGTGTTGTCTCTCAACAACTTTCGAATTTTCTTTTCTCTTCGTTCGGCGGGGGTTAACTTTCTCGACAAGTTTCGATCGTCGTGTGCTTGCTGTCTCTCTTCCATCTCCTCTTTCACTTTCTTTTCAATCACGGTTGGATCTAAAACCGCTTCTTCGGTCAACACGCGCATCATGTTTGAAATTTTCACCTTTGGCTTTGGCGGTTCCAACACGCCTTGGCGAATCATCTCCTGTTTTTCCTGTTCTCTGGCGACGCGGCGTTGGTGACGTAATTTCTTTTGCTCCTTCTTGGTGAGTTTTACTGCGGGTGGTGGCGGTGGCGGCGCTTCCATCGGCGGGTCGTCCAAGTACGGGTGCTCGACGTATTTTGTAATCTTGTCCGTGTTCAAAACGCGCTCCCAGAGCGCGCCGACTTTATCGTCCTCCAAGACTCTATCGTCCAAAGGAACGTCCGCGTACGTTTTCCCGTCTTTCAAAAACGGTTTATCCCACCACTCGACGCCGTCTACCGGTCGATCGTGCACGATAGCTTCTCCGATATCTATTTTGACTTCACCCGCGACTGCGGCTTCCAACGCTTCCGTGTGCGCCGCGCGTTTCTTTTCCCGGTCTTCTCGAGCGCGGATTTTTATCGCATCGACTTCGCCGAATTTATTCACGAGACGCGCGAAATCAGCTTGCTTTTCGTACGTGCCTTTAGCCACAAACTGTTCATTTAGAAAGATAGAGAAAGAAGAGAGCGTTAGTGTAAAATTCATCATCATAAGAGAGAAGAAGAAATCCTTTTTCTCCTCTCTACTAGGATTTGAAGCAAACAAAAAAATGAAATATGCACCAGATGGTAAGGAGGCCGCGCTCACTGATTCTAAGCGCGTTTCCAGCTGTCCGGCCCGCTGTTCGATGTCGCAAGGGTAAAAATTCTTTCAAGTCACGGAAATAATAAGACTGACAAGAGAGTGTGCCTTGCATGTGCGAAAAACAGAAGAACCGAATCTTTCGCAAAGAGAAAAACAAACGAGAGAGAGAGAGAGAGAGAGAAAAAAAAAAATCTACGACGACTACTACTACTCTAAATAAGACTCACCTGAAGCGACGGTTTCTTCCTGTTGTGTTTCTGCTTCACCGCAATTTCGGGATCGATCATGTCCTCTTTCGTCCCCTCGTCTTTTTTCCCGCCGGCGGCTGTATCGCCTCGTCGTCGCATCTCTTCCATCGCCACTTCGCGTTCGGCTTGTAAAAACGCCTCTCTCATTTTTTGCTTTTCGTTGACTTTCGTCGTCGCCGAGTAATCTTTCGCTCGAACGATGACTTTCCCATTTTCGTCCACCTCTTGACCTTTCTCGTTGACGCGTAAAACCGGCGCCGGACCGGTCTTTTCAAACTTAGCTTCCGTGCTGGTTTTCGTATTCTTTTTCTGTTGATGTTGCAACGCCGCCAATCGGGCGGCGGTTTCTCGCGCTTTTTCGATGGCGCGTTGCGCCGATATCGGTGGTTGCGCTGTCGCTGCTACTGGTGGCGGTGGTGGCGGTGGTGGTAATGACGGTGGCGGCGGCAGCAGCGACGCTCCTCCCGCTGCTTCCATCTTTTTCATCTTCATCTTCTCCGCCAACGCTTTTTGCTTCTTCATCAACTCCTTCGCTTTCTGCATTTTTCCTCTCATCGCGGCGGCGGCGGCGGCGGCGCTACTGTTCTTCTTCGCTTCCCCTTCTTCTTTAATCGTTTCTAACTTTATTACTTCTTCTTTTTCTTCTTTACCTGCCCCCTGTTTCTTCTCGACGGCGTCATCCTGCATTGGCGGTGGTGGCGACGGCTCCGCGCTTTTCGATCTCGATCGACCTCTTCGCAACGGCGGCGGAGGTGGTTGTTTCCGCGTCGTACTCATTTCGTTGTTGTTGTTGTTGTTGTTGTTCGATTTCTTCTTTTCATTTTCATTTTCATCGTCTTTATCATCGTCTTCTTTCGTTCTTCTTCTTCTCGTCGTCGTCGTCGTTGTTGTTGTTGTTGTTGCTCCAGCGGCGACATTTTCATCATCATCGTCATCTTCTCCTCCCTCTTTGTCTTCGTCTTCTTTCCGCGGTCGTTTCCTACTCTTCGTCGTCCCACTCCTTTTCTCTTCTTCTTGAACTTCTTCTTCTCTCAAAGCCTTCTCCAATCTGTTCAACAGGACGTCTTTCACCCCGTCGGTGGGTAACTCGCGTTTCGATAATTCCGATTTCAATTCCGCCACGGTTCGTTTTTTCGCGTTGTTCCCATTATTACCGTCGTCTTCTTTGCCACCATCAAAACCACGCTTCGTTTTCCTCGTCGTCGTCCTCGTCGTCATTCGCCTCTTTTTTTCCTTCTCTCTCTGAAAACTCTCTTTAGTCTCGCTCTCTCTCTTCCGTTATGTTATTATACACTACTACTACTACTGCGAAAAAGAGAGGGATGAATCGAGATATATACAATGAAGAAAAAATGTTTTGTCGCACTCTCTCGTGTTTTCTTCGTCTTCTTTGTCTTCTTCTTCTTCTTCTTCTTCTTTTTCAGTCGCTTTGTCAGTTCTTCTCTTTTGTTGTGCTCTTCTTTTGTTTTTTTTCTCGTTTTTTGAAAAAAAATGTTTTTAGGGTTTCTGTCTCGAGGTAAAACTTTTTTTGTTCTTCTTCTTCAATTCTTCTTCTTCTTCTTCAATTCTTCAAAGTTCCTTTTTACTGCGTTTTGTTTTTGTTCAGATTAAAAACGGTATACACTACATAGTATCACAGAGAGCAGCGGTATGGCGAGATCATCGTTGACGTCTCGTTCTTCTTCTTCTTCTTCTTCTTCGCGAGGAGGAGGAGGAGGAGGACGAAAAGGCGTCTTTTTCTTCCTCTGTTGTTTTCACATCATCGGTGTCATCGTTTCAATCATCCTCTGTTGCGCATCGGTCGATGTGATTTTGGTTTCCGCTTCTTCTTCGCACGAAGAAGGTTTTGGAGAGGAAGACGAACGTTCCGTGAAATCGTTTAAAGTCTCGCGAAATATAGGGGGGTCTTTGTCTTCTTCGAAGGAGAAGGAGGAGACGAAAGTTTCGTCCTCTTCCTCCTCCAACGCGTTGCTCGATCTCGCGTCGAACAAAAAACACGGCGAAGAGATACAGTTTCCTCTTTGGCACTCGCTCGAGTACTTCATTAATAACGAGAATACGAAAGAAGAAGGTAAAGAAGAAGAGTTCGTGAAAGTAGGGACGATTTCCGGGACGATCGTTTTGGAGAACAACAACAACAACGTGAATAACAACGAGAAGAGTAGTAAAGCGTCTGGTACAAAATTTCGTTTGAAAGATGTGAAAGTCCATAGGGACGAGATGACCACGCGAGAGAAGGACCAATTGCAAAGTTTAGCGAAGAAAGGGCGTAAGTATCGGGTGCGAGTTCCAGCGAACGTCTTGGCACCGAGCGGAAACGCGTTCGCGCAAGCCGCGAGTCCGGCGCGATGTGTCGTGACGAGTCGATTGAGAGAGAGTTTCACGTTGCACATGGACGATAGCGGGAACGTTTTAGCCGTGGATTACGACGCGGAGTGTCCGGCGGAAGTGCATTTATTAGGAGGCGGAGAAGAGGGTAGTTTAGGAGGAGAGGCGGACGGCGGAGGTGACGACGGGGACGCGTCGTTATTCATCGCGGACGGGGCACAGTTTCGATCGGTCGCCACGGCGAGATTTCCGAAACGCGCGCCGCAGTTGAACGCGGACGCGGCGATGACGGACGTCAGAGGGCACGGAGGCCCGATGGACACGAAGAAAGCGCAAGAAATTAAAAACAGAAGAGCGCGAGGGGAGAAGGTGGATGCGACGACGAAAGAGTTGACGTGGTTTCAAAGAAACTACATGTGGGTAGTGCCGGTCGCTTATTTTATGTTTATGAATATGGTGCAAGAGCAAGGAGGAGGAGGAGGAGGAGGAGCTCCTGCTACGCCGGCGACACAAAAGAAATCGAATTAAAGGGTTTTGAATACTAATAACACGTAAAACACGTAAAATAATTGCATTATTACAGCGCGGCTTTCATTCATCGTCTTCATCTTCATCAAAAGCTCCTCGCTTCGGCGGAATCGAGCTCTTCGCTCAACCGCCCGAGCTTCGCGTTCAATCGCACATCCGCCTCGTCGCTAAACTCGTCGATCGCCTTATTCAACTCCGCAATCTTTTGGTTCAAACTCTTCCTCGTTTCCTCCAACTCTTTTTCCGCTCGTTTCTCTAATTTTATCGAGGAGGAGGAAGTCGCGTTCGTCTCCTTTTCCTCTGTCCAATTTTCCTCCTCCTCTTCCTCTTCTTCCTCCAACAAATCGTCCAAGACTTTTTTCCCTTTCAAGATGTGTTTGCTTAACTGCGGCGCGAACAAAAACCCGAGCGCGCCGAATATCGCGCCGCCGATTAACAACCCACCGACAAACCCGCCTTTTGCTTTCCCTCCTGATTTCGGGACGATGTCGTAATCTTCGATGTTTGCTTTTATCTGTGTCGTCGTTTTTTTTTTCTCGGACCGTTGAAAATGTCGTCGGTTTTGCGCAAAATTTCGACCGTCGTTAAAAGAAGAAGACAAAGAAGAAGAATTTGAACTGCACGAGGAAAACGATCCGCTCAGAGATCGTTCTCTTCTTCTTTCTCTTCTCGTCCAGGAGGAAGAAGAAGAAGAAAAGGGAAAGGTTTTCGTCGTCGTAAACGCAAAAGGAGTCATCGAGTGTTTGATAGATTTTTTGTGCAAACTTTTCCCCTCTTCTTTTTTGTGAGCAAAAAAAATGCCAAAACCCTAAACCGAGCATGGACCTGAGAATGAGATAAGAAGGAGAGACACTTTGGAAATGCATTACATCACGACACGCTTAAGAAGAAGAAGACAAAGACAGAGAAGACAAAGAAGATGATGATGCGATCGTTATCGTCATCCTCGTCCAATGGTAATGCTGCCACGTCATCGTGTGCGAGAAGAAGTTACGATGATCATCATCATCGAATACATACGAAGAAGAACAGAAAAGATGCGTCGACGATGAGGAAAAAAAGGGGAGAGATGTTTATGTTGGTGAGAAACAACGCGGTGTCTCAACCTCCCCCGAATAAGAAAAAAGCGGCTTCGAAAGAGAATAATAAAAGCGATGGAAACGAGGTTCTCGTCGTTCCTCCGGAACGAATACGAAACTTTTCCATAATCGCGCACATCGACCACGGGAAATCCACCATCGCGGACCGGCTGTTGGAAATGACCGATACGGTCGCGCAGAGAGACATGCAAGCGCAACTGCTGGATGGGATGGATTTGGAGAGGGAGAGAGGGATTACGATCAAGTTGAACTCTGCGAGAATGAATTTTACGAGCAAGAAAGACGGGGAGACGTACGTGTTGAATCTGATTGATACGCCGGGACACGTGGATTTTTCGTACGAAGTGTCCAGGTCGTTGGCGGCGTGCGAAGGGGCGTTGTTGGTCGTCGATGCCAGTCAAGGCGTGGAAGCGCAGACGTTAGCGAACGTGTATTTGGCGCTGGAGAACGATTTAGAAATCGTGCCGGTTTTGAATAAGATTGATTTGCCGGCGGCAGATTGTGATCGAGTGGCGCAAGAAATCGAGGACGTTTTGGGATTGGACGCGTCCGAGGCGGTGCAATGTTCGGCGAAAGCCGGGATTGGAATGGAGGATATTTTAGAAGACATCGTGCGATTGGTTCCACCGCCGAGAGTGCCGGTGGAAGGTGAACCGTTGCGAGCGTTGATTTTCGATTCGTATTTCGATACGTACAGAGGCGTCGTCGTCGTCTTTCGAGTCTTTGACGGCGAAGTCAACGTCGGGGATAAGATTGAGTTGATGAATACCGGGGCGAAATACGACGTGTTAGAACTTGGCGTGATGAAGCCGAACAAAATCCCGGTGAAAACGTTGCGTCCAGGGGATGTCGGGTATTGCGTGGCTGGGATTAAGGCCGTCAAAGACGCGAGAGTAGGGGATACGATTACGCTAGTGAAACATCGAGCGGAGAAAGCGTTGGCGGGATACAGCGAAGCTATTCCGATGGTGTATTGCGGTTTATTCCCTACCGATACCGATCGATACAACGATTTGAGAGATGCGCTGGAAAAGTTGCAACTGAACGACGCGTCTTTAAATTACGAACCGGAGGTATCTTCGGCGATGGGATTCGGTTTTCGATGCGGCTTTTTAGGGTTACTTCACATGGAAGTCGTCCAAGAACGATTAGAGAGAGAATACGATCTCGATTTGATCACCACGGCACCATCGGTTGTTTATCACGTCTACATGGCCAACGGTGACATGCTCACTGTGGCGAACCCGGCGGAGCTCCCCGACGCCGCCGGTCGAGACCGCATCGAAGAACCCTTCGTTAAACTCGAGTTATTCACGCCGAAAGAATACGTTGGATCGTTGATGGAACTCGCCACCCAACGCAGAGGCGAATACATCGACATGACGTTTCTCTCCCAAGATCGAACGTGTTTGAGATACGACATCCCTTTGGGCGAAGTCGTGACGGACTTCTTCGACCAACTCAAAAGCCGATCGAAAGGCTACGCGAGCATGGAATACAAATTCAACGAATACCGCGAAAACGATTTAGTTCGCTTAGACGTCATGATCAACGGCGAAGTCGCTGAACCGTTAGCTACCATCACCCACCGCTCCAAAGCCTACGGCATCGGACGAGGGTTAGTCGATAAACTCAAAGAACTCATTCCGCGACAACAGTTCAAAATCCCAATCCAAGCCGCGATCGGGAACAAAGTCATCGCGAGCACGCAACTCAGCGCCATGAGAAAAGACGTCTTGGCGAAATGCTACGGCGGGGACATCTCGAGAAAGAAAAAACTGCTCAAAAAGCAAGCCGCGGGTAAAAAAAGAATGAAAGCGTTCGGGAAGGTTGAGATTTCCCAAGAGGCGTTCATGGCGGTGTTGCAAATCGACCAGAGCAACCTCGAACAATAAGGCCTCGAATACGTAAAAAAATTTCGCTCGCAAAGCTCATTGTATAATCAATCGATCAATACATAAGGTATACGTATTAGCTCTGTGTATTTCGTTTTGCCTTCCTCCTTGAACTCGACTGAAATCGGCATCGGCCCGCGTTCTCGTACGTATATTCACCCCAATAGGACATCCGTTGTCGCACAAACTTTTTTTTTCTTTTTTTGCGGGCTCGCCTTTCCCTCACTTTTTCACTGCATTGCGCAGACACACACACGAGAGTTAATTAAATTGCATTCTTTGCGCGATTTTAGTAGTACAAACTCTTTCTCTCTCTCTCTCTCTCTCTCTTTCTTTCTTTCCTCAGCGATTGCACCGCCTTCTTAAACGCGCGCAGTTAAGGAGAAGAAGAGCGACGAGAGTAATAAAGGAGTAAAAAGAGAACACTACACTTCTTTTAAGTTGTTCTCTGTTGGGAAAAACGGGCCTCGAAGTCGTACAAAAATCCGATCGAACATCGAATTCATCTCCGTCGATCGAGAGAGTTTAGACGGCTACAAAGAAGAGTTCTCCTCTAAAACCTGCGACGAGTGAAATGGAAGAAGAAGGAGGAGGAGCAGGAGGAGAAGAACAAGATCCGTTTAATCCGAACAACGAGCAGTACAACGCCGCCACGATTCAGACGACGATTCAGACGGGAGGAGGGCAACGCGAGAATTATTCGGACGAGGACGATCGCGCGCCAAGACGTGGTGGAGGAGGATCAGGAGGTGGGAATAATCAGCCTCGGGAACAACAACAACAACAACAACAACAACGCTCGATGATGGACCAACAAGTACCGCAACCGGATCAGCAACATCCACCGAGATCAAATAATAATAATAATAATAACAATAACAATAACAGGTATAATCAGCCGCCCAACAGAGGAGGAGGAGATTATCAAAGGCCGCAGCACGTGGCGCAGCAGTTCGCGAATAATACCGGCTACGGCGGCCGAGGCGGCGGACGGGGCGGCGGATACCAAGACAGAGGGAGAGGAGGAAGAGGTGATACGAGATACGACTCGAGGTACGACGATAGATATCCGCCCGCGCAACAACACGGGCGAGGAGGGTACGGCGGCGGAGAGAGATACGATCAAAATTCGGCGCCGTATAGAGGAGGATACGACAGAGGAGGAGGAGGAGGAAGAGGGTACGACCGACAGCAACAACAGACCCCGTACGACGCGAGGTACGATGAAAGGTACGATTCCAGGTACCCGCCGTTAGATGCAGGCAGAGGAGGAGGAAGAGGTGCTGGATATGATCGAGGAAGAGGCGGAGGCGGATACCGCGACCGAGAACCAGCTCCATTGAACGCCACTGCGGCGCCGTATCGTTACGACGAGCGCTACGCGGACCCTGCTTTAGAGCCCGTGCAACCGCCGTTACCAGCCGGCGGTAATCCACCGGCTCAAAGAGGGTACGAAGATAGACGGGCGCCACCGCCAGTGAAACCGCGAGACGATGATTACGACGTCTACGTTATGAACACCGAAGGCAACAACGGTTTAGTCGTCGGCCCAAGAGGCGCCAACGTGAAGAAGTTGGAGCAGATGTCCGGTTGTAAAATTAACTGCAATCAAGATAAGACGACGGTGGAAATTTCTGGCCCGCCCCGTGGAATTCAAATGGCCATCGAAGCTATTAATGATTTAATCGATTCAAGGCTTATGGACGCCACCGCGCAAGTTGGAGGAGGAGGAGGAAGAGGACCGCCGCCACACCAACGCGATAGCAGAGATTTGAGACACACGATTGGCGGCGGCGGCGGCGGCGGAAGCGGTATGAAACGAGGTCGATACGAGGACGATTATCCACCATTGGACGATCATGGAGTTGGTGGACCAAACTCCGCCGGAAAACGTCAACGAGGGAACGACGGCGGTATCGTACATCTCACTTTAATAGACAAACTCAGAGAGGAGGCGGCGAGAAGAAACATTCAACCGTACGAGCCAATCCAAACTGATTTCATCTTGCAACTTCCTCAAGATGAGCGAGGCAAAGTCAGTTACGAGGAAGTCGTCGGCGAGAACTTGGGATTGATCATCGGCAAAAAATTCAACACGCACAAAGAGTTGCAACGAATCATGGACTGTTCGTTCAAGGTTTGGGACGAGAAGAAAGCGGTGTCTTACCACGGGTTCCCGGAGAAGGTTATCGAGGCTGTTTTGTTGGTGCAGGAGTTGTGTTATTTAGGCCAAGCGACAAAAAGAGCGCGAGAAGAGGAAGGCGATCCGCTACCGGTAAAACAACACAATCAACATCAACATCATCAGCAGCAACAGCAGCAACAACAACCACAACAACAATCGCGACAACAGAACAATAAAGAGGAAACCTACGAACCGAAGGAGGGCGAAATCATCGAAACGATAGAAGCGCCGGGGAAAATCGGTTTAGTCTTGGGCCGTAAAGGTGTCAACATCACGCGCATTCGAAGAGTGTCCAATTGCAACGTCCATGCGGACAACGAGACGCAATCCATTCGTATCGTTGGCATCCCAGAAAACGTACAAAAATGCGTGGCGTTGATCAACGAAACCATCGAGAGAGGCAATAAGAACAGAGCGGAGAAACAACAACAACAACAACAACAACAACAGCAACAAGGAGAAGCGCCAGCCGCCGCCGCGACTGAAGACGAGCCCATAGCCGACGCGGATGCCGACGCCCAGCAACAAGAGGAAGGCGGAGCGATGGTCCCAGCAGCCGAAGAGCAACACCAACCGGCTGAATTAGCCGACGCGGATGCTGAAAACGCCGCCCCAGCTCCGGCGCCGACGACGACGGAGACCGAACAACAACAACAAGAAACTGACGCCGACTTCTCCAAAATGACCGTCGCGCAACTCAAAGTTGAACTCGAGAAGAGGAACCTCCCGCAAGATGGTCTCAAAGCGGCGCTCATTCAGAGGCTCGAAGAAGCTGCTTGATTTATTATACCATCATCGTCATAAACACATCATTTTTAATTGAAAACAAACTCTCGTTTATATTATGAATACAGAACATCTCGCACACCTTCCAAAAGCAATTTTCAGAAAAAAAAGCGCGCAGTACGCTCTCACGCTTCTCACTCCTTCTTCACCACGATGCGCGCTACTGTGCCTGTTTTAGCTGCGCTCTCGTCGTAAATACATTAAGAGAGGTACTGCGAGGAATACCATGCCTCCCATTTATTACTGTTGCGTGTGGTACTTCATCTTCTGCGGCGGACTCGCGGTCCTTATTCCGTACCTCCCGGTGATATTCCGTCACTGGAATTTATCGCCGTCGCAAATCGGCATCATCGCGGCGTGTAAACCTTTAATAGGATTCGGCATTCAACCAATGTGGGGGCAGATTGCGGATTACACGAAACTGCACAGCAAAATACACGCGTTTTGCTTATTCGCGTCCGCGTGTGGGTACGGAAGTCTTTATTTTCAAAAGAGAGAGTTTGGGAGAATATTAGCGCACGTTTTGGTGACGGAAACGTTCGGCTCGGGTGGCTTTTTCTTGGCGGATAACGCGACGAATTTTATGGTATCGAAACATCTCGAGCGGAATCCGAGAAGTTCGATATCGTACGGGAAGGTGAGGTTGTGGGGTGCCGTAGGATGGGGGTACGTTTTCGCGCCGCTGATGGGATTGGTGTTGACGGAGGAGAAGAACGCGCAGTTCGCGCCATTTTTGGCGTACGTTATTCTGTTTTCGATGGCGAGCGCGATTGCGTTGAGGATGGAGCATCACGAGAAGACAGTAGCGGACGAAGGAGACGATGCAGAGATTGTGGTGATGAATGACGACGAAGGCGAAAACGAAAGGATGGTGGGTGTCGCGAGTAGCAGTAGTCGTAATCGCGGTGGTGGTGGCCGCGGCGGTAGGGTTGGTGCGGACGGCACTCCTTCGAAAATGAAACGAACTGCCTCGTTCGCCGATTTCAACGACGTCTCCAAGCGCACGTTTCGAATCGTCACCGAACCGAGCGCGTTTTTAGTTTTCCTTTTGTTTTTACTCATGGCGTTGAGTATGGCATTAACGGACACGTATTTATTCTTGCACTTGGAGACGTTAGGAGCGCCTCCAATATTGATGGGTCTCGCGCTTTTCTTCACGTGTGTCGCGGAAGTGCCGGTGTTCTTTCACGAGAAGAAAATTAAAGAGTTTTTAGGTTTAGACCGTTCGATGTTACTTATTCTCGTCGCGTACATCTTTCGACAGTTGGGATACGCGTCTTTGAAATCGTTTGGGAGTCCGTGGTTCGTGTTGCCGTTACAATTACTTCACGGCATCACCTTTGGATTGTATTGGTCCGTAGGCGTTGAATTCTCGCGGTTACTCGCGCCGGAAGATTTACGCGCTGCGGTGATGGGGTTCTTCTCCGGGATGAACTCACTGGGAGCTTTTTTAGGCGCTATTTGTGGTGGACGCGTGTACGATAGAGTTGGTGGGGGAGGCTTGTTCTTCATCGCGGCTGCCGGGAATACGATTTTATCACTCGTCTTTGCGTTGAAGATGGCGTTTGGAAAACGAGTCGTGCCGACAACAAACACGGTCGTCGATAACATCATAGAAATAGATATGAGCGGCTTTGTGAGATTAGAAAGTAGCATGCCGCCCTCGTCTTCTTTGAGCGATGCAGGTGAAAGAGATGACCTTGACATTGATAGGAGTATTGATAGTAGAATCTAGATGTTTAGGTATGTGTAGTACTAGTAGTAGGTTAGGTGAAATTAATTGTTGTTTTGTATATTCTTTTGCTTGCGCTACCATTATGTGTTTTAAAGTACATTTAAGAAAAGGGTCTCCCCGCGCCTGTGTAACCACACGTCGTATCACCCGTTCGTGGTGAAATCGTATTCAATCGTCGGCATCGCGGATTGCATAAACTTCAAAAACACGATTAAATATCTCTCCACGCTCGGTTTTTCTTCCTCCTCCTCCTCCTCCTCTTCTTCTTCTCCATCTCCCCCTCCTCCTGCAGCGGACGTTGTCATCATTTTCACCAACTTTTTCATCACGCTCGCGTGTTTGCACGGATGCACCGAAGCCGAGGAGACGTTCGTGTGCGGATGCGGGTCTATCGTGACTGTCTTTTTCGCGTGATCCGCGCTTATGTCTTCGTATACCAATTTCGGTGGGAGACTGTTTCTTTGCTCGTCGTATCCATTCAACCAAACTCGCGGCGTTTGGTAGTATTTATCCCAGGTGATGGAAACGTCGTATGTTCGCGTGCGCAATAAATCTTCGTTGTTTTTTTCCTTCTTCGGCGCGGCGATGAGAATAGCGTCGTCTTCGTCCACGTCTTCCATGTCTGGAATAGACTCGTCGTCGTCGTCGTCGCCGTCGTTATCATCATCTCTATCATTATCTTCTACGTTCACTCGGCTAATATCCGGAATCTCGTCGACGACGCCGTCCTCCCCCTCCCCGTTCCCGCCTTCTCCGTCGTCGTCTAAATCGTCGTCGTCGCCATCCGCGCGTTGCGACGACGGGGCCTCCTTGTTCCCGGCTTCCACCCACCCCTCGTCTTCTCCGCTCAGTGCGACTTCTTTCCCGCAATACTCCTCCATCGCTTTCGCGCGTTTTCTGCACGGCACGTTCCTCGTCGCTAAGTATTGTTTCTCTTCCGGTAAATATTTCTTCCTCGTTTCTCGAGCGCTGCTTTTTTTCCACTGCCACGTCGGGCACGTTTCGACGAGATAGTCCCCCGCTTTGACGAAATCCTCCGGGGTGAGCGTTCCGTTTTCTAAAAATTGCGACGATCCCGTCGGAACAGACGTGATGGATTCCACCGCGGATTTCACCACGGTGTGCACGGAGTGTCGGATCGAAGGTGGGATGAAGTTTGCCATTTCTACGTTTTGTGCAAAACAAACACCTCGTGCGCTCTTCTTTTACTCTTCTTTTTGTAACTGTAAAAAAAACTTTGGATGATGATTTTGAACTCTCTCTCTCTCTTTCTCTCTCTCTCTCGCCTTTGAAGCGCGCACCAACCACGCGACACTTTTGGTCGAACGAATACTGCGCTCGTTTTTTCTCGTCTTTTAGAGTAAACAACAGAAAGTCGACTGATGACTTTCGTGTGCGTTCGTGTGTTCTGCTCTCGTTTTTTGAAAGACTATTGTTTAGGGTTTTTGATGGAAAAAAATTCAAAAATTTTCAAAAACCGTCGTCGTTTGACATCCATCCTCAGAAGAGGTGTTTGGTCACGCGCGCATATCATCCTCATTCGAAAGAAGATGACTTCGACCAAAACGACGACGACGACGCCTCTTTTTGGAAAGAGCGGTGTTTCTTTTGTTCTTGGAGCGACGAGAGTGAAGAATTATAATAAGAATATCAACAGAGGAAGAAGACAGACGACGACGAGATGTGCATCCGCCTCCCCCGAAAAGGAAGCATCATCATCTTTAGAGACGACGAGAAGTACTCGCGTGCTTCGACTCTTCCGAACGCCGTTTCTCTCCGAAGAGGCGTGCGAGACGCTCGTCGCGAAAGTCAATCGTAAACTACTTTCCGAATCATCGTCAGGAAATGAAAGTCTGATCATCGGGTCGATCAAAACCGAGCAGTGTTTCAACGTCGAGTTGACGACTTCGTTGTCGGCGGAGAAGATGGCGACGTTGGAGTGGCTCTTACGGGAGACGTACGAACCGGACTTGTTCGGCGAAAAAACGAGTTTATCCGGCGATATCGCACCATCCGTGGTTGAAGTCGGCCCAAGACTGGCGTTTCAATCCGCGTGGAGCACGAACGCGGTGTCGATATGTAATTCCTGCGGCGTTCCCGAGGTGAAACGTTTGGAGAGGAGCCGAAGGTTCGAGTTGTTTCGCGCGGACGGGACGAAGATGGAAAATCAGGAGGTAAAGGTACTGTTCGCGAAAGAAGTGCACGATCGGATGACGGAGTGCGTGTTCGACGAACCGTTGATGAGTTTTTCGTTGGACGCGACGATTCCGGAGGTGTACGAGGTGCCGATTTTAACCGAAGGGAGGAAAGCGTTGGAGAAGGTGGATAAAGAACTCGGCTTGGCGTTTGACGATCAAGATTTTGATTTTTACATGCAACTGTTCGGGGAGGACATCAAGAGGAATCCAACGAACGTGGAATTGTTCGATATGGCGCAATCAAACTCGGAACACTCGAGGCATTGGTTTTTCAGCGGGAAGTTAACCGTGGACGGGGTGCCGATTGAGAAGTCGTTGTTTAAGATGGTGAAAGAGACGATTGAAGGCGCGCCGATGCATAACTCTTCGATTTCGTTTAAAGATAATTCGAGTGCGATTCGAGGGTACGAGTGCACGCCGTTGAGACCAGTGAACGCCGGAGAGAGCACGAGCATGCAACCGAGGAAAGTGGATTACGATTTGTTGTTAACCGCGGAGACGCACAACTTTCCCAGCGGGGTCGCGCCGTATCCAGGCGCGGAAACTGGCACTGGCGGAAGAATTCGCGACACGCACGCGACTGGCGTTGGGTCGACTTTAGTCGCCGGAACCGCCGGGTATGTCGTCGGTAACTTACAAATGCCCGGGAATGAGTTGCCGCACGAAGACAAATCGTTCCAGTACCCGAGCAACTTGGCGTCGCCGTTGCAAATTTTAATCGACGCCTCGAACGGCGCGAGCGATTACGGGAACAAGTTTGGCGAACCGGTTATTGCTGGTTATTGTCGAACGTTCGGAAGCCGTTTACCGAACGGCGAACGACGCGAATATATTAAGCCAATCATGTTTTCCGCCGGTTTCGGTCAAATCGATCACACCAACTTGGAAAAACAAGAAGGCGATTTGGGCATGTTGGTCGTTAAAATCGGTGGTCCGGCGTATAGAATCGGCATGGGCGGCGGTGCTGCGTCCTCTAAAGCCGGCGGCGAAGACGAAGCGAACGCGAGCTTGGATTTCAACGCCGTCCAAAGAGGCGACGCGGAAATGAGTAACAAATTGAACCGCGTGGTGAAAGCGTGCGTGGAGTTGATGGACAAGAACCCAATTTTGAGCATTCACGATCAAGGTGCCGGCGGGAACTGTAACGTCGTCAAGGAGTTGATCTACCCGAAAGGTGGAGAGATTAACATTCGCGCGGTGAAACTTGGCGACGAGACCATGTCCGTCCTCGAAATTTGGGGCGCCGAGTACCAAGAAAACTCCGCCATGCTCATCAAACCAGAATCGTTACCGATCATCGAAAAGGTTTGTGCGAGAGAGCGATGCCCATTTAGCGTGCTCGGATCTATAAACGGCAGTGGTCGCGTGACGTTGAAAGATCCGTTGGCTAAGCCTGGTACGGTTGGCGAGTTCCCGGAAGATTTGGATTTAGAAAAGGTCTTGGGCGACGTGCCGAAGAAAAAGTACGATTTGAAGAGAGCGCCGCCGTCGGTGAAACCGTTGACGATCACGGATTCGCCAAAAGACGTTCTCGGTCGCGTGTTGAAGTTACCGTCCGTGTGCTCGAAACGCTTTTTAACCACAAAAGTCGATCGTTCAGTTACTGGCTTAATCGTCCAACAACAGTGCGCCGGAGAATTGCAAATCCCGGTGAACGACTGCGCTGTGATTTCGCAAACGCACTTTGGCAAGACTGGTGGTGCGACGAGTATTGGCGAAGCGCCGATCAAGGGTTTAATCGATCCGAGAGCGATGGCGAGAGTCACGTTAGGGGAATCCTTGACTAACTTGGCGTTCGCCAACACCACCGGTTTGAAAGATATCAAGTATTCCGGAAACTGGATGTACGCTGCGAAATTGGACGGGGAAGGCGCGCACATGTACGACGCGTGCGATGCGTTGAAAGATACGATGATTCAACTCGGCGTTGCCATTGATGGTGGCAAGGATTCCTTATCCATGGCGGCTAGAGCGGGTGGTGAAGTTGTCAAAACGCCCGGAACTTTGGTCATGTCTTCGTACGTCACCGTCCCAGACGTGACCAAATGCGTCACCGCCGACGCTAAGTTGCCAGGTTCCGGTAAATTGGTTTTAGTCGAATACGGGTCTAAAGATGGCTCGAAGAGACGATTGGGTGCTTCAGCCATGGCGCAAGCGTACGACCAAGTCGGCGACGACGTTCCGGACATGGACGATATCGAGACGTTTAGAAACGCGTGGGAGACGACGCAACGGCTCGTCGAGGACGGTAAAATTTCCGCCGGTCACGACGTTTCTGATGGTGGACCAGTTGTTTCCGTGTTGGAAATGGCCTTTCCATCCACCACGGCTGGCGTGGACGTCGAGCTCCCCGGCCCAGACGCCAACGCGGCGTTGTTCGCGGAAGAGTTGTCCGTCGTCTTGGAAGTCTCCCCGGAGAACGAACAACACGTCTTGCAAGCGTACGCCGGGAAAAACGTCACGGCGAGAACTATCGGCTCGGTCACCAACGATGGGAAAGTTTCCATCAAGCACAACGGCGCGATTGTCATCGACGACACCACGGCCAACTTACGAGACGCGTGGGAACACACCTCGTTTGAACTCGAAAAATTACAATCCTCGAACAAAACAGTCGCGATGGAGAAAGCCGGCTTGCGCAACCGCAAAGCGCCGACGTGGAAGCTCACGTACGATTTAAAACCAACCGATCCGGCGAAACTTTCGCGAACGAATAAAGCGAAAGTTGCGATCGTCCGTGAAGAGGGTTCCAACGGCGACCGCGAAATGGCTGCCGCGGTTTACTCCGCCGGCATGGACCCGTGGGACGTGACCATGTCCGATTTGCTCACCGGTAAAACCAACTTGAGCGATTTCCGAGGTCTCGTTTTCGTCGGTGGCTTCTCTTACGCGGACGTGTTAGATTCCGCCAAGGGTTGGGCCGGTGGTATTCGATTTAACGAAAACTTAAAGAATCAGTTCAAAGAATTTTACGAACGAAAAGACACGTTTTCCTTGGGCGTATGCAACGGATGCCAGTTGATGGCTTTGTTAGGATTCATCCCGTCTCAAACCGGCAAGGTTGCGGAAACTCCTGACGCAAAACAACCGAGATTTATTCACAACGACTCGGGTAGATTTGAAAGCCGATTTGTGACGGTTGGTATCGATTCAAACACCCCGTCCATTATGCTTAAAGATATGGGTGGGTCGCGAATGGGAGTCTGGTGCGCGCACGGCGAAGGTAAAGCGCACTTCCCAGACTCGAGCGTCATTTCCGAACTCTCCAAATCCGGTCAGTGCGCGGTGCGATACGTCGATAGCGCCGGAAAACCAACCACGGAATATCCGTTGAATCCGAACGGGTCTCCAGAAGGTATCGCAGGTTTGTGCTCAAAAGATGGCCGACACTTGGCGATGATGCCGCACCCGGAGCGCGCGTTTTTGGGATGGCAGTTGCCCTGGTCGCCGAAAGACGCAAACGTTCAAGACGTCGGGCCGTGGTTGAAGATGTTCCAGAACGCCGCCGATTGGTGCGATGCGAACTAATAATAATAAAGAAGAACAACAAAACGGTTTAAAATAAGTGAGAGTAATAATTGAGAAGAAAAAGAGAAAGAGAGAGAGAGAAAGAGGGAGAAAGAAAAGTGTGAACACGCGTAGCCAAAGCGTACGTATAGAGTAATTTATTTCATACGAATATATAAATAATGTGTGACTATCATCATGATCGTCTCTTCTATCGTTTCCCCACTTTGCTGCATTACGGAGGTAACGCGTTCAAGAACGACATCTTATTCTCTCCCCTCTTCTTCGTCGTCGTAGTTCCGAAACCTGACGGCGAATCGACTTCGTCCTCGTCGTCATCTCCGAAAAATACTCGATCGAGTGCGTTTTGCATGGACCCTTCCCCGTCCAACTCCTTGTCTTCGTCCGAAGAAGACAAGGCGTCTGGATGATCGGAGACGACCAAAACGGGCGTTCGAAAAACTTGACCTTGATCGCTTTCGTCGTCCACGCACAGAGCTGCCGCTGGCGTTTGACCGCCGCTCTTGGAAGTCGTCCCAGATGAGACTTCCGAAGTGCTGCTTTTATTCGTATTCTTACCTCCTGAATTCGGGACTGCGTTTAAACCGGAGTGCGAATATAAAGCCGCGGTGGCCGCAAACATCGCAGCCGCTTTGGCCGTCTCCGTGACTTCATCCTTGTTTTGAGCTGCATTTTTTCTCGCGATCGACGCCGCGAGACTATTGTTGTGAGTGCTATCATCGTTATCATTAGCTACTGATGCTGCTGCTGAGGAAGAAATATTCGCCGTCCGCAACTTTTCCAAAGCCGCGTTGTACTGATCGTCCAAATCTAATATGTCGTGTAAGGACTGCGTTTCGGTACGACCCCGACCTCGACCGTCGTCGTCATCGTCTTCTTCGTCTTCTTCGTCTTCGTCCTGCGCGTTGAATAAAGTTTGCACGCCGGACCCGTACGTCGCGCCGCCACTACTCGCTAACGACTTCACCGTGACCGCGTCGTCGTCTTCATCCCCTTCCTCGTCTTCCTCCTCTTCCAGCTTATCTAACCTCGTAAACTCCTCCCTGGCCATCCGCGCCGCTCGCACCAATAACGCGCAATCTTCTTTCGCTTCTTTCAGTGCCATCTTTAACTTTGCGTTCTCTCGTTCCGCCGCGTCTGCGCGCGCTTGAAGTAACGCGTCTCTCAGTTGTTCTCCTCCTCCGGAACCTTCTTCCTCCCGTTTCGCTTTCGACGCCGCCGCCCTGAGCGTCAAATACTCCTTCGCGAGTGCTTTCACTCGAGCTTTCATACTTCTCGCCCGTTCGGCGACACCACGCATCGTCTCCCTTCCGTTGTCGTCCTCGGAATCGTACTCGTTCTTTTTTATCGTCGAAATCGAAATTTGCGTGGAAATCATCGCGTCGATCACATCGCTCGCGTCCGCGATGATTTCTCCGAATCGATCGAACAGAAGTCCTTCCTCGTCCGTCATCTTTGGATGTTAAATGCGTTTTAGTCGTCTCTTCCTCTCTCTCTCGAGTACTCTTCCTCGCCAGACTTCAAACGCGCTCTCGAAAAGACAGACAGACGCGCGATCAAAGAGAGAGAGAGAGATCGACGAGCGGGAGTTTTAACAACAACACCAACACCTTGATGCCCGTTGGGAAAAAGCGTCAAAATATCTTCACACGAAGCGGATTGGATTTGGACGACGTCTTCTTCACTCTCGGGCGCTCCTGGTGCGCTCTTTTCTGGTGACACACGCACACACACACACACACACGAGAGAGAGAGAGAGAGAGAGAGAGAGAGAGGAGAAGGATCTCGCGAGTCGTACGGGGAGAGGAGTAAATAATAGTTTATTGTAGTGCGTTGAGAGTCTCTTTATTCTTAATTGGGTAAACCTTAAATACTTACCAGAGAAGAGTTTTAAAGCGGTAGTAGAGGTTTAATATCATAATATACTATACCTTTCTTTCTTTCTTTCTGTGCGTGTGTGTGTTTATATTCTCACTTCTCGTCGTAGTGTGTAATAAGCATATAAACTTCTCTCTCTCTCTCTCTCTTTCATCAAACTCGTTATTACGCTCAACGTTTTTATACAATGGTGTTGTTGTTGTTGTTATTACGCATGCGAAAACATTTAATTTACGGCAAACCGGCGTTTCTCCACGCCCCGTAGCCACCTTTTAAGACGAAGACTTTGTTGAACCCTTTGTTTTTCAACGCTTTGGCGAACCCTTTGCTGTTGCCGCCGACGATGATGTACTTCTTTCCCTTACCGACGCCGTTCATGGCGCTTACTTTCAACGCGGTGACTTCGACCGATTCGCCTTTGGCGTCCACCTCTAAAACTCTCCCTTTCGGCGGGTTTGGCCCGGATTTCGCTTTGTCATTTTCCGATCGCAAGTCGATGATATTGGTGTTACCAGACAGGACCATTTCGTACGCTTCCAACGCGCCAACGTCGCCGGCGTAGCCTCTCGCCGCGCCGGCGAAGACGCCCAAGACGCCCGGCAAGATCAAGTACGCGACGTACGCGCCGATCGCCAACAAACCGAGCTCGCCGGCCGAAGCCGTGGACACGTACTCCAACGCTTGCTTCCCAATCGGCAACGCCGCATCCACCGCGCTCTTACCGGTCGTCTCGACCACGGAAACAACCGGCGCGACGTCCACGCCTTGCTGCTTCAACGCGCCCGACGCTTGCGTCACCACCCCGCTCGCGCCCGTGGAGGCTTTGCTAATCACATCCGCCGCGACCGGAGCCACGTATTTGTTCGCTAACCCACCAGCCGCTTCCCCTAACGGTTTCGCCGCTTCAAACGCGCGCTCCGCGTACGGCGTCACCACCGGGACTGCTTCGTCGTACGCCTCTTTCACTTGCTTCGCCACTTCCACGGTTTGCGAGACGCCACTGGCGACGGTTTCCGAGGCTGCATCCACGGCGTCTAAGAACCCGGCGAGCTTTTCCGTCAACTCGGACGCACTCGCTGGTAAAGGAGTCGCGGCTAACAACAAAGAAGTGGAGGCGATTCCCAAGAACTGTTGTTGTTGTTGTTGTTGTTGCTTTTGCTCCTTCTTCTTCTTCGAAGAAGAAGAAGAAGAAGCAGATGCCTTCGTTGTTTTGCGGGAAATGGCCGATGATCGAACCGTCGTCGTCGTCGAAGATTTCTTCGTAAAAACAGAAGAAGTGCGAGAAAACATCGCGCTCGTCGTCGCGGAAGAAGAAGCCATCGTGGTATTCACGCTCACTTAGTATGTAACGTAAACGCGCGAGAAGAACAGATCGTCGTCTGTGTATGTGTGCGTGAGATATTTATGTGTGAACAGATGAGAGAAAACGCGAGAAGGTTTTTAAAAAAGATTATAATGGCCAATAGAAAGCGTTCAGAGTCACTCGTTTTCATTTGATTGGAAGACACATCGGCGGATTATTTGAGATCTCAAATTCTTTGCCACGCGCGCTTTTTGCTTTCCGCTTTCCTCCTTTTTTCCCTCTCTCTTTCCTCTTTTTCTTTTTTGCTCTCTTTTTGGTGTTTTTGGTGTTTTTTTTTTTTTTTCATTTTTTTCAAAAAAGACAGAAACGCCAATTTTTTTCCTTTGTGTTCACATCTCATTCAACATCTTAGTATTAGTTCATCTGGCGGGTTGACGAAATTGATATTAGACGATTAATAGTAGAAAGAAGCAAAAAGAGAAGCGAAAGAAATACACAATACATACAATATATATTACACGCGCGAACAACAACAACATTATACAAAGAATTTAAAGAATATTACGAAGAAGAAGGGGAGAAGAACAGATCGCGAGAGTTTCGATAACACGCCTCCGCGACGTCTTCGTAGGACGTTTCTTTACATCCGGCGACGATTTCGCACACCGTCGCGATTTGACACGGTTCGCTGCGGTCTTTAATCATCGAGCCTTTTTGCCATTTTTTCGGTTTCACCGGTGTGCCGAACAGAGTCTGGATTCGATTACTGTTTTCTCCTCCTTCCAAAAATGTGTTCCCAAAGTGCGTTTTTTTGACGGCGCACCACGGCGCGTCCGTTTCCAAGAGCATGCGATCGAGCGGGATGGATTGGACCACGTTTACGTTCTCTTCCGTTTTCAGCGAACACCCGTTGACGCCGATATATATCTTATCGTCCAGCGCTAACAACTCTTCGAATTCTTCTCGAGTTCCCGTGAACGAGTGCACGACGGCTCCTTTTCTCAAGTGCTTTACGTTCCTCTTCAAAATCTCGTAAAAATCCTCCCTCGAGTTTCTCGAGTGCAAAAACAAAGGCAAATCAAACTCCTTCGCCAACTCGAATTGAAATTGAAAATACTTCTTCTGCGTCTCTTTCTCGCAGAAATGCAACCGATCGTAATCTAATCCGCACTCGCCAATCGCTTTAACGACGTCCGCGTTCTCTCGAACGACCGTTTTCAGCGCTTGTAAATACCGTTCGGGCGAGCCGTCGTACTTTTCCTCAAACTCGTCGCACCTGGTCGGATGCACGCCGACCGTGCTGTACATCTTCGGAAACACCCCTTCGCTACCATCCTCATCATCATCAGCCCCTTCTCGGTCATTATTGATACTATTACTACTCTTCCTAAAACTCTTTTCGTTCCACATCCGACACTTGCTCGCCGCCGCTTTCGCCTCCTCCAAAGTTCCCGCGGTGACTAAAATCTCCCTCACGCCCACTCGTTTCGCTCGCTCCAAAACGTCCTCCGAATCCTCCGGATGCGACTGCACTTGCGAGCCGAAGTAAAAACCGTCGAACGTCGAGGGTGAGGCGGAGACTAAATTCGCCCCGATGTCGCAAAACTTCACATCGGGCATTTTGTTTTTGTTCACGTTGTTCACAGAAGAACGAGCAGCGGACGACGAAAACGACAGAAACGACGACCTCGTGCGGGAGCAGCAACACCTCTTCTTCAGAGGGGAAGCGCGACAAAAACGAGCAGCGGCGGTGACAACGCGCGGAGGAAGTCCTGCTCGCATGTGAGATAAAAAATGAAGAAGAAAAAGTCCCCTATTACTATTGCCCCGCAGAACAAAACGAGACCCCCACGAAAAGAAAAAACAACGAGAAACACATACACTATAAATATGGACGCTGTGTTCGGGTATTTCGGCGGCGGTTCCTCCGCGCAGTCGAAGAAAAACAAAAGGCTGCAACAACAACAAAACGAGCGATCGTCGTTACCGTCTTTACGTCAAGGGCACCAGAAATCGTTGTCGTTTGGCGTTGACGATGATTTTGATGATGATGACGAAGATGAGGATGATGAGATTGAAAGGAGTAGCGACGAGGACACGGAGGAGGAAGAGGAGGAGGGAAAAGCGAGCGGGCATAGGAAGAAAAACAAGAAGAACAGTAAGAAGAACGAGAAGAATAAGAAGAACAGTAAAAAACGGAAAGATAAACTGGACGCGTTGCTCGATAACGACGACGAGGAAGATGATTTAGAGGCGGCGGAGGACCAAGCGAAGAGTTTTGAGATGCTGAGAGAAAAATTGGACCAATCGGAACGGTTGCGCGTGTCGGAAATGCGCGAATCGAAACAACGGTTACTGGTGGCGAGGCAACAGTCCGCGGAGTTTTCGAGAATGGTGGCGAAGGATTTGAAGGACATGGAGGAGAAGATTGTAGGAGGGAGTACTAACGACGCGGAAGAGCTTATTGAAATGTTGAAGCAGACGTTGGAGGAGGCGAAAGCGTTTGCGGCGAACGCGACGGAGGAGCAGAAGAGAGCCATACGGGAGGTTGGCGTAGACGCGACGCACGTTATGGCGGCAGACGGAAAAGGAGAAGAAGGAGACGGAAAGGAAGAAGAAGAAGAAGAAGAAAGAGAAGCAGAGGAAGAAGAATTTGATAAAGTTACGGATCAGGTGATGGCGGACGCGAGCGATGTCGCGACGGAGAATATTAATAGGGAGAATAGAAACAACAACAACAACAACACAGGCGGATTTAAGAAAGGTTTTTTGATGGAGAGAAATCCAAACAACGCGATCGAGGTTGAGATGAAAAAACTGGAAGAGGCAAAGAAGAGGAACGGAGGCGGAGCGAATCCGAGAGAGTCCTTCTTAGAGCGCGCCAAATACATACCGCTGCGATTAGATCACGACGAACGGAAATACTTGCGTTTGTTAGAAGCAGCGTTACACGTGAGCGAGTACACCGACGTTGTTGACGTGCAGTCGTGGTCATCCAGGTCGCAACGAATTGCGAGGATGATTAAAGAGATTTGCGCCATCATGTCCGGTTTAGTCGTGGCTTCGGATTACAGAGCTGGGCAAAAACTCATTCAAGACCGCGAGTTTAAGGACAACGCGAACTTTTTCGGGATGATATTTGAAATCGGAAGGAGGCATAAAATCATGAACCCGGAAAAGATGCGATCGGAGTACGGGAAGATGGTGTATTTGTTACAAGACTCGCAATCGCCAGACGTGAGAGAGATGTTGTCGTTTAAGTTGGTGAGACCGTTGAAAACGGCGTACTGGTTGCTTTCGGAATCTGAAAACGGTTTGGACATGCTCAACGATCCCTTAATGTCTACCGCGACGGCGGAAATCATGCACGAAGGGAAGCCGAGACACGAGGTGCAAAGAGAGATCAAGCAAAAAGAACGCGCCAGGGAAACATTGAGCAAAAAATACGCGGCGAGAGATTTAAGTTCGGAAGACATTTTGCACGTCTTATACTCCATCGCGGACAACAACGCGTACTTGCGCTATAATCGCGACCCGGTTGATGAAATGTTAAAATTTCTGACGGATATGTTCGATCCTAAAACACCCGAGGAAGGGTTCTCGTTGGGCATCTCCACAGGGATGGAGGGCGCGCGCCTATCGCATAATCATGGCAGGCAGTACGCGTATGTTTCTCAATCGCTGATGCTGTGGAGAGAAGTCGCGAACGATATGTTCAAACTCTGGTACTTGGCCGAACACGATTTGTTGCGAGATAACAACCGATACACGTTGCAAAATACCGGTCAAGGTCTCAATCGCGTCCAACATTCGCCGCAAACGTTGAAGTGCATGCATGAGATTTTGCACAGATGTCAATCGAAATTAGGTCACTGGGTCGGATCTTCAGTCATTCACTTGGGCGACCACAACGTCCCGAATGCGTTAATGTTTATCGACAAGTACACGCAAGTGGCGAGAATTTTAGCGCCGGTCGTCCTCGTAGTAAAAGAGTTGCCGAAACTGGCGAGCAAAAACCGCGAGTTGCGCCAATACATCGAGAACGCCTTTGACAGCGTGGAGAGCTGTCGTAAGTTGATTTTGACGGACTTTTTTAGGCACGCGTTTGACGGCTCTGGTGCAGATAATTTCTTTGACGCCGGTTCGTGCATCGACGGTCGATTGACGTCCGCTTGGAACTGGTGTTCGAAAATCGAAAAGAAGTCGTACTACCACGTGTTTAAGTTGTGCGGCTTTGCGTCGTTCGATTCTCGGGATCAGTAAAAAATTAACTTTTCTTACAGTAGCACATGTATATGAAGACTACTCATACAAATAATCACTAAATAAAGCGCGGTTTGCCTACTACATCTACTGCTATTATCGCTACTATTTACGTCCTTTGCCGCGTCCACCTCTTCCTCCTGATCTTCCTCCACCTCTTCCTCCCGATCTTCCTCCACCTCGACCGCTCTTTTTCTTCCGGATGTCTTCTTTTCTTCCTTTTCGAATCTGGTCCGCGTTTCTGAGCTCGCTCGGCGCGTTGTTTCCTGAACCATTTCCGCCACCATCCGTACCTTTCGTGTGAAAATGTCGCTTGAACCGGCTCATGCCGCCGCCTTCGGACGCACCGGCTCTCTTCTTCTTATCGTATCTCGCGCGCGTTTTCTCGTCTTCAACCTCACCAACTTGCGAAACGTATCTGTTCGTTTTCGATTGCCACTTCTTATACGTCTTTCCGAGCGTATCTTTCGAAACTACTTTCCCGCTTTCGTTTTTAATCCTCTTTCCGTTCTTGCCGATTTCATTCGCGTCGACTTGGACGTAATTTTTCTTCTTCTTGTCCCAAACGCTGACAAGTTTCTTTTGTTTGCGCATGGACGCGCCGTCTTCGGCGACAATGTCCATGGTCATTTCATCTAAATCGTCCATCGTGCAACCTTCTTTCGTGCTCAATCCAAGCTCTTTGTGATTGATTTTGCGAGGAACGACGTCCATGAAGAACTCGTCGTCGCGAAATTTACCTCGTGAGAAGGCGTCTTGAGAGACTAGCGTTTTCAGCTTCTTCTTACCTCCAGAACCTCCTCCTCCTCCTGCTCCAATGTCGACACCGTTTACTCGTTCGTCGTCTTCGTCGTCGTCGTTGCCTTCGTCGTTATCCGAATCGTCATCGCTGCCATCATCATCATCATCATCAGCGTCATCATCCGCGTGAGTATTTCCGGCGACAATCGGGTTCTCATCATCCCCTAAAGGTCTCAATTTCTTCGTCTTTTCTTCCCCGTTATTCCGCATCTCGATAAACTTTGCGTGCGCTTTTCGTTTCTCACTCATCGCGTTCACCGATACCGAACTTTTCCAGTTCTTTCCGATTTTCCCAGCGGAAGCAAACTCGGCTTCTAAGACGGTCGCGTGCGGGCGGTAATTTTTCATCCCGCGCATGAGTTCGGCCAACTCTTTAGCGTTTTTGTATGTGGTCGTGTTCGCCGTTCCTCCGGCGTTGGACGCTTTTCGAAAGATGGCGGCGCAGAACAACGGGTGTGGCCCACATTCAATGAGTGGTTTCGCGCGAGCAACGGATTCCGAACTTGCTGGAATTCTCGTCTTTTGGTACGCTTTGTACGCGTTCACGGTGGTTTTCTGCAACGCTTCCAGCTCGATGTGCGTTTCGTGCAATTCCCGGACGCGGTCGGCGAGTAAATCTAAGGAACCGATTGGGAACGTCCCCACGACAGACTCTTCGTTTGCGTCGCCTTCTCTCGCTCGTTTTTCCGCTTCTTCTTCGTTTTGTGGTGGCACAATATCCGCCGGTTTGATTTTTCTACCCAAGAACAAGTGTAAATCGACGACGTACCCTAACTCTTCTTTTACCAATATCGAGTGCGCGATACCTTTCCTCCCAGCTCTGGCAACGCGACCGACTCTGTGTACGAACAATTTCGCGTTCGCTGGAAAATCGTAATTAATCACGTTATCTAACAAAGGCACGTCGATACCTCTCGCCGCGACGTCGGTGACGACCATCACGTTCGCCTTACCCGATTTGAACGTCGCCAGAGCGATTTTTCTCGCCGCGAAATCCATCGCCCCGAATATGGACACGCACGAGTGGCCCTCTTTTTTCAGCAGCGTTTCCAAGTGCTCCACGTGATGTCGAGTGCTCGCAAAGACCACTGTTTGAGATTTTTCGTTTTCAACGACCGTTTGTAAGATTCTCAATAAGGCTGCTATTTTCTCCTCTTTGCGCACGAGCGCGAACGTCAATCGCAAATCTTCAGATATTTTCATCTCCGAATCGAGACGTATAACTCGCGGTTCTCTCAACCCGACTTTCACAAACTCCGCCAGCGCGCTCGGCAACGTCGCGGAAAACAACAACGTCTGTCTCGATTGACTCACTTTTTTCATAATCTCCGAAAGTTGCTCCTGAAAACCCATCTCTAACAACCGATCGGCTTCATCTAAAACAACTTTTTCCACCAATCGTAAGCTGAAACTTTCAATCTCGTTCGTGTGGTGCAACACTCTCCCCGGCGTAGCCACAATCACGTCCGGATTATTCGCCAAATCCTCAAACTGCATCTCCATGCTATCGCCGCCGACTAAAGCGCACAACCGTAAATCGGTAAACTTTGCCATATCTCTCGTCACCGCGAAGGTTTGCAACGCCAACTCCCTCGTCGGCGCGAGAATCAACGCTCTCGCGCCGTTCCTCAGCGAGTGCTTCTGCAACGCCGCTAAAACTGGTACCACAAACGCCGCCGTCTTCCCGCTCCCGGTCCTCGCCATCGCCACCACGTCCACGCCGGTGCTTATCACCGGAATCGCTTTCCTCTGAATAGGTGTCGGCAATCGATAGCCTTTGCGCTTAATCGCTCGAAAGATGTCCGGAGGCAAATCCATGCTTTCAAACCCGCCGGATTTCTGCTTTTTCTTGTTCAGTTTCTCTTGTTTCAATCTTCGGCCGGTGAGCTTTTCCACGCGTTCGAATCCGAATTCTTCAACATTCGTCGTCGTCTTATTCTTATTCTCATCAGCATTCTCATCATCATCAGACGACGAATAATTACTGCTCGACGATTCCCCTTCGTCTTCTTTTCTCCCTCTCTTGTTCAAACCCATCTCACGCGTTCTTCTTTGACTTTTTCTTCTTTTTAAACGCCCTGTTGCGTGTGTGTGTGTGTCTTATTCGTAAAGTGATACTCAAAGGATGTAAAGAATTTGAAGACTTTTAGCGCCGTCAAAAACTCTCTCGTGTCTGCTCTTTTTTTCTTATTTTCAGCGAAAACGGTTCCTCATTTTTATCTTCTTCTTTGACTTCTGATCTTTCTTTCTTTCTTTCTTTCTTTCTTTCTTTCTTTCTCTCGAACGTATTCTCTTTCGGGGAGCAAGGCGCGCGCGCGTAAAACGAACAAATCGGCGATGATGAGTAAGAAAATAGCATTCACTTTGAGAGTTGTATCTCGTGATGATAAAAACTGCGCTGAGCCGAAAAAGAACACGCGCGGTTCACTTTTTTTTGTATCTCTGAATTCACTCTTGAGAAGGAGAACGATTTGATGAGAGAGCGGGTGGAGGTTCCCTCTTTCTCTCTCGGTGCGCGTTCGGCGATGATGATTAAAAACAATTTTCTTCCAAGGGGATCTCTGACAATCTCGGGTACCAAACAACCCGCGCTTTGCTATGATTACTTGAATTTCTGAGCCGAAGAGACCAAGCGCGCGAGAGAGGAGAAAACCCTTTGCCCCGGGAAAAAGAGAGAGAGATACAAAAAAATACGCGAAGCGCGCTGCTACGTCCTTCTCTCCTTCGCGCGAAGTTTTCCGACGATGATGTTAAAAAATGTGTCAAACGTCTTAATCTGATGTTCAAAATGATTAAAAGTACATTATTTACTGAGTCGGAAAGCAGAGCGAACGAAAATCGATCGAACAACGAAGCGACAGAACACCGCCCGTGTTAAACGGAATTTCCAACGAACGAAAATTTTGATTTTTAACCACTTTTTTCCTCTATTTTTAGACACAAAACAGAAACATCGCATGACCGCGAATGAAGGTAAAGACGACGATTCAGACGACGAAAACGACGCGGTTTCAGACGACGGGTTCGTGTACGCCAAAGTTGAAGTCGTGAGCGTCGAAGGGACCGACTCCGACGACGAAGATGAGAGGCGGAAGGAAGTGTTGTGTCTTGGGGAGGAAGACCGGCAAAACGGAGGAAGCGAAGCGTCGCCGAGTCTAGAGTTGACCGAGGAGAAGGTAGAGGATGTGAACAACAGTGAGAAGAAGAAAAAGAAGAAAAAGAGGAGAAAGTCAGAGCAAGAAGTAGAAGAGGATCCGACTGAATTCTCCCCTCGAGTGTCGGAAGAAGTTCCGCGAAAGGTGCCGGTCGACGATGCTCCAACGCCTTTCGTTGAATTAGGTATTCACAAAGAGAACGAAGACCAAAAAATACAGAGACAAACGCAATTCACCTCCCTCGCCAACGCCACGAAAACCAACCAAGACGCGCTCTTACTCTGCGAGCGACTCAGGAGAGAAATACAAACGCACAAGACGCACCGCCTTCGTTTAGAGCAAGAAAAACGCGAGCAAATGAAAACCATCAAGCGCTTGAAGAAGGAAGCGGAGGAAGTGTTCGCGCCGGCGATTGAAGATTTGAACGCCAAGTACGGGGTTGCGATGAAAGATAGAACGATGTTGACGATCGAGAGAAATAAGCTGATGAAAAGAGTTAAAGGATTGGAGCAAGAGTTGGAAGAGTTGAAAGATGCGCAGACGAAGAAGAAGAAGACGAAGAAAGAGGAGGAAGAGGAGAAAGCAAAGGCAAAGGCAAAGCCGACGAGTAAAGTGGCCACGCGGGTGAAAGCCATAGAACACAAAGTAGCGAAAGAAGAAGAAGAAAGAGAGGAAGAAGAAGAAGAAGAAAAGGAACGAAAAGAAACATCGTATGCGGCACCTTCGTCCGCTCTTTTGCTGAAAAAGTTCAAAAAACGACAGAAGAAACACGCGGCGAAAACGCGCGTCGTCTCGCAAGAGGAGGTTGGAGAAAATACGCGACGAGAGGCGTTTGACCACGCAGGGCGCGCGAGGCAAACGGACATGTTTGAAGCAACGAAAGAAGAAGAGAAGAAGAAAGAGCGGAAGCATATGCAGACGTTATTATCGCAGTCCCGAACGGAACAACGCCGGGAAAAACCACGAGTGGTAAACGTTACGCATACGAGACTCATTCGTCTACCGAAATCAGACAAAGACCAACGTTTCGCATCTGCTCTACACCCATCGAAAAAGTGCATCGCGTACGGCGACGAGAGCGGTGGATGGAGAATGCTCGACACGAACACGGGAGAAGTTATCGCATCTTTTGAGAATTATGCCGTGTCTACGCAAGAGATATGTACGAGTCGAGTTACCTTTATCAGCTTTGTAAACACGGGTAAAATATTGCTGTGCGGCGACGCTCGAGGCTGCGTATCCTTGTTCGATTTGACGCTCGCGAAACGGATTTTTTTTTTCCCGCATTCGCCTTTAGTAGCGTTACCATCGGTATCTTTAGCACCATCTACGACATGCGATACCGCAGAAGAATCGCTGCTGCAGCCGGCGCCGCCGAAGTTAGATTCTGAGTCTACGTACTGCGTCTTTATCAAGGGTACCGGCAACAACGGCGAGACAAACTCCACGACGACGCCTCTCGAAGCCGCGAAAACACCGGCGGTAAAAGGCATAGCGCTTTCGCCGAATGAATCCTTCGTCGCGGTAACGTACAAACACTCCAACGTCTTCAAAATATTCGATTGCTGTTATTCGATGCCGAAGGAATCACTAGAAGAGAACTCCTTTCTCCTGTGCGAGATTAAGACCGAATGTTCGCCGGATATTTCGAGCGTAGATTTTATAAACGATACCACCGTAATCATCCGCGACGAGACGTCCGCGGCGTACAGAGTATCATTTTAATTCACATCAAATCGGCTATTATAGAATATATATGTATTATATACACAAACGCTGTTGGTTGATTCTACTCTTGCTATTATTAGTAGATTTTCTTACTTCTCTTCTCTCTCTCTCTCTGTCTAAATTTTTTACTTCTTCTTGTTCGATACGCTCTTATCGTTCTCTTTGTCGTTACTCTCTTTCTCCTCTTCTTCCTTCTTCTTCTTCATCGCGTCTTCATCAGCGCCAACGCCGCCGTCGACGGTATCCTCCGCATCGTGCATGTCGCTCACCCGTTCGCGTTCTTTCTGTTCCATCTTGTTATTAATTAAATCGTGCAACGCGACCACGGTTCTTATGAGCGCGCCTAAATAAATTACCAACTGCGCGTCGTTCGTTTCCACCGCGAACGCCTTGACGTAACTCTCTAAATTCAAATTCGGTAACCCGTTGAACGCGTTTTGTAACTCTCCCAATATCTCCTGGTTCACCGGTAACTGATCGCTCAACACCAACTCCATGTATTTCTTAATCTCTTTTAATCTCGTTTCCAATCCTCTCAACGCTCTGGCTTTCTCTTTCACTTGCGTGCTCAGCGTGCTCACCGTCGCGTCCTTCACGTCTCTCAACAAATGCTCAACGCCAATCGCCTCCGGGTCGCTCGCCTCAATCGTACACGGCACGTGCTCGTGCGTCTTCTGCGCTTTCTGCGTCATCGTTCCGTCTTCCTTCACGTCCAACACCGCCCTGTACGCATTCGTCGGCGCGTCGTCCGCCGTCGGCGATAAGTTCACGATAACCAACACCGGATCCGCGCAATATTTCTCAAACAACTCCCCGATGTCTAAATCATTCTCCCGGATTTTCGGCCCGGTGGAATACCATCCGACCACTTTCTCCTTCGCGTGTATTCTCGAGTGCATTCGGTACATTTGTTCCGCGTACGCGTGATCGAAAAACCAAATCGACGCATCCGACGGGTCCTCCTCGAAAGGTACCGCGAACGACGACGTGATGTCCAAACGGTCGTTCGCCACGGAACCGAGTAAGACGCCGACGACGCGTCGTTTCGCCTGTTGGTTCGAATCGTCCTCGTCCTCGTCTTCTTGGTCGTCGTCCTCGTCGCCCTGATTGATAATGATGTTAGTGTGCGTCAATACATTTAAAAGGAAAAAGAGAGAAAAAACATCGATAAAAACATCGCGCTTGAGAGAACACACACACACACACAGAGAGAGATGAAGAGAGAGAGATTGACATCATCATCATCACATCATCATCATCAAAATCAGATCGCAAAAAGTGGGAAAAAACAGAAGAGAAAAAAAACAAGCGACGTTGTGCATTACCTCGTCGACTCTTTTAAAGTGATCGACCACGGAGAGCAAAACTAACGGGTGGACGACGACGGAGTCGAAGTTTGATTTACTCGCGCTCGCACCGCTCGTCGTCTTTGTTTCCTTCTCGTCGTTGGCTGAATCCACGTCTTTCATCTCTCTTCTCTCTCTTGTGACGAGTGCAGAAAATTTTCTCCTCGTGTCTTTCACGTACACAATTAGGTTTTAATACCCTAAACAATTTATTTGCAAAAATTTTTCAAAAGAAAAAAAAACAACCAAGTGACAGCACAAAAATCATCGATTACATCTACTCACTACTCGTTGTCTCTTCTTCTTTGTTTTTCGCTCTCTTCTGTTCGAGAGAGAGAGAGAGAAGAAGAGAGAGAGAGAGAGCGTTTGTTGGTGTTTTTGTGTGTGTTTGTTTTTGGTGCGTTGAAAAGTCTTATTATTAAGAGATAGAGAGAGACCGATTGGAAATTCGATTCCTGAGACATTCATCAGCCGCCGGGTTGGGTGTTTCTCTTCTGTTTTATCGAAAGTATTTTAAAGGAATAAAGAAAGAGTAAGAATGGGTGTCCCGGCGTTTTACCGATGGCTCTCGGTGAAATACCCGAAAATCATCGCCGACGTCGTAGAAGATGAAGTCGTGGATATCAACGGGAATAAAGTGTTCGTGGATTCCTCGAAATCGAACCCGAACGGGCAGGAGTTTGACAATCTGTATCTCGACATGAACGGGATCATCCACCCGTGTTTTCACCCGGAGGACCGACCGCCACCGACGACGGAGGAGGAAGTGTTTTTGAACATTTTCGAGTACATCGAGAGATTGTTTCTCATGATTCGACCGAGGAAGGTTTTATACATGGCCATCGACGGCGTCGCGCCGAGAGCGAAGATGAATCAACAGAGAAGTCGGAGATTTCGAGCGGCGCAAGAAGCCGAGGAGAAGAAAATCGAAGAGGAAAAGTTGAGAGAGAAATTAAGAAGAGACGGGATCGAGGTACCGCCGAAAATTGAAAGCGGCGTTTTTGATTCCAACGTGATTACTCCGGGGACGCCGTTTATGGGACGATTAGCCGAAGCGTTAAAATTTTACGTGCGAAAGAAACAAAATACAGATAAAGGGTGGAAAAACATCAAAGTTATCGTGAGCGACGCGAGCGTTCCGGGAGAAGGCGAGCACAAAGCGATGCATTACATTCGGCAACAGAGAGCGTGTGCGAATGGCGGCGGGTACGACCCAAACACGCGACACGTGGTGTACGGTTTAGACGCCGATTTAATTATGTTGGCTTTAGCGACGCACGAACCGCATTTTCATATTTTACGCGAAGTTGTCTTTCAACAGAAACCAAACGAATCGGCGCAAAACGGGGGCGCTGGTGCGATCGATAAAAACGCGAAGCAAATTGCAATCGCGAGGAAACCGTTTCAATTATTATCGGTGACCATATTACGGGAATATTTGGCGTTAGACTTGAGTCCGCACGTTTTACCGCAGACGTTTACCATCGACCGCGAACGGTTATTCGACGATTTCGTCTTTATGTGCTTCTTCGTCGGGAACGATTTTTTACCTCATTCGCCGACGTTGGAAATTCGAGAAGGCGCGATTGATTTATTGATGACCATTTATAAGCAGGAGTTGGGGAATTTAGGCGGACATTTAGTCGAAGACGGAACGCCGAATTTACGCCGGGTCGGACAATTCGTGCGAGCCGTGGCGCAATTCGAGGAACAGATTTTCCAAAAGAGAGCGAAACGCGAGGCGCAGATGCGTTCGAGAAGGAAACGCGAGAAAGACATGTCCAGACAGTTTTATAAGAAGAACAATCAAGGCAGTTTGGTTGGTAAAAGTGCTTTGGGTGGATCGATAAACGCGTCCGATCGCGCGCCGGCGTATATCGCGGCAAACACGAAAGGT
The DNA here is from genome assembly GCF_002220235.1 of Bathycoccus prasinos. NCBI lineage: Eukaryota > Viridiplantae > Chlorophyta > Mamiellophyceae > Mamiellales > Bathycoccaceae > Bathycoccus > Bathycoccus prasinos. The sequence continues at coordinate 829,399 of NC_024004.1, forward strand.
GTGAAACGTAAATCAGCTCAATTTGCCGAGGTGAAACCCATTGGGAGAGACGCCGAGGCGAATGTTTCCGCCGCGGCCGCGTTGAAAGCGAAGTTGTTGGGAAAGAAAGTCGCGTTGGAATCTGAAAAAGCGTTAGCGAAAGAACAAAAAGAAGAAGAAGAAGAAGAAGAGATCAATGACAAAGGGAAGAAGAAAGCGAAAAGTACAACCAAAGTTAAAGAAGAAGAAGAAGAAGAGAAAGACGAGACCAAGAACAGAGTCAAAAACGCGAGCGATTTGTTCAACGAAATCAAGAAAGAAGAAGTCAAACAGGAAGGCGAAGATTCTGGATTTGAATCCATCGAAACCGACGACGACGTGCCGTTTGAGTTTGTCCAAGCAACCGGTGCGGACGCGAGGCCAGGAGATTGGCGGTGTCCGTCCGGTTGCGGCGACATGCAAAAAACGCGCAAATCGTGTTTTCGATGCGGATGTCCGAAACCGTCGGAAATCCCTCGGTTGAAAAAAGGCGACGCGATGGAAAAAGCGGTGTTTTTGAAACAATTGGACGAGCTGTTGGAGAAGAAGAACGATCGCGAGGACGAGATGGAAGCGGATAACATTCGATTAGGGGAAATTGGATGGAAAGAACGGTATTACGACGCGAAGATGGGGTCGCACGATTTAAACTCGCGACGAAAAGTTGTTCGAGGCATGGTGGAAGAGTTCATAAGAGGTTTACTGTGGGTCTGTAAGTACTATTACGAGGGGTGTTGCTCTTGGGGTTGGTTTTATCCGTACCATTACGCGCCGTTCGCGACGGATATGGTGGATTTAGAACTCATCTCCACAGAATTCGAGCTTGGAAAACCTTTCAAACCGTTCGATCAGTTGATGGGCGTGTTACCTGCGGCTTCCGCGCACGCGTTACCTCCGGCGTTTTACCCGTTGATGACGGATGAGGACAGTCCAATCATCGATTTCTACCCGAAACATTTTGATTTGGACATGAACGGCAAACGCTTCGCATGGCAAGCAGTGGCACTGTTACCGTGGATCGATGCCGACCGTTTACTCACGGAAACACGAAATTTGGATTGCACGTTAACGCCGGAAGAAGCGAACCGAAACACGATCAACATCGAGCTCTTATACGCGCACGAACAACTTTCAATTTCCAAGTGCATGTTGAAAATCGCCAACGTCGCGTCGAAAATTGACGACGAGGATATTCGCGAAAAATGTGCGCTGAAAATCCCCGCTGCTGATGCCGACGGCGCGTGTGGTGAAGTGCTCCCTTTGAAAACCTTGGACGGCGATTGTTGCCCGAAACAGATCGAGTCGCCGATGATGCGCGAAGAGAATATCAACGAGAATAGGGTTGTTTGCGCTCGGTATCGATTAGGCACGACGAAAGTGCCGCCGAGGTTGTTGGAAGGTACGGTGTTACCGAAACCTATATTAGACCAGAGCGACGTGCCACCACCACCAAAACTCTTCATCGAAGATTCTCGTTTGCGCGTGAACGTCGTAAGAACGAACGGGAACTCCGCCGGTTTGAACGACGCCGGTAAACGCATCCTCATGCAGTCTTTGCAGATGCAACAACGAGGAGGCGTCATGATGCCACCGCAACAACACGGCGCGTATCAGCAACCTCCCCCGCAATACTACCAGCAAATACCACCAAACCTGGCGTACGCTCAACCACCACCACCACCGCCGGGTACGGGAGGCGCCGCCGCCGGATACTATCAACAACCGCCTCCCGGAGGAGGATACGCGCCCGGCGGTAATCGATTCGCGGCGTTACGAAGACCTCCACCGCCACCGCCTCCACCCGGTAATTGATACCAGTAATAAGAAGAAGAAGAAGAACAACAATTAGTGAACATATTATTCCATTTTATTAGATGCATTACGCGTGTTGCTTTTAAACATCATCGATCGTACTACTGCGTTTTATTAAAGATTCTCTCCCTCATTTTCAAATGCGACACAACAACAATAACAAACAACGCGAATAAATACTCACAACAACACGTACTAAGAATAAATAAATAAAGAATGCGGTACGTCTCCACCCGAGGCGGCACTCATAAGTGTTCCTTACACGCCGCCTCCTTATTGAATCTCCCGAACGACCAAGGTTTGTTCGTCCCGCAGATGATTCCGAAACTCAATCGCGCGCAACTGAAACGCCTTCGCGGTTTAGGATTTGAAGATTTAGCGTTCGAGATTCTGCGCTTATTCATCACCGAAACGGACGTTCCGAAAGAGAAGTTACGGTCGATCGTGAAGAAGTGTTACAAAGGGTTCGAGGAGAGCGATATCGTGGTGCCTTTGGTCGTTTTAGACGAAGATAGTGATGATGATGACGATGAGAAGAAGAAGAGTAAAAAGAGTAAAAAATCTTCCGAAACGAAAGTGCAAATTCACGTGGCGGAGTTATTCCACGGACCGACGCTTTCGGTGAAAGATATTTCGCTCGCGTTCGCGGTGCAGATGATTGAGTTTTTTTTGAGCAAAAAACACGAACGCGCGAACGTGATCGTAGCGACGACGGGAGATACCGGGCCGGCAACGCTGGATGCGATTGAAAAGTTCGGGAACAATCGCATTGATTGTTGGTGTCTGTACCCGAGCGGGAAGATTTCGAAAGCGCAGGAAAGGCAGATGACGACGAAGAGAGGTGACAATGTGAACGCGATTGAAGTGAAAGAGTGCGAAAGAGGGTGCGACGATATCGACGACGTGTGCTCGAAGATCTTTGCGGACGAGGAGTTTGTGCAAAGGAACGGGATCACGTCGTTGAATAGCTGTAACATTTTGAGGATTTTAGCGCAACTGCCTCATTTTTTTTGGTGTTATTTTAGAACCATGCACGGGAAGACGACAGAGGAGGAGATTGAGAACCACACGATGACGTGCGTGGTGCCGACTGGGGCGATGGGACACGCATTCACCGCTCAGCTAGCTCGAGAGATGGGTTTGCCCATGACGGAAGTGGTTTTAGCGACCAACGCGAACGGAGCTGCGCACGAGATTGCGATGACTGGTGAGATTGTAAAAAAGAGCAAAGCAGAGAAGACAGTCGCGTCGGCGATGGATTGCGTGATGCCATATAACTTGTGGCGAGTTGTATATTATTGCGCGGAAGGTGATACCGAAATTTTACGGAGGATTCAAGATACGTACGAATTTTACGGACACGCGACGTTGCCGAAGAAAGTTTTGAGAAATTTCAGAGAGACATTTTTGACCGCGGAGGTGTCGGATTACGACACTTTTGAGAGCATGAAATATAACTTGGACGTGCACAAATACTTGGCATGTCCGCACACGGCAGTAGCTTTACATGCAGCGCAATCGATGGGTTTGAACAACCACGACGGTGAAAATGCTCTCGTCGTTCTGGCGACGGCGCATCCGGGCAAATTCATAGACGCGGTTCAAACAGCTCTCGAGACGGAGGATGTTCCGAAAATGGCAAAACACAAAACCCTCGAAGATGCGAAAATGTCTTTCCAGCGCAAACGAGAGACGAACTTGGAGAATTTAGAGATTGCTTTACGAACCGATATCGATGCGACGTCTCGAGCCAGACGAGGCAGGTACGTCAATTTGACCAAAGAGAGAGCGGCGGGAGTTCTACACGAGAAGTATTTGAGAGGCAACGAACCCGCCATTCCATCGTTTTCGGTGAGCAACCAACAAGACGACCAAAACCCAACTAGTAGTAGCCAAATGGGTCAAATTCGTTCCTCGACGACACCGCCGTCCGCGAAAAATGCTGCCGCCGCCCCCGCGAATAGTAGCGCTCGCGCGGATGAAGAAGACGAAGACGACGAAGAAGAAGTCACGTCCAAGAAGAAGAAACCGAAATCCAAAACCAAACAACAACTGGAACTGGAACAACTAAAATGGACGAGATGGACGCGCCGTCTCTCCATCCTCGCCGCCTGTGTCTCCTTCCACCTCGTCCTCCGCGACCCGAACCGCAAAAACGACATACCCTTCGTCGACGCATTCGGTAAAAAAGCCAACGCGTTTGTCGAAGAGAAAAAGAAAGAGATTGAATCTCTTCTCGAGAAGAGAAAAGAGGAAAAGAAACAAAGACAAAAACGCGGGAAAAACGAAAAGAGTGAAACGTTGTTGATCGAACCAAAAGTGTACATCAGGGAAAGAATAGGGAAAGCCAGGCCGCAGAATCCCGCGTTCGATGTCGCTCGGTAATACTATATGCAGTTGTAGTAGGAGAGTAAAAAAAATGAGGGAAATTTTGTCTCGAGTTCCCTACTAAGAGTACCCCACTAATAGTCTTCTCATTCACGCGCATAAACCACACAAAACACCGGCATAAAACGCGATTTCTCTCTCACTCTGTGCGTCAAAACGCGTTCTTTCGAAGAGCGAGACGACGAGACGCGAAAGTGACACCAACAACACAGCAGAAAGAGCACAACGAAAATGGCAAAAAGAAAACGGCGGCGAGATGATGAATCTTCCTCCTCTGAATCCTCTTCGTCGTCTTCGGAGAGCGAAGAAACGGGAGGATCTTCGTCCTCCTCGTATTCGTCCTCCTCCTCCTCCTCTTCCGAAGAAAGAAGACGACGAAAGAAGACGAAGAAGACGAAGAGAAACGACGACGACGTGACAAAGATGAAGGACAAAAAGCTCCTCCAGAGAAGGAAAGATTTGCTGAAAAAAATTCGACTGTATGAACGCGCGAGCGAACGCGCGGCGGATTTCATGAAGAAGAAGACAAAGGAGGAGAATAACGATGGTGATGATCGGGGTTGGGAACGACGAGGAGTACAACGACCGGCGCCGAGACGGTTTCAAAGGCCACCACCGTCGAATACTCACCGCGACGACAGAGGGAGAGGGATCAGAGAATACGAGGGACCGATGGATCGAGAACGGATGGCGACGACGACGAACGAGTGGACGAGAGAAAAGGAACAGAAGAAGAATACGTCGTTTGTGCCGCCACCGCCGAAGAAAATGAGAGCAAACATCGAAGAGCGTGATGATGCGAACAACGACGACGGAGAAGAAGACGGAGAGGTGAAAGAAGAAGGAGAGCGGAAGGAGAAGTTCGTGCCGCCGCCCGGGGAGATGACGATGAAAGCGGCGCCGTACGTGCCGTCTTCGAAACAAAAAGCGGCCAAGACGTGGACGAGACCGTCGGTGAACTTGAATACGAATAGAAACAGAGCGGACGGGCCGAAAATTCCTGAAATCGGGAGCAGAGGATTTACGAGACAACGCTCGGTATCGCCGGGGATACACGCGAAAGATTTGGCGCCGTGGACGATGAGCGAGCCGGCGAAGAAACCCGAAAAAGCGGCGGGAGAGGAGAAAGAAAAGCCAAAAAACATCCCGGAGACGATACCAGAGGAGAAAGAGATAGACGTCCCGCCACCAGCACGGGCAGAAGCAGCAGTAACAGCAGTAGAGGCGGCGGCTAGAGCGCCGAGAAAGCGCGGCGCCGCTCGATCGTCGAAATCTCCATCTCCCGCGCCAGAAGAACAACCACGACGCTCAACGCGCCGCTCCAAAAGCGCTTCCGTCGAACCCCATCCGCCACCGGGACCGAGCGGCCAATCGTCGAAACAAAAAAATGACGACAAAGAAACGACGACTTCTTTGAGCAAACGAACCGTGAAAGAACTCAAAGAAATGTTAACCGCGAAAGGTTTGCCCGTGGATGGTTTGAAAGCCGATTTAGTGCAACGACTACTCGAAGAGTAATACGAATACTACTAATAGACTACTATCACCAATACCCGCTTCTGCTTTAGTAGAGCTTTCCTTCGTTTTTTATGCGCCATTTTTCGAGCGTTTTTGACGTTTTCCACCTTTCCTTCTTGGGGGTCGAATGCCTCACATCAAACAACGGTCCTTTTCTGTTGTACCTTTACACGCGCAGGAGACAAAGACAAAGACAAAGACAAAGAGGACGAAGACTTTTGCATCATCCCTCGACGCTAGGAAAGAGAGTGAGATGATACAAACGATGGAAATGTCCTCCAACGACAACAAAAATACTCCAACGACACGAATCAAATCGCTCGTCTCCGTCTCCGGGTACACCGGGAAAGTTCTGCGCATCGGATGCTCGACTTTGACGACGACGACGAAGCAGCAAAACGAAGAAAACGAAGAAGGAAAGAAGAAGGCTTTTGCCGAGGACGACATTTTGGAGGAGGAAAAAGAGGAGGACATATTCTTAAACGCAGCCGAGGCGGACCGGAAAACAACGTTAAATTTGAATTCCGATCCTTCGAGAGGAGGAGGAGGAGGAGGAGGAGGAGAACAAGGCGGCGAGAAGACGACGACGACGAAAGGGGACGATGCGCAAAAAAACGAGGACGATGAAGACGAAGACGAAGATGACGACGAAGACGAGCAAGAAGAATCGGAAGACGAGACGAACGAAGTGGACGTCGGCCGAGACTGGGCGACGATGCAAATCGTTTTAGACCGGCAACCGCAGGCGGACGCCATGTTGCAACTCTGGAAACGCGATAAAGGAAAGTGGTTGATTGAATCGAAGAAACGATGGAAGAAAAGACACGACGAGTTAACCGCGAGGAGGAAGAAGGAAGATCCGAATTATACCAGCGGGATTGTCGCGGGAGATCGAGCGAGGAGAGCGGACGAGTTGAGCTTTGTGAACCGAGGGAGCAGGGCGATGAACGCCATGCAGAGAGGACAGATAAACGCAGACGCGCACATGGCGGCGTTCGGGAGACCGGTGAAAGTGGCGGTGAATTTAGCGACGCTGACAAAGCTTGGATTTCTGTTAAATGGGAAGAAGAAGATGTTTGTCGTGTATTTAGGGAACGTGTATACTGGAGATTTGACCGAGGAAGGGGAGATTATTTGCGGGTGCAAAGTGGGCAGCTGCGATCGGAGAGTGTACACGAGTCCGTCGGCGTGGGCGATTCATTGTAAACGGAACGTGAATCCATCCAAAAAAGCAGACGACGGTTGGAAATCCGCTCGGTACGGCAATCCAGAAGGGTACGCGTTGGAACATTTCAAAGGCGTGTACGACGCGTGGCGACGAGGCATAGATTTGACAGACACACACGGCGCGGGAGCGGTTGCGAAGAAGAAGGAAGAGGAGGAGGACGACGACGACGACGCGGATATGGTCAACGACGCGGCGAAAGAGCCGGATAGTTTAGAAAAGAGACAAAGAGATGCCGCAACAGCGGAGAAGGCGTTCGTTTACCCTTTACCGGAAGGGACGCATTACGAGCCGGACGACGAGGACTCCGAAGAAGAAGAAGAAGAGAAGGACGACGGCGATGACAAGATGGACGTAGACGATTGAAGAGAGTCGAAAGCATTAGCGAGCGAATGATGGAAAAGAAACGAACGAACGAAAGTACCCGTATTTTTTCCTCAACTCAAGACTTGTAATAATATTGATATTATAATATGGTTTTTATATATAGTAACTCACGATACGATGCTTGCTCTTACGCGCTTCTTCGTATCTCTTTCTTTCTCTTTCTTTCTCTCTCTCTCTCTCTCTCTCTCTCCTTCACACACACACACACACACTCACACACAAACACTGTTTTCACGCAGTGCATTAATTGTGCTGAAATCGACACGCGTCGCCTCGATCGCACCTCCCTTCTTGGAACGCGTAACACGTGCCGGAAGCTTTCGGCGGGGCGGCGTTTTTATCGTGAGCAAATCGACACGAATCGCCTCTCGTGCACTCACCCTTCAAAAACGCAAAGCAGACGCCACCACCGCCGCCACCGCCACCGCCACCTCTCGACGGCGGTCGGGAACCGCCACCTCCGCCTTCTTCGTGCGAGAACTTGCACGAATCGCCTCTGGTGCACTCGCCTCTTTGATGCGCGTAGCACACCGGAGCGCCGCCGCCGCCGCCCCCGTACGTCGGTTCAGACCCGTGCGAAAACCTGCAATTCTCTCCTCTGGTGCACTCGCCTCTTTCGTACGCGTAACACTTCGGCTTATCTTCTCCAAACCTCGCTTTCTTCGCCGTTTTGCACGCCTCGCATCTCGTTGGCTTGTTTTCCCACCCTTTCGAAGCGTAAAACTCTTGCTCGCCAGAGGTAAACACAAAGTCTTCCGCGCAGTCTCGGCAGGATAGCGTTTCGTCTTCGAACGTGTCCAAGACTTTCCCGCCGACTATTTGCTTGTCCGACTTTTTGTGCACTTTGAAATCGCCATCGTCATCTTCCTCGTCCTGCGTAATAATAAGAAAATTTTTGGTGTTAGTTTGGTAAAACAGGGGAAAAGGAGGGTGGCGGCGGCGCCTCTTTCTCACGAAATCAATCTAATCTCTCTCTCGTTTTAATCACTCTCGCGTCAAGAGAGAGAGAGAAAAGACGTCGACGAGCGCGACATAAAACAACGAATACTGCGTACCTTCTTCGTGTCCTCCTCCTTAGTATTCTCGATGGTCGCAGGTTCCGGCTCTTTCCTTTTCTTCTCTTTCTTTTCTTTCTTTTCTTTCGAGGGAGATCCCGTGGGAGATTCAGAGTCTTTCTTCTCTTTCTTTTCTTTCTTCTCTTTCTTCTCTTTCTTTTCTTTGGACATGATCTCAGGTCTTTGTCTTATATTCTTTGTCGTTTGTGTTGGTGTTGCCGCGTAGAGCTGTTGTGTCGTGTAATCAAACAGAGCGATTACAATGCGGCTTGAGAGGTGTTTGTTGAACCAAATTCGGCGTCTTGTTGTTTAGGGTATTTTAAATTGAACGAAAGCGAGCGAGAATAGTACTACGTGTGGCATATGCATACGCTGACAGTATTTTACAGCACAGTATTTTACAAACGCAGCAAATGACTAATAATATTTTCATCATACGGTGGGATATTCCTCCATTTTCGTCGTCTTCTTTTTCGGTTCTGGAAAGTTAATCTCGAGCCACGCGTCGGATCCTTTCTGCGGCACTTGGTCTTCTTCGCCTTTCGCGATTTTTTTTTCGAGAAGTAGGATATCGCCGACGCGCCAATCGTTTGCGTCCTTTTCCACGAAGCTTCCCACGCCGAGCGGGTCGCTTTCGTCGTCGTTTACGTCGTCGCTCGTTTTCATCTTCGCGAACAAAAAGCGCACGCCTTTCTTGGAAGAAGAAGAAGAAGAAGAAGAAGACTTTTCGAATGTAACGGGACCTGTTACACCTGTACGAAGCGCGTGGCAGACGTACGTTCCGGGCCAATCTTTATCTCCGCCAAACGCAGCCGCCATCGCATCCGTATCGAAATGGAATTGCAACCCGTTTTCTGAAACGGAAAGGACGTCTATACTCGTCGAACACCCGACAATATTTGCGTGAAGCCCGCCTCCGGATCTGTACGTCGAGCCGGGAAGTTTATGCAGATCTGTGTCCGGCCACGTGACTCGAATAGACCTCGCGTCGTCAATCGGCTGCGCGAAAGCGCGTCCCCACGCGACTTTATCACAACTCAAAGGAACGTCGTGCCACTGGCCGTCCGAGCGAAGCGCTTTGACGTTAAAACATAAGCTCTCGTAAAGCGCGTCCGTGTGTACGCCACAAACTCGAATTCCGACGTTGGATTTGTCGAGTACAAACTCCACGTCGAGTTCTTTCCACCAGTGACCGACTAAACCTGCGTTTCCAAATCGAATCATTTCCCCGGGCAAGTTCCACCCAGTTTGCGAGTGCGTTTTATACTCAGAGATACTGAGAGGAAAAGTAAGAGGTGGCATGGCGTGCGATTCGCTGTAATTCAACAACGTCACCGTATCTCCAACTTCCCAATCGTTCTCTTTGGCGTATCCAGCCGGGTTCCAACACCCAACCCCTTCGCCCTTTGGACCGCCCCAAACGCAAATGGCTTTGTTTCCATCTTCTGTCCCGTTCCTTCTCGCTACGAACGACGCTCCAGAACCGCCTTTTATTTCCTGCGTCTTATACGCTTCCGCATCTTCGCACGCCCACTCGCCGACGACGTTTGTTAAATCGACCATCTTGAATCGGAAAAACTTTCCTCTCGGCTCGTTCTTTGCCGGATCTGGAAACTCGACGCTCGTCACTTTGAACTCCGGCGCGATGGCAACCACGCGGCGTCTTGGAAACAGAAATCTTTCTCTGATGTCATCATCGTCATCATCTCGTTCACGAACACTATTACTACTACCATTATTATTATTGTCAATATTAGTATCAATAGTATTATCATTACTATTTTTACTTCCAACATTGCTCTCATTCATCACGAGGAAACGCAGCGCGGCGTCTTTCACGTGCTGCTCGATCAAATCTCGAATCGCAAAGTTCGGCGCGATATCGTCGACATCCATTCGCGCGGATGGATTTAACGGGTCCGTCC